>NC_038048.1:36986799-37596607 GCF_002211085.1 Panicum hallii | reverse complement strand
AGCGACTCGTCCAGCGGGATCTCCTCGCCGGTGAAGGGGTTGAACAGCAGGGGCCCCGCGGGCGCCGCGGCTTCGCCCGCGACCAGGGCGAGCCACCCGTCGCGGGAGGCGCCGACGCAGCGCGCCGCGGCACCGATCCTGGCCGGCCGCCGCGGCGGGCCGCCGACGTGCAGGAGCCTGGCCCAGCGCCGGGCGTGGAGGTCGCACGCCGCGAGCGAGACCGGGTGGCCCGCGGCGTCGTCGGCGGGCAGCACGGCGAGGGGGCGCGAGAGCGGCGGCGGGAGCGCGGAGCGCCACGCGGGGCAGACGGCGCGGCAGGAGGCGTAGTCCCCGAGCGCGCAGCAGGCGGCGATGCTGGAGACGAGGCCGGCCTCGAGGTCGGCCCACGGTTGGAAGGGAGCGCCGGCGGGCACGCCGACGCCGCCGTCCATCGAACGCCGTGGTACGTATTCGCGAAACTGCTGTACGTGGAAGTTGGAGACGTGGGTGTCCAAGGATGTACGTGCGCGCGTGCTATATACGGCGCGCGTGTACGTGAAGAGGGAGTTCGAGCCGTCCAACGTATGGGAGTCCAAACACTTTCGCATGTAGAGATCTCAGCGCTCGTTTAGTCGTATTTGCATGTTACTCTAGCAGTCCCTTTCCTTTAATTTGTGCGTAATCTCTCCTCAACTCGTTTATTAGTCGTATTGTAGTGTTAAAATTTAGAGATTTAGCTTTTCAAAAAAAGTTAGAGATTTTTTTTTGAGAAAATGTTAAAATTTAGAGATGGCGCAATGTTCCTTCGCGGCCGCGGCAAGGCCCGCAACGCGGAGGCCGCCAATCCAACAACGGCCTCAATGGCTCAATCGGCCTATCCCGCAAGGCCCAAATCAACAGCTTTCGGCTACTTGGGCCGAGATACTTTGGATTGGGCTTCAGAGCCCGCTATGAGCGTCTTTCTCTCAGTGCGCTTCGTTGACTGAAAACACACTCCTCATCATCAGCGAGTCTTCAGCAGGTTCAGAGTTTTCACCGGTGCTCTTGTCTGTCAATGGTGCCCTCCCTCCACCTTGCCTTCTGCTTCATGACTTGTATGAGCACGTCAGTACATGGGCTGTATTCTTCCACGCCTCAGCGACGGTGACCCTTCCTCGCTTGCCTGTTTCTCGGGATCCCCATCCGATCTCGATGTCCCCAAGTCGGCGACCCGGTTGACATCGCTGCCACGCCTGTCCTCTAAAGAGACAATCCTTCGCCCAGTCGAGCTTCCGTGCCGTGCGCGCCGACGGGTTCCGCTTGCCTTGCCTCTTGCTGCCTCACAGTCTCCCGATCAGCTGGCTACGCGATCCGATGGCAACAAAAGGCTCGCTTGACGTGCTTGAACGCGGCGGGGTGTCGGCCGCTTGTCTCACCACACCGGCGATATATACAGCAGCAGCTGGCGAACGCGCGCGGCGTGTCCACGAGAGTAGAAAGAGCCGGCCACGGCAGAGAGCGGGGATGGCGGCGGAGGTCCCGGTGATCGATCTGCGCCTGGCCGGCGCCGCGCCGGAGGAGTCCGCCCGCCTGCGGGCCGCGTGCGAGCGGCTGGGCTGCTTCCGGGTGACCGGCCACGGCGTGCCCCGGGGGCTCCTGGCCGAGATGAAGGCCGCCGTGCGCGCGCTATTCGACCTCCCCGACGACGCCAAGCGCCGCAACACCGACGTCATCCCCGGCAGCGGGTACGTCGCGCCCAGCGCCACCAACCCGCTCTACGAGGCCTTCGGGCTCCTCGACGCCGCCACGCCCGCAGACGTCGACGCCTTCTGCGAGCGCCTCGACGCGCCGCCCCACGTCAGGTGCCACGTCCTCTGAATAGAAGCCGCGGCTTTTCTTTCCCGACTAAAGCAATCCTGCTCGCAGGGAGACCGTTAAGGCCTACGCGGAGAAGATGCACGACGTGATCGTCGACGTCGCCGGCAAGCTGGCCTCGAGCCTGGGGCTGGAGGAGCACTCGTTCGAGGACTGGCCGTGCCAGTTCCGCATCAACCGGTACAACTACACGCAGGACACGGTGGGCTCCTCCGGCGTGCAGACCCACACGGACTCGGGCTTCCTCACCGTGCTCCAGGAGGACGAGTGCGTCGGCGGCCTCGAGGTGTCGGACCCGGCCACCGGCGATTTCGTGCCGGTGGACCCTGTCGCCGGCTCCTTCCTCATTAACATCGGGGACATCGGCACGGTACCCTTCTCTCCCTGAACCTGAATGGCAGATCCGTGCCGTGTCGGTCGGTGCTCCTGAGGTCTTTGATCACCCACTCTCGATCGATGCCGTGCGTTTCCAGGCGTGGAGCAACGGGAGGCTGCACAACGTGAAGCACCGGGTGCGGTGCGTCGCGCCGGTGCCGCGCATCTCCATCGCCATGTTCCTGCTCGGGCCCAAGGACGGCAGCGTGAGCGCGCCGGAGCCGTTCGTGGATGCGGACCACCCGCGCCGGTACAAGGAGTTCAGCTACGGCGACTACCGGGGGCTCCGGCTGTCCACCGGCGAGCACGCCGGCGAGGCGCTCGCGCGGTTGGAGGCGTAACGTGGCCGCGTAGTGCAGCGGCTGATCCGGAGCGTCAATTTGGGGCGAACGATGACTTTGAGTCTTTGAGCCATGTGAATTGTGATGAATTGTTATCTATTCCGATCAGTAAATTTTTTGTATCACTTGAAAGTTGCAACACGTGCAGCCGTGCACACACAAAGATCTCGATGGTTCATACAGGGAGAGAAGCCTTTCCTTAAATAGAAAAGGAGATGATTAAAGTTTTTTTTCTCTCGTAAAGCTATGATTAAAGTTGCTCATAGTGGAAATCATAAAGATGCTGACTGTATCCAGCATATTATAATTTGACTTAAATGTTAATTATAATCTACATTCTACACCATATACTTAATTCAAAAACATAGGTGATGATAAGCATTTTTTGAATTGGAACAGCATGAACTTTACACAGACTCGCAAGGATAGTTCAGCTTCAAGGATCTGTCAGCATTTGAGGATTACCGCCGATGTTTTCTCAAGTTTGCTGTTTATGAACCTTCCTCGGCATGATATTGATATTCGTTATTTCTAGTCTCAGGAAACTTAGGCTATTCTTGTGACTACTCACCCAACTTCCCTCGGTAACAGCATGATTTCCTTCCTACTCAGCTCAGGCCCTCATGGAGTTTCATGACTGTCTTAATCGTTGTCCACTTTCAACTAAGCCAATGCTGATACTGTGGATTTGCTATGGATGCCAATTCTTAAGCATCGCAAGAGAAATAAATCCATGATATATCTGTGGAACTTTGTTTCCAGGTAATAAATACTCTGCAAGAGATATGCTAAATACTTTGTGTCAATGTGGCTGCTGTCTTTGATCGAGGATGACATACTTTTTCTTCAACATGAATGAATGAAAACAATCCACTACAGTGACAAACCACAGGATTCCAAATTCTAACTTTTGTTGTTGCTCTTTATCTGCTAGCTTCTGTAGTAAGTGTTTTTTTCTTTTTTGCGAAGAATCTTCTGTAGTAGGTATATTGGGCTACATATTTGTTGTAACTTCTACTCTATACATAACACATCAATGTCATCTCTTCTTACTCAACTGTTCTTTTTAAAAAAAAGCCTTACTCAACTGTTCTATGCATTTAGGATTAACAGGTGGTGCTGACAAGCAGAAACTTCTAGTCCAGAACTGAGAAATGCAGACCAGATGCCTCTCGCAATGTTGCCATGGCTAAAAGGTCATGTTACCGTGCTTGCAAGCCGAGGTCGACAAAACCTGTTCATATGTGGTAGAGGGAAGATTTGGAGCCCGACGCTGATGGATCCAATCTGCTTCTGAAGGCACTACTAGATGCCAGGTTCACACACTTGGCAATGGACTGTTTCCGTCTGATGAAATTATAGGACAGTGGTCCTAACAAGATAACATACTTAACATTAATCAAACGTCTTGAATGCCTAGGAAATATTGACCTTGCTGATGATGTAAGGTTCGAGGCAGAAAATGATCACGGTTCGCTGGACTACCTCGATGAAGTGGTGAACGTTGATCGCTTGCTTTGTTATCCAACAAGCGAAGTTAGGAGTGATCATGTGGAATGTGGAAACTTGGCAAATAAATCATTCCTGAATACATGGATCGTCTAGAAATTATAACAGCATAATCTGTTGCTGCAGTGACTAGAGATTACTAATTTCCTGCCGTTTAACAATCCAGAAGCCTTGGAGGACATTTCTTTTGTGACCTCTGCTGCCACTGAATTGTAGCCACACTACTGCTCTCTGCACAATAGCATCTCTCTGCAAACGGTTACGTGCTTCCAGAATGCAGGCTACAAAGTTCTAGCCGGATGGCAAGTTCTGGTGACTGTACCAGTGCAAGTCCAGCTGTCCTGTTCCATCATAGTACTATGATGTTGAGCTTGGCGATTCAGATTTATCACGATAAAAGCATTCAGATTTCAGATACCCATGTCACAGACCAACAGATCTCTTTTCGACTTCTCGAGATCCTCTGCCTGGCTGCATGACAAACCGGCACAGATTGGAATTGGATGGTGGCACGGGGCAACCAAAGCTATGTGCGCAGGAGAGGTTAGAGGTATGGAATGATTATTTTCACCCGCTCAAGTCAGTGAACGTCATTAGTGACAGCACCTGGGATTGTATTCCACGCCTCAGTGATCGCGACCCCTTCCTCTCGCTTGTCTGTTTCCAGGGGATCCCCTATCCGATCCTGATGTCTCCCGAGCCGGCGACCCGGTTGCCATCGCTGCCCTCGCCTGTCCTCGGAAGAGACAAGCCAGATGATGCCAGTCATCAGCCACCACAACCGAAAGTGTGCGCCAACGACCCTCTTCCGGTGCCGCAAGGATTAGTGGCCTCCACTCCGAGGCGTACTAGCCGCGTAGGAAACCGTTCGCCAAGTTGAGCTTCCGTGCCGTGCGGTCCGACGAGTTCCCACTTGCTGATTGGCCTGCTGCCGCTTCACAGTTTCTTTCCCGATCAGCTGGCTACGCGATCCGATGGCGAGAAAAGCAGCCTTGACGTGAAACGCGCGGCGTGTTGGCCGCCTGTCTCACCAAACCGGCGAGCGAGCAGGGAGGTCGTCGCGTGGCGCCGCAGGCCTCTCTCCGGTGCCGTCCGCCCCGACAAGCGGCGCCGCCCGTGCTCCCCCCGCGGCGCACGCACGCCGCGCCTCTAAATACAGCCCCAGTCTCAGCACCGAGCGAGGCCAAGCCAGTCCCGCAGCGCGCGCGCAAGTCGATTCGGGCGGCGCGTCCGGGAGAGTAGAGCCGGCCGGCTCCGGCAGCGGGGATGGCGGTGGAGATCCCGGTGATCGACCTGCGCCTGGCCGGCGCCGCGCCGGAGGAGTCCGCGCGCCTGCGGGCCGCGTGCGAGCGGATGGGCTGCTTCCGTGTGACCGGCCACGGCGTGCCCGGGGGGCTCCTGGCCGAGATGAAGGCCGCCGTGCGCGCGCTCTTCGACCTCCCCGACGACGCCAAGCGCCGCAACGCCGACGTCATCCCGGGGAGCGGGTACGTCGCGCCCAGCGCCGCCAACCCGCTCTACGAGGCCTTCGGGCTCCTCGACGCCGCCGCGCCCGCCGACGTCGACGCCTTCTGCGCGCGCCTCGACGCGCCGCCGCACCTCAGGTTGGCCTCCGCTCGGACTTGCTGCGTAAAAACCGCGCCTTTTCTTGTCCGTTTCTTTCCTCATAATTTAGAAATTTGGCCCCGTGCAACGCAAAATCATGCGCGCAGGCAGACCGTCAAGGCCTACGCGGAGAAGATGCACGACGTGATCGTCGACGTCGCCGGCGAGCTGGCCTCGAGCCTGGGGCTGGAGGAGCACTCGTTCGAGGACTGGCCGTGCCAGTTCCGCATCAACCGGTACAACTACACGCAGGACACGGTGGGCTCCTCCGGCGTGCAGACCCACACGGACTCGGGCTTCCTCACCGTGCTCCAGGAGGACGAGTGCGTCGGCGGCCTCGAGGTGCTGGACCCGGGCACCGGCGAGTACGTCCCCGTCGACCCCGTCGCGGGCTCCTTTCTCATCAACATCGGGGACGTCGGCACGGTATGAACTTCTTGGCAGGCCCGTGCCGTCTCGGTGTTCCTGAGCCTTGACCTCTCGATCGATGTCGCGCGTTTCCCAGGCGTGGAGCAACGGGAGGCTGCACAACGTGAAGCACCGGGTGCGGTGCGTCGCGCCGGTGCCGCGCATCTCCATCGCCATGTTCCTGCTCGCGCCCAAGGACGACAGGGTGAGCGCCCCGGAGGCGTTCGTGGACGCAGACCACCCGCGCCGCTACAGGGACTTCAACTACGACGACTACAGAAGGCTCCGGCTGTCCACCGGCGAGCGCGCCGGCGAGGCGCTCGCCCGGTTGGCGGCGTGACGCGACCCACGTGGCCGGCTGCAAATTGGGAGCCGTTGATTATACATGCCTATACACGAGTGCTACTCCGTATCAGCTGTCTCGTTGACCCGTTGTAACTTGGGGAGAAGGATGGCTATTGTGGTGCCATGTGAATTGCTATTGAGTCTTGATCAATAAAATCTTGTGTCACTTGAAAGTCGCACACACGTGCAGCCATCAGCCATGGCAGCGGTCTCCCTGCTTCATCTTTTTTTTAGTATTACAGATATTTTTTTTTCAAACGAAGTATTACAGAATGAAACAAGATAACTAAAATTGCTTCTAGTCCAAGGGAAAATTTCGTACCTGATGCAGTTTGTATTCAGCACGTTATAAGTTTGCTTACATGTTAAATTGTTAACTATAGTAAATAAAAAAGATGAACTTCATACAAATACAAACAAGTAAAAAGGTGGACAAATCTATACCCTTGGCCGCAAGACGGCAAGACAAAACGTCTGAAGTCTGAAATCTGAAGTTCTGAACCCGCACAAAACAGTCACAATCGCGCACCACTATCCATCCAACTAGAGCAGGGGCAGAGGCCAGAGCCCTGCGGTGCGGCGATGCTCTCCTCACCCGCCTGCTCACCGTTCCGCCTACCCCTGACCCGCGGCGGCGCTCGCCGGAGGAGCGCCGCCGCCGCGACTATCACGATGCGGGACCGGAGCAAGAACCGGAAGCCGACGCAGCGCGGGCGGTACCTCAGCACCGAGGCCATCCAGGCCGTCCAGTCCCTCAAGCGCGGCGCCCTCCGCGATGACCCCGCCGCGTCCTCCGCTGCCGCGGTGGAGCCCAAGCTGAGGCGCCTCCTCAAGGCCGACATGGTCGCCGTCTTCCGCGAGCTCGCCGCGCAGGGCGAGGCACTACTGGCCCTCCAGGTACGCGTACGCCTTGCTATGCGCGCCTGCTGCTTCACCGGCAAAGCCTATTGGTAATCGCTTTGGTGGCTGTTTGGGCGTTGTAAGGCAAATTCTTAGCTAAATTGTGTTGATCAATTATTCAGTTACCTATTAACGTGTAGTTTAGCAACCAGTGTGTAAAATCGTGAATTTCTGTCACGGGGTCGTGCCATGCCGAACTCTCTCATCGGCCTAAATTGTTCCTTCTCCAAATTGGTAAAACTTATCAAGGAGGTAACAAATTTGAGAACAATATTTTATCCAAAAGCTGTCAGCCTTTCTGAACTACAACAGATGTGCACCTACTATTGCTATTTATAAACTAACTGTCCATTAGATAGCTGTGCGTGCAGTATTTCTAGTCGATCCAACAATTTATCATCTAGGGAAAACTCAGTCTAATCTTAATTGTTGGTTGAAAACTTGAAATCTCCTAACTTCCATCAGAAATAGCAGGATGTGCTGATCTGGCCCTCAAGATTCATGCCTGTTCAAATTCGTCCACTTTGATTTGAGCCATTTCCTTTTAACTGCTGGATGCAGTGGATGTGCTTTGGGTGCTGGTTCTTAAGTTTAATCCAGTTAGTGTGAAGCACGTATATGATTATGTTAGTCTACAGCAAGAACCTTTAAGTATTTTCTTTTTCAATATGGCTGGTATTTTCGATTCATTAGGATCTAGTAGCATGAATGAAGACAATTCAGTGGCAGCTCATAGAACTACTAGGACTACTTCTAACTTCTTGTAGCCGCCCCCCCCCCCCCCCCCGCGCCCGCGTCGCTCTCCCAGGCGACTCGGGGGGCGACCCTCGTCGCCGCCCAACCCCCCTCTCCAGGCCACCTCCGGTGGCTGCTGCCGCCGCCGCCAGCGACCGTCCGGGCGGCGGCGGCGACCCGCGGCTAAGCTGAAGCCGGCTTAGCTCGCCGCCTCCCCCCTCCCCTCTCTCTTCCCCCCACCTCCCTCCCTCGGCCCCAAACCTTGTCGACTTCTCACGCGTCGCCACCGACCGCCGGGGCCAGATCCGGCCTCTCCCTCGCCAGATTTGGGTCCCTCGGGCCGGATCTGGCCGCCCCCGACCGCCTTCAGTGGGTATTGCCGAGGGCCACCGCCGCTTCGGGTGCTCCTCCGGGGGCCGGGGGGCGCCGCTGCTTCGGGAGCTCCTCTGCGAGCCGCGCCGCCTCCGCGGCTACCTCCCCAGGTCCTGACCCTACCGCCAGGTGTCGCCGGGGCGCGCGCGTCGCTCCCTTCCGCGGCCACCATGGCGAAGATCAGGCCGGCAGTGGCCACGCTGCCGCCGCCGCTTGCCCCGGTCTTGCCGCCCTTCCGAGCCGGCCCTGTGCCAGCGGCGCGGGTGCGCCGTGCCTTCGTTGGCTCTGGTGGCCGGGGGGCCGCGCCGCCGCTCGCCCCCGGGTGGGCTGCCAGGCACTCGCACCGGCCATCGGGCGCTTGCGCTGGGGGCCGCACCTGCCGCTGCTGCTCGCCTCGGGGAGGGCCGCCGGGCTCTCGTGCCGCCTTCTCGTGGGGGCCGGAGCTAGCGGTGTCGGCCACCCAGTCTCTCCCTCTCCTCTGCCGTCTGGGTGGATGGCTTATGCCCACCGCTGGCTGACCGCCCCTTCCTGATGGCCTTCTGCGGCGGGATGCTGGCCGGCAGGCTCTCCTGCATTGTAGCGTTCTTTGGCCTTCGGATTTGGGGAGGGAACGGGGTGGAGGCGAAAGCCTAGGTCTACTTGCGGGCCAATGACGGCGACGCCCTCGGGCGCCGTTTACCTTCTTGAAGGCGTCATTCTTTGCCCCTCTTCCCTCCTCTCCGGTGAGCTTTTCAGGTGAAAACCTTGACCTTATTGGTCGGACGACAACGACACTTATGGTGTCGCTCCTTCCCTGGAGGCGTCGTCTTGGAAGCTGCGCTGGTGATGGTCGTCTGCTCTCCTTGGAGAGTATCCGCTTCTGCACCTGCCTTCGCTCGTTTTGTCTGCATCGTCCAGGTTGTATTGGTTGTCGTCTGGCAGATGCTTTGCCGCCCTTCTGTTCGTTGGCAGATACTTTGCCGCCGTTCTGCTCTGGCGGATGCTTTGCCGCTGTCATCGTGTTTGTGATCGCTTCGGGTGGATGCTTTGCCGCCTTGTTGGGTCGGGTGGATGCTTTGCCACCTTTATTGTGTTGTCGATCTTTACACCCTTAGCGTTTTACTTTCTTTTAGCAGGTTCAGTTATGGTCGTGACTAGGTTTGCGGGTTCGTCTGTGTCTTCCCCGTCTTTCTTGCTGTTGTACGGGTCGCCTGCCACTTGCTTGGTGGTGCTCTGTATCCGCCTGCCACTGCTTTCCTCTTAATGAAATATGTGCTCAGGCACGTTTGCGAAAAAACTTCTTCTTGTAGTTGCAGTTTTACTGTCAGTTTCTGTAGATGACATTTTTGTGGTGCATTTTTTTTCGCAAATTTACATATCAATATCCACTCTTCTTAAATCTTATCACTTTTTTGATATATGCATTTAGGATTACTAGATGGTGCTACTGCTGACAAGCAGAAAGGTCTATTCCTGAACAGATAAATGCAGACAGATGCTTCTCATTTCTCACAATGTTGTCATTTCTGATAGGTCTTTGAGGAGATTCAGAAGGAGCATTGGTACAAGCCTAGGTTGCTGTGGTATGTAGATCTTGTTACAGTGCTTGCAAGTAAAGATTTGCGGTCTGAGGTTGACAAAGCCTGTTCCTACCTGAAGAGGGAACAATTGGAGCCAGACACTGAAGGTTTCAATCTGCTTCTGAAGGCACTCCTAAATGCTGGCTTCACACAATTAACACTGGATTGTTTCCGTCTGATGAAATTGTGGGACAGTGATCCTGATAGGATAACATATACAACATTGATCAAAGGTCTTGAATCCCTAGGAAAGATGGAGCTATCTGCTGGTATACGGTTGGAAGCAGAAAATGATTACGGTTGCTTGGACTTCCTTGATGAAGTGGAGATCGAAGAGGCTTGTACAAGTAGTTCATAACAGGATGGCCAATGGTGGGTTGCTTGTTTATTGATTGAACAAGCAGGAGTTATATCTGCATAGTTCGGAATGATCATATGGCAACCTGGCAAAGAAATCATCCGAAATATATGCATCGTTTAGGGTTTAGAAAGTAGAGCAACATAACTTGTTGTGGCAACGGCTGCTGACTACCAAGATCTAGCTGATCATGTGTCCAGAAACCCAGAAGGACTACCTGTAGGCTGTAGCTTTGTCAGTCCATATTTTCTTTTGTAACTTGTCTGGATTTTTCTTTGAGAAGTTCTCTGCATCTATTCATACTGTTGACTTGCCATCTGAATTATAGTCACATTACTGAATTCTCTTTGCGACTTCCACTCATACTGAATAGAGGAATAGGATGCTTGTAAGTGGTACTTTTGTTTTAGAATTAGTACTGGAGATTGCTGTGTGTAAGTGGAGGATTATGGCAATTGTTAATATCCATTCATACCGTGTTCAGTTTGCCAATTTACATTTCTGGAGATAATGTTCAGATGACCATGCCCCAGAACAACAGAGAGAGGGAGTCAATTAGCCATTAGTATTAGGCCCAACATGAACGACGGCAGGCTATGCTAACCTGAAAGTTCAAATGCTTTCTCGAAAACAAGACAAAGGAGTGCTCGTTTATCTTGGTAACCGGAAAACGCCAATCCATCTACGAAACATGAGGAAACCACAAGATCAAAGCATGCAAATATGAAATGTGAAGCAGTCGCCCTGCATCTGCTTCGACTCTGAAATTCTGAACCGCATGCAACTGCTCCTCCGGGCCCGCGCCACGACGGCGTGCGGCACCATCATGCAGCGGGGGCTGGGGGATCGACGATCGCATCTCCCACCGTGATCACGATCGCTCCATTCTCGTCGTCGCTATTGTAGTAGTCCACCGCCGGCTCGTCCTCGGGGTCGGGGATCGGCTCGTTGTAGACCTTCCAGATCGCCAGGCCCTTGGCCCTGGGGTGGAACGCGACGCCGTGGAAGGCGCTCGCGGCCATGTTGAGGCGGAACTCCTTCATCCTCCAGACCGTCTTGTTGCCGCCGTCCCCGGCCTCGTGGAACGCGAACCTGCGGCGGAACGCGTAGGCCTCCCCGTCCTCGCCGACGTATTCCACCTCGCCGCCGTAACGCCGCCAGCACCCGCCCGCCGCCACCTCCCGGACGTCGTCCCCGTGGCTGCTCCCCGCGCTGGATCCTCCCGCGGCCGCGGGCCGCGTTGCGAAGAAGTAGCCCCAGACCTGGCCGGTTCGGTCGCGGTTGCAGCGCAGGAACGGGAGCGCCTCGGGCCGCAAGGCGTAGACGTCGACGCCCTGGGCGACGGAGTCCCGGATGTTCCTCTCAGCGACGCGGCCGTGGAGCGCCATGGGGACGAGGTAGTAGTCGAGGAGGCAGCGGGCCTTGGACTGGAAGACGTAGCCGCGGGGCATCTCCGAGATGGACCAAGGCGTCCTGTCCAGCGCTGGGACGGGGGCCGTGGTGGCTTCCGGCGGCTGCGCCATGGATGGATCACGCGGGACCTCCCACGAGATTGGACTCCGGAATTTGGAGTGCGTGGTGAGGATTTTGGGGTTTTTTCGAGGATGATCAAGGAACCGTTGCTGCAGTGAGGAACGAGGATGGCCATTTGGTTCGGGGGTTATATGCAGTTGCCAGTTGGCGGCGTGGCGCTGCGAGGGACTCGGGTTCCAGAGTGCTAGTTTCGTACACGGTCCGGTTTCACCGGCTTTTGGTTAAAAACCAACCCAAGCCGTGAGGGAGCGCCGAGCGCGGTTGGCGGTTTAGAAACCTGTGGGTTGGACGGTTACCGGTTTAATCCACCGCTAATTGCAGGGAACGTAATTACACGAGCGAAATAGCTGCTTGGGCGGCGGCTGCACCAGCTGTCCCTGGTGCTGCTCTATCAACGTCGCACTGTGTGGGACCATAATAGACGACCAGATAAAGGTGAATAAGAGCCTTTAAAAATTCTCCAAGAGAACAAGGCTATGTCCTAAAATCAATCTGATACGTCTCTCTTCCAACCACCAAGGTGACACAAGCCAACTCGTGACGAGCTCACCTTAGAAACGGTTAGGAAAAGTTTAATACAATCGGAAGCAAATATCCATAGTAATTCAAAAGTTATGACTCACCAAAAAACCGGACAAGCTTCCAAAAAGACTCATAAGAGAACTAGAGATCTCACTACTAGATATGCAAAAACTAGCAAGATCAAAAACTAATTAACATAAGCTAGAGCATGCGAGAATTAACTAAGATTAGTAATAACAATTTCTAATAACTTAGCTAAACATGTGATCTGAAAATAAACAATTTGAGCAAGGGGAAAATGCAAACCAAGCTTGCATGCTGCTGTGCATGGCATGCCTGGCTCGGTGGCCTGCTGGAGTGGCCTGCTCACGCTGGCCCTCCAGGCCTGCTGCACCCCGCCTGGCGCTGAGCTGGCAGCACGCCGGCCTGCAGTGCCTTGGGCCGCGGGCCCAGCAGCTTGTCCCCCCGTGCGCTGGCGCTTGCTTGCTGGCTAGAGCTGGCCGCCCGCGAGCGCCACGCGCTGCAGGCCGCCGCCGCGGCAGCTGCGCCGGCCGGGGCTGGCTGCCCCCGCCCGTTAGCCACGCGCCGCTGCGTAAGCGCGTCGCCGCACGCCGTGCTGCAGGTCCACGCACCGCAGCTCCAAAAATCTCCTGCGCACAAACAGAAGAAGAAAGAAGGGATGGCAAGAACGAAATCCGAAACTTCAAATTAAAAATACTCCCTCAATACTCAAGGAATCGAAGTGAACCTCGAGCCATAGATGCACGATGTCAAGGACTAACAGATCCATGATGAAGTTTGCGAAAAGATGGAGCAAAACTCACGAATCGAAAATCGCAAGTAAATACCACCGGAAATCGCAGAAAAAGAAAAACGCAGGGAACAAGAAGGATGAACAACAAAATCACTCAAATCTTGAAGCCTGGAGGATACAGGGAGGTTAGGGCCTCCATTCCTATGAAAAATTTAGCACAAATATTAATTCTGAAATTAAAGAGTAAGCAAGTAAAATAAACTAGAGGTTTGTAGCTAAAATAAGCAACTACCCACGCCCATCTATTAATGATCCTCGCAAGAGATGGAAATACCTCTAGTCTAATAACTACGATACACGCCCACGCAAGAGCAAAATGGTCCAACTTTTGGTATAGCCATCGGACGGACATGCCGCCTTCACGACTTTGCTTCGTCTCGACGCAAGCTTCGCGATAGCGCCCCATGTCCTCCACTCCGCACGATCCGGCCACACTGGATACACCCCCGGTTTCTAGGCCCAAACCGGGAAATCCGCCAGGACGGTGGTTTTGAGGCCCAAACCACAAACCGTCCATCTTCCCTTGATCGCCACGCGACCACCTTGATGTCGACGCGTGTCCTGTCTCCGCCAGGCCTCTGACGCCTCTGTCCCGTTTGACTCGACCGACACCGTCTTCATCCGTCCATGTACTTTTGCTCTTTAGTGCATCACATGTATCACCCGTGACTCCATTAGACTCCTCTGATCCCTCAGTCCAAGCCTACTCGCGTTCATCCTTCACCGTCCTTGGTCCATCTGCATGAACCTTTCGCTTGACCTTCACCGCATCCGACGACCGTCATATCGCATTTTGTGCCTGCGCATCACGAGCCAAGAAATATCAAATTCACGTAATATTATCAATCACTTATCATCCAGAATTAACCACCATTGATCCTCACACTGGAGAACGAATTCTTTGACGACGATGCGGCCGCAGGTGCGTGGATGGGCATGATGTCCCCGGTGTTTACGAGGTGCCGCATGAAGACAGACTCGCCAAGGCACATTTGTGTTATGTACAAGCTAGTATATTACTTCAGCGGTTCAGCCTCGAACAGGTTACTCGGTTCAAACCGATTCGAACCAGCCCTCTAGAAACGGTTTAGCATGAGCTAGTTACACGGATTGTCCAGGTTGAAACCGGACCGCGCCATGTTGTTGAATGTCAAGGAGCCGAATTTGAGAGTCGACGAAGGTCGAGCCTCACATGTTAATTTGATACAAGGACTTGATTTCCAACGCAATTTGTTGTAAACTTTTTTGTTATAAATACGTGAACCAGATGAGAAGGCGGGTAGCATTTGTACGCCAAACAAAAGACAAAACGAAACAACGAAGGCCAAAGTTTCTATACGCGTTTCCATCCATTACCCAATTCTGAAATCTAAACTTCCGATTGGCCTAGCTTTATCCTGCCCCGTTCGCCCTCCTGCGATCCTGCCTCCGCCGCCGTCTCCTACTCGCATCCCGCATGGCGGAGGCCAAGCCCCGTGCCCAAGCTCGGCTCGCCGCTCCCGCTCCCGCTCCCACGTGGGCGCAGCGGGCCGAGGCCCTAACCCACATCCTGACCCACCCGTCCCACTCGCCGTCGCTCCACTCGCAGCTCTTCCTCGCCTCCCGCGTCCCGTGCCCGCCGTCGGGCCCGGGCTCCACCGCGTCGTACCCGCCCTTCCTCTGCCCCGGCGCCTCGCTCCTCCGCTGGGCGCTCACCTCCGTCTTCCTCCCGCGCGCGGCGCGCCTCTGCCTCCCGCCCTCGTCCTGGCGGTCCCGGTGCCCCTTCCAGCTCCCGCCGCCGCTCGTGCCCTCGGCAGCCATCGAGCCGGCGCCCGAGCGGTGGGGCGACGCCGAGCTCTCGGCGTACGCGCGCCGGCGGCGGGCGCGGAGGGGCCCGCTGACGGCGCGGCCGCCGATGTCCGTGGCGGGCGTGGTGCTCACCACCGTGCCCTGCGTCGTGATCGTCGTCGCCTTCATAAGGGAGCTCTTCTGGGTCCGGTCCAACCGCATCTGAGATGCTGTTGAGAGGTATACCATGCTCGACGGGATACTCGCTGGAACTGGAATTGTTTGATACTGATCGTACGAGGCAATTGCAAATTTGTGCAGTTTACTATGATTGTGGCAAAATGTCATGTTCTTTACAGTGATTTCGCTGCACGAGCCATTGCCTGACAGTATTGCATAAACCGCATTGAACCGCAAACTTGTGATTCCATTCGCCATATACACCTGCAAATGCAGCGGTAAGCATGGCCTGTTGGTGGTATTAGGCTATGGACTTGTTACTCAGGAATAGAGATTTGGGTGATTTGCTTCAACAAATTTCTTGCAGCAGACTGAACTCACTGAAGGCACTGCATAGCCGAAGATTTTATTAGTTCATGTCCCTGCCTGCCTGGAACTTATTTAGTGTCTGCTAGTATCTCTTTTGAGACTGCAGCTTATTTATGACGGCATGCAGCATTGCTGAGTTTAAATTGAACCTACGCAGGATGCTGGATCAGGATTCAGGAAGCACAGGGATCTCGGCAGCTCCATAAAAAACCTGCGCCTATTTATGGATGCCTGGGGGCACCAGAGGGCCACGGACACGGACCATTCCAGTTCTTGGCCCTTCATGCCAAAGGAAGCCTCCTCGTGGACCACCACCAGCAAGTCGATCTGGCCAGATCGGCAGCAGCCTATGGCCGAGTCACTCGGTGTTGTTCCTGTATCACGAATCCTTTCTTCTTCAGCATTTGGCCTGCTAGAAACAAGTCCCAGAAGGATCAACATCCAATTTGTTGGGGGATGCTGATGTTCTTGACGCCAATCCAGGGCGACATTGGCTGAAATATCATTGAGAAGAATGTTTCTGGCTCAATGTCACAGTGGATGATATGTTCTGCACCCCTTCTGCTTGTAGACCAGACTCCTTTGCACACCTAGGGCAAACTGAACTTGGAGGCCTAGTCGAAGCAGAAGCGTCGAGCAAGGATGTAGAAGTGTTCCCTTCAGGTTGAGGGGACTAGTATAAACTAGGTGGCCAGATTGTACAATCTTTAAGTGTTTTTTCCGTATTCCACCATGCTTGATCACCAATATATTGGCAAAATTGGATGTTTTTCTGTTTCTGACGAAACAGAGGTTGTTCTGTACCTGTTTTGAGAGTGCTTATGGGAAGCTCATATCATGCGATGTACAATTGATTATCTGGCCATACGGTTGATAACTTTTTATTTAATGGACACTACACCATGATAAGCTCATAAGGTGATATGAACAAACTTTATTATAGGATCGAGTTCGATCTTCCATTTCGAATCTGGGCTAAATTGTAAATACTATGTACATTTCAGCAAAATATCATACAAGCAAACAGCCGTAGTGTGCAACTATAAGTTAGGCACTGTAACAACCGTTGGAAACGGTTTTGTAAAGGATTTCAGTCAGGATGCAGCAGGGGTCGCCATCAGTTACTCATCAGGTTGTAATGAGGCTGATGAACACGTATAATCTTCCAGGTAAGTGTCACTGTCCTTGTCTCGTTGTTTTGTAGCTGTGCTTCGTCTGGGCTGCCCTTGTGAAGCTGTCGGCCTCGGTGACGAGCCCGAGGATTGGGGAGTCCACCTTGTTGGCCGACCCGCTGCCGCTGCCGCTGGACGGCCCGGAGAAGTTGGAGGTGGACCCTCCGGACGCCGACGCCGAGTACTCCAGCTCCCCGATCCCATCCTATGAACCCCACACGATGCAATCATCAGAATCATCATCGTCATCACTTCATCAGTCCACCTTCGTTGTTCTAGAAGGCGAAAAGGCAGAGCAGATTGCATGCAGTAGTTGTGAGAGGTGAGATACTTTGGTACAAAAGCCAGTGGCAAAACTAAGATTCTATGCAGTCGGTGCAATGTGTGAGCTGGGGATTTAATTTGCTGCAGGAAAGTATGATCAGTACTCTGCCGCATATTTATCATCAGGCGTACAGCCAGTAGCAAGGGAGAAAGAAAGGTGTACTCCCATCGCCGAAAAGAAGGCTGGATTGCGAGTACTGGTACCAACGATCGTAACATGAATTTGAAACGAGATGCCAAATCGGATCATGGTTTATGGCGGCATTGCAAATCTTTTATTGCCTCGCTGCAGTACGCGGCTGCTAGTTGCTCCGGTACGGTGGAGGCAGGTGGCCGAACTCCACAGTGCAAGTGATCGGAGCAGCGAGCGGGAAATAGAATCAAACGCGTACCGAATGTTGGTGGTCGTCGTCCTCGGATTGGCACGGGGTGACGGGGGCTGCCGGATCGTCGTCGTCCTCGTCGCCGTGCGAGGGGTGCTCGGGCTGGACGACGACGCTGTAGAGCTCGACGATGCGGTCGCAGTTGTCGGCCCACCAGCTCTGCGCCGCCCAGGCGTCGCCGAAGTACTCCTCGCTGAAGCGGATGCGGCGGAGGTGGTTGGTGCCGTCGCCGCGCGACACCAGCGTCATGAGCACCCCGGGCTCCGGCTCCGCCGCCCACTCCCGGTCGCTGTCCGCCACGCCCGCGGCAGCCTCCTCCTCGTCCCCAGCGCGGCCGCCGCTGCCGCCGCCGCCGGCGTCCAAGGGAGAGCAGCACTTGTCGCAGTGCTCGTGCCTCGCCCCTCCATGCTCCCGCTGCTCCTCGCCCGCGTGGAGGCGATCCGTGTGGTGATCGCCGGCGTCGGCTTCGTGCGGCTGCGCCGGCGCGATCTTGGCGGACGAGGACGCGGACGACGACGACGCCGCGGCGGCGTCCTTGTCCCGCGGCTCCTCGGCGTCGTGGGAACGCCGCCGGTGCTGCCGCCGCCGCCGCTGTCGCCGCGGCGCCCGCTCTTGGTCGTCACCGCCGCTCGCCGCCCTCACCTTGGTGAGTGACAGGGCCTTCATCTGCCCACGCCACGGACACGAACACATTACACTACATCACACACGCCGCCATGGGAAGAACGAACAGTGAGGGGGGAGCGATAGGGGCCGGGCGGCGTGGGGCGTACGCTCTTGGCGATGATGCCGATGGACTTGGCGACCCTGCTGCCGCCGCCAGCGACATGGAAGCACGCGTGCATCGCGGAGCCCGGCGGCGGCCCCCGGGGGCCTCGATACCTCTTCTACTACTCCCCCCGATCTCCTCCGCTCCGCCGCGCCCGTGCACCCGCTCTGCTCCCGTGCTGCTCCAGGAACGAAGACGCGAGGGGGGATGGGATGGGGATGGAATTTGAAAGAGGCAGAGGGCGGCACGGAATTAACGGGCGGGCGTGCCCGTCGCGCAATCAATGCCGCGGGATTGCCGTATTTAAGGCAAGGCGTTTGGGAAGGAATTCCATGCCCCTCCTTCCAGGTTCCAGCTCGCCAGCCACCAAGGGCGGCAGAGCGGCCTTAACTGCTGCGCACGTACGCAGGCGCACGGGGGGCTTCGAATTTGCCCCGGATTCCCGTCGGAGGACGTCCAGAGATCGAGCCCGAAATTACCGTTACGTGACGGGGATGGCGTGGCGTGCGGCGGTTGGTTCGGTGAGCAGTGCTGGCGCGCTCTGAATTTGGGGGCCCCTTGGGGTTGTTTCATTGTTTCAGCTAGCTCGAACAGTCGGTGAAACTGGTTCATTCAAATTTGAGTAACTGATCCACTAAAAAAAGATTTGAGTAACTGATTCTATTTGGGCTGGATCATGCATGCATCACATTTGTCCACAAAATGTGCATGGACGGGGATACCTGGGGTCCTGGGCTGTTGCAAGCGCTCCCATTTGGGCTGGAAAGCATCTTTGGCCCATCGTTTTGGTTGCAACAAAAGGAGAGGGATTCGAGGCCCGACGCGATTTGCCCCGCGCTGAAATGTGCTTTAGGGTATGTTTGGTACTGCTTCACTTCACGAAATTCGACTTCGCTTCGCGAAACTGTAGCCAAACACCCCCAGCTTCACCAGCTCAGCTTCACCAAAAAACGTGAAGTTAGCCCCAACTTCACGAAATCCATGAAGCAGCCAAAAGGGTACTTCACGAGTAGCCGTTTTGAACTCCCTCGTGAAGTTGGGGGAAAATTACCCACCAATGCCACTGATTACACACCTGAAACGTTTTTCTTCTATCTGTTCTATCCCACCCGCGCCCCCCCATCTTCCTCCCCCTGTCTGCTCTCGTCCCTCTATTTCCTCCCATCTCCCACCACGGCGCGGGCGGCGCGGCGGGCGCGTGGGGCGCGGTCCACGGCGCGGCGGGCGCGTGGTGCGCGGGCGCGGGCGGGGGCGCGGGCGGGGCGGCGTGGGCGCGGGCGGTGCGGGCGCGAGCGGCGCGGGCGGCGCGGGCGGGGGCACGGCAGGGGCGGCGTGGGCGCGGGCGGTGCGGGCGCGAGCGGCGCGGGCGCAGGCGGCGCGGGCGGGCACGGCAGCGGCCGGCAGGGGCGGCGCGGGCGGGCCCGGCAGCGGCGGGCAGGGGCGGGCGCGGGCGGGCACGGCAGCGGCGGGCAGGGGCGGCGCGGCGGGCGCGGCAAGGGCGGCGCGGGCGGGCACGGCAGGGGCGGCGCGGGCGGGCACGGCAGGGGCGGCGCGGGCGGCCACGGCGCGGCGGGCGCGGCTGGCAGGAGCGGCGCGGGCGGCTGGCAGGGGCGGCGCGGGCGGCCACGGCGCGGCGGGCATCAGCCATGTTGTACATCGTAAATAAAATCCTTTCATACATCGTTCAAGGGCATAAGAGACTTTTCCAATCCGAATCTCTTTTTTCTGAAGTTGAAGTTGGTCTGCTAGCCAAACACTTTCAAAAACTCTGCAACTTTAAAGCTGAGCTGCTCTGCTGTGAAGTTCATGGAGCTGAGCTGCGATTTGTGAAGCAGAGCGGTCCCAAACAGGCCCTTAGTCCTGCTTGCTTGCAGGTGGAAAAAAAAAAATCCGGCTGGCGACAGCACCGCCTCACCCGCCGTGGCGCACGGGAGCGGTCCGGCGGGGCTCCTGATGGCAAACGGCTGCAGCTTGACTGTTCCCTTTTCCTATTCCTTTTCCTATCCCCATTCGTATTCCCCAACACGTGAAAATCATATATTGGCTCTTACCAGGAGCTGGGTCTTCTATTCTCTTCCCGTCAAAAGTCCCGCACCGAGAAAACGGAGCCGTCTTGTTCCCCGTTTTTGCTCCGTTCTATTCTTCCCCTACTCCGCTCCAACCTTCTCGTCTGACGTATAGCAATACGGAATCTGAAGAGCTCGATATAGCAGGGGAAGCTTAATCTGTGCGGCAAGAAGATCCATTTAGGTTGAGACAATCGATTTGGGAAGAGAGAAACTTCATATTCTGACAAGAAGCGGTAGTAGCAAACTCGAGCTCGGTGGCGGCGAGCTGATTATGATAGGGGGATCCTCGTTTCTAGCTGCTTGATCTTGATTTTGGATGGTCAGGACCTCTATTTTTGCTTTCTAATTTCGATTTGGGTGATCAGCAACTCGATTCTTGCTGGGGGATCTCGATCTGGCGAGGGGGAGTTCGATTTTGGTGCTTTCTCTTTAGTTGCGTCGAGTTGAAGTCACTGCAGCGGGACAAGCTGTAACACTTCTAGAACCTCTTCTTACAGCAGTGTGTGTGGCAGCGAGGTATGCACTTTTCCAATGCTAGTCCCTTTGTTTAGGAATATGCACTTTTCCACTTTAGATTATATTTTTATGCAGCCTGAATGGAATGAAATCTAGCTTACCGAATAATTAAAATGAGACACAGATAGTCCAGTTCCTTTGTAAAATAAATTGTTGCATACATAGGATTCATTGATCATGAGTCCCAAAGAACATACTGTTGGGATTTGCATTAAATGACTGAGTAGCATTTCCTGGTTGTGTCCCTTGACCATGGTCAGGAGTCCCAAAGAAAGGACCAAAGTATGGAGGCATGAAAGCATTTTCAACCAGATAGTAGCTTGGTATTTGTATGTGATGTTGGTGTGTACTAGTCTCTAAATGGACATGCATACCAACAAAAGAGGAATATTAATATCAGCACAACATATAAGTCTTTGCAATGGTAAATACCGTAGAAATCTTATACTAGGATAGTGTTATATGGATGTGAATGTGCTATCGCTTCTATTGGAAAATTAGATGTCTTTGGGTCATTCATGGTTTTTTCCTCTTTCGTGTTGTCTTCTCGAAACCTGATGCAGAACTAGTATTTACTTTCAATGCTGAATCAGATGCCTTTAGGTCATTCTTGATCTTTTTTCGCTGCCGTGTTGCCTTCTCAAAACCACCAATTGGTCTCTTATATCCACGATCTTCCTTTTCCTTGACCTCGATACCTCTTGGTTTTATAACCTCGTCTTTCTGTTGTGTTCCTACAAAAAGTTGATTGTTTGGAAAAAACAGACATAACAGTTTGATCATGCAGCTATATAGTATTAACATAAGTATTATTCAGGTTCATATTATAGCACAGTGCAAACCTTATGTATGAGTCAAACTATCCAAGTCTGGATCAAATCTTTTTCCCAAGCTTTTCTCCACATCTTCTGCTAATTGCTCTGCACTGCTTACAGCCATAAAGAATGTTTCATCAGATTCTACAGCTTGGGCAGCTAATTTAAGAAATATTCTAGATAACTCTTTTCTACGTTGTGATAGCTTTGTTTTGGGATCTTCTTGTGTCTCAGAATTTCTCTTGATATGAAGAACTTTTGCATCAATCGTCCATCTTTTCAATATGTATTGCTTAGGAATTTTTTTAACATTGTTAATATCAAGTATCTTCAACGTATGACATCAGGTCTCTGGTCTTCAATAGTAAGAATATGGTTGTGCTCAGGCTCAAATTCATAGATGTAGTAGAATCTATCTTTGAGACTGATCTTCATGAGAGCTTGACACATATATCGGGTCTTGGTCTACTATACTTGGAAGACTCCTCTTTCTTATCAGGACCTCGAATACCTATTGATAAATAAATAATTTGATAAAAAGATGTTCTATCCCGAACCATGGATAAAAGTAATATTACATAATTTCATTTTATACCTGGACGAGAACAACAAAAAGTTTTATTATTTATTGTGGTAGTATTTTTCACATTATGTGAACTACTCCTCTGGATGCTAAATCCCTTGACTCGAGCATAGAAATTGTAGAAGTCATATGCCTCTTGCTCAGCATAGAATTTCATACCAACCTTTGGTATGTTGTCTTCCAGAGAATTTTCTACTTGGGCAGAATCATTTTTTCTAGAATCCTAGTTGGATTTGTAGACGGTGCCGTGTGCAATAAGTTAGACATAAAGTATAGAAAAAAAAACTCATACTATGAATGATATTGGGGTATGACTTACAATGTCTAATTCTATCTTTTCTAACTCTATCCTTTATGTGTCACCAGACTGAGTGTTGATCATGAAGAAATTTGATGAGGATGTTGCAACGTCAGTAGCAGGTGGCGTGATGATGCTTTGTACTTATGGAAGTAATGACACTAGCACAACTATGTAGTTATTCTGGTGAGGCGTAGGGAAATTTGGTTAAGAAGCCATTGTTGTTGTGTCGTTGAGGAAGATGCCAATTGATGATCTATATTTGTCGTAATTGGCGCCACTTCTTAGGCAGCTCTTTTTCCCTCCATTAATTTCCGTTAACTGTTGCGTGACGCTAAAAAAAGGAAAAGGGAGCCGCATGACGTCTCCGTCTTCTTGGTTGGTGTTGGGCTGTTGACGGAAAAAAAGAGGGCCCAGCCTATAGCGGGAAGCAATAGACTACTTCCACGTGTGCGGGGATACAGATGAAGATACGCCAAAGAGACAGGCAAGCTGCAGCCGTGGCAAACTAGTCTCACCAATTCACCATAGATGAAGCTGACGAGCGGTTCGGGTCTGGGGTGTTGATGCGGGGAGGTGTGGTGAGAGCTCCAGCCATCCCGTGAATGGGATGAATTTTCATCCATCATTTTCTTCAATGTATCGGAGAACTTTCGACCCATACCCTTCGTGTTGAAGCTTGGAGAACAAGAACAACTCGATTCGAGTTATGTTAGAGAAATGAAAGCTCTTACCTGAAAGTTGCTTCTCCAAAAGTGTGGGCAATCTTGTAGCAAAGAAATAAGAGAGAAAGATTTCTTGCACTTGAACTTGAGCACAAAATCAATGAAAACCCGAGAGCAAAGTTTGAGAGAGTGAGGGAATAAGTGAGTTGTGTGTGAGAGTGAAGAGCTCCCTCTCGGGCTCCATTTAAAGAGCTTGGCACGAAACATTCGAGGAGGTACCGGGCACAACGGCTAGTAGCCGTTGGAGGAAGTGGGGTCCAAGAGCCGTTAGGCCTGAGTCGGCCAAACTCTGGATGGTCCCCCTCCTGGATCCACGCGCTCCAACGGCTCTCTTGCTTTGATATTTTGGTGCCTAGTCAAATTTTGCTTCAAAAAGTTGTTCAACAATATTTTTCAAAGGATTTTATGCTTAGAAAATATTTTTCAGGATTTTTGTAAAAAGAGAAAATAGGCTAGAAAAAATTCCAGCATGCAAGAAAGTTGAAAATTTCAAATATGCAATGAGAAAAACCAAATGTTGAGAAAAGCAAGTTTTATAAAATCAAATATGAGATAAGTACCAATTTACCTTCGGTAAGAGCTCATTGTTTTGAGTTCGACGGGCAAGACTGTTCTCCGGCGTGTGTTACTGTTTGGTGTCCCACCGTGGAGAAGTTGATGAAGACGCACTGCTCACCATCCACCACACCTTCTCTGTTCTCTTTCTTCTTACTGGTGTGGTTGGTGCGTCTTCGGCTTGGGGTAGTGGTCCTCCCTATATCCCACTCCCATCGTGATTTTGATGTGTCACGAAGCTCTTGTCACGTCCCAAACTAGGATCTAGACGTAACAGTCGCCACACGGTTATAAAAATTAATTTATAACCTATAAGTCTAAAAGTAAATAGAGGCTAGAAGTGATCATAATATTTCTTTTTCACTTTATTGATATTTCATAAGTAATTTTACAAGGGTGTAAGACAAATCAAACTAAAGTAGTACACTTTTTTTATCTTTTTCTAAATTAACATAGTCCTATAGCCTAATCGTCCCGTTCCCCGCTTGGTTAGTCCATTATTTCGATGCTGTAAAAATTAATTCAAAAGTAAAGGTGAGTATAAAGTCATACTCAGAGCGTATGTAATGGTTAATATAAAATTCGAGAAGTAGAAATATCAATATAAAGAATTAACTGGTGCCATACATAACCACAAGCTTCCCAACCCGGGAATCACAGGGGTGAAATTTCACACTTTAAAACTCTATAGAAGGGTATTCTGACATCGACAGTCTCTACTAGAATACCATATTTTAGAAGAGCAGAATTCTTTAGCCCTTCAAGGAATACATCTCTTGACCTACTAGCACTCGGTGGCTCCTACGGATCCATGACCTGGTACCCTATTCAGAATAAGAGCTATTTCTGATGGAGAATTACGACAGTCCAATTTCTAAACCATGACCGATACAATATTATTACCGTCGCAACACCAGTTTAATAAAAATGCATGCTAAAATTAAAGATAGTACTGGAAGATAAATTAACGGTGCAAATTTAGAACGCACGCGGAAAGTAGGGCAACACTTCAACTGAAAATATAAAACTCACATGAAAGTTCGGGTAACACCTCGACTGGAAACGTAAAACTCACACTAAGGCAACATCTCAACTGGGAATATAAAACTCACACGAAAAGCAAAGGCAATACCTCGACTGGTAATGTAAAACTCACACGAAAAGTAAAGGCAACACCCCGACTGAAAATATAAAACTCACATGGAAAATAAAAGCAACGCCTCAACTGAAAATGTAAAACTCACACGAAAAGTAAGGGCAACGTCTTGACTGGTAATATAAAACTCACACAAAAAGTAAAGGCAACACCTCAATTGGAATTCAAAACACACATGAAAAGTAAAGACAACACCTTAACTAAAATTTAAAACGCACACGAAAAGTAAGACCAACACCTTGACTGTTATTTAAAACGCACACGAAAAATAAGAGAAGAGAAGAATGTGAATAAGCAGTGGCGTGATGACTCAGCTGCGAACTTCTACTATTTTTCTAGCACTGTTCTTGTTGCTAGCAGAGACTTCCTATGGCAGCGGCAGCACTAACTATTACATGCGCTGTTATTGCATGTGGTGTGTGCGTGGATCGACTGGAGCACATCAGCGCTATTTATAGGAGGCGAGCGGGCATGCAGGGTACTGAGCAGTGCATGGCTCTCAACTATTGTAGAGTGCGGTAGAATAGTGCGGAATAATGTACAAGAGTACAGAAGGGGCCAGGCCGCCGGCCAATATGGCTGTCATTATCCTGATTGTTTTGCTAATTTATTTTTTCACCGTGGGCTGGTATTTATCACCAGGAGCTGATATATACTGCTGTGCTAAAGAGGCAACTGGTGGGATATGCTAACGTGGGCAGCAGCTAGGCATTACGTATACATCAGGTCAGCTCAAACCTTTTCTGTTCACACACACACACACGAGTCAACACACATGCACATATACAAATAGGAATTACGGTGGTCAAAATAGTCACTAGATAAGTAGTACGGGCACATGATATCATTCTTGCAGGCATGCATAAACAAGAGACCAATAGAAAATCATCACAATAATTTGGGTAGTTAGCATGAGCTAATTATCTATAATCTATTTATTTTATCTCAAAGTATTACAGCTCTGCTCGTCCCTGAGCTGAAATTTGAAGCGCATATTGTCTACTCCGATGGGGAAGCGGATTTCTCCGATCTCGACTTCTATCGTCACCTTGATGTCCCTTAGGGAGGCTCGTCCAAGGATAAGCTGCACGCCTAGGTCACCCTTCATGTCGAGGACCACAAAGTTGGCGAGGATAAAGGAGTTCTTCACTCGCACTAGAAGATTTTCGACTATCCCTTCAGGATTTCGAATGGTTGAATCAACGAGCTGCACGTACATTAGGATTGGAGCGAGACCAGGATATTGTAATTGTTCAAAGATTACCTTAGGCATAATGTTCACGCTTGTCCCAAGATCGCTAAGTGCCTGATCATAGCAGTCGTCATAGATCGAGCAGCTGATCATGGGGACCCTGGATCCCCTTGCCTTGTTGCTATTGGTCCTCCCCACACATTCGTCCTTTGATGCATGGGTCTACCTGCATGGTTAGTGCGTGATGGCCTCCGAGATAATGAGGATACACTGACCGCAAACAGGCCACTCCGTCTCAAACTCTCGTCCATACTATTGGTGCTTACCTGATCTTCTCAGTCTCCGATGGCAGGGTGGCGAGGCATCACCTGAGCCACAGTTGACGAGATAAAGATGGCTGCATGATTCATGAGTTACCCTGGAAGGGGATGGGAAGTGCGGCGGCGCCTGCAGGCGCGGGGCGGTGAGAGAGGCTTCCTAGAGACAGGAGAGCGGAGAAGAGAGGAGACAGCTTGGCATGCTGACATGGCCGGGAGATTACCGGAGTTGAGATCTGGATCTAGGTTTAGCCAGGCTGTTTGTTGCGGCTCCGGGAGAGTGAGGATGGGGTGGGGGCGATAGTGATGGTTGCCCGGCGAGCTAAACGGGCAGGTGGACAAGACAGACGGATCCGACAATGGCTAAACGGCAACACAAAATGCGCTCGCCGACCCGACAACTCAGATTACACACTGAATCATCATAGACGTTCAGCCTTGATCAGATGGCTTATAGTGTCGATTGATGGATATACAAATTCTCAAACGATTGACGAGGAGCAAATCTGTTTCTAAAAGTCAATGTCTCGTGAAGTTGAAGGGAGGTTTATTTCTTAGGTGCGTGATTTGAGGCATCTCTTTAGGCGACGTCATTGACCGTTAGATCGCCATGAAACTTTGCCATTTTCAGAAGCCTTGAGATATATAGGAGGCGTTCCTATTGCTTGCAGCTGCATCAAACGACTCAAAAACCCTTGACCAAACTGTGGGTTACCTTCAACATCACGCCTCCGCGCCCATTTGACCCTCTATGCCTATACAATGCACTGTTCATCACCGCGCTTTACCAGCAGGCACCTCAAACAATAGCAAGTACATCGAATGCTCGAACGCGGATCGCCATGGACGCCACCCACCTACTCATCCTCTTCCTCCTATCTTCCCAACTGATCACCATGTCGCTGTCGTCCCAGTCTCCGCAGGGAAACAGCGACCCTGACCTCCCGACGCTGCTCAAGATCAAGACGCAGTTCGGCAACCCGGCCGCGCTCGCGGAGTGGCAGCCCGGCACGGACCACTGCGGCTGGCCGTACGCCTACTGCAACCAGTACCGCCGCGTCGTCGCGCTCTTCCTCGAGAACGTTAGCATCACGTCCACGCTGCCGCCGGCCATCGGCGAGCTCGACCAGCTGCGCACCATCAACATCGTCAACATCCCGGGGCTGCACGGCCCCATCCCGGACTCCCTCGGCAAGCTCGCGCACCTCTCCATCC
Source organism: Panicum hallii (assembly GCF_002211085.1). NCBI lineage: Eukaryota > Viridiplantae > Streptophyta > Magnoliopsida > Poales > Poaceae > Panicum > Panicum hallii. Next base: position 37,568,993 of record NC_038048.1, on the reverse strand, counting down.
TCAACGTCATGGTCACCTCCGTCTCGGGCTCCATCCCGGCGTCCCTCTCCCGCACCAACCTCTCCTCTGTCAGCTTCTTCGGGAACAAGCTCACCGGCAGGATCCCCACGTCGCTGGAGAAGCTGCCGCACCTGACCTTCTTCGACGCCGCGAACAACGACCTCGTCGGGACGATCCCGCCGCGGCTCGTGCACGGCGGCACGCCCGACCGGCCGCTGGGCCTGAAGCTGTCGAACAACCGGCTGTCCGGGACCATCCCCTGGCTCTACGGGATCGAGAGGTACATCATGGAGTTCAAGGTCGCGAACAACCAGCTCGCCGGCGACGCGTCGTTCCTGTTCGGGCGGCGCAAGACGGTGGATGACCTCGACCTGTCCGGGAACCGGCTGAGGTTCAACCTGACCGGGCTGGAGATGCCCAGGGACCTTCTGTTCCTGAACCTGAGCCACAACCGGATCTACGGCGGCGTGCCGGCGTCGCTGCTGGAGTCGAGGGTGGTGACGCTGGACCTCAGCTACAACGAGCTCTGCGGGGAGATACCCGCCGGCGGGCGGATGGGGTGGTTCAAGGCGGAGGCGTACGGCCACAACAAGTGCCTCTGCGGGACGCCGCTGCCGCCGTGCGCGAGCGGCCATCTGAACCGAGCTTGTCATGGACCATGGTTATACAGCGCGTGTTCGCGCCGTGCAGGGAGTAATTGTGTTTCCATGAGCTTGGCTTCCTTTTATTTTTGGTCCAAGCCCAGCGTCTTCCTTTTATTATTATTTTTTTTGGTCTTGTATCCGTTGCTGACGAGTATTCACTCCTTTGAGTCCTTTCAAACAGATAAACCGTTTTGTATTTAGAAAAATTCAAGTTCTATGTATGGTGATCAACAACTAGACAATTTAATTTCATAGTGATGATAAAAGATATTATAATAGAAAAGTAATGACTAAAGATTGTGTTTTTTTACTTATTTCTTGATTTTTTTCTGTTGGTGAGAAAAGACACTTGCAGTTTTTTTTCCTGCTGTTTTACAGTTGTCCAACTGACCAGCTGGAACCCGCTTAAGGATCAGTGATGCCTATGTCCCTGTCATGGTGGCCACCCTATATATGTGGGCTAGGGTGGGGTGGTTCATGTTAGCAGTATCCAATATATATGTAAAACTTAAGTCAACATCTCGGATAAGCAATATATCCAAAATGTTAACCATGTATATTAAAAAACATTAAGTAGTACAATCTTAATGTTGGGGTTTTAAAGTAAAAAAATTAGAATATACAAGTATTAGATTATATTTCGTTGAATTTATTCTGCCAACATGGTGGTTCAAATGAAATAAAAAAGGACTCGTGATTTCAGGTAAAAGATAAATCACCCACCCATACCCCTCCAATCAAATTGTGCCACATGTCATGGATATTATAAAAAAATAGGAGTATTTAGAAATCCTGGGTTACAATTACAAGTCCAACCGTTTCGGCATAATCCCAGAGTCCAGGCCAAGGCAGTTAACCTGTTCTATACTCATTTCCTTGCGGCTTTGCCTCTGCTACCAAGAATATTGCCGTGTCTCAATCTCTGTTTCTCCTCTCTGTTCTTTCCTTTTTGTCAGTTTGTTTGCAACTTTCAGGTTCCTTAATGCAAAGAAGACACGTGGAGCTCCTGCCATTTTCCCCCAAAGAAAATACAGAAACTGAGGCAGCGATGCGCCAGCAAGCTCGAAGAATTTTTCTGCTGTTTTGCATGTCCCTGTCACAGTGGCTAGCAGCACCCACTGAAGAAACATGGCGCAAACTTTTGGGCGGCCATGCATGAGCCTACTTATTGGGGGGTGCCAAGGGAGCCGAGCTGTTAACAAGCTCGATCCCCTCTCTGTCGTCACACACACAACAATGGCTGTGAGTCGTCTTCTACTTCCGTTTCTCCTCCTAGCCGTCGCTTTTGGCGCCTACGACGGCGCTGGCCAGCCGCCGATCAGCCGGAGAAGCTTCCCAGAGGGGTTCGTATTCGGGACATCCTCTGCTTCCTATCAGGTGAAAGTTCTCTGCTCTTTTTTTTTCATTTAGGGAGGACTGTGAGATCCGTCGAGTTCCCATCTGTCATCTGCTATACAAACTTCTATCTATTTGTGTGAAGAGGCACTTAATTAAGTAAGATCTGGTAGTTGGCAACAAATATACTAACTAGTTACTAGTAAAACCAGCAATCCAGCATATAGTCTGACCAAAGCAGTCATTGGCCTAATCATGCAGTATGAGGGTGGCGTGATGGAGGGGGGCAGAGGACCAAGCATCTGGGACACCTTCACCCACCAGCACCCAGGCATGTATAAAGATGAATAGAAGACTACTATACACAACATTTTGGATACAAATAGAATTTCATACGAAAACTTGCTTTGTCTTCTTCACCATGTTCTTATGTAGATATGGCTCACAACCATCAAGAATATCCTGTTTTCTGGTAGTGTTTAAGCAAGTTGAGCGTTCATACGCAATTTTTGATGAAAGGGCGAAGCAAAATAAATAAATAAGCACTACGAACACATTTATATTCTTAGCACCGGCATGTTTTGTTGACAATTAATCCATGCTATCCATTTATCGACGGATTTACCATTACTAATCGCTGCTGAGATTATTGTGGAAATATTCCGTTCATGTAAACAAATCTTCTTGTGGAAGAGATTTGCTAAGGTAAAAAATCATCCAATTTGGCATTTTATTAAGTTTGATTGTTGTAGACAAGCACTGAAACTTAAATTTGACGTAGTCTATGGACATAACAGGGAGCCGTCTTTGAAACCTGTAACAATTTTTTGATCTGGCAGATAAAATTATTGACAGAAGCAATGGGGATGTGGCCGTGGATTCTTACCATCTCTACAAAGTAAGTATAACTTTAATATATTTAACTATAGGTGTCCTTTTTATTAAATAATTCCTTAAAAATTTTCTAGGATATACTCCAGGTTGTGTTGTCTCTTCAGTTCTGTCTGATGACATGCAGTGTCTTTAGTTCTGTCTGATTTAGTTCTTTGGCGAGTGTTTTGTAAGTTTCTCAAACTACCAACAAAAACATGTTACACCACTGACCCATGGGGAGGACTTGCCGCCAAAATGCAGGAAGATGTGCGCCTCATGAAGGACATGGGAATGGATGCATACAGATTCTCCATCTCATGGACAAGAATTCTTCCAAGTAAATAACCTATTATTCAGACGTTCTAGGTCGCACTGCCTTGGACATATTCCGAAGTCTAAGTAGATCGATCGTATCTAATTTAGCTATCTGAATCTTATGGCAGATGGAAGTCTGAGCGGTGGAGTCAACAGAGAAGGCGTCAGATACTACAACAATTTGATTGATGAACTCTTGTTGAAAGGTATCCCTGCATTGCATGTGTTGATGCATTGGTTAGCCTCCTGCGATCCATATGTATGCAATCTTATGCATTTCGTTTGCAGGGGTGCAACCATTTGTGACCCTTTTTCACTGGGACTCACCTCAAGCATTAGAAGACAAATACGGAGGATTTCTTAGTCCTAATATGATGTGAGTTACAACCTTAGGCTTCTCTATAGTTTTTTTTGATTGGAGGCTTCTTTAGAGTTGTTTGTGCTGGTCTTTTCTGTGAATATATCGTTTACATTATTATCTTGAAGTTTGTTAATTACAAACTGTCAGGCTAATATCCATCCAGCACGCAGGAACTACGCAACAAGTCCTCTAAAAACAGACACTTGTGCATTGCCATTGCCATCATTGTAATAGAAACTTCCTCCGCGTATGATTTATCGCCCATTACTGCAATTGTTGCAGAAACGACTACAGGGACTATGCTGAAGTCTGCTTCAAAGAGTTTGGTGACCGAGTCAAACACTGGATCACGTTCAATGAACCCGGGGGCTTCTGCTCAGCAGGGTATGCATCTGGAGTGCTTGCACCAGGCCGGTGCTCGCCATGGGAGCAGGGCAAGTGCAGTGCTGGGGATTCAGGAACGGAGCCTTACACCGTATGTCATCATCAACTACTCGCCCATGCAGAAACAGTTCGCTTGTACAAAGAGAAGTACCAGGTCGGTGATGAACTCCCATGCAATTCCTCAAAAAGAATTGTGTGATTCCTAAAGAAAATCTCTCCATGCAATTGCAATTCTTGAATGGAACCGATTGGCAATGTGAAAAATTGAGCTCGATAAGTAAATTAATTGTGTTAAGAGTTCAGTTTTTGTCTAGGTGTACCATGGAGAAATGCAGTCAACTCGTTTAATTACATAACTGAATCATATACTCTCCTTTTTTTTTTCTGTTTTTACTCTCAAGCAGAAAGAGCTACTACTGGCCATATCTCCTATGCTGATTTTCTAGTTTATGGATCTAAATTCAGAAGACGTACAGTTTAATATGAGATGTAACTATATAAGTTGGTAGTTAGGCCATGGTCTTGTACATAGATCCCAAACAGAATATCACTTCATATGAATGATAAGAAGAATATATTACATTTGCCAAATGAATTTCACCTTGACCATGATCTGTACTCATTGCTTGCATTTGCATGCAGGCGGTCCAAGGAGGGAAGATCGGAATATCATTAGTCTCACTTTGGTTTCTTCCTTTGTCCCCATCCAAATCCAACAATAATGCGGTGAGACGTGCCTTAGATTTCACATTTGGCTGGTACTTTCTGTATAAAACTGTGACCATCACATAATTTTGTCACTAAAGTTGAGGAAAAGGACACAAAACTTACTAGCCATGTCCTCCTAGGTTTATGGACCCCCTTGTTGGAGGTGACTACCCACTCAACATGAAAGGATTGGCGGGAAATCGCCTGCCACGATTCACAAAAGAACAATCTGAGATGCTCAAGGGTGCATTTGACTTCATCGGACTCAACTACTATACTACATACTACGCTGCTAATCTTCCTCCTGCAAATGGCCTTAACGTTAGCTATAACACTGACTTTCGAGCTAATCTTTCTGGTGAGTCACCAAGCCAAATAAAGGATCTTCTATTTTTCTTAACAATCTACTATTGATGAACGAAGTTCTTTTCCTGAATTTGCACAAGAATGTTGTAGCAAACTCCATGCAACAATAACTCTTATTTTAACAGTATTAATGTAGCATTTTTCGACAAGCATGCTGTTATGTTAACTGCAATCTCTATTCCCTCAATTGACTCCCTAATTCTAAAGTATTCATAATTAGTATTTTACATTTAGTTTCAAACTACAATTATCTGTAATATATTTTTCTGACCTCTTATGATTATATTAGGTGTTCGAAATGGTGTCCCCATAGGTCCTCAGGTAACTTATCATTTCCTAATAACAGATATATATGAGATTGATTTCCAACCCATTTTATGTGGTGATTTATTTGCATAACCAACATATATGTAGGCTGCTTCTCCTTGGCTCTACATGTACCCTCGAGGCTTTAGTGAGCTTCTACTTTATATTAAGGAGAACTATGGCAATCCTACTATCTACATCACTGAAAACGGTAACTTTTAATCAATAAGTAGTACCTCTATTAATAGTGCGGGTGAACCAGTGTCATACTATGCCATCTACTTATTTTGTACACTACCTTTATTCTTGTTCATTCGTCGCTTTGGACACTGACACATCTTCAACAGTTGATTTTAACCAAAAAAGTTCAGATAAAAGAAATATAAACTATAACCATCTCATACTTTTTCTAAAGAAAAACTAACACCAATTTTATATGGCAAATCTTCAAGTTTGTTTATATGTGTGGTCAAAGTTATGTCTAAACTTGACTGCAAGCATTCCTTAAATGACATCCATCTGAGAACGAACAGAGTATAACTTATAATTTTCTCCTTCAATGAGTTTTATTTTATGAAAGTATTGATTAGTCTCCTCAACTGGGAGGGGCAAAAAAGGTGAACTGAAACAATCTGAAAACATTCTTTCTTCAATACAGGCTTTGATGAAGCCAACAACATGAGCTTGCCACTCCAGGAAGCCCTGAAGGATGACACTCGGATAGTGTACCACCACGGGCACCTCCTTGCCCTCTTAAGTGCTATAAGGTTAGATCTCTCTAGCTAGCTTACACAACACACCGTACCCCATTACTAGTAAATTTGCATATGACAGTTGATGACACCCGACAGCATTACATTATTTGACTTCCTCACAATTCACAGGGATGGAGCAAATGTGAAAGGATACTTCGCATGGTCGCTGCTTGATAACTTCGAGTGGGTGAACGGCTACACAATCCGGTTCGGGCTAAACTTCGTGGACTACAACGACGGGTTGAAGCGGTACCCCAAGAACTCAGCACATTGGTTCAAGGAGTTCTTGCAGAAATAAACAAGGACCTTGCTTAGCTAATGGAAGATGCATTAGGAACGGTGCAAGATTTTATTGGTGTACGTCGATTGATTTTGCATATGGCATGGCATGAAGGACATTGTGTTAAAACAAATGCATTTGCGTTTTGCTGCAATAAAGCATGTCTGCGTTTGTCTGGTAATCAAGAAAATGTATTGCAGCCTCGCAGGTCCTCTCCTGCTCCATTGGCCAACAGATAAGCAATCCGCATATCTGAGCATTTGTATTTGTATTGTGTTTCGTAAAAAGAAGAGAGAAGCAATGGACGCCCATCCACAGGAATGAGACAAGGCTGAGCATAAGTCGCTGCACCAGTACACGTAAAGGAACTGTATCCACGTTCCTCTCCCTTGCAGCTGCATCAAACGACTCTGGAAGCCCTTGACCAAAATTTTTGGTCGCTTAGCTTCAAAATCACACATCAACTTCCTCCAAAGTTGACCTCATCGCCTACATATTCCCGCACACCTGAAACAAGCTAGTACAAGTGCCAAATCACTTCATCACAACACAATGGTCACCCACACTGTCCTCCTGCTGCTGCTTTCTTTCCAACTGATCACCAGGTCGCTCTCTCAGCCCCAGTCCAACCGAGATCTCCCAGCTCTCATCAAGATCAGGGAGCAGTTCGGCAACCCGGCCGCGCTGTCGGGCTGGCGGCCCGGCGGCTCGGCCTGCGCCCCGCCGGCGGCCTGCGACGAGCGGGGCCGCGTGACCGAGATCTTCCTCCGGGGCCTCGACATCACGTCCACGCTCCCGCCGGCCATCGGCGAGCTCGACCAGCTGGAGACCCTCAGCATCGAGAACATGCCGGGCCTGCACGTGGTCGCTCGCCGTGCTTGCGCTTTCATCTTATCTGTTCTTCCCTTCTGTCAGCTTCCAACTGCGAATTTTAGAACGTCACGTCCCCAGCAATACAAAGGCACTGGGCGATCTCCTGCATTTCCTTTGAAGACAATTCAGAAACCCAACCACATTCGTTTCGGTTTCTGTATAGCTGAGACTAGGGCTGGATAACGAGCCGGCTTGGCTCGGCTCGGCTCGGTCCGGCTCGCTAGACTCGGCTCGTTATCCTAACGAGTATAGAAGACTGCTCGGCTAGGCTTGGTCCGGCTCGCGAGCTGGCTTGGGCAGCTCGCGAGCCAAACACCGATAGGTGAGATATATCTATATAGATTAAATAAAAAAATATTAAGATAATATATGGTTCTATTTTCATACTTTCAAGATCATATATAATTCTATTGGCGATACTTCCATGATTTATCAACCATACATGTTCCATCAATCACATATGCCCATAAATTAGCCTATCATAAGCAAAGAGGTTACAAGATACTAAGTCTTGGTCTCTATATAAATTGATCGGTCCATTCAATGAATATTGGACAAGCACAAAGCATAAAGGAAATACTGAATCTTGGCTTCTAGACAGCCTGTAACATAGGTGGAAATCACGTTATACGCGTAGCTCGTTCGGCTCGTGAGCTGGCTCAAACTCGCTCGTTATACTAACGAGGATAAAATTGTGCTCGGCTCGTTAGGAATTAGACCGAGCCGAGCCGGCTACGAGTCGAGGGAGCTACGAGCCACGAGCAATTTTTCCGGCTCTAGCTGACACTGAACAGTCCTGTCAAATTATTAGCTCGATCTTGTGTACAAAGAGGTCACGGAGCTCCCAATGTCCCGTCCCTGTCGCGGTGCCGAGATCCCGGTTGATGATCACCACCCCACTCGCGAAGAGGGAGAGCGCACGACGTCGCGTTTCGGGCATGCCATAGTCGTCGTCTGTCTGTAAAAATAATGGCGCCACGCCGCTAGCTGTTGGGACGCCGATCGAGCGAGCGGAGCCTGCCTGCCCCAAGCACCAAGAAACTCCTCTCCCATCTGTGGCTGTGAGAGTGGCCGCGATGCTCGGTCGTCTTCTACTCCAGCTTCTCCTCCTTGCTGCGGCTTCCGACGCCTACGACGGTGGCGCCGGCCAACCGCCGATCAGCAGGAGAAGCTTCCCTGAGGGGTTCATCTTCGGGACGGCCTCGGCAGCCTACCAGGTGAAAGTTCAATTCGTTCTGTCCAGGGTTTAGTTTATCGCCTAAACTTTCTCCTAGTAGGCTGATGACAAGTAGGGAAGGCTTAGCACAAAGAGCTACCTAAACTGTCGCAAACTGCACCCAACAAAGCTCACAGCAGACATGCGCAGTGTATTGGGATTAAGGTCATTGGTTTTCGGCACGATCTGATTCTGACGAGATGGCTTTGTTGTGTTCACATGCAGTACGAGGGCGGTGCAATGGACGGGGGCAGAGGGCGGAGCATCTGGGACACCTTTACTCATCAGCACCCAGGAATGCATACACCTCTATCATCTCTCTAGGTCCATTTTGTGCTTCTCTTCTATGCATCATGCTGTTATTCCAGAACGCCACTTCATATACCTACCATCAGTAGGAAATTAAATATAAATATGCAAAGCTAGAAGCTGCATATGTTTGGAGAATTATTAACTGTTCTATAGTTTGATGTATTCTAGTATACAATCTAAGGAGATGGGTGTCTAAATGTCTGATGGCCACATTTATGTTGTCAGAGGTAGCAGAATCTCTTGACAGTTTTAGGCCTGTCTATCAACACTTTCACATAAAAAGAGACAGCCCAACTTACTGCAAGCCAGAGTCAGGATTAAAATAGATAACAGAGGCTCAAGTCTCACCACTCGCTGGAACACACTCTAATCTAATTAAGAACCTATATGTACATGATTCGACGAAGACAGAGGATCAAAAGGCATCCTCCTAGAGAAAGATATTACAAAGGCACACAGTGACATCACTACGAGGAAGATCTTGTTCACTCTATACAAACCTTTGCTGGTCAGTGATAAGCTTGACCCGCAATCCACTCATGACACTCTCACAAGTCAAAGTTCCAATTCATGCCATTAGTAGCCAGGAGGTTAGTCGGCCTATCGCTACCTGTTCAGCTCAACTTTCTCAGTAGATTGCTTTTCTGAACACGGAATATGAAGTTAGCTGTTGAATTGTTGATCTTACTTGTGGCAGCAAACCTTAGTTGACATAGTCAAAGGGCGAATGGGCACTGGATAGACACAGGGGCAAAAAAAAGGGCAACTTGTGTTATTGTTGAATTTAGTTGGCAAGAAAGAATAGACAAGGACCCATCTTTGAATTTAAGACTCTCTGATTTGGCAGATAAAATTGCTGACAGAAGCAATGGGGACGTGGCAGTAGATTCCTACCATCTCTACAAGGTAGGAATTTACTTTTTAAATATATATATATGTATGTATTCTGCTTTTTAATGGATTTCTGTAAAAAAATGGATGACCAAGCTTATTGTAAGATCTTTAAGTTCTAAATACCAAGATAATACTAGCACATCACTGAAACTAGTGACTTACCGAAAAATGCAGGAAGATGTGCGCATAATGAAGAATATGGGGATGGATGCCTACAGGTTTTTCCATCTCCTGGAGTAGAATTCTTCCAAGTAAGTGCGACATGTTGTTTAGACGTGCTGCAATTCCCTGTCTCGCGTATAGGAGTATCCTCCAAACTGCAAACTCATCGAACAAACTTAAACGCCATCTGAGTCTAATCTAATGACAGATGGAAGTCTGAGTGGTGGAGTCAACAGAGAAGGCGTCAGGTACTACAACAATTTGATTGATGAGCTCCTGCTGAGAGGTAGGCCATGCACACTTAGCTCCAATCTTAGTATTCCACCATATGATTTTATATTTCTGAAGATACGAAATACACATATTGAGGTACATATATATGCAGGGGTGCAACCATTTGTGACTCTTTTTCACTGGGACACACCTCAGGCATTAGAAGATAAATACGGGGCATTCCTTAGTCCTAACATCATGTAAGTATCACTATTTTTAGTCCTCAGCGCACTATTTATTTCAACTGAAAAATGTTATCAACAATTGTCAACATCGTGAAGAGTACAAATAACAAAACAAAAAATCCTCATTCTGAATTTTGGCAATAGCTTTGCAATTGTCAACATGCGGTTTTAACTGTTGCAGCAATGACTACAAGGACTACGCTGAGGTCTGCTTTAAAGAGTTTGGTGACCGAGTGAAACACTGGATCACGTTCAATGAGCCCTGGAGCTTCTGCACAACTGGGTATGCATCTGGCATGTTCGCTCCAGGACGGTGCTCGCCATGGGAGCAGGGCAAGTGCAGTGCTGGGGATTCAGGAAAGGAGCCTTACACTGTATGTCATCATCAAATACTCGCCCATGCAGAGACAGTTCGGTTGTATAAAGAAAAATACCAGGTCAGTGATGAAATCTCCAAGCAGATCATGCAGACTTGCAGTTCTTCAATGAACAGCAAATCAATTGGAACTCTCCAAATTTGGGCTTCTCCAATGTTGATACCAGTTTATCACTAACACGCATCGCATACTGAATGTACAACGCAGGCCGCGCAAAAGGGAAATATTGGAATAACATTAGTTTCGAACTGGTTTGTTCCCTTTTCCCGTTCGAAATCGAACGATGATGCAGCGAGGCGTGCCATTGACTTCATGCTTGGATGGTAAATTCTTTGTGATCCTCACAGAATTCCACCGTACGTTGAACAAGTCCTGGAAGAAAACATCTCACTAGGAATTCCATTGTAGGTTCATGGACCCCCTTACTAGAGGAGATTACCCGCTAAGCATGAGAACAATAGTTGGGAATCGGTTGCCACAGTTCACAAAGGAACAATCCGAGCTGGTCAAGGGTGCATTCGACTTTATTGGCCTAAACCACTACACTACAAACTATGCTGACAACTATCCTCCATCAAATGGCCTCAATGTAACCTATGACACTGACGCCCGTGCCAATCTTACTGGTAAGTCCCAAAGTCAATGGTGAACCTACTTTTGTTCGTTTATCAGTTTTATATTAGTGAAGACTGAAGAGTATTGCCTCTATTTGTGAAATGCATATAGGAGGTATTTAACAAAACTTTAGCGTTTCTGACAATCTTGCAATTGCATCAACTGTAGTCTCTATTACATTAAGACATTAGTACTTGACATTATATTGTTCCCTGTTAGGATTTATGATCTGAACTACATGTATTTCTAGTCCACTTTCTGCTGATACGTACTAACTAGATCTCGTCTTGTTTATTATTAGGTATTCGAAATGGTGTCCCAATAGGTCCTCAGGTAACGACAGGTCACATCAAAATAAGTAACTCCATCTCCCTTTAACGAATAACGATCCATTTCCACGGATGGTACATGTGTAGGCTGCTTCATCTTGGCTCTTCGTATACCCTCAAGGCTTCCGTGAGTTGCTGCTTTATGTTAAGGAAAACTATGGCAATCCTACCGTCTATATCACTGAAAATGGTAACTTCTACTTGCTTACCTCTTGTCGCTATTTCAAGGAACGAAAAATTTCTCCTTTCCTGAAAGAGCTGAATATGAAACAGTTCATCTATAAAATTGCTACGATCCATATTTTAGGCATCGACGAAGATAACAACCAGAGCCTTTCTCTCCAGGAAGCTCTGAAGGATGACGCCAGGATAGAGTTCCACCGCAAGCACCTCCTTGCGCTGCAGAGCGCCGTAAGGTCAGTGGTCGAGCTCTACTAGCTAATCCATGGGACACACTGCAACACACAGCTTCACTCATGCAACACGGTCTTCTAGTGTAATGTCAGCTAGTAGATATGATGGTACAGCTAGCTACCGCATCTGACGTGCGATCCACTGCAGCGACGGGGCGAACGTGAAGGGGTACTTCGCGTGGTCGCTTCTGGACAACTTCGAGTGGGCGAGCGGCTACACGGTCCGCTTCGCGATAAACTTCGTGGACTACAACGACGGGCTGAAGCGGCACCCCAAGAGTTCCTCACACTGGTTCACGGAGTTTCTGAAGAAGTGAGTGTTTATTTATAGCAAATAATGGGAAAAAGGTGCGCTTGTCACGGTGCCAAGATCAACGTGTGCATGTTGGTGAGCTAGAGTTGATGTCGGACAGCAAGTGTTCTTTCACTTTCACTATCCATGGTCCATCCTGAAAATATTAGAAGTTACGCGTGTTACTGGCAGTTGACGAGTCGCAAAAGGCCCACGTAGCGGGCCGCCGCCGCTCGCCACGCCGCCAAGGCTGCCGGAGTTAGAGTATCGAGGGGAGCGGCCCGCAGCCAGGGGTGGGAAGTGGGGGGAGTGGCCGGCGATGAAATCACCGCCGCCCGGGTGGTGGTCGAAGCGGCGGTTTTAGGATTTCAGGTTTCCGGGTGGGGGCAACTTCCATGGCCGGCAGCTATATATATATATATGGGGAGGTCGGGGGCAGCAATGGTCCAGCGGTGGTGACGGTTCGACCGGCGATGGTGACAGTTCGACCAGCGGCGGAGGTGGGGTGGTACGAGAGCGCCACTGGCCCGGTGGGGCTGGATCCCTGTTGAGCAATGGCCCACGGCGAAGCAAGAAGAAGGCCAGGGTCGAAGGCCAAGGTCAAAGGCCAGCGGCGCGGCGATGGGTGGGTGGGCGGGCGGCGCGACGGCGGCAGCCACCGGCCGGAGCTGTGGACAAGGGGGCGGAGGAGGTGGGAGGAAGAAGATGAGGCGGGGGACGTTTCTATGATGCTAGCTTTAACTGCTAGTCACTACATGCCTCGCATGATTCCCTGGCCCTACATGTAGGAAAACACGATCGCGCGTCGTGATCCGGCCGACGTTCTCCAGTGTTCCACGCCGCCGAATCGCCGATCAGCGTCCGGCGAAGCCCATACCACCCTTCCTTTCGCTCAGAGGCCTCTCCGTGCGTTGCTCTTGCGGCTACATATTTAATACATAAAAGCCCATCTGGTGGGTGATGAAGAAGATCCGCCTCGTACGGTTGTGATGCCAAGGTTCATGAAGTTGCAACTGATTGGGCTGCTGCAAGAACTGACATTGCTGACGCTAAGGTTTCATCGTAACATATATCAAATATTCGTGGATATGCCATTATCGAAGGGCGAAAACCTATAAATAGGATGTAAAACATATGAAGTAATTAGTAATTGAATTCTACCACAACATGATGAAACTGAAACAGTAACTGCAACAGGATTGCTTAAAAAATGAGCTGATAAGATCACACAATAATGTCAAACGATTTCGATTAGGTGCGACGAATATATCCAGTTTTTAATGATATAAATTGATGTATAGATGATCGTAAAGTACGCATAAGAAACCTAACTGATCTTATCATCATCATCGAGGTGCGCTTCAGCTCTTTAGCAGCCATATTTTCCCCATTAATGGCAGTATTTAACAGCTGCCTACTCAAGATATGCACATGTCCCAATCAGGGTGGTTATCGCTCATGGATCAGAATCTTGTCGCGATTTGGCCGTGCACGAGCTAGCCGACACATTTTGCCAGAAGAGTTGCACATGTCCCCTGCACCCTGCCTGTCATGGTGGTCAGGAGAAACACAAAAAATAGCGTTATGTTTTGGACGTGCTTAGCTAACTAGCCTACATATAACAGGGTGCCAAAGCAAGCCTTTCTGCAGGCTCGATCCACGCACTCTCTTGTCGTCACATCCATCGAAGGCAGTAGCTGCGGCAGCAATGCTTCTTGGTCGTCTTCTACCTCCGTTTCTCCTCCTGGCACTGGCAGTCGCCTCCGGTGCCTACTATGATGGTGCCGGCCAGCCGCCGGTGAACCGGAGAAACTTCCCTGAGGGGTTCGTCTTCGGGACGGCCTCATCGGCCTACCAGGCAAGAGCTTCTTCGGCATCCGTACATCATGGCTTCATGTGCATATGCGCTTGCATTAATTAGTTTCTCTTTCTAACTCATCAGCATGGGACATTTACACATTTTCCACTGGTCATCGACAAACTAAGCAACTTAAATCTTTTCTCGATCGTGGATCTGTGTTTGAGTTGTTTCTGGCTTGGCATGGCCTAACGAGTTGGTTTGGTGTCCACACGCAGTATGAAGGTGGTGCGGCGGAAGGGGGCAGAGGGCCAAGCATCTGGGACACCTTCACTCACCAGCACTCAGGCATGTTTCTTTTTTTTTTTTTTTGGAAAACAGGGATACTAGGAGGTTTATAAACCAAACATAAAGACCGAAACCTAATGCCGTTGCATCCTTGGCTAACAAATTGTGCCTCAAAGTTGGATCTATCCCTGCTTTCATGATGAAAAAGAACGTCAACGTTGATTTTAGTCCAATATTCAGTCATGGATTAATCAAGTGGTCACTACCTGTTCATTTCTGTTGTTCTTTTCCATAAGTTAGTATTCGAACAGAACGTATGAAACAATAGTCAAAAGGAGCAGATCTCTTGAATTTAATTGGCAACAAAGAATATACAAACTAAATGATCGATCTTTGAAATTTCAACAAATTTCTGGTGTGGCAGATAGAATCGCTAACAGAAGCAATGGGGATGTGGCTGTGAACTCCTACCATCTCTACAAGGTACAAATTTAGTTTGATGTTTTCTGAAAAAGAAAGCAGATGTCCTGTCTTTTGGAGTCGATCGATTGTTTGAGAATTTTCTGTCAGAACCTTGTAAAAAATTTTGTTACATCACTCACCCAAAGGAGGCTGAACAAAAAAACTGCAGGAAGATGTGCGTCTCATGAAGGATATGGGAATGGATGCATACAGGTTCTCCATCTCATGGACAAGAATTCTTCCAAGTCAGTTTGACCTATTTGTTCAGATGTGCTCCTGCATCGTCTTGCATATCTTCCAATGTCCAATTCGATACCATCAAACATAAACGTCTGAATCTCATGACAGATGGAAGTCTAAGCGGTGGAGTCAACAGGGAAGGTGTCAGATACTACAACAATTTGATTGATGAGCTTCTGTTGAAAGGTATACACAAGGACCATTAACAAAATTCCTTATCATCCCACCAGATGGATTTCTAGCCTCATGAAGCTATTAAAAAACATGCTGTATGTACACAAATCTGCAGGGGTGCAACCGTTTGTGACCCTTTTTCACTGGGACTCGCCGCAGGCATTAGAAGACAAATATGGAGGATTCCTTAGTCCAAATATCATGTAAGTCGTGATTATTTAGTCCTTTTGCAGACAACAATTTCTTAATTTCAGTGCCACGTTAAGTCACAGTTCAAAGTGACAAGAAGATTGAGAAACACTAATTGCTGCTTAATAAAGCATTAACAAGCACTAGTTGAGTAAAATAAAATTCTTTCATTGTACTTCCGCTGCCTTATCTTTTTATAACATAATATGACCACAAATTTTACTTCAATCATTATAACACCATGGAAATTGTACGAATAATTAAGATATCCTCCACTTCAGTTGCCAATAGTTTGTAGATGTTCCTCTTCTCTTTTTTGCCAAGTTTTCTTAATAGAACTGACGAAAGGTATGGTAACCACGGATATATAGTATTCAGGTGCGTTTGGTTGGACTTTTGCACCTGCTTTTGCTTTTGCAAAAGGCAAAAGCCAACCAAAGGGCTTAAACGGCCCAGGTGCTTTTGCCCAAAGTAGCTTTCACCCTAGTACAAATCCAAAAGCACCTCCCCCTGCTTTCAGTGGTTTTTAGGGTAAAAAATTACCCACCTGCCACTGATTTTGGAGTATTTTGGTTTATATACAGTCCCACACAAACCTTCAGGGGTATTACAGGTTTTTCACCCACAACACACAGTTTCCCACAGCTCACAGCTGCTCTAACCAAACGGTCTTCTACTTTTTCCACGGCAGCTTTTTCACAGCAGCTTTTCCACAGGCCACAGCTCACAGCAGCTTTTCCAAAAGCCACGGTCCAACCAAACGCACCCTCAGCAAGCTCGGATGCATGCATGGACCTACATGCTTCCAATCGTATAACAACAAACCGAAGAACAACTGTTAGTGCTCATATATAGGAACTTAGGACAAACTCTTTTTCCATTAACACTGTCATCACAAATTCGAAGTAGCACTTTGATCCTGTATGCTTTGCTGTTTGTATGTGTGCCCATAAAAGTCATCCACTAATCAAACAAAACTGTAACTATTAACTGCAGCAATGATTATAAGGACTATGCTGAAGTCTGCTTCAGAGAGTTCGGGGACCGAGTGAAGCATTGGATCACGTTCAATGAGCCATGGACCTTCTGCTCCGTGGGCTATGCATCCGGCACATTTCCGCCAGCCCGGTGCTCGTCTTGGGAGGAGGGCAAGTGCAGTGTTGGCGACTCAGGAAGGGAACCCTACACTGCATGTCATTATCAGCTGCTTGCCCATGCAGAAGCAGTTCGGTTGTATAAAGAAAAATACCAGGTCAGGAGTGAACTCTCACCACAGATATAATTCTTGAATGAATAATGCATCAATTTGAAATATCCAAATATGAGCTTCTGCTATGCTCTGAAACAATAAGCAGTCCGCAAGTGTGATGCAAGCAGCATTCAGTAACAATGAATTTCCATTTTGACCATGGTCTGGGTCCAGCGCTCACAATTACAGGACATATTGAATGCAGGGTGTACAGAAGGGTAAGATCGGAATAACTTTAGTCTCACATTGGTTTACTCCCTTGTCCCGTTCCAAATCCGATGTCGCAGCAGCAAGGCGTCAAGTAGACTTCATGCTTGGATGGTATATTCTCTGTGACCATTGCAGTATTTTATCGGGGGGAAGAAAAGCAAAAAAAAAAACAGAACAAGATCGATGCATATCTTACTGGGAATAATACTGTTGAAGGTCTATGGACCCCCTCATTCGAGGAGACTACCCGTTAAGCATGAGAAGGTTGGTGGGAAATCGCCTTCCACGGTTCACAAAAGAGCAATCTGAGTTGGTCAAGGGTGCATTCGACTTCATCGGGCTCAACTACTACACAGGATACTACACTAAGGACGTTCCTCCATCCCTGAACAAGAGCTATAACACGGATTCCCAGGCTAATATTACTGGTGAGTGAGTGAGTCAACAAAGTCGACAATCTTTCTGTTCTTCTTCTTCTTAAACTAATACTAATGAAGAGCCTTTGAATAGTTGAATTCAATTAAGAGCATCTTCTCTATGTACAACTATGAACATGGGTATGGATGTGGCAGAAGGACTCTAGAACCAAACACGTACATACAGAACTCCTGTTCAACTAATTAATAGCGTTCTAGCATTTCGGACAGGCATGCAGTACGTTATACCAACTGCAACCTCTGCTGCATTAGATTATCTTGAGCAAGGTTGAGACTTCGTTGTTCGGAACTGCATTATTCATTCATTATTGTTCGCTTTCTGCTGATATATACTGACCTTGTCCGTTGCATCAGGTGTTCGGAATGGTCTCCTTATTGGTCGTCAGGTAACTTGCAATCATATCTCCAAACAACCCGTACCACTTGGCTTCCATCCCTTTTTATGTGTGATGAATGATTCTTTCTGGAAATGACATGCATGTATGCATTTGATTTGTAGGCTGCTTCACCTTCGCTCTACATCTACCCTCAAGGCTTCCGTGAGCTACTGCTCTATGTGAAGGAAACCTATGGGAATCCTACCGTCTATATCACTGAAAACGGTATCATCCAGAGTCAAATAAGTTCTCTGATTTCAAAACTTTCGTTTAATTAGTGCCATCTCCTCCTTTTGCATTCAACTCACCATGCACTGTAATACAACTTAGAACCTAGCTAAGAACTGGAAATAAAATTTGCCTCAAGATACACCTCACCCTGTCTTTAGGCGTCGATGAGGCGACCAACAATAGCCTGCCACTACAGGAAGCCCTGAAGGATGACATCAGGATAGAGTACTACCACAAGCACCTCCTTGCGCTGCTAAGTGCTATAAGGTCAGAGCAACTTATTATCCATTTAACACACTCCAGTATCACTGAATGAACATGATGAAGATGCCTGCGACTTAACCGTCGCATCTGACTTCCTGATAGGGATGGAGCAAACGTGAAAGGGTACTTCGCGTGGTCATTGCTCGATAACTTTGAGTGGAGGGATGCCTTCACGGTCCGATTTGGGATAAACTTCGTGGACTACAACGATGGATTGAAGCGATACCCTAAGAATTCCGCCCGCTGGTTCAGGAAATTCCTGCAGAAATAAGCGACCCGTTATGAGAAATAAATTTAGCATCTCATATATATGCCGCATGTGTTTTATGCCGTGTCAAGCAGCATCTCATATGACGAGAGGCCTTTCTGGAAGTAGGTGCGGAGTTGAGTCCATCGAGTCAAAGTCAAGTTAAGTTCAGCGTCAGCAAATTAAATCATGTGATTTGCTGGATAACAAGACGGCCGTTTTTTTCATTTTGAAGAACAATGTTGAAATGTACCATGGTTTACGCATTTGTTTGATGAATAAGAATGTTTAACAAGGTGCGTTGACGAATTAGTGTAGGAGCTTTGGGCGCTGCGCATGCATGTTTAGGTGTTACGTCGTTCTCAATGGAGTGTTTCATTATACGATTTTCTGTAGTGTCACATCATCTTCAGAGATTTAGGTTGATTGATGAAACGACTACTCAATATATAATACATAGTTTCACTTAGCATTTAATTGTCGCATGATGTTGAGATCAAATATGAAACACTCCATGCGTTGATGAATTAGTGTAGGAGCTTTGGGCGCTGCGCATGCATGTTTAGGTGTTACGTCGTTCTCAATGGAGTGTTTCATTAATGAAGTGTTTCATCATACGATTTTCTATAGTGCCACATCATCTTTAGAGATTTAGGTTGATTGATGAAACGACTACTCAATATACAATACATAGTTTCACTTAGCATTTAATTGTTGCATGATGTTGAGATCAAATATGTGCCATATGAATTGTATTACCATACGGGATCCACAAAAGGCATGAAGATGAAATGAATTTCTCTCGGTGGGAGTTCCATTCCAGATTAAAAGTCTTGATAACCGTTGTATATCAAGTTTTATTTCTATGGAATCCAACTCCTCTCTAGCTATCCTCATAAATTCCATGACATGTCATCGTTTTGCTTATATGGTATGAAACCCCCATAAAACTTATACTGAGAATGATCTTATTGTGCATGATTATATCTCAAGACTGGCAAAAGCCGGTGGTGAAGGTGTTTGAGATGGAGTTGAAAACATTCTACTGTTTACTGATATACCAATTAATGGAGTCATCATGGTGATCAATGATATATATATATATATATATATATATATATATATATATATATATATATATATATCAATCTCTAGAACTATGGTCTGGGATACTTAACAGGATGACCACCGACATCACCAATGACCGAACTCGGCGTTCATGGTTGCTAGACTACTTGTTCTGATTGAGGCCTCGGCTTCTAAAGGCGAGGGGCCTCCAGGGTTGAAGAGCTTCGGCGTCCCCAACAGCCAAATCATGATATGATATTCTCTAGTTTTTCAGTTCTTGGCCCAAGTGGCCTCACGATTATGTAAAGTCTCGCATCAATTGCTCTATACCCTTAAGGGGAGGCCGTGAGAAGAACTCCACGTATATATTCTCTCCTTTTTCCATAGGGAGAAAGAGAGAGGCCCGTTCCTTCACTGGAACTAATAAGGAATAGTCTAACACACGCTTCGTCTATCGGCTGCTCCACCTTGCTTCTCTTCTTCCTCGAACCTAGGCCCCAATTTCTGAAGACTCTTGCCAGTTCTGTTATAGCACGCGAGACTCGTTTTTGCTACACCAATTATAAAATGTCCCAACTCCGATCTTTTTTCTTAGATAATGATCTCAGCTCTGATCCTATATATATATATATATATATATATATATATATATTGGCAAAGATGCAATCACGCAATTAGTGGCCTGCACAACTTGGTTGCCTATCGAGTGGAAGACATTCGGGTGACCTAGTCGGTGGTTCACTTTTACTTTTAGAACCTCTCCTCCGCGTCGCACCTCGGGCGGAACCCGCTCCCCCGAGCGCCGCGGGCCCCAGCTCTGCTCCCCCATCTCGCCGCCGTCCGAGCTGCCGCCGGAAGCCCAAGCGGCCGCAAGGAAGGCGGCGGCGGGGCTCCACCTCCTCTCCTTTCTCTCCTTTCCTCCCCTTCGCTCTCTCTTGGTGGCTGGCCCATCCATGGCGGCGGCGGCTTTTCCCGGCGACCCGCTAGATCTGCTCTCCTAGAGCCTTTGCGCGGCGGGGCACGGCCTGGGCGCGGCGACGGCGCCGTCTGAGGCCTGAGCGCGGCGGTAGCGGCGGCTGCGGCCGGCTCACGGCGGGGTGCGGTTGCAGCAGCCCTAGACGGCGGCGTCCGCGGTCTGGGCGGCCGAAGGGGCGCGGCTGCAGCGGCCCCAGCGTCTACGGTGGGGCGCGGTTGTAGCAGCGTCCGCGGCCTGGGCGACCGGTGGGGCGCGCCTGCGGTGCCTCTCGTGGCTGCGCGTGACAGGGGCATGTTGGTGGCGGCGCCACAGCGTGCGAGGCCCCGCTTCGGCGGTCCCGTAGCCTGCGCGCGGCCCCTGGTGGCGGTGTGCTCGGCGGGGACACCTGTGTTGTGCCCAGTGGCGCCAGGTGATGATGGGAACGCCCGTTTTGGTCAACTGCACCACTCTTGCCGCAGTCAAGTCTGCTGCCGTTGCCTTGGGGATTGGCCGAGGTGCTAGCGAAAGCTTGGACGGCGATGTTCGCAGACGCCGCTACCTCCTTAGAGGTGTCCTTTTGCACCTTTCCACCTCTCCATGCTGGATGTTGCGGGTGAAAACCTAACCCATCTTGGGCTGGTGTCGGCGCCTTCGGCGACGTAACCTTCTTGAAGGTGATGCCAGGCTAATCCGAATAGCAGTGACGGTCATCGACAGGGTGTGCTACCTCTTCTCTTCCTTTCTTCCTCCTTTGAAAAAAATTAAAAAAAACATTGCTTGTGTTAGCGCGGCTCGTGTCGAAGACCTAATCCGACCGGGCAGGGTGTGCAGAGGCTCTAGTCAACAACCCAATCCGACCGGGCAGAGTGAGTTGAGGCCTGGGTCGATCCGACCTGGGTAGCGGGGTTGAGTTATGGTGGTGGCACGGCGTGGTGGTTTTGAGTGGAGTCTAAGTTGAGTTGCGCAACCGTGTTGACGTCCCAATCCAACCGGTTGTTATTTAGTCGAGTTGAGAGAAGTTGTGCGGTCGTGCTAGCCGGTGGTGGTATCGTTGTTGGTTATTGTGGTGTCTAATTTAGACATTGTTTGTTCGTTTTAGTATAATCAGCAATTCGTAAAAGAAAAAGCTTGCTTGCCTATCGTCACCCAATTGACTTTCCAAGAGCGTGATTATTGTCCCGATCAGGGTTTCCGTTTAATAACTTATTTTAGCATAGTTTGGCGATGCGGACGTGTGAATATCCATATGCACGTGCACACACGTGGGCTTAATTAGAAATAATGAGCAAATCGCATATATATTCGCAGCTACTCTGAACCCTTGTCTGTCACCAAAGTGGCGTGTCGAACTTGATAATCTCTGATTAGCCGTGGCAGAAGCCATTCTAATTGGTCGCCATCAGACTAGCTTGATTGGAGACCCATGAACTATTTCATTATATATATAATGGAGGTGCCGGCGAGATAGAGCAAACCGGTCACATGCATTTGCACTAAGGCAGCTGTCTCTCAGCGAGACTGTACGTGGATGACACATGCCAAATGGCTGCGAGTGCCGCCGCCATGCCCGGCCTCCTCCTGCTCCCGTTTCTTCTTCTAGCTGCTGCTTCCGGCGCCGCCTACGACGCAGCCAGCACGCCGCCGATCAGCCGGAAAAGCTTCCCTGATGGCTTCGTCTTCGGGACGGCCTCGTCGGCCTATCAGGTAGAAGAAGTTCACTCCTACTCGCGCGCGTAAGAGCTTTCCGGCTTTCCCCTTTCCGCAGTTAAGAGAGCATGCATGCCAAAAAAAACCCTACAGGTACAGGAGATAAACTTCAGAAAGCGCTAGCCTACAGAATAGAAAGAGGCTAGCTAGTGGATAATATGCCCGTGCGAGGAACAAGAACAAATTAATTAATTATTCTACATCTTTTACAAAAGAAGTTGCAACTTCGTTTCTGTCTTGGCCTGATCTTCAGAGTTTACTAGACTGAATTCCCATTCCCATCATGCAGTATGAAGGTGGTGCCACGGAGGGGGGCAGAGGACCAAGCATCTGGGACACCTTCACGCACCAGCACCCAGGCACGCGTGCTTTTCTGCCTATCTGTTTCTCTATATATGAGAAGCTCATATATCAACCGTGCTTAAGCAATGAGCTAGCAATTTAGTTTCCTGACACGGTATTTCATTCGGTTGTTTGCAGAAAAAATCGCTGACAGAAGCAACGGGGATGTAGCAGTGGACTCCTACCATCTTTACAAGGTGCCATCCTCATCTTCATGAGCATGCATGCATATTTTTACAGTACCAAAATTAAACATGTGCAAATGCGCAGGAAGATGTGCGCCTCATGAAGGACATGGGGATGGATGCGTACAGGTTCTCCATTTCGTGGAGCAGAATTCTTCCAAGTACATGACCTTTTTATCATTTAATATTTTCCCTAATTATGTACTTCCTCAGTTTTTACATATATAAAGTTTACACCAAGCTAATTAGTTCATTTAATTTATTTAAACATCGCATATTTAAAAATAGAGGGAGTTTATTGTTCTCATAATATAAACTAGAAGTTCCAAGTTGATAGCATGTATTCTTATGAACATGTCCTATGGCACATATAACAGATGGCAGTCTGAGCGGTGGAATCAACAGAGAAGGTGTCAATTACTACAATAATCTCATTAATGAGCTCCTGTCCAAAGGTATGCGTGTCTTGATGATACTCCTTGATCAGCTCCATTCTTTACTTCACCTTATGAATTATTTGAGATATAATCCCTGTGCATATGCAGGAATGCAACCCTATGGGACCCTTTTTCACTGGGACTCACCTCAGGCATTAGAAGATAAATATGAAGGATTTCTTAGCCCCAATATTGTGTAAGTCAAAACTTTAGCTAACCATGAAAGCAACTCAGTAAATAAATAAGAAGACTGTTTAACTGCACTGAAGCTGTTTATTTTAACAAAGTTATTATATAGATATAATTGTACCAAGACCCGTACCATTTACCAAAAAAGATGATGTCAACATCTTCGCATGGTGTGACAGCAATTAAAAACCCTCGAATGCCAGTAGTTAATAGCTTGAAGAAATCATTGCCCATTTTTCTGGCGAATTTGTTGTGTACTACTTTAATAACTGATAACAAAGTCAACGCCATCCTGTATCACGAATCAACCTGCAAGCTTTGCATTTGAAAGCAACAAACTAATAACAACAAAAATAGCACATCATCATAAGAACAAAATTAATTTCCTCTAGGTTCAGTGTCACCACTGCAGTTATTGTTTCGCTTACCATACATACTGAGAATTACTGATGAGTAGCTGTAAATGTATCAGAAACGACTTCAAGGACTATGCTGACGTCTGCTTCAAGGAGTTTGGTGACCGAGTGAAGCGCTGGATCACCTTCAACGAGCCCTGGACCTTCTGCTCATCGGGCTACGCGGTCGGCTTTGCTGCCCCAGGCCGGTGCTCGCCATGGGACCTGGGCAGATGCAGTGTTGGGGACTCAGGAAGGGAACCTTACATCGTGGCCCATCACCAGCTACTTGCACATGCAGAAACAGTTCGGTTGTACAGAGAGAAATACCAGGTGATGCACCGATGACATTCTATTTATGCAGCAAATTTGGGTTGGGAGTCCCATATTTGTCACTTGGCGCTTAGTTGAAGTTTCGGTTCTAGAGTGCAGCTGCAAAGTGAAAATTTTGATGAACTGAACTAATAAATCCTAGAGTTAGTGATTTAGCCCTAAATGGACAGCGTAACGTTAGAAATGCTTGATACGCAGCTCTCCTGCGTATTCGAGAAAAAAAAACTTAGAAATGCTCCTCGAATTAATGCAGCGCATGCAAGAGGGAACGATTGGCATAACTCTAATCTCGCACTGGTTTCTTCCCGTCTCCCGCTCCAAAACCAACGCCGCTGCGGCGAGACGCGCCATAGACTTCATGTTTGGATGGTAGGTTCAATTCTGTGGCTCATGCAATCTCAGTCAAAGTCCAGAAGATATATATCCCTAGTGTAAATCTTATACCATCAATGTTCATCCAGGTTCATGGACCCTCTTATCAAAGGTGACTACCCGGCAAGCATGAGTGGATTGGTCGGAAATCGCCTGCCCAAGATCACCAAAGAACAATCCAAGTTGATCAAGGGTTCGTTCGACTTCATTGGACTCAACTACTACACTACAAACTATGCTGCCCACCTCCCTCCATCAAATGGTCTTAACAAGACCTATAGCACTGACTCTCGAGCCAACCTTACCGGTGAGTCATCGTGATTCTGAGAAAATAGGTGTTGATGTGTGCAGCGATTCAATCTCCTTCTGTTCTTCACTTACCATGTTAACACCCTCTAATTAATTATAAATAGGTGTACGGAACGGCGTCCCCATAGGCCCTCAGGTATAGTAACTCAAGATTCTGATAAAATACTAGTGGTAAATAATTTCGCCTCACCACCTTATGCGCAGCGACTCATTTCCGTGAATAACATGCAGGGCGGTTCATCTTGGCTCTACATCTACCCTCAAGGGTTCCGTGATCTGCTGCTGTATATCAAAAAATACTACGGCAACCCGACCATCTACATCACTGAAAATGGTACAGATCCCGGCACCATCCTATACACACCTTGCTACGGTTTAAAGACTCTGCAACCAAGTCATAAATTGCAGTGCAACTTTGAATAAGTTTTTCTCTCATGTCTACTTCAGAAAAGTAACAAAGCCCGATCTACTCCTAACCCAAAGAACAGGACTGAAACTACCTGATGAACATACACATTTCCATTTTCTGCATTCTAGGCGTCGATGAAGTCAACAACAAGAGCCTGACACTGAAGGAGGCTCTCAAGGATGACACTAGGATATACTACCACCGCGCGCACCTCCTCGCCATGCTGAGTGCTATAAGGAAGGGGGCAAACGTGAAAGGGTACTTCGCGTGGTCACTGCTGGACAACTTCGAGTGGGCGAACGGCTACACGGTCCGGTTCGGGATATACTTCGTCGACTTTAACGACGGGTACAAGCGGTACCCCAAGAAATCTGCCCACTGGTTCAAGGAGTTCCTCAAGAAATGAACATGAACGTGATCGATGCGCGGGGACAAATATAATGGACGGTGCCAGGCCGATTGATTTGTGTTATTTACGCTGAGAGAGTGTGCTGCAATAAAAGGGTCCGCATTCAGTTGCAACTGTATGCGTTGATCTGTGCAGATGGAGATGAGCAATATGCTTTCTTTCAAGGAAATAATAAAATCAAGACCGATGTACGTACAACTTTCGTCTGAAATAAATTCTATATTGCTACTACAATATTTATAAATGGCGTGGAGGAACACTATTAACTAGATGTGTAACTGGTGGATGTTGCAGAATTTCGAGTATTATGTTCCCTTGTGAATAAAGGGGGAATAAACACAATTCAGTCAAGAATGAGTTGCTTACTTTTGATTAACTAAACAAACGAATGAATCAAGATACAGTTGCTTGCTAAGTTGTTATGGATCTCTAATACATTTTCAGGATCAGCAGTGTCCCTGAGCCATGTTTTGGCAGGCTGTTGGAGTTGGTAGACTATTTTCCTCTCCAGTAGTACCACATAAGCAAAGGTATGACTTGTACTTTTTTCCCCCGGATCCTTTTCTGGGAAAGCTCCTTCTTTTCTTCAGGATCTTGTCCTGTACTCCTGTGTTCATGAGACATGCAGCCCAGCTTGGCCTTTGTTCTTCACTGTTCAAACTCGTAGCCCAGCTGGTGCCACACTACTGCCAGCGACACACTGAAATGCTCTACTACTGCGCTCTGCACATCCAGTTGTTCAAAAACTAGAAAGAAGAAAGTGCACTGTATTTCTGATGTTACGAAAAAAAAAAGAGATTGACAATGCAAGATCGCTTTCTACTTAGTATTAGGCGACACCTTTTCTTAAGATGCTGTTTTGGCAACATATTTTTATTATTCCAAAAAAGAATTTGACCGCATTCTGTCTGCTGGTGATCAGAAAGAAAGTTGCCAATTGCCACCTGACGAAGGTGTGGTTGGATGCCCAAGTCTGAAAGTATCTCCGACCAGGTTGTTCATTGCTTTTCACTTTTGGGCGAGGGTGAAAATGCTGAAGATATTTCGAAGTTCAAAATCCTTGCGTCTCTCTAGTCTCTCTACTGTCTACTACTCTACCATGCCAACGTAAAAGGCGGAAAAGAATCCAAGCAGTGGCAACGCTGTAAAATCGTCCAACGACTCTGACCGCCTGCCCAACAGCTCACAGCCTTCACCAGCTGTCGGTGACGTCAGCATCTCAGCGAGGCGAGGGAACGGCCGCCCGCCCGCTCGCCGCCAAGGCGAGAAATCCCCGGGCGAATACGCATGCACCGTGCCGCTCTCTCTCTCTCTCTCTCTCTCTGCACTCGGGGCCCGCCAGGCCACGTCCGCCTCGGAGACCGGGCCCACACACGGCGCCGGCCGCGACGGCGCGGCGGGGGAGCCCGGCCGTGCGTGATCGGAGAGCCAGATGCTCGCCAGGTGTCCCCCCGTCACGTGACCGTGGCACGGATGGGGAGCAAAGGACCTGCCGCCGCGGGCGACGCGATGCGCCTCCGGGTTTTCGTGGAGCAGAGCCCCCCACCAGACGGGCGAAACCAACTCTGCGGCGCAGGACACACAGGGCAGAGGGTTTTTGGAGCAGGGAAGCCTCCATTTTTTTTCCTCCTCCTCTTCGCTTTCCTTTCGCGTGCTGGCGGCCCGCTACGTCCGCGGGGCCTGGTCTGGCCGGATGGCTCGCGCGGCCGTCGTCGCCGTGATCGCCGTCGCCGTCCTCCTGGCCTGCTTGCCGCCCGCCGCCTCCTCGTCGTCTTACCGGGCAGGTACGTGACGCCCGCGCATCGCGTCGCAAACCCCGTTTCTTGGTTCTTCCGCCGCCCCGAAACCCTGAGTCCCTGACGCTTTCCCCCCGCTCCCTCGCCGGCGGTGCAGCAGCGGCATTGCGACGGCTCGAGACGGCGGCGCCCATGGACAACGCGCAGGGCATGCGGGAGAAGGCGGACGTGGCCAAGGTAAACAACGCGCCGCGCTGCGGCCTAGGGTCAAGAGAAGGCGGCTCTTTTCTGATGGTTTCTTTCTCGGCCGGGGGCTCTCTCCGGCGCGCAGGTAGCGGCGGAGGACGTGAGCACGACGGGGTTCGGCGCGGAGTCCGAGAGGGAGGTGCCGACGGGACCGGACCCCATCCACCACCACGGCCGGGGGCCAAGGAGGCAGTCGCCGTGATCGTGCGCGCGCGCGCCATGGCGGCGGCGGAGGAGGATTGGGAGTTGTGATCTTGATCAGTCATCAGGCGTGAGCGGGATTCCACGATGATTGTGCTCTTTCTTTGTTGTTGGATTGAATCTGTGATGACCTTTTTGGTTCCAATTCCATTGTTGTAGTAGGGGACACAGCACCAGAGATTACCTTTCATCAAAACTTTGTTTCTGCATACCAAATTAGGGAAAGGGAATAGAATTCATAATAAGTGTGTACACC
This sequence comes from Panicum hallii, assembly GCF_002211085.1. Lineage (NCBI taxonomy): Eukaryota > Viridiplantae > Streptophyta > Magnoliopsida > Poales > Poaceae > Panicum > Panicum hallii. The sequence continues at coordinate 37,541,010 of NC_038048.1, read as the reverse complement.
ATGTATGAGTTATTCTTTCCCTTATAATCTTGTCAGTTTGTTTTGTTGCTAGTTCATTCTCTGACATTCTGTTTGGATCTCTGGTTGTTTTGATCTATAAATTAATAGCTTGTTTGAAACATATTTGGCGTTCAAACCTGATTGTTCCGAGTTCAGAGATTGGGATAGGAATCAAGAACTTCCGTGACTTTCCCATTCCAGGAAGAAAGCAACTTTGTTCAGTTCTGTGGGCAGGGAAAGAGTGCATGCCCGCTTGTCTGGGATGCATGTGTAGGGCCTCTGTCTGTGCAGCTTGGCTCCAAGCTAAAAGGAGTTCATTTTTCGTTTTCTTTGGATTGATCTAACCTGATTTCCTAGCATTTTTGCAATTGCAGCATCAACAGTTGTTCTTTGCCCCAGAAACAGATTAATATGTTATTACAATCTTGTTCGACTATTTTTCGGAATTCTATTAAATATAAGTCTCATGTACTCAGAAGTGTAAAGGTTGCATTTGACGCTATCAAATTGAATCCAGTCAATGAGGGTGTCAGATGGTCATTTATATGCTTTCTCTATAAACAGAGATTTATCTATGATGTTTTTAAAGCTGACAGAATTCCAGTAGCCAGCAGCAATGGGCGGCTATGGATGATTGGATGTTGGCTTGTGTGCTCAAGAATCAAGTAAAAAAAATTAACATGATAGCTTGAACTAGCATACTTGCTTCTGTTCCATGATTGATCACTGGCATTGCTTGAAATTTGGCAGGGCTGATTTTGCTTATGGCTTGGGCAGGATTTGAATAGCACTTGTTCTGTCACTTCTGATGAAACTTTGGCAGAATGTGTTACACAAACTGTTGGAAGTTGATCTTGCTTTTTTGAAGCAACCGGCACGAGATCCATGGATGCTTGCTGAGTGCTGACTGTACAGTTTACCATGGCACCGGCAAGAGCATGTAGCAAAAGATTCATGACAAGTTAAAAATGGATTAAATATAGAGACTTCGTGATGTGTCTTGCAGATCATATTATACCAAATTCTTGGTCGATAAATAAATATAAATGAAGTTTCTTGAAATGATAAAAATGAAGTAGATTTTTTAAAATTTTCAAAAAAAAGAAAGTAGATTTATCAGAAAAGAAAAGGAGCACCAGGCTCTGAGTGTGAGCGGTGAGCCGCAAGCCCACAACCAAACAGAAAAAATGGGCCGATAGGCCCAAATTTCCGGCCCATCTTACTCCACTCGAAGACTAGGGTTTACCACCTCACAATTCCCACGCCGCCGCGAGATATAAAAGCGGAGCCCTAACCCCCACTCCCGCTTCTCTTCCACCTCCGCCTCCACTACCTGCCGCCGCCGCCCGCCGCCGCCCCGCGAGCCGATCCAATGGCGCCGTCGTCTAAGCTGTCGCTGGGCATCAAGAAGGCCTCGCGGTCCCACTCCTACCACCGCCGCGGGCTGTGGGCGATCAAAGCCAAGCACGGTGGCACCTTCCCCAAGGCCGAGAAGCCCGCCGCTGCCGCCGAGCCCAAGTTCTATCCCGCTGATGACGTGAAACCGCGCAAACCCAGCACCCGCAAGCCGAAACCCACCAAGCTCAGGTTCCCCGCAGTACCATGATTTCTTCGTTTCGAATTTCTTGCTGTGAGCTGCGAGTCCTGACGGTTTCTTATGCGTGCAGGTCGTCCATCACTCCGGGCACCGTGCTGATCCTGCTCGCTGGGAGGTTCATGGGGAAGAGGGTTGTTTTCCTCAAGCAGCTAAAATCTGGCATGCTCCTTGTTACTGGTGAGCCTGCTTTGCAATCTGACACAGTTTAGTTCGAATTCTGTTTGATTGCTTCGTGATATTTGGTATCCTAAGCTCAAGTCTAGTGTTTGCTGAATATGTGGAGAATTAATGGGAATGTTACAAATGCATTATTTGTAGGGAATGGCTATATTGAAAGTTTCGTGTAAGCATTTACTGGTCTTATTCTGTTGTGGAATGTTCTGGTTTGAGCGTTGGTTAACATGCTTTATCTTACTATTGCCTTGCTGTTTGCTGACTGCTGTCAACTGCACTTGTATGATTGAGGAAACCACATGTACTTGCTGAAATTGAGGGTGTTGTCATATTTCAGTTCCATACTTACATTCGTCTTTGGGTGTGAAATTTGAAGTTATTGCAGTAATATTGGTTGGTTCTATGGACTTATGTTATTTGGAAATGGAAGGTCTCAGTTGAGCCTATAGCAAATTAGTTGCATTGTTGTATTTGACCATGGGAAATGGTGTGCCAGTGTAGAATTTATCTCAATTTCTGCTTCAGCCCTGTTACATGATCTTTTTAAGTGAGAAATTACAGGTTGTGAGTCTCTAGATGTATTGCAACATCTTTTTTCTTTTAGTTTTCTCGATATTTTGATTGTGTGCCATATTTTCAAAACAAATACTGAATGGATGGTCCTAGTGCATTTAATGTTTTGCTCTTTTATCAAGAATATGTACAATTGGTTTACTTCAAAAGAAATACTATGCTGTATCAGACCTTGTGCTGACTTTGACACTGGCAATTATGGTTTGTGCATTTGCAAACTCAAAACCTGTTTGACATGAATAAACTTGAATGATAACGCATGGTGTTAAAACATGATTTCTGTTTGTAAGATTCAGGAGCACTTGATGTGTATCATTTGCTCATGCACATTTTGCATCTCTATATGATGTGTATCAGCTGCTTTATTAGTATCAGTTGTACTTGTACATGATGGAGTAGAGTATATGCTTGCATGCTAGTACCAGCTGCCATGGTATCATCAAATCCGAGTGGGTTGTGAGCTACTATTAGTTCTTTGTTTGCCAAGCTATGTTGCATGCTCTTATCATAGTGTTGTATATTTCTTGTGTATTAATACTAGTATTCCATCTCTTTCAGGACCTTTCAAGATCAACGGAGTCCCAATCCGCCGTGTGAACCAGACCTACGTCATTGCAACCTCCACAAAGGTTGATGTCTCTGGTGTTAACGTGGATAAGTTTGATGACAGCTACTTTGCCAGGGAAAAGAAAACGAAGGCAAAGAAGACCGAGGGTGAACTTTTCGAGACAGAGAAGGTCGTCTATAAACAATTTCAAGCTTGATTTCCTTTTTTTATGCAACCCTGCATTGCATTACTTACAAGGGATCTGTCTGTATCTTTCAGGCCACTGAGGACCTGCCGCAGTTCAAGAAGGATGACCAGAAGGCTCTGGATGCTGCGCTGATCAAAGCTATTGAGGCTGTGCCGGATCTGAAAACCTACCTTGGTGCACGGTTCTCTCTCAGGGATGGTGACAAGCCTCATGAGATGGTTTTCTAGATTAGTTGGTGCTAGGTGTGAAGCTCCATAGTCACTTTGCCTGGTCTACCTGAGTGCGCTCTCGAATTTTGTATCTGACTGGCGAACCTTTGGTTTCCGTTTGAATTACTGTCAAATCTTTAATGAAGTCATTGCTCCTTAATTTAGCATTGCTTTGCACAATACTACTATAATATATGTAAGCTATCCACAACTGAGTCCTGTCCTGAAATTTGTGCATTCTTCCATGGCTTTGATTTCACCTTGCATGCTCTGGGGTCTGGAGTATGATCAGATTTGTGCATTTGGTGTTTCCTTTGTCAGTTAAGGTTGTTATGCTTTCACCTCAGGTCACTCCAATACTCCGGATGATCTTGTCTCACCATTTAAATTGTCATATCAAATTGTGAATGCATTTTTCTTGATTTGACTGTTTTGGTGGTTGAATGTGCTGTTTAGATGAGGAATTCTGAGTTGGGTGTTGTGGAATTATTGAGATAATTGCTACAGGCATTATGATGAATCCGTGTATCATGCGCATACTGCATCTGAGCATGAACCGTTGTCAAACTCCATTGTAGCCTGCACAGCAAAAATCTACTACTGTTGGACACCAATACATTCGCCATGAAAACTGCGGGCCAGCTTGCAATCAAACTGCAGGAGCAGAGGATACGAAGTGAGGTGCCGGCTACAGCATAGTGTCAGCCCGGGACGGCAGCCTCTTGAAGAAGTTGCCGGCAGCCGACGGCATGCGGCTCCGGAACCGCGGGTGGCGGAGCACGTACAGCCCGACGACGAGCGCCACGACCCGGATGGGTGTGACGTAGAGCACGACGGCGGCGACGAGGCAGAAGGCCGTGAACAGCGCCGTGGCCCTCGGGTCCCTCCACGCGAGCAGCGACCGCACCCGCTCTCCCTGCGTCGCCACGTCCCCGACCACCGTCTGGATCCGCCCGGCGACGCTCCGCAGCCGGTCGTACCGCAGGCGCACCACGGCGTTGGGCCTCGACGTCGGGAACGTGTCCAGCTCCTCGTCGAGCTCGTCGGGGTGGACCGCCTCGGCGCACGAGAGCCTCGCGTCCATGTGCGGCGGGCGGCGCGGCCGCCGCCGGTAGTTCCAGAGCCCAGCCGCGGACATGTACAGAAACATGGTCGGCAGGATGAGGTCCGGGAAGCACGTGAGGGTCACGAACAGGACGTGCACGAGGATCGTCGCCGCCGGGTTCTTCCAGCGGCACACGTCGGCGAGCCACCGCGCCGTGCTGGCCGCGCCGGAGAGCAGTGCCGTGACGCGGAAGAAGTTGGCCTTGCTCTGCCGGATGCTCCACGCGTGCGAGTCCGCGTCCAGCATGTACTCCACCACCTCCCGGCGCAGCGGCGGCTCGGCCCGGCTCAGCCTCGACGCCACGATGCCCATCGCCTGCCGCCGCAGATTGTCCAGCTGCAGGACGGTGAACGGGTGGACGTAGTGCATCTTGGGGAGGAAGGGCTGGCCGTAGAGGTACACGACGCTGCCGAGGGAGAGGCAGGTGAGGCGCACGGCGAGGCGGAGCTCGCCGTTCTTGCGCAGGCCGGACGGGTGCAGCACGACGAGCGGGTGCGCGGTGGTGTACACCCTGTCCATCTCCAGCGTCGAGAGCCGGATCCTGACCTTGCCGATCCTCTGGTCCCTGACGGCGGCGCCGCTGCCGGCGGCGGCGTTGCCGAGTTGGCAGTTGTCGAACACGGCGAGCGTGAGCACCGTGCACGGGTCGTAGACCTCCCACGTGTACTGCTCGTTCCACCGGGGGCTGCACGAGTCCACGACGGTGCGCGTGCGCACCCACTTCTGCCCGTACTTGGCGACGCAGTACGCGTCCGTCATGCCCCGGCCGTCGAGCGTCTTCATCGGGGTGAGCCCCTGCGCGCCGAGGACGCCAACCTCCAGCACGGCGATCGGCGGGCGCCACAGCTGCCGGGCGGTAGGGCGCGTGTCGCTGGCGTACATGGTCGGCTCCTCCATGACGTGGTACGCGCCCTCGAGGCACGCACGGAGTTGCACACGGCCGGCGAAGACGGCTTCCGGCGGCCGCGCCGGGCGCCCGAATGGCTCCAGGCTGAACCACTGCGCCTGGACCTGGCGGCGATCCAGCCGCTTCTCGAAGAGCGTGAGCGGCAGCACGGCGCGCCCAATGATCTCGTCCTTCCCGGGGTGCGCGCGGGCCTCGATGATGAGCACCGCCGGCTCGTCGAACGGCTCTGCCACGGCGAACACGAGCTCCTCGTTCCACGCCAGGCTCGTCGGACTCCTCGTGGCGCAAGGCCTAGTCCTGAGCACCATGCCGCCGACTTGCACCTTGGCGAAGACGTCGGCGTGCCGGCCTTTGTCCGCAATGCCGCCGGTGCCGGGCGGCACGACGTCCTGAGCCTCGAGCACGCTTATCCGGAGGTACCACAGCTTCGGCGTCACGTACACCTTGGACCGCATGCTCTGCACGGCCGCCGCGCCGTCACCACCGCCGCCACCGCCGTGGACCGACGCGGCGTCGGCGTGCCACGCGTCCGCGAACGCCTCGTCCGCCTGCGTGCCGACCCAGACGGCGAGCATGACCTCGCCGTTCGCCGCCATCTTGCCGCCAGTCCCCTCGAGGCGGTACCACTGCGGCGCGAGCGGGCTGTCCGGTGGCACGCGCACGGGCGCCTCGGCGATATCGAACGCGACCCTGCCGACGCAGTCGTCGCGCGCCAGGGCGTCCTTGTCCCTGACCAACACCTCGAGCGCCGTGGCCTGGACGCGGTCCCTCGAGAAGGCGAACACCTGGTTCCACTCGGGGCTGGACTTCCCCTCGAGGTGCCGCGTCGCGCCGTGGTAGTTGCCGACGCGCGCCTCGACGTAGGGACTGCACCCGCCGGTGACGGCGCTCTCCGGGAGCCCGCGCGCCTTGACGACGCGCACGTACAGATACTGCATCGTCTCCACGAGGTCGTAGGCGCTCGCCAGCCCCTCCCCGGAGCCAAGGCCGCCCAGCCACCCGGCACCGGCGCCGTGTGGGCGCGCGCTTCTGCTGGCACCGGCCGGCCACTGCTCCCTGGCCTGTGGCACAGGCGCCGCCGCGTCCTTGGCGGCCTTGTGATCCTCCACTCTCACTGGTGGCGCCTGCGCACGGAACACATACGGGTACGCCATGACCGGCATGACCGGCGAGGCCGGCGAGGGATGGCCGCGCCGGGCGTTCGCTCCCGACGTGTCCGCCTGTCGGTTAGGTGGTCGGCTTCCCCGTCGCCGGCAAGGGAAGGCATGCAAGGTGGCACGAGGCGAGCAAGGGACTGTACGAACACTTCCTTGCAGAAGCTTGAAGCAATTGTGGATACGGGCTGTGATGTAAAAAGATCACTAAAGCTGAGGTCATGTGATTCGAGTCGACGTGCATCACGACGAGTTGGTGGGGATGCATCTGCCTGGATTTGAATAGGACTGAGGACGAGTGTTGGTGAAGACTCCCGAGATCATTCTCAGGAAACTGCCTGTATATGCAGCTACTTTCTTTTGGATCCTGTATTCCTTCCTTGTCAGGTAACTAGTTTCAGGGGATGAAAGACCCGTGGCAATTTTGAAGCAATACATCTCTGACGGTCATTGTTTTCTCCAAGATTGAATTCTGAAGTGTGCAGAGTTAGCTCGAAATAAAATGGTCGCTGCCTTGTAAGCAGATCATAAATCTTGACTTCAAAATGGCGGTTGCTTTTAACATCGTATAGAAGAAGAAAAAACGAAATCAAATCACTTTTTTTTGATCCAGGAAATGTTTCTCTGCTGGGTTATTACATATTCAGTTTACATGATGGAACCAAGAGGGGGCAAAGGGCAAAGTGCGTACTTGTGCTGAAAGCAAAAGCAATTCGGAGGCTTTTGGGTTGGGGGCCTCGTTTGCTTTAACCAAAGAAGCCCCTTTATTTTATCCTATTTTATTTGTCACGCTGGAGCTTTATTGTCCTCGTTGCAATTGAAGTATTTTGACCATCGGCAATGGAATAGTGCCGTGGGCTCAGGGCATTTACCTTTTGCTCACTCTTGTTGCCGTGCTGGGCAAACCCCAGCTCAGTTTAGGGTCTACTGCCTCCTTCAGAACTGAATGTTCAAGAAAAAGTAATGCGATATCGAGTCCTTTTGAACTTTGCTGGTCCCTTGGTTTCTTTCTCGATATTTCATCCATTGCCTTCTTCTTTTGTTCTCATTTTGCTCATTGCCCTGAGTTTAGCACGCTTGCTTTACCAAAGGTTGCATGGTTCCACTAGTTAAAAAAAAAATCTCTGCGTTTCATTTTCCCGGCTAAATCATGATGCCTTGGACACTATTATGAACAACGACCATCCAGCTAGGGTCTACTCTGAATCAGAACGACATCCACTTCTAACTCCAGCATTTTCGAAGTTTAGCGCCAAGTCACTCGAAACAAGGGCCTGCTTTTTTTTTCGTAATTTGAAGCTGTTTTTGCGATGAACTCGTGAGGAAAAAAAAAATGGGTTGTGGTTGAAATTGGAAAACTTTGTTGTTCCGCAAGCAAATGGCACTCGGTGCCCCGGAAGATGGATGCAGGCAGGAACGCCGCCAATGTTTTCCTCGTAAGCAAATGCACAGCACAGCTGCACAGGTATACATGACTAGATCAGAGCTCGGAGGGCCTTTGAGCTTTTGTGCCACAAGACTGAAGACACCCATGACCCGCGATCCGTGTGCATCAGCTTGTGTTTGTGCAAGTATAGGCCGCGATTTGTTATCGGTGGGGCGACTGGGCCTTTTGCTTCAGGGGAAAACGAACCCGTTAGGAGCCCCTCAAGCCCACCTCCGTTTCCGCAACCGTCCACTCAAAAATGTCGAGCACGGGCAGCCCACGTTCCGGTTGCGAGCAGGGATGCAAGTGGTATGCAATGTATTTTACAGGTCAACTAAGTATTGGTACGCTATTTTAGTTCATTTCTTCTTTCAAATTAATTATGCATAATATTATTCTAATTTATTTATCAAATTTTTGATTCGAAATAATGATCTAAAATAAATATAACTTGCATTCCTAGTTGCGAGACTCCGAGGAAGAACGCATCCTCCTGCACCCCAGAGGACCACATGGGTTTTGTCAAGGCCACCTCTTGCATTTCCGCTTCCAGGGACAGAAAAGAAACAATCCAGAGGTTTTGTGATAGTTTCAGACAAACATCAGTTTTACTGTGATATCAGTCTAGAAATTACGAATTGCGCTTCTAATCATTCAGCCTGGATTCTGTGCAATTTGGCTGTACCCCTAATGCTAGTACTCACTTTTCTCTTTGAACGAACCGGCATGAGATTATTGCCCTGGAAGGGGTCTGGATCGGAACAAGACTTGCAGAAGAAGCGTGGCTTTAAGAGAACGTGTTCCTTTTGTGATGAAGCGTAGATCTATAGCGCAAGATGTTAAACCATGTGTTCCATTTCTTCAAGACACAGGACAGGAGTGCTGATGATGTGTGTAGACCGTAGAACATTGTATTCTGGATTAAAACTGGAACTGCTGCTAGGCAACAGATGATTCTTGTTCTTTAATATCGTAGAAAAGTGTTTTCAGAATTGGAACTGCTTCTTCAGAACTGACTAGTGTGAATTGTGAAATTTGTTGGTCCGGTTTCTTGAGGTGAGATGTTTATGTTAGTTTTGTTAACCTGTGTTTTTTTAACACTGATAAGTTTATAAGCTAAGTGCTAAATGGTGACCAGCTACGGTGTTATGAATCAGGTGGGGAAAGATCCTTTATTAACTCAGAGTTTATGAAGTTTATGACCAAGTCATATGAACAATATTTTTTTACCTTAGCCGTTATGCAGTTTTTTGTGATTAAAATCTATTTTACAACAACTACTTTACAAAATAAAGAGGTTGCACTTTAAGCTTCGAATTACACGGATGCAACAGGAAGGCTGCACAAGAACACACGGCTACATCAAAGTGACCAAGGCTGCTATGTTTCTCATCCCGTGCCCAACAGCCACAGCCAAGCAGAATTGCTCAGTATTCTTCAGTCCTCGCTTGGGCACTTGTGCCATTGAGCTTACGAGGGCTACCAGCCTACCATCCACTGCAGGAAAACAAGAAAAGAAAATGAGACACCTAACACGAAAAATGGAAAGAATCAGATTAATGTCAAAGGGGTAAAAACATAAGAACAGGATCTTAACTGAGAACCAGAGTTTGTAGAATTGTTATGGGTCTTAGGCCTGAAGAACATGGATATAGAAGTTATAGAAAGGATTTGACACTGCTATATTTCTCAGAGTACCTACACAACATAAACTCCATACAAGCAGCCACAACAGAAAGCATTCAGACACTAGGGGCTATGGTAATATTGCAGAACAGAAGAAAACTCAAGATTCATCTGTTCAACCACCCACTGGGATACACAGAAAAGTAAGCATAATTATACAACAGTAGCATGGACCTCATGGCACCTCACACTAGCAGCTGCAAACCCTAGAACCTCAAACAAAGAGCCAATAGCCACATTTTCTTTGGTCCTCGAGGAGAGAACCAGGAAGGCTCCTTGGCATCATGCCATGGCATGTGTTGCAGGTTAAGCTAGCAGCTATGGAAGCAGCAGACAAGGGGAAGGAGAAGCATGAGGTGGACTTTCTCCTCTCCCCCACCATGAATTACAGCAGCCAATTCATCGCATGGACATCAGATTGCGCCTCTGGGTGGCCCTCCTAGAGGCCTGAGCAGCCTTTGGTGTTCGCTTCAGGTTTCTCCTCACCAACTTCTCTATCTTCTCTATTGAGCTGGACAGTTTCTTCTCAACAATACCAGCAACGGCAGGATCCATTGGTTTGGATGGAGTCTCCAATGAGCTTTCCACTGGTGAGGAACACACCCTAACATTGTCACCAGCCAAGGCAGTTGCAGGGCATGCTACAGTTTCTCTTTCAGTTGAGCCAGAACCAGAGGCAACTGCCAGGGAAGCATCAGCGCTGTGAGGTGTGTTCTGCTCTGCTTGTGCTGGAGTAGTAGTCAGGTTTACAGATTGCGGAGACTGCTCAGGCCTTTGACTTTGCTGCTGAGCAGCAGCAATCCTTAAACGGCTTCTCTGAATAGCCTGCAAGCAAGGCATAGTCAGAATAGGATAGCAGACAGGCAGCTATCAAAGGGCAAAGACATATGCTGAATGCATAGTTCAGCATCTTGTAATGAACTAATGATGTAGGGATAAACTTTAGCATGCTTTAAAAATAAACCGGACTATTGAGAAATAGTAACAGCAGCTAAGTGAATAATTGAACTTTCTTGTTGACACAGATAAAATCTATGCAAAAAAGGTAAGTGTAGCAGAGGAATCTCTAAGCACAGATGGCATATTTACAAAAATACAGATCCACCCGTAAACATAATAGTATACCCGCACTGATTTTACACAACATGGTGGACATGAGCACAAACATTAAAAGATTACCTATCCACCCAGCAAATAGACATTCAGAATATAGTTGAAGTAAGTCCAGCTTATTATGTGGGCAATATTTCAGAAGCATTTTAACTTTGGCTATATAAATTGTACATTGCACGGTCATAAGATAGGAGGCAGAAGATTGTCAAGTATAGCTTGTACTTCATTTTGAACAGTGCCAATTTAGTCAGCTTATTGAGTCAAATTTTCTCACTAGATTCATAAAACTATTCAAAAAAAATAGAGGACACCAAAGTAGGAAATTGTACTGCAGAATTATCATTTCTCTTTCAATAATTGCTACTGCCAGTACTATATGGTTTTATTAAAAACATAAAAAAACACAAAGTAATGTTTTCAAAAGGAACAATAACAGCATCCAGGACCAGAAGGTCCCTAAATCAGACTGTGTCAAGCATAATAACTCTGAATTATGAACCACTAGCATCCTTTTTACTCTATATATCTGGCACTAAACATCGGTCGTGGCTCTGGAACTCTGGATATGTAGAAGTTAACAGGGGGCTAATATGATAAAATTCAAAAGTAAAAAACTCCTGAGTACAACTAGCTAGTAAAAGCACAGCACTACAGTCTACTAAGGCCAATAGATAACTGTGTGCTGAAATCCCGCAAGCTCACTTTGGTGATAATTGTACTTTGACTAGAATCAGCAGGCAACAGGTCAACTAGAATTGCAAATCTTCGAACAGTTCAATTTCTCACATCACAGCACATGGAATTCTGTCCATTACCTTTGCAATTGCCGTGATGTCGCGGAGCGGCGTCCTGGGATACCATTCAGGAAGCGGGCTCCTCCTCTGCTTCGGCGTGGCCCTCAAGGCCCAAACCGGGAGCAGGTTCTCCTTGTTCCTCGAAGGCGAAATGTACCGCCGCGCCAGCGGCTTACGGATGCCCCTCGCCGCCAGTGCTCCCGGCGAGCCCACCCTCCTGATGAAGAACCCTCCGCCCCCAACACCGCTGGAGAGGTCGGCGAGGGCCGCCCTCCTGCCATCCCTGGACTCAGGCATCTCGGGGCCCTGCAAGACGCACACAGCGGGGGGAGAGACATATTGGAGAGTTCAGAAGCCAGTAAACGCATCAATAGAGTGGAGAAGGGGAGCAACGGCGAGTGGTGGCTGCTGGGATGGGGAAATGGGCGGAGGCGGAGGCGCGGCGGTGCGGCGGCGGGTGGTGGACCGAAGCCGGCGATGGCGATGAGGTCGGGAGGCTGCGGGATGGGAGTAAGAGACGGGCGCTTGTGACGGCGCCGACTGACCTGACGGCGGCCCGTGGGCGACCGAAGCCGGCCCCCGCGCCCCTCCCTCCCTCCGGCGACCACGGCAGCAGCCCCAAAATGTGCTGGTAGCAACCAAAAATTTCTCGCGCTCCTCACTTGCCTGGCCCAAATCCCTGCTCCCGCTCCGGCCGCTGATCCTAGAGCTTCACCATTGCAAGAAAAATAACCCTTAATCGCATCAGAACACCACGAAATGGGTGGGAAAGGGGGGCGGAAATCCCGAAATTTCTCACAGTTTGCTCGGTCTGAAATCCAATCTGGGCGCCTGGTGGAAGAATGGTTCAGCCCGCGGTGGCGGCGGCTCTAGTTCAAAAAGGGAAGAAATCCGAATCGAAAATGCGAGATGGGCGGGACGCTGAAATTTTTGAGCCCGAGCTCGAAATTTTCGAGGCACTCGCGGGCTTAGGCGCCCTGAGTGTTTTCGATTTGAAATTTTGAAACGCTGGCATTTTGGGCCGGCACTGGCTGCACATGCACCACGTGCACCTGGGCCCCGCCCACCCTCTCTCTCTCTGAGACGAACTCCGTGGCTCTGTGCCAAATCGAAATCGAATTTTCTTTTTTTCAAAAGCTAAATCAGATTACAGCGCCTCCCAACATTGGCGTAAGTTTTGTTGGAGCATGAGCTTCGCATGCTAGCACCACTTTAGGAGCAAAAATTTTAGTGGTACACCCTTTGCTTCAAAATATAGATTGTCTTAGTTTTATGCTAAGCCAAACTTTACAATACTACATAAATATATTATCAAGATATATATCACGATTAATTTAATGAAACTGGTGTTGTAGATATTGTTATATTTTTTTAATAAACTTGGTCCGAGTTAGAGGAATTTTAATTAGGTCAAAACTATTGTTTTGTGTTTTGAAGGAGACAAAACATTATTCAACCTTATGTTATATTGTTCGAGATGTAAAAAAATAGAGAAAATTGCACTAACCATGCAACAACTTGCATGGTTATACCACTTTGATCCAACAAATTGTAAAAAATGCAAATGGACTTATGAACCTGTTAAATGTGTGCGTGTGTAAAAAGTAGTGCCTAAAGCTAAAATAGTAATGTGAATACTCATGCTATATTTGAACAGATATGTGATGTTTAGGACAAAGTAGTTGTTAAAATAGAAGAAATATTTTATAGTGTTTTCGTCAAACCATTTGATCTTTGACCAATAGTCATTCCCTCTAATCCAAATTATTAGTTGTTTTATTTTTATCCTAAATCAATTTTTTTGTAACTTTGGCAAAGTTTATAGAAAATATATAAATTTTCTCAATACAAATTAAATGCAGTACCAGTACATAATTTATGGTGGATTTAATGAAACATTTGATGTTGTAGATGTTAGTACTTATTCATATAAACTTTGGTCAAAGTAATACTACTTAGAACAAAGCTAAAGTAACCAGTAATTTTTAATGGAGGGGGTAGTAATTTTTCATGTGATGCAAATTTTATGGTATTGTGATATTGTATATAAGAGTCAAAATGTGACAATAAATTATTCCATGTCAAAACGCGCATTATGAAAAAAAGAAAAGGAGCAAGTAGTAAATTGCATAATTCTTTTCACGGAGTGTTAATGGCATAAATTTTTACTGTCATTTGCATATGACTCATTAGAAAATATCTTTCATGATTGCTAAACTATAAATATGTGTACTCATTGCTTACAAGGTAAAGGCTCGGCTGGTATCAAATCCTGTACATCTCGAACGTTTGACAAAACATATTTAGTAGAGATTTTACATCAGATAATGTTGTTTTTGCTAGTTGTCGGTTAAAACTTAGTTTCCGTAGGCTCTTTTTTTAAGCAGACGCAGTGTAATTTATTGTGGCAGTGTGTAGCATTCCACCTTTTTTTTTCCTCTCACCAGGTCCAACTTCGGCACATAAGAACAAGATGTATGTGCAATCCCTAAACTCCCTAAATGAGGCCGTAAACCCTGTGCACATGCTGACTGAAAACACATCTGATTGAGCAAAGAGAAGAAAACTTATACAATATATGATTAGGAGTGGTCTGGAATCAGAAGCATAAAGACAGCATCGATCCTCCAACCCAGTGCCACTTTTTGACTACGCATCGCACTAACATTTTGTACATTATTTAATAATTACTAGTAGGATGTGGATCTTGCCTTTGAGGAAAGTTTACAAAACTACACCAAGATTCCAGGCAACGTCGGGTCACACAACTCACGATGAAGCCAAGAAGGGTAGTGACAGCAAAAGGTCAGGTCGACTGTTCCCATGGCAAGCCCCTTGCCCCCTTTAGTACTGTTCAAAGTCGCGATACGTGCATGCGATCAGGAGGCAGGACACAGAGTTGAACTCGGAATTGTGGAATTGGAATTAGGTCAGGCCAAATGTGGCTGTTGGGGCGCTCCTGGAATCAGAATGGAATTCAACCTCGTTTCCAGCAGCTGAATTGGGTTACACCTGGGAGGCTGGGAGATGGCCTCCACGATCCAGACCCACGGTCCTCTGACTTGGAACACACGATTCAACCTAGCCAGCTGAGAGTTCGTGAATCGTGACCAACGTCGGACTTTGCCGTCAACCGTCGCCGGTGCCGGACTCCAACGGCGAGGGTAGGAACGGCCGTGCTCAAGCAATTGCTGCTCCCTGCTAGCATTTTCACAGTCCCACATGGTCATGTCGCCTCCTGATGCTTCTCATTGTTGAATTTCCATTTCCTGAAGTTGGCAACCAAACAGTGCAAAGGAAAACGAGTTGACGTGATCTCATTTCCATTACCGCAATTCTTTTGTTAGCCAAACAAAATAATTGAATTAGAACGCATTTTCTGTTTCCATCTGAATCTGATTTGGTTCTTTTCCATTACCACTTATCCTTTTTCTCGAAGCTCTCTGAGTCTTCTTTCGATAACACATGGAAAAAAACGCAATAGCAAATTGCAAAAAACGATCGGAAAGCTCACACCTTGATCCAAACTCCCAAAGCTCCCCTGAGGAGTGGTCAAGCATCCTTGGTCAGTGAAACGAAAGTCCGGGGTCTCCATGAACGCGTAAACGAAGACCATAAATGCCTCTTGACTTCATGCTCTTCGACATTGAAGTTCTTGCTACATACTAAACCCACAACACGAGCAGCGCTATCTGGTCTGACACATAATTCAATGGTTGCAAATTTGTTCAGGAAGCTGACCTGCAAGCTGCAGCACAAAAAAAATGTGAAACTGTGTAAGATGCAACTGTAAACACATCATAAGATGCTACTAGCTCATAAATCTAGCCCAACACTTATCTGCTGGAAAATTCCTTCACTTTGAGTCACACACACCTCCGACTGATCATCATTGACAAAACCTAGGGAGTGGTTCTTCCCTGTCCCTGGAAGCAGTGCTAGCTTGCTTTGGCCGGGTTTGTGTGTGTTCGGATGGTTTGTGCTACTACCTATCATGTGAACGAGACGTGCATTGCGTGCATGAGTGCGGTGTGTGTTCAAAGTATGTGTCTTCAACGTACTTAAAAAAAGAGTGCGACAGAACAAACACGCAAAACAAACTTTCCTCCATTCACATGTATTTTGATATTATCAGCTGGTGGAAATGCTAGATTGACTCACTCTTAATAAAATACATGCTCAAGCACCGTTGCAAAAAAAATACTAGATTGAAGTTGCATAGGAACCAAAATATGCCGATAGACATTTAATTTGCTTAATTTATAAGCTCATCCTATGTCCCGGTTGCACGAAAAATGTCGAGTTCTTCGGTGGATGGCAGAATCAGAACAACTTAGTATTAGCACCATGATTTAAAGTACTAGTGCCCTCAATGGCTGATCTTGTCGTTCAAGAAGAACCAGCAGAGTGGTCGTCGTGCTGGACCCGGTGCTTCGGCGTCGAAGGGATGCGGCGTCGATGTTATGGTGGCCATGTCGAACACCATAGGCTGAAACCTCGACCGCTCGTCGATCCAGTACACGCAGTTGGGCCTCACCCCCGAGGCGTCCTCTGGTCGCAGCACCACGGGGTTGTTCTTGCCGACGAACACGGAGCGGCCTCCCAGATCGGCCAACGCGTCCCAGCATGGCCGGCGCTCGGGGTCGTACTTGAGGACGACGATCTCGTCCTTCGCCATGCTGAACCGGCCGCCTCCCGGCGTCATCGAAGAAAACGCGATGGTGGTGTTCCGCCACGCCTGGTGCAGGCTGCCGCCGGAGAGGAAGATGCTCTTGGCGCCTGTGAGCTTGGACGCGGTGTCGTAGGGCGGGGCGAAGAGGCCACCGGCGCGGTTGGCGTGTAAGGGCGCGACCCTGGGCCTCCGCCGCCGGCAGCCGGGGACGTGGAACACGTGCACGTCTCCGTGCGCGGTGACGCAGTAGACCTTGCCGCCGCCGGCGTCGTAGACCAGGTCGGCGAGCTTGTCGCGCTGCTCCGCCATGGCGACGTCCATGACCGTCCACCTCATGTCCCGCGTAGGCGAGCAGGCGCGGGGCGCAGATCGCCACGGCGGTGTAGTCGTCGGCCGTGGGTTCGGCGCGAACACGACCTTGAGCACCGGCTCATCGTCGTCGTTCCTCAGCGGGAAGAGATCGAACCCTGCCTTCCCCAGAGGTAGGGTTCAGGAGGAAGATCCCCGGACAGATGGGGTCGACGGCTATCCAGCCGTTGCTCGATCCGACGAATTCGCCGCCCGTGGGGAGCTCGGAGAGGTGGAACGAGCGGCCCGCCATGAGGAACGAGGCGGACACGAGCTGGCCGGGCTGGATCTGGCGATGGCGAGGAGCGTCGGGACCAGAAACGGTGAGGAGCAAAGGGGCTGCCGCCGGGAGGGCGGAGCGCCACGCGGTGCAGACGCCGCGGATGAACCGGAGGAGATCCGGGGGAACACCCACCCAAGGCCCGAGCGACGCCA
Source organism: Panicum hallii (assembly GCF_002211085.1). NCBI lineage: Eukaryota > Viridiplantae > Streptophyta > Magnoliopsida > Poales > Poaceae > Panicum > Panicum hallii. The sequence goes on along the minus strand of NC_038048.1, from coordinate 37,524,062 downwards.
TGGCGGCGATAACCTTGGACTCGCGAGGAGGCGGGCATCTACGTGCTTTGAGCTTATCCCGATCATAACCCACCTCTCCCTCTCCCTTTCCCTTTCCCTTTCCCTTTCCCATAGTCAATGGGAAATAAGGTCCACATTTCCCTTTCCCATGAATCAAACGACAGATAAGATTTCCATATCTTCCCATTTCCCATTCCCGCTCTCCATATCCTACAAACCCAACGCCACCTGATAAATGCATAAAACTGGCACACATGGTTTAAGTTGCAGTAGCATATATACATCAGGCTTCGCAATTACTCCATAAAACTCCTCTAATACCACTCAGACTTTTTTAATGGTGATCAGATATGATATTCCCTCCGTACTTGAATGAACTTATGTTCTACTACCTGGCTCCGACTCTTCAAGCCTTGCCCACAATTATCCTCTCCACTTATGCGTCGTTTCCTTCCATTGTCCTCGACACTCGTGATCTTGTCATCCAAGAAGTACCAGCAGACTGGTCTGCATGAGGGACTCCCTCGGAGCGTCTGTTTCCGGTTCGAAAATGCTTGGCTGCTGAACCGTCAGTTCCCTCTGGTGGTGCAGGTGGCCCTCAACCAACCTGTGATCGATCACACTGCCAAATCCTTCATGCTGCGCTTGAAACATTGCCGGAGCGCATGCAGGTCTTGGTCTCGCTGTCAATTGCCACTGGATCAACGGGAAAAGGACACAAAAATCGTAATCAACGCCCTTGATCTCCTAGAAGAAACGCGACCTCTCCAGACAAATGAAGCGACGCTCCGCCGGCTAGCTTTGCAAGGGGTACAAGACATCCACTCTGCAAAACTTGAGTTTTGGCGCCAGCGTTTCAACATTCGCATTGCCCCGGAATGGGATGAAAACTCACGTTTTTTCCATGCTGCTGCCTCCGGCAGGAGATGAAAAAATGCCATTGCGTGCCTTGAAACGGATGGAGTAACTACCGCTGCTCATGATGCCAAAAGCACCATTCTGTATAACTTTTATTTGGCCTTGCTTGGTCGGGCACGTGAAACGGAATGGCGCTAAGATCTCCTTGATATCTACCCTCTGATGGATGTTGCCTCGCAGGCCCTCTCTGAACCTTTCTCTGCCACCAAAATCACAGAAGCTCTCTTTGCAATGGACACCCGTGCAAGTCCTGGCCCAGACGGATTTGGCCCTTCATTCTATAGAAAGTTTTGGCCTACCATGTGCGTGGAAGTGCAACAACTTTTTTGATGAATTTTATGCCGGAACGCTAGACTTGGATGGCCTGAATCGAGCTCTTCTTGTTCTCCTACCTAAAAAGGAAGGGGTCCGAACTGCCGACGGCTTCCGCCCAATCTCGCTACAGAACTTCCCTATGAAACTCTTTGCCAAAGTACTGGTAAACCGACTCAAACCATCCATCCCGCTGATTGTAGATGCAGATCAAACTGGCTTCGTTCATGGGAGGAGCATTGCCGAGAATTTCGTTTACGCAGCTGACCTCTTAAGTTGCTTCTACAAACATAAAGCACCAACTGCGGTTCTCAAGTTGGACTTCAAGAAAGCGTTCGACTCGGTCGAATGGTCCAGCCTGGACGCTATCCTCCGTGCATGAGGTTTTGATGGTCGATGGAGGGGATGGATCTCAAGCATCCTAACCAGCGGCAAAACTGCAGTAATGCTGAATGGAGTGCGCAGCCGATGGATCACGTGTCGCCGTGGGCTTCGTCAGGGAGACCCTCTCTCCCCGTACCTATTCATCATCGTCGCCGACGTGCTTCAACGGCTTCTTCAGCGGGCCTCTAGGAACGACGAGCTTTGTCATCCTGTGGATGCATCTTTCCCCTGTTCCGTGCTTCAGTACGCGGATGATACTTTGATCCTCACCAAAGGAGACGTTGCATTCATGCATGTTCTCAAGAACATTCTGGAGGATTTCTCCCTCGCAACCGAACTCACCATCAACTTCCACAAATCAACCTTTGTGCCGATGAACGTGGATGACGAAACCGCCTCTGCAATGGCCAACGTCCTTGGCTGTGCCCTCTCGGCCTTCCCGCAAACTTACCTCGGCCTCCCACTGTCACCTCCGAAATTGAAACCAACTGACTTCCAACTTCTCGTCACCTCCTTTGACGACAAGTACTTAGCTAGCTGGAAGGCACGCTTGATGAGATCAGGGGGCGGATCGTTCTCGTCAATGATGTCCTCGGGAGCACTACCAGTCTACTATATGTCCTCCGATCCACCTTGCTCCCGAAAGGAGTGCGCGAGCTGCTAGATGCCAAACGACGCGCTTTCCTCTGGACAGGTGAAGAGAAGTGTCATGGGCCAACTGCCTCATTGCTTGGGAACGTGTCTGTCAATGAGAACTTGGTGGGCTGGGTGTAAAGGACATGGAAAATATGAATCACTGCCTGCTCATGAAATTTGTTCATAAGCTCCATAAACCCGGCCGGTTCCCTTGGAAAACTTGGTTTCTGTCTCATGCGGGTCAAGCTTCTCCGGTACGCCCGGCTCGTACCTGAGCGCGCTGGTGAAAGAAGAATTCCCGCGTTACCGTTCCCTGACGACGGTTCAGATCGGCGATGGCGAAAGTGCGTCCTTTTGGCATGATCATTGGCTCCTTGATACTACTCTGGCTGAAACCTTTCCGGCGCTTTTCTCACATTGTGTGCAAGATACCAGCACCGTTCGCGCAGTATTGACAGCGGGTTTGCCGGAGTTTCTGCGGCCACGGCTCACGCGTGCGGCAAATGAGAAATTCCAGATGCTGTCTGACTATCTGACGCACATCGCTCTCCAAGGCGGCCCCGATGCTCGCCTCCTTGCGACGAGCAAGAGGGAGCCTTTCACGTCAAGTGGCGCATACCAGGCCCTCCAAGGATCAGCTCCGGCCTCTGATGTGACCCGGGTTTGGGCCATTAAGCTTCCCACCAAAATCAAATTCTTTGCATGGCTCCTCTATCATGGCAGGCTGAACACTTGTGCCCACCTTTATCACGGACATATCAAACCTCTGGACAGAGTCATGGTGCCTGCTGCCACAGGGTGCTAGAAACTGATGAGCATGTCTTCAATGGATGCAACACTGCCTTGGGAGCAAGGTTTTAAAAGGACAGCCGCTATAGCATTTAGCCCGCTAAAGCTGGCTATAGCCCGCTAAATACCGTAACAGCAGCCCTACCGCTAAACGGCTTAGCCGGCGATTTAAAACCATGCTCGGGAGTCTGGAGGTGCCTACACATCTGCATCCATGGTGACAGTTTCAGAAGGCCTTGGGAAATTGTTATGGCAACTGCTCTTCCGAAGGCTGTCCATGTTGATATGATTCTCCTGATTCTATGGCACATCTGGAAAGCCAGGACTGGTCTTATCTTTGAACACCAAGATCTCTCCCCAGTTGATGTCCTACGCAAGACTCTCAAAGATCTTGGAGCTGCCGCTACAAGAAGCTACGAGCGGAGGTGCAAGCCTGGCGTGAGTGGCTAGAAAACTGTATTTCCTGATTTCTTCCCTTTCTCTCTTTCTAAAACCTCCCATGTAATCTCTCACCCTCGGAATGCCAAGGAAATGCTTGTACCAAAAACCTGCAAGTTTCAGTTTCAATGAATAGTAGGTGGGGATCTTCCCCGATACCGTTCGAAAAAAAATAACTTGGAAGGAATGAGGCTGCATAAGCATGCTCTTTACTGATGCTGTAATGGCTAAGAGATCATACTACATCATATGAGTATAGTGTGCTAGACTGCTAGTGATATAATTGCAGTTACCTTAATTTTCGTCGTATGTTTGTGCAGGATACTCGTAGACATTGGCTTGTCTGTGGAGCCATATGAATGGTATTTGGACCTCCGCCGGTTTGGCTCTGCAAGGCACAGTGGATTTGGCCTGGGCTACGACAGGTTGGTCCTCTTTCGCCACCGGTCTTGAGAACATCAGGGACGTCATTCCGTTCCCAATATGCCCTGGGAGGGCTGATCTTTAACATGTCGATGTCTGTCTGAAACGGAAGTAGGACTGATCAGAAATCTGAAACCTTGAACACTTGCACTCGTTGGGGTTTCGCCTGAAGAGATTGGACACTATCCCTGCTTAGAACAGAGTGTCCTTCAATTAAGGAACCCGAGCAACTGCTACTAAGCGATGAAATCGTTAAGTTATTCCATTACAATTTTACTACACAATTTATAACAGTCATAATGCTTCCGATATGTACCTCCAAATTTTCGCAAAAAAGAAAACCCTCAACCCTCCAAAAGGCCGAAACCCACGCGGAAACGGCCCAAAAGCAGAGGAACAACTGGCACGCGGAGGGAAGCAGCAGGCCTAGGCCCGAGGCCGAGACAAATGTCGGAGCCCACCAGCCGGCAGCCCGCGCGACTGCGCGCGCGCGTGTCCGCCTTCTTGGTCTTGTCCAGCTTCGGCGTCATCGCGCGGAAAAGCCGCGAGTCCGGCGGGGCCGCGCTAGCCGTTTCCCACGCGTCGTCTGCAAACGTCACGCGACGCCCACCACACTGCGGCTGGCTGCCTCACGCAGTCACTCACACCGGGTGGCCTGCGCAGGCAGCCCGCAGCCCTGCTCACGCGGGCGGCGACGACGCCGGCCGCGGCATCGGCCCGGGGACGTGGACCGTTTCGGGAAGGCATCGTAATCCTGAGGGGCTCCCCCGTAAAATCAACCCCCTACCCGGAGAAGAGAATGGATCATAAAATTCCCCACCGGGGGGATCGCCCGCATCCGCCCCCCTCCTCCTCCTTCCCCCCAAACCCTAGCGGCCCGAATCCGGCCGTCGCCATGGCGCCGTTCCGGCGCTGGGCGGACCTGCCGCCGGATCTCCTCTGCCGCATCGGCGACCGCCTCGACCTTAAGTGGTACGCCAGCGCGCGGGGCGCCTGCACGGCCTGGCGCTGCGCGCTCGCCCCGCCGGCCCCCGCGCTCCTCGTCGTCGCCGACGACGCCCGCTGGTGCCCCCACGCCGCCTCTCTGCCCACGCGGAGGTCCTTCGAGCTCACCGCCATCGTCTCGGGCAGCCGCTGCGTCGGCTCCAGCAACGGCTGGCTCGCGCTCTCCGTCGCCCTCTTCACCGGCCAGACCGTCTTCGTGCTACTCAACCCCATCGCCGCCGTCGAGATCCTTCTCCCGCCCCTGATCTACGAGAGCCGCTGGGTCTCCAAGGTCGTCTTCACCCCGAGACCCGCCAAGGACGACTTCGCCGCAGCCGCCATCTGCGACATCGACAGGATCGCCTACGTCACCGCCGGGGCCAGGAGGTGGGCCGTCATGGAACCCGTCCGCCTCACCAGCGGCGACCAGCTCACCGACGTCGTCTACACCGACAAAGGTAAGGTCTACTGCCTCACCAAGTGCGGGGACGTACACGTGCTCCGCCTCCCCGAGCGCCGCCGCCGCAAGCCCGCCAACGCCGACGAGGCGGGCCCCTCCGAGCCGGAGTTCTCTGTGCTCCAACCGCCCGCCGAACGCACCATCAATTTCCGCCCCCTGCGGTGCCAACAGCAGCGCAACTTTCGCATGATGCGCTACGAACAGGGTCGAATATGCAATCAGCTGGAACCCATCCCACTGAGGCTGACGCTCTGTGCGCAGGCATTCATCCCGTATAAGAGAGTTCCACCTGAATCTCAAGGCCCGCACCTCAACGCGCCGGCCACAGTTGAGCCCCTCCTGTCCGAGGCCAACCTCCCGTTCAACCCTGCCACTGTCTTTGCACCGCCTTATGACACCGTGTCCGCGTTCACCAGTGCCAAGAACTTGGTGTTCTGTGAGGGTAATCTGTACCAAGTCTGGAGGAACGCGAGCTGCACTGTTACTCTGCAGCTTCCTGCAGGGGGTCAGCGCCGAGTCGCGGAAAATGAGATATTGGTTCTGAGGTACTATCCCCGGCGCCAGCCTTGCTGGGATGTGGTGAAGGACTTGGGAGGTTACTCACTCTTTGTGGGAAGGAACAATGCAGTTTCGATGTATGCAGAGGGTGTGCCAGGACTAAGGGGCAACTGTGTATACTGGATTGGTGGGCGTGGCAGGGATCAGGGCATGGTCTTTGACATGGAATCCGGGAGGTCCGCTCCATGCCGGGCTCCTCAGGTTGGCTTTTTACCTGGCCATCCTCATAGCACTATCTGCTGGTACTTCTTGAGCGATGTAGTGAGCAACAACAGCAGCTGCATCAGCAGTAGCAGTAGCAGCAGCACCTCCACCAATGGAGGAAGAAAGGTTTATCAGACCCGAGCAAGAGCCCGGGCAGATCTTGCACAAGACGTGGAAGATTGAAGCGTTGCCACACTGATTGGCAACATAGTGAGCACCACCAAGCACCTTGGTGGGAATCGAGTTTATTGCCGGGCTCTGCAAACCGCTTGCGGTCTTGAGAGGCAGAGCTCCATCTCAACGTGAAGCAAAATCTGGCAGAGAAGCGATGAGGACCAACATCGTGTGTAGCTGTTAGTACATTTTAATTCCTGTTTCCTATAATAATGTTCAGTTTGTTTGCTCTGTAGCCTCTGCGATATTTGTATGTTCATGTCATGTAACCGAATAATTATTGCCTTCTTTGTATGCATGATGTTATGTTGAAATAATTCAAAATGGGATTGTGTAGTATATCTGGGTGTTGGTAATGTTCTGAATTGTAGTATCAGTTTCCGTGATGCCTGTTTTTTCCTTCTGGTCTAAATCTGGGTTAGAGGCTACAGAATAAGCTTGGCGATCGCGCTGATCGCTTATTTCTCTTTATTCTGTTTGGCATGCTATATACAAATACCACGAGCAAGGGCTATGCAGTTATACATACTCTGAACTTTTGAGCTACCATGGGCAGAAGCAGAAGCAGGCGACCTCAAGCCCTCAACGTGCTTCTCCATTCAGGGCTCCAGAACGATTTCAGTGGGCTGCGGCGGCGTCTGCGGATGAACGCTGAAGCACAGCTGCTGGAGCGACCGGACGACCTCATCCATGGCCGGTCTCTGGTTGGGCATCACCGATGTGCAGCGCAGGGCGAGCTCGAGGGCAGCCTGCATCCCCTGCTGCGCCGTGCGGGAGATGCTGGGGTCGAGTATCTGCGATGCTCCGTCAGCCACGTTGATTCGCCGGCGCACCCACCTGACGATGTCGACGGAGTCGTCGGACGCCGGCTGCTCCGCCGGCTTCCCGGTGACCAGCTCCAGGAGGATGACCCCGAAGCTGTGCACGTCCATGAGGTGCGTCGGATTCTTGGCGCGGCTTTGCTCTGGTTTCAGAAACAACAAGAAGAACAGCGTCAGTGAAATCTATTTACCATTAGTTATCTTTGGTACTGATATTCAGACAAACGCAAAAGAATGAGATGAAACACACAAGAGAGAGAGATTATGCCTACTGCGCAGAATGCCTCTGATACCTGAACTGCAGATGCAAAGATTTGCAATCTGGGTGCATTCTGAACTGCAAAAATGCTTACCTGGCGCGACATAGCACTTGTAGTTCAGATCCGAAGCCATGGAAGTCTGGTATGCCATTTCCCCGACAACACGATCGACCCCAAATCCGGCAATCCTGGGCTCAAATTCGTCATCAAGTAGCACGTTGCTCGCCTTCAGATCTCTGTGCAGCACCTGGGGAGTATGGTCATGGTGAAGGTGCGCCAACCCCAGGGCCACACCCATGGCGATCCTCACCCGGTCCTTCCACGCCATGGTGAATTTCTGATGAGCGCAGATCAGATCCTGCATGCTTCCCATCTGCAGGTAGTCGTACATGATGCTGACCTCGCCGTCGGAGTAGCAGAAACCCAGCATCTTGGCGATGTTCTTGTGCCGGACCTTCGCCAGCGCCTTCATCTCATTCTTCACTGCTCTGAATGGTAGCTTGCCTGAATTCACCAGCCTCTTCACCGCAATGTTCTGCCCGTCTTGGAGCTCGATCAGGTAGACTTTCCCGAACGCACCCCTGCCGATGATGCTCTTGTCGTGAAATCCGGCGAGCAGCTCCTCTCCGGTGATCTTGACAGGGTGAAAGAGCACGAGCTTCCATGGGGAGGGCTCGCTGCCGTGTAGCCTCCTGCAAACTGCAAATGCTCCCACGGCGAGCAGCGCCACGCCGGTGAGGAACGATGCCACGGTCGCGGCCAGCGCTAGTGCCTGATGCTTCCTCAATGGCGCGTCGCAATCGTTCGGCAACCCGGGGCCGCATAGCCCGGGGTTCCCTTGGAGGAACACGGCTGGAAGCTCGGAGATCAGAGACGGCGGCACGCGGCCGGAGAGGTTGTTGTACGAGACGTTCAGCAGCGCTAGCTTCAGGTTCTGGAGCTCTGCCGGAACGCCGCCGGTGAGGTCGTTGCTGGACATGTCGATGTACGTCAGCACCGGCAAGTCCCCGAGGGACGCCGGTATCGGCCCGGTGAAGCCGTTGCCGGCCAGGTACAGCGACACCAGCCTCCTGCAGCTCCTGAACTCCGGGATCGTGCCGGAGAGCGAGTTGCGGGAGATGTTGATGATGCTCATCTCCGGGGAGTCGCAGATGTTCTCCGGCAAGCTGCCGTTGAGCTCGTTGAGGGAGGCAGAGAACCGGTACAGGGTGCGGACCTGGCCGATACTCTGAGGTATCCCGCCGGAGAAGCTGTTGTTGTCAAGCTGAACCTGCTCGAGCCGAGACTGGCCGCTGGGGAACTCGGGTAACCGGCCGGTGAACCTGTTGTTCTGGGCCCGGATCACGCGCAAGTCCGGCAGCGACCAGAGCCCGCCGGGGAGCTCCCCGGTGAAGGCGTTGTCGTGCACCTCGAACCTCTGGAGCATCGAACACTTACCAATCTCCTCCGGGAACGGCCCGGAGAGTCCGTTCTGCGACAAATCCAGGGCCATCAGCTTCTGAAGCTTGAGGCCGAACCCGGGAGGCACGGCTCCGGTCAGGCTGTTCATGGACAGATCAAGAACCTGCAGCTGCTCCAGCCCGAGGAAGGACTCAGGGATCGCGCCGGTGAACCCTGACCCCTGCAGGTACAGCCACCTGAGGCTGCTCATCCTGCCGATCTCCGGTGGCAGCTCGGACTCCAGGAACTGGTTCCCGGACAGGTCCAGCAGGTGCAGGCTGGTGAGGTTGCGGAACAGCGCCGGGTGGAGCACGCCGGAGAGGCGGTTGCCCCCAAGGTCGAGCACCTCGAGGCTCCCCAGCGCGGCGAGCTCGGCGGGCACCTGCCCCTCGAAGCTGTTGCCGCTGAGGTCGAGCGACACGAGCGCGGGGAGCGCGGCGAGCTGCTCTGGGAGCGGGCCCCAGAAGGCGCCGGCGCTGAGGTTGAGGGACGCGAGCGAGGCGCACCGCGCGAGGTCCAGCGGGATAGTCTGGTTGAACCCGTTGGACGCGAGGCTGAGCGCGACGAGGCCGGGGACGCGGCAGAGCGAGGCGGCCGAGAGCTCGCCGGAGAGGCCCAGGCCCTGGAGCGAGAGCGAGACGGAGACCGCGGCGTTGGCGGCGGCGGCGGCGCTGGTGCAGGCGACGTGCGGCCAGTTGCAGTAGGGCGCGGAGCGCGACCAGCCGGAGAGCGCGCCCGACGGGTCCCGCAGGGACGCCTTGAAGTCGAGCAGGAGCTCTTGCGGCGCCTGCGCCTCCGCCGCCGAAGACGGCGAGGCTGAGGCGGCGATCAACGTTGAGACGAGGAGGAGGAAGAGAGGGAGGCTAGTGCCTACTGCGGCGGCGGATGCCATGGACGACGGAGCTGGTGAGTGGTGGCGCACGGAGAGCCGGAGTTGGGACTAGACTAGTGGAGTGTCAACTACCGAGTGCGCGCGGCTGCTGCAGGACTGATCGTGTCATTGGCCAGGGCGTGACTAGTCTGTGCCCTGTCATCGATCATTCGTTCACTAATCGCCAGCGGCTCGTCTGGTCTAATCCTCTCCAAAAAGGATAGCTCGTCTGGTCATTACTGTACGAGTAGGCTGTGCTATCTACTCCTAGGTGATTAGGTAGTGGTGCAGTAACATATCGCCTGCAGGATGGCAGTACATTCTGCCGGCCGAGCCATGCCGGGCGCCCTCGCCTTTTGCATTGTTTCGTTTGGACTCTGGGATGGTGACGCACTGGCACTGGCACTGGCACTTTTGGACTTGGAGTGGCGCCTTTGTTCTGCGCGACGGACGCGATGTGACGTTCAGAGAGTACTGGTGCTGGCCACCGTGGCAATGGCATGGGCTCAGCTCATCCAGAGCTCTGCGATCGGCAGAAGGCGACACTACCCAGCAGTAGTGTTTTTAAGCCTTGATGGCTTGGTAGGTAGAGAGCGATCGGATCGTTGTCCCTCCTTCCTTGCTATCATCTGATGATCTAAAGATTAAAGGTTGTATGGATTGAGGTGACTAAATTTTAGCCCCATCAAATATAGACTAATTAGAAAATCATAATTTACAAAATAAATCTATTAAGCCTAATTAATCCATTATTAGCATATGTTTACTGTAGCACAACATTATCGACTCAATGGATTCATCTTGTAAATTAGCCTCCATATATACAATTAGTTTTATAATTAGTCTATATTTAATACTGTATATGATAGGGACTAAAATTTAAAGTTTAGTTGGGATGATCCAACCAGCCCCTAAGAATCCTAACTCCACCGCAACCTATGCCGTTAAGGTGAAAATAACCTGATTGTAATGGGAAAATCGGGTAACTTTTAATCTCGAGTAGCTGTCAGTTAAATAAAACAGGTCGCCTTCAATCATGGATTCGGATTAGTGGAAAGTGCAAGAACAACCAGTGAAACAACTGCTCTGATATTTTATTCCTTGGCAGCGCACGTCACGGGCGTTGCACCACCTACAAATCCAAACAAAACTATAGTAGTAGAGAAATACTCGAGGCAGCAGCTTGAGGGAGACAGTAATTTTTCTTTGAAAGGAGGGAGACAGTAATTAGAGGGTCACGACAAAGGTAGTTGTCCCATCCAACCTGACTTTCATGATTCGGTGGTCAATACGAACAGACCTTGGATTCAGCTACCCGTGAGTTTCGCTGATACCAAGATAAAATGCACTCTTCACTGACGAAACATGTACAGCAGACGCCCAGATTTTAGTCATGCTGCAGACTGACTGACAGAGCTACTATGTGCAAAAATACTGATAGACTAGGAAAGGAAAGACAATGGAGTTGAAATACGTATGAACATGTACAGTTGGCAACCAGATCTCATAGGCACCCCATGGATTAAGATGAAAAGATGAAGGTTTACTGAAACTATACGTATATGTATTTACAAAAACTGACACAAGAAAGCTGAAAAGAAAACATATCATCCTGTAGAAATAAGATGGACATTTACTGAACCTACAGGTTTGGACATGATCAACATTCGACATGGAAACCATGGAGGCTTAATAATCTAGCAATAGTAACAATTCGTTCCAGCGTTCCTGTCACATTCGTCTTTTCCTTTTAACAAATTTTTATATAGATTTTACTCCCCACAAACTCCACAGCCAGCCAGCACAACGTGTGCCGATGGGAAAAAATCATGGAACGCCGCTCACAGAATATGGCTCAAAGTTTTGACGTGCACAAAAAAAAACAGCCTGCTACAAACTAAGATCTGCAGCTACTTAAATATGTACCAAAAGTGGCTGAATGAACTACAAAACAGCCATCAATCAAGAGCTCTTTCTGCGAGGTTCATCAGGGACAGTGGCATGCTGCGTCTTGCCAGTCATGCCATCGCACCGTCATTTGGTTTCGGCTCAGTGCGCGTGTAGGTGAAGCTTCGTGTGGTTGGGGTGACCAACTGATTCCCAGGAGCTGCAGGAGTAGTTTGACTATGTTTCCCGGCATCGACGGAATCAGATGCACCACGCTTCCACTGCAAACTCCGGGCACCACCTCTGAGTGGCAGTCGCCCGCGGGTGGCACCAGGGAAGGTCGGCCTTGGGTACGCAGTTCTAATGAGCCTTGAAGCAAAGGGGGATCCCCGAGAGGCACGGGGTAGGCCAGGCAATTGGGTTGCTTCAGTGGAGGACTTTCGAACAACCTGCAGCGCAATATGATTTGAGTTACTTCTAAGACCTTGATGCTGGGAATAGTTTCGCAAGAATGCTCAAAGCATAATATCAACTGCAACAGCTGGAGTATAACTTCTCGTCATAAATTACCAATATAGAAAACGCTAATAAAGCTACTGACAAAAGTTATGGCATATATTGTGCTACCCTTGCATGGATAATGAAAAATACAACCTGAAACTAAATGTATATGCACAAGGAGAATTACACTAGCAAATCTTACTAAAGCAGCTAGAGGTCATGTAGCAATCCATATAGTCACTAGAAAAACTTACTGTACAAGTAAACATGGAGTTAGGTCGAGGTTTTTACCTTCAAAATGCGTGACATAAAAGATGTGCCATTCAGGGTTAATGCCTGCTCTGCCGATTCTTTATGCAAAAACTCAATATACGCTGAGCTGATAAGTCAAAAGGAGAAAAAGAAAACGACTAAGGATACTGCCTAACAAAACTGATTTTTCAGAATTACATATAAGACTTAGAATTCATACCCAGTTGGCTGACCAGTGATGCCATCAGTCACCATAAGGGTCTTTAGGACAGCCCCAAACTTATTGAAGTGTCGAGTAAGAGCATCTTTCGATGCACCAAAATGTACCTAAAAAGAAACAAAACAACTAGTAATGAGTGCAAGTCTTCAGCTACATGAACATAGGGAAAAAGCAGTGTAATACTTACATTGTTAACAAAGACAGTTCTAGAATCAGGGCCACCTTCAGGTTGACCTGTAGTATTTGACCCAACAGCTGAAGGGGGGAAGAACAGAAACTTTAAGTCACCAAGGCAAGGGGAATTGGAAAAACAAAGAAATAACATGAAAAATGTACTGCCTACAATCACCAATATAAGCAGTTTTAGGACCTGGACACGGTCTACAAAGTGACGTTGACTATCAATTTCAATAAAAATATATTGTTTCAAAAAGAAAAGGTTTTATCTTATGAAATTACTGTTCATGATTAATCTAATAGCCTCAAGCTTATATTGCGAAACTATTTGGATTTTTAACTATTGATTGTTAAAGTTGAAAAAGAGTTAGACTTAGGACAAACCTCAAACTACTTATATTTGCGATCAGAGGGAGTAGTAATTTAACAGGGTTAAAAAAGATCAATGGGCAAACAGAAGTTAATATTAAGTGATGGTACAATCAAGGTCTTTTTAAGAAAAAGTTAAATCGGTGCTCGTATCAAAGCTTAATACACCACAAAAGTAAGCAGATGTCAAATCCATGCAAATTTTGTTTTAATCTAGTATTAAAAAAAGATTGTTTATGAAAAAGCAGCTCCCTATTCAAATCAATTGCAGGTTAGTTTGGACTTCAGAGATAAGAACAATAAGTCAAGTCAATAGCAGTCCTAGTGATATCATAACTCGTAACTAACCTTTCCAAATCCCTAATCGAACAGTTCTTTGTTTACTTGATATCAATCACAACAGGAAATGCCAATTAAAGCATAGCTCCAATAGGATTAAAAGAATGCTTTTCACAGAAACATCTCCCTAAAGTTACCAATTAAAGCACTGCAGTTGTCGCTTAAAAAAAGCGAGCAGCTGTACATACCAGGTGATGAAGCCTTCTGCGCCTCCAGCATAGAACCCGAATGTACAAAATCCTGGAATATATTTTAAGAAATTAGAATAGAATGAGGCATCACAAATGATCCAGAAAATACAATGTGTCATGAATCGTCACAAAATGAACATGTAGGCAGGAAATATGAAAGAAAACAAATGAGAAACAGATAAACAATAGTTGAAAATCTACTGTATTCCTTGCCACATGTATGGGTATTGCACTTAACGAACTTATGAGAATTGCTGGCCTCAACATATTTTTTAAACAGACTTATCGAGCTACATGAGTTTTATTTGGACTCTCTCTTCACTGAGTACACTCCAAGGTCTTTTGATGATTTTTGTGTCAAATAGCATGGCATGGTTTGCCTTAAGGATATGCGGAAGCATCCTGCTCTGAATGCTTTGACTTGAAACATTAAATTTAGAGAAGATTATACCTCTAAACCTCAAAGCACCAACATGCGAGGAACTCAAATGTTGGTTAACTTTATGGTAAATCACATATATAATTTAAGGGGAAAAAAGACAGACAAAAACTTACTTTGGACTTATCAGTCATGGCCGTATCATTAACATGTGCAATTTTCACATTTGACTTCCTTGCATCAGCAACCTTCTTCTCCATTGGCACTTGAGGGTCAAATACAACAGCATCCCTGGTTTCATGAGATGGAAGCTTCCGCATACTAGTGTTAGGAGAAATATTTAAGTTCTTTTCAGATGGCCTTGGTCCTGAACGAGCATGTGTGCCCTGAGCTATCAATCTTCTGCTTCTTACTTCAGCAGCTCCCCTTACATACCCTAATACTAATGACTCTTTGCCACCACTAGAAGGGAAAGTACTTCGGCGAGAACCCAATCCATTATACCTATCATACTCATCAATATTAGGAGCAGAACCTGTAGCTTCCTCTGATTCCTGGTCATGCATGTAAGCATCACTGCCACCATACTGATTTCTTTCATAAACTTCAACTTGATTTTCTGCTCTTATGTTATCTATATTCTCATATTCTTCACCTTCTGGATCCTGATCTCTAAGAGTTTCGGTATGATTTATTGTGGGCATCCTCCCCAATCTATTAAAAACACTCCCCGCAAAGCTACCCTTGATAGCATCCTCAGCCGCCTCAGCTGCAGCCCTTAGTGCTGCTGTGGCACCTGGTATTCTCACATCTGAATTTGTTCTCTGTAACCTAATATGAGTAATATCAAGTGTGGAATCTGATGCCAATGTAGACACCACAGAGCGAAGTCGCTTGGAAGCTGATTCTGATCTAGGAGTCACTGGCTGCACAGTTCTGACAGCATCACGAACAGCAAACTGAAGAAGTCGGCGTGGTGCACCAATAACTGGGTGGGATGCCCTCTGGAAAGATGTTAAAAGTATTATCACAAACAACAAATTGCGGGGGATGGGGTAGTTTACAGCAGTTCATAAATCATATTAGTATTGGTATAATAAACAAGAAAACAAGATAAAGCACACAAACATATTATGAGCACTCCAGGGCATCAATTCAAGTTGGGCACTATAGGTTCTTTTGTAGATCTATTTTATCTTTGCTCCTACCAAAACAGGAAAATATTTACATTGTCCATATTATACTCACATCCTATGAACACCTCACCCCCACATGACTGCGTACCAACATGGAATAAGTTTTCAAAATGAGGTTATGTGACTACAAATCTAGAATACCATTTGTGTAACCATCAGGGTTGCCATTAATCCAGATTCAAACGTCTACATCAGCTTGCATAGTTTACAGGGTTCCAAAATACACGCCATAAAATAGAGCTGAGGATATACACTTCTGGTCGCTGCAATTAAGACAAGATAATAACCAGAGGTTCCCACAATGCAAATCCTATAACAGGATTAAACATGGGCAGGGTTATACACTACTTATACAACTGTAAAGAAAACAGTTTGCCCATCCTGATGCCCTATTAAAGGAGGGAAAAAGTCTATATAACCCCTTGAAGTATTGGGGTTCGTCTACTTAACCCCCTAAATTATAAAACCGAGTATTGAGCACCTTAAACTATTCAAAACCGTCTAAATAGCCCCCTAAGCGGTTTTGAAGGGTGGTTTTGATGAAGTGGCGCCTTACATGGACGCTGACATGGCAGTGACTTGATGAATGACATGTGGGTCATCCACATCAGACAAAGAGAGTCTTTGAAAGTAGAAGGCACAAATATTTAGCTTCAAAGTATTTTGTTATGCCATGTAGACAAATTTATGCATGTCGGTATGCCACGTATGCAAGTTTATCCATATCAACATGCCACCTAAGCAAAACCACCTTTCAAAACAGCCTAGGGGGTTATTTAGACGGTTTCGAATAGTTTAGGGTGTTCAATATCCAGTTTAATAGTTTAGGGGGTTAAGCAGATGAACCCCAATACTTCAGGGGGTTATGTAGACTTTTTCCATTAAAGGAGGTACACAATCAGATTTCAATGTTCAAATTACAAGCCTAGGCCCAACAAAAAAGAAGTCATGTTTTGTAGAATTTTATACAGAGCAACAAAACAAACCAGGGGAACATTCAAATTATCATGGGACCGACACAGAAAAGGGGAAGTGCAGATAGTGCTACCTTCAATTAACAAAATGCAAATGACTTACCTAGTTTGCCCCAGGGTTTACTTATGCTTTCACCAGGGGTCCAAGACAATAGTGATGTTCTAGTTATAAAAATTGAAACTGACTACATGTAGTGTAAACTGGGAAAGGCACTCTGTTCTACCATCTAGGCAGTAATACCAAGAAAGAAAATAAAACACTGCTATACTATTAGCACTTTCATTTAGCAGATTTTGAAGACTATAAGAAGCATATACCTAACATATTCATCTATTTCATATGAGACTATCTGTTATGACATCATAAATTAGCAAAATCGTATGAAAAAAGAAATATAAGATGTTGTCAATGTTGCTAAGCTTTGCAAAACAACAAGCATAAATTGAAGAGGATTAGAAACCTTGGTAGATCGTGCATCTGCATCTCTGCTCCTCTTTCTGTGGTTATGCATGTCAGGAGAACGGGTTCGTCTTCCAGCATGTGATTTATGAAAATCCCTTTCATCTGCATGTGATTCATGAAAATCGTTTTCTTCTGCATGAGAAACATTGGCTACAACACTTCGAAGAGGAACTGCTTCTGACTGTTCTCGAATAATTCTTCCCCAATCTCTTCTCTGATGAGTTCTCGTTGTCTTCGGGGTTTCAGCTTTGGGTTCACAGTTAATTTGTACGCTGCTAGTCAAACTGTGAACAGGCAATCCTTTACCAGCACTGCGAGTGCTTTTAGGTTCATCACTAGAAGTGGCACCTTTAGGTTGAACATAGAGGTGTAAATTTGAGGAGAGATGATCCCATAACCTGCACAATCATAGACAGATTCCATGGTGTTGTCAGAGGAAATGCATGGTAAATGAAAAGAAAATGAATTAAGAAAGTTTCGGGTGAAAGAAGATAACCAGGATACAAATGCATCATTGTCATCGCCCAAAAAAACCTGCAGCTCCTTTGCAGCCTCATCCTTGCGCCTCCCATTCCTTAGTAATACTACAACATACTCCTGAGCAACAATGAGAAGAAATTGATTGATCAGCAATCTTAATGGATTATGGATTTGCTTCTTTGAGAGAAGCACACACTTAATATCAATCATATAAATTGTCCACTACATAATGTTCAGCAACAAAACTGAAAGAGCTCAGCCATGCGCTTTAACCTCCTCCACTCCACCAGACACGCTGGAGTTTGTTCTTCAAAACATAATGTATAACTGAATGACTGATTCCATATTCAGCTAAATGTCATGTATTCCACAACAAAATCCTTTCTAAAACGCGGGGAGGTAATCGTACGCTACCAATCCTCAAAAGCACACGAACCACACTAAAACCCAAATGCGGGTAACTAAAACGCCAAAGCGCACGGCCCTACTTAGGGAACCAATCAGATAGCCGCGATTCCGCGAAATCCAAACAGCCGCGCGCCGCCCGCTACGGAGCCGCACTCCGCAGAACGGCACGCGCAACGCTAGGGTTTAAGCAGCGGATCGGGGGATCGCGCCGCGGCGCGGCGCTGGAGGGAAGTGGGGGTAAGGGCCGCTCACCGCGAGAGTGTCGTCGGAGTAGTCGCCCATGAGCTCCCTGAGCTTCTCCTTGACGCGGTCCTGTAGCATCTTCACCCCCTCGCCGGTGAAGTTCGCCTTGAACGTCCGGCCCTCCTCGCGGCCGTCCATGGAGGGGAACCCTAGCCGGCTCGGTGCCGCCGCCCCTCCCGCCCCGGCCGCTGCCCCCCCCCCCCCGGAAGTTCGGGCGGCCTACGCAGCCGCGTCCTACGGTATGGCACAAGGTGGGGTACGGTGGCGAAGGCGGCGGGGATGGGGCGGCACCCGAACGCGAGCGGCGTCGGGGTTGGAGTCTGGACCGTCGCGGGGGACGGACGCTTTGCGTGCGGGGCGTGGAGGACCAGGAGGCGAGAGGTGGGGTAGGGTAGGTTGCTTTCCTTGGGGGTTCTCGCGTGTTTTGGGCCCAAGGACGAACTGCCTGCAGGTTGCGCACGCGCGCGTTACACGAGCTGGTGCGGTCGGATTGGGTTGGGTCGGGTCGCGTGGGCCAGAAGGGCATCACCGGTGGTTTTTGCGTTGGGCTGTAGCAAACGAGATTCTCCGGCCCAGTTTAGCGGTTCCGGAGTTGGGTTTTGCTTAGCTTAGTGGGCCGTTAAGAAAACGGTTGACAAGGCCACGAGCAGTTTGGTTGGGTTTGCTTCCAGAAACTGCTCCGGAACTGTTTTCTTTGATTTTTCAAAAAAATTATTTTCTCTGTAACATAACGTCCAAATATTCCATGAAAATTCGCATGGTTAGCACATAACATGAGAAAGATACTGTGAAAGCTTCGACACCAACATCGCATGCCCTTTGTTGAGAGCAGCAATTCACAGAAGGAATAACCACGACTCTAGAAGCACCGACAGCATCCCAACCTATCTACAGTGCCTTTCGAGCCCTGCTTGTCTGCGCTGCCATCTATCCACCTTTATTTCGAGCCACAGTCCGTGCATGCCACCGCGGGATGGCCCGGCCTCTCCGGTGGTCCGGTCAAGTGCCGCCCTACTAGTACTACCTGGTGGCAGCACCTCTCAGAATCCATCCACACGTACCAACAGTTCACCAGCGCCCACAGATTTTGGAACCCACTCTCCAAAAGCGCGCGGCCGTGAGCCCCCCGGCCCTAGCTCCCAGATCGCATGAATCGATCCTGCAGGACCGCAGCAGCAATGCACGGTTCGTTGGTCGGTACGCCGTGTGCCCGTGTCCATACACGCAAAAAGGCGCCGGCCTTTCCACGAGCCTTTATTTTGCCAAACGTTGCCACCGGCAGGCACGCAATCTCGGAACTGTGATGGAAGGTGTGCTCGTCCATCCAATCATTTGAACGTACCCAGCTAGCAGGTGGCCCGCGCAGCGCCGGTAGCTAGTTTTTTTTCATACTAATATTTAAGTTATGTTGTATTTGAAATTAAATTATTCAAGTGATTTTATTTTGTTGATTCGTTGTCATTGTTTTGTCCAAGCAAATAGCCCAGTACTTGACAAAAGGGAATATCTTACGTAGAAATGTAGTTCTTTGTGTTCAGTGAGAGTGATATAGGATTTTGTTTTGCAATAAGAACTTCTGCTAGTGAGTAAGTTAGTGAAAAATTATTTTTATGTTTCAAAAATATGAGTTAGTAGGTTTTTATGCAGTCCAGAAGCCGGTGAATGCAGCATAGATTCACTTAGCCCAAGTACTTAAACTGGGCTAGTTATTTCACTTTTCTGTTCAATCTTATATTGGCGGATGCATTCATTAGTGAGCTGACCAAGGTGTATCCTGGCAGCGCGGAATTGCATCTTCACATTTTGCATAGATGGTATGGTGTCGAGAGGTTGACCTTGTTCAATTTTCTCCACTCAGCTCTATTGGCTACCTTTTTCAAATGTAGTTTTCATCTTCATCTACTTTCTGTAGCCTATATTCCATACCAGTTCTTACTAATTTCTCTTTTCAGATGGCTCTTTCAAAACATACTCTTCTCTAACAGGGTTTTTGGTGCAACCTGTCCGGCTGGTCTTGCTAATACTTAAAATTTCTGTTACCAAACAGTGTGGTAAGATTCATACAAATCTCTCTTTCCGTTGCCCGTGCCTCTTGCTTTTTCCCATATTATATTCAATACATACTCCTCTTTTATTTCAGTATTTAGGAGATCCTATATGAGTCATTTGTGTAGGTCTTTCTCTTCCTTATTCTTCGTATACTAATTTGTTTAGCTTCTTTACTAAAAGCTTAGGTATTTATTGATATTTATTTGACATGCGCTCTTATTTGGAGTCAAAACTATATGAAAATCAGATGCTAATTTTATTTATTATATAATTTGAATTAATTTGACAATGTTTATTAGGCTAGTACGATGGTTTCTTTTAGCAAAAGATCCCCTTTTATTTCTATACCTAATTAAATTTGCTTTATCCTACTCAAAATATTTGATAACCTCGTCTAGAATTTGAGTGGCCCATGCAATTCGTGATTCTCACCCTCACCTCATGATCATTGTAATTTTTTTGAGAAGGGGAGTAAAAATAATGTTTCATGTCGTGTTAAATAGTTTGTTTTCTTTATGTTTAGGTACGCTAGTATTGTGCATGGCATTCTCCTAATCTTATTTATAGTTTATAGATTATTTGAAGAAACGGCGTGTTTGAATGGATTAAAACTAAAATTTAGCCGTGGTTAAAGTTTAGACGTTTAAACTTTAACCGGCTAAATTTAGCACTATCCTCTTTGATATCTGGGCTAAACTTTCAACGTATTACCGAGTAAAAATCACTTATACCCTTGTGCTATGCGCGCAGCAATATTTAGAGGGGGATATTTTTAGTATTTTAATATCTGGTACCAGAATTTAACCCTCATTAGCTGGGTTTAGAGGGCTAATGGACTAAACTTTAGTTGGAAGGTTGGCTAATTTTTACCCCACGTTTACCCCTCCCGTTTAGATCATCTACAACTAATTTTTAGCTAACTAAAAATTAGCCTTGTAATCCAAATATGCCCTTAGTAGCTCCAATATGTAGGCAGTACTGCTAGTTTTTGCCATACAGTTTATTGCCACCTTCTTGGAAGCCCTGATCCATTCAAATTCGAACAAAAGAATCTATCCTTACTCGCAAAAATTGTACTATTGGATCCATCTGGTTTGCACCAACGCGGCTAATTAGCATGCCAGCACATCTACCTTGAACATCAGCATTTTTACCCAGCTAAACTAATTGATGTATCCTTCTATGGTTTCCATGAATCCCCTTTCCTCTCTAAATTACATAAATCTCTCTATTAACTGCATCTTCGCCAGAGATAAGAAGAGTCTTCTCTGTTCTCTCCTATGCACCAGCCATCGCCATCGTAAGCACATTGTTTCCTCGATCATCTCCATGCTCACAGTCACACCAGCGTTGTCTGTGTTTTAACACTCACCGCTGCACAGCTGTGCAAAGGGAGCAAATGCGTGGGAGCTTAGATGTCGCACTTGATCTTAAGCACCGCGTGGCCACCCTAACAATCAATTTCCTGGTTGACGGATTGATTTTTTTTTCTTTCTCCTTTGAATAGTTATCCTTACAGTATTGAGCCGCTCCACACCCAAATCATATGATCCTCCTCGGATTGAGTTTCACCCCCCATACAAATCGGTTTCCTCGTTGCCATATTGACCTGACCCTGCTGAAATCATGCATCCTGTCGACGCTTGATCTTCTCCTTACCCGCCCAATACTGGCGATTTCATCTCATTGCATTGAGCTCACACTCATCCAAATCAAGGTGGACATTAGCACGTGCACGTGGTGGATGTTCACGGCAAGCTGCGCCGCACGCAGCAGGCGACATCAAGTAGTAGTTCAGTTCTCCCGTCCTGGATAGCTTTCCAAGGACACCGACGATCTGTAGTAGTTCAGTTCTCCCGTCCTGGGTCCCGAGCTATGTGGGGCGGCGTGCTGTCGCTCGTGCGGCAGGGCCTGCAGCGCCGGCCGAGGCGGCGGACCGCGCGGGTGGCGGACGAGAGCGCCGCCGCGGGCGCGACGACGACGTGGCCGCCCCGCGCGGAGCACCCGCGGCGGCGCCGGTCGGCGCCCTGCTGGCGGCCAGGGCGGTCCTGGCGGCGGCGCGCGGGCCGTCGGCCTGGGCGACGGCGAGGGGGCCGGCGCGGAGGAGGCGTGGGCGGCGGCGAGCGGGTGGCGCCCCGCGCGCGCGGCCGACGAGGTCGAGCACCTTATGGTGCGCGAGAGCCTGCGCTACGTCATTTACGCCTGACGCCCGCGCGCCGTGCGCATGTGTATGCGCAGCCTGTGCAGGAGCAGAAGATGGATACAGGTAACCATTGCTTGATCGTGCCGTGACTACCCGTATCTTAACCAATCGAGATCGCATACATGTATGCTCCTGTCCTGTAATCTACAGACAGTAGATAGCCGTATGTTAAGCTGTTCTTGCTCGAGAATCAGCTACTAGTTCTTTCGTGCTTGGATGCCGCGTGGCACGATGACCGAACTGATCAAAAGTGTACTGTACTGGAGACTTGGAGAGAGCAGCGGTTTCCAATCGTCAGACAGGACCGTACCCAAGGCCCCTTCCCTTTGTGCCCCTTCCCCTTACCGTGAACGTTGGTAATGGTTATGGCAAAGCGATCTTGCCAAGCCAGCAGGCGATCACACACCGGAATATCTATTCATAGCACGTGCGATTAGCCGCCGTATTATCTTCAGCGTATGATCTGTTCTTTTTTCTTTAACTCACTCACAGCCCCGTTGTTCAACAAACAGCCCAACCAAACGCTAGCTAGCTAGCTACAGCCTTTTGACTCAAACGCAGCAGCTCGATCATTTCACGTCCTGGATGCTGCAATGGCCAAGGGGGGAAAGATAGTAGAAGTTGAACGAAGAATCGAAGACCGTGCAGGCGTCGCCGTCCGTCGTCGGCAGAAGCAAACAAGTTGGGTTAGGAAATGGAAACCAATCAATTCAAGGCCATGTCTGAACTGAACGCCGGCCGGCTGTGACGCGCGCGGCTGACCAGGATGGCCCGGCTGATCGTCTGTGCAGACTGCGCCGATGCTGGGCGCCGGCAGGGCGGCATCGCTGGAACGACGTGCATGCCCACGGGCGTCCCTCTCTTACCCGACGACCACGTCGTGCTCGCCATCGCCTGCCCCTCTGATCTGCATGCGACTTCGCCTTCCGTGACCAGCTGAGAGGCAGCTTGAGACGGCTTGTGGATTCGGGACGATGATGAAGTGATGGACGGCGACTAGTCGATCTGTGTGCGTTTCGTCTCTGCTGCCAACGGCCAATTATACCATGTGGCATGAATGCCGCGCTGTGCCCGCCTGCGATCAACAACGGCACCCCGCCTGTCTCTCACGCCCCACGCCACATCAGCAGTACTGAGAAATGACACATGCAGCGGCAACGTGTGATCGGTCAACTATAGGGCTACTAGGATGGCGAGAGGGGGATAAGCTGATGACAGGACACTGCTCGCGGCCGAACCATACAATATAGAAGTTTGTGGTCATACACAACATCATCATACATATATAGAATCATATCATCTATAATACTGAAAAAGGAAATATTATTAAACATAGTAGTTTTGACTTGTTTGTGTGGTTAAAAGGTCCTGGTAATGAATTTCTTTTCTAACCAGCACCTCCAACCGGCTACTCATTTTCTTTGGAAGGGAATACTCATATTTTTTTCACCCCTCCCTATTTTACACCGTTCTCCCCTCAAAATTGATAGGAGGTTGGATGGGGCTCGTTTAGAGTTTGCTCATCAATCTGGCATCGCTCTAGACCCTGCGGTAGCTATTTGGATCCAAGTATGTAGCCACACTGAAAAATCAGCTACGCTAAAACCTGTGTGCGCGCTAAAAACTTTGGGGAAGAATGATTCACGGCCTCAAGAGACTCACCACTCATTAACGCTAAAAAATTATAAGTAATTCATTTTAAAAAATATGAAATAGGTATAAAATTATTTCTAAAAATATAACCTATCCATTCGCACTATATTTGTTAGTTATTGCGATCCAAATTTTACATATTCATAGTATTTGGTTGCTTGTAGTTATGCCTATTAATTTTGAATAACTAAGATTCAAGTAGAGCAATAGTACATATGTTACATTTTTAGAATTTTTTTTGGTACTAGTTTCATATTTTTATAATTTAAAATAAATTAATTTTGATTTTGTAGATCTAATTAGAATTTTTATTTTAAAAAAATACAAAGCCACCTTTGAAACTACCCTAAGAGACAAATTTGCCTGATGGATGGCCTCTGTTATCCGTGTTTGCAGTTGAAGGTTGAGAATCGGACTTTTACGATAGTTCGAGGGTGTAAACTAGATTTTTCCGTAAAATAAAACATGTAGAGCTAGGATCTAAATGTAATATTCCCACGTGGAGCCATGATTTGTGGTGAGTAAAATGCACAGACAGCCCTCGAACTTGATTTGGGGTGTCATCCATCCCGATCCCTACACTTTCAAATACACATTCAGATTCTTATACTTGCTAATCATATCATGTAAAGTTTAAATTATAATTTTTTAAGTTATAAAGTGAAAGTGTTTCGACTTATGTGGAGCTTATACGTGGGTCCAATTTTTTTTTGAAATTTTCTAATCAGCTCTTGTATTTTTCTTATTTTTCTCCAAAATTTGTTTCAAAACTATATGCCGAATATTTTTTCAATAATTCCTTCAAAATTTATCATTTTTATTTTCTAATTCTTTTAAAAAATATTTTTTCATACGTGTTTCTTTTTCTTTAATTTTTTATACATATCTTTTGTATTTGAATATATTTGTACAAGTAAATTGGTATAAATTATTTTTATGTGTATACATTTTATAGATATTTTTTGTTTGAAAAAATTATATAACTTTCGATTTACTTAAGCAACTGTGATTTGGACCTCAAGTAATATGATTAGAAAATTTGGAGATTGGGATGACACCCCGAGCGAAATTTAAGGATGAACGGTGCATTTTACTCATTTGCGGCCTATATCCAAACAATAACTGATATTTACATGGCTTGCATCTTCGTCTTAGTCTCCCAGGATCCAGTATGAACGATGAACTACATATTCTATCCATTGATAGTGTACGCCTCCAATCAACACACCACCCAACGCGCATTTGTCCAGTTTTTTTTCTTTAACTCACTCGTTTACAGCCCCATTGTTCATCAAACAGCCCAACCAAATGCGTCTAAAATACGGTCGAGCCTTCCGCTTCAAGCTTATCCCTACAGATACATAATCAAACGCTACAGCCTTTGACTCGAACGCAGCAGCTCGATCATTTCACGTCCTGGGTGCTGCAACGGCCAAGGGAAAAAAGATAGAAATTGAACGAAGAATCGAAGACCCTGCATGCAGGCGTCATCGTCGGCAGAAGCTAACAAGATGGGTTAGGAAATGGAATCAATCAAATCAAATTTCAAGGCTATCTCTGAACGCCGGCTGTGACTCGGCTTCGACGACTAGTCATCATACTCGCCATCTCGCCTGGTCTCTGCGATCATCACCTTCCATGATCAACTTTTAGACAGCTTGAGAAGGCCTGTGGATTTGAGAAGATGAAGCGAAGGACGGCGTCGATCCGTGTGCCTTTCGTCTCTGCCAACGGCCAATTACTATGCCACCATGCCGGCGCCTGTGCCAGTGTGCCACTGTTTGTGGTCAACGGTGGCGCCACCCTCCCATCTCTCATGACCAACCTGTTTTGCATGCATCTAGTTGTGGTACGGTAATGGATCCTGGCTCTTATTCCTCCTACACAATTCAACTCGATCTTTGATTATTTTTTGCTCAAAATTATACAAAATATAAGCACAGCCTTTAAATTATTTAGATTAAAATTTTAGAATCTTTCCACCCCTACGTACCGGCACCCCACGTGAACAAAAGAAATTAAGAAATGACACATGCAGACGTCAATACGAGCAGTCAGCAGTCAACGCTAGGGCTATGATAGCGAGAGGTGGATAAGTTGACAAGACCCTGCTCACGGCCGAACCATAGAATAGTGAAGCTTGTGGTGGTACACAACATTATCATGCGTATAGAAACATTTATAATTTCGAAACAATGTTGTTAGGTTTAATTAGTGTGTGTGGTTAAAATTTTATGGTAATGAGTTGCTTTTCTAACCGGCATCTCCAACCGACTACTCATATTCGATCCTCCTTTTTTCCTCAAGTAGGGGTTTTCTCATTCAAATTCCACCCCCCCTTCTCGACATGCTCAATCGGATACTGTATGTTATTTCTTTTCCACACGTTTTTTGTGGGGTCCTACCTACTGGAAAAAATATGATTCAAGACCGGAAGGCACGCATCACTCATTAGCAAAATCAGTGAGCTACGAATGAGTTTTCATGCATCGTATTTCATCTTAATTTCCCTTACTAATGTCATTTAGTGTAAATGGAATAATTTGGCAGCTCTTCATAATTTTTTTTTCTACAAGTTCCATTATTATCATGATTTTCTACAATTGTACACTCCTATTTTGATAAGCTTGATTTTTAGAATATAATCGTAAATTACTAATGTACCTGATATGTGCTGCATGTACGTGTCTTTTCTCTACAGTTGGTGCTTCCAGTGTTTTTTTTTGTATGAACTACGTTCACGTCACTGGAGCCTCGAGGAAAAAGTAATGACTTGACGAACACACATGGTCAGTCGTAATTAATCTTATCTCTCTCTGTGTTTACGACGGAAAATCACGTTGGCCGCATATGCGTGAGGGCCACGCGCAGCGAGTATAAAAGGTAGCCTTGGGAGGCCTCAAATCACAACAGAGCGACAAGTTCACTTGGTCCAAGTCGTGGGGAAACACAGCTAGCTTTCTTGCTGGTAGCGCTGCGCCGTCTTTGTTTGTTCCCTTCCCTAGTCAGGAAGCTAGCAACAGTTGAGCCATGCCGCAGCACATCAGGATTTTCTGCAGGGAGGACATCAACCTGAGCGTGGCCGTCCGTGGCAGCACGGTGGTCCTCGCTCGTACCAACCCCGCCGACGAATCGCAGGCAAGGCCAGCCGCCCGATCATCAATTCATCATTGCATTACGTATCCTAACATACCATAAGATTATTGTTAGTTAATTAGTTTACCCTTCAATAATATATATATATATATAATAAAATCCGTCATGTACTCCTACACGGAAATGTGTACATGCACAACAGCACTGGGTCCAAGAGTTCAGCGGCTCCGGGATGGTGACCGACGACGAGGGCCAGCGGGCGTTCGCGCTGGTGAACAAGGCCACGGGGCTAGCCCTGGTGAACAAGAACCTGATCACCCCGTCAGATAATGTAGTGCATGTAAGTGATGAGGAAGCTGCATCTCCTTCCGGCCACCCTGCTTCTCCAACGACGATCCCTCCATCGTCAGACTGACTCACGTGCCCATGCCTGACGTGCAGGTGCAGCTGGCCCCCTACTTCGGCGACGTGCGCGTGGACCTGTCGATGCTGTGGACGCTGGGCGCCGCCGACCTCGGAGGCGGCTTCCGCGAGGTGAGGGTGCTCCGGGACACCACCCAGACCCTCAACGGTCTGGGGGGCAACGTCAGGGACGGCACGGTGGTCGGGATCTTCCCTTCCCATCAGCAGAGTCCCAACGCGGTGTGGAACCTCGCTCCCGTCCACGTCTCCGACGCGGAATGAGATCGATTATTCATTCCGGCGAGCCGGCGCGACGGATGATGGATCGGACCGCGCCCGCGCGCGCGTCCGTCCGCCATCTGGAGCCGCCGCGCCGTGGAGGTGTGTGGAACCAGCCGTTCGTCTCCGTCTCCGTCCGTCGGTCGGCCTTCGCCGCCGCCGCCGCCGTTGCCGCTCTGTACTGTTCTGTTCGTGATCGATGTGTGTTTCGTGTTCCACAATAAAGCAAGCCTGCACGGTCGTCGTAGCCAGCCGGCCGAGGAGCTTGCGGTGTGCATCTTTTTTCATGGGCATGCGGCACGCCTTCTGTTTGTTGTTCACTATTAAATAAAACTGGTTCCAATCTGCATGATTCTGATCGTGACCCCTTCTGCTTGCTCGGTTGTTGGATGCTCAAACTACTCTGCTATTCTAGCGGATGTGCCGCAAACTGCACCGGCCGTTGTTTGATCTGGCGCTGCCACATCCGAACCTGTCAGGAGACGGTACGCAGAGCCTGTCCCGGTTCAAATTCTCTAGCTTTCTAGCTGCTAGCCGCACCTGTACTGTAGGGTTGGCTATCTAACCCCGCCGGCCGGCAAAACGAGCGCATGGGAGGTAGGAGATCAGGAGAAGCCTGAAATCCTGCGCTAGCTAATTCCTGGCCGGTGCGGAGCAGTTGTTTTCGGCGTGACCGACCGTCCCTCCACTAACCTCGCAACCTTTCCAGCTTTAGCCAGTGCTCGTCCCTCTCCCAGTAGCCCCGGCCGCCGCCACGCCCGGTCCTTGTGCCTTCATCACCAAGCAAGACTTGGTCAAACAGTCCCTGTAACCTGAGTGATCCTGGGAGCAGAGAACCAAAAGGGGAAGTCTGTTTTGACGTTCTTGGAAGTCCGTCCGTCCGTCAGCGAGTTTGTCGCTGATCCGATCTTCCTCTGGCTACGCGGCCCGTGCTGTGTCGCTTGTGCGGCGTGGCCTGCGGCGGCGGCGGGTGGTCGACGAGAGCGCGCTCGGCAGCGGCGGCCCGGACGCGATAGCCGACGGCGGCTTAGTGGCGCCGCGCGAAGTCCCCGCGGCGGCGCCTGGCGCCCTCCGCCTCGACGGTGAGGATGCCGGCGCCCGGCGCGCGCGGCCGAGGAGGGGCCGGCTGCGGCATTACCCAAGAAGAAGGTTCATTCGTAAATTTTAGGAGGACAATTTTCAATATACCCCTTGATTTGGATCGCGATTAATAGTCGCGATCCAAAAGAGGGGTATATTTATAAAATGCGATCCGAAGTTTTGCAGGATACCCCTAATTTGGATCGCCATTACTGATCGCAATCCAAAATAGTGGTGCTTTTGTAAAATACATATCTGGAATTTGCACTATAACCCCCAATACCGCATTTCGGATCGCGGCCGCTGCTGCCGGAGACCCCATCGCCACGCCACCACCCTCCATCAATCGCCGCATCGGCGTCTGGATCACAAGCCTCGCTTCTTCCGGAACCCCCCAACCGCCGACACCCACCGCCTTCAACTGGTGGGGAACCGCTCTGGCGGCGAGCCAGACGCCACCGGAGGAGGCGAAGACGGCAAGCGGCCATGGGAGGCGAGCGGTGTGCCTGCCTGCGGAGTTCTAGCATCATCACCATGGCGTGATGGTCTATATCCTCCATCCTCGATCTGCGACATAAACAGCCTGACTGAAGCTCCGAGTGAAGGGGAAAATCAGACGATGAGGCAACATGTTTGATTGAAATTGGTGTCAGAGCTTCACCGTTTTCGATTCAAATTTTGTGTTATCACCTTTTGCGTCCCACTTGATCATTGCAATTCCAGCTTGATCAGGTCAGCTCGTCATGCTTAATTTCGCACCAATTTACTGACACAACATCTGATGATTTCAGTGCGTACTAGCTTGGATATAAAATTTTCTGTTGGAGGGCAATTTGGGATCTGCTTGACACTGGAAAGTAACTGGGCGGCCAATGTGATTCGGTTCCTTTGGAGGCAGCAGCAGGATAGGACATGGATGGGAGACGCACCTGTCCAGCTGTCCTACACTCGTACTACTGATTATTACTGTAGTAAAGTTCAGGCAAGGATCCCTTGAAAGTGAGTTCTTTTTATTTTCTCGATTCTTTTTTTGTTTTGATAATGGATTCTTAGCACTAGTAAACTCCTTCGACATGATCGTACATGTACGTCAGTGGGCTACGTGTCTACGTGGGTTTTCAACCGTCAGATCACACGGCAGAGGTAAAGAAGATGACAGAGTTTACACAAGATAGGTCAGATTTCCCCCTCAAGAAAGACGGATCAGGCACATAGCTGCATGTCATGTTCTGTTTGACCATCAGACGTGAACGGAACATTTCCTTACCATGTGCACGCGGCTGTCCATCGCAGTGCTTATCATGAACAGGGCTGGCTGGCGACGAGATAAGAACCGGATTTGCAGGTCGTTATCGGCATCTCGCATCAGATATGGCGCTGAGGTGCCATCCGTCCACCCACCCCGCCTGTTCGTGCTTGCGCGGTCATCTTCTTGGATGGATCATGAATGGACTAGTTGCCGATCGAGGCCCTAGGCCTAGGCCATTCGGTATCCAGGAATGGCCTTTGGTTTCTGATTTGTTTGTGGCACCGGGTAAACGAGCTGGATGAGGGCATGCTGTCATTTCAGGGCTTCAGACTTCAGAGAAAAGAACGGTAACATGGCCTCCGAACGAGGAAGCAGACTCTGAGATTGCAAGGGTAAAAATCACAAGAACTCTACACTGTATGCCAACGACAAAAGCCGCCAGGCCAGGGAAACAGGCAATCAACGCAAAAACTAGCACCTGCATACGAGTGCGGTACGATGCAAAATTCAACGTGCACAGGGCACAAGAGTATGAAAGAACATACCTATTGTGACTGGATCAGAGAACACACAGGTCATCCGGAAACACATCCATCTCAATATCTCATGTGCAACGCCATCATAATTCAGGGATGGTTGTCGCAACTTTCATATTTTTCAGCCTTTCAGTACAGATCAGTCATGGGGGTTCATAGGCTCAGAGTGTAGAGAACTATGCCATATTGCCATCTGAGTTGCTAACACTAGACCATAGCCCTTACTTTGCCTAGAGCCTTGAGAAGAAGTGATAATATATTACCCATCACACATATATGTACTGAAACGTCAGCATGGACCATGGATAACTCAGAGAAGTGTCATATGCATTCCGAACCTAATCTGCTACAGGTGGTGAAGAATATTTGATTAGTACTAGATTGGTGCGGTGTCCAGTTTGAACGACGAACATGACTTGCATCGCAAGCTCAGACCAGGGAACACCAAGCAAAAAGCATTGGCAGTATGACAAGGACCAGAATATGAGTAGCATGAGCATGCATCCTGGTTGCGCCCGAGTGTGTTGGCGACGTACTGCTGTTTGATCTGGCAGGAGGCAGGGGTGGCTCTGCCACGTCCGAGTCTGTCAGGAGCGGCATGGGAGCCAATGCTGGTGGCTGCGCAGTTTTCATCATGATGGTTTGCATGAGATCGCCAGCACGAGCAGGGTCCATGAAAACCGGTGTGCTGTTCCCCATGTTCATGCAATTGTTCGCTGCAAAATAGAACGCATTGTATGAGTGCAGTAGATTCACAGCTGCAGGTATTTTGGATGCTCTGTGAACTGAACATGCCGCTATCTAGATGCAAGAAAGACAAGAAGGCTAACTGAGCTTACACTTGTATCTTCTTGCTGTGGCAGGGAACTCGGTGATCAGGCCATCCACTCCTGCGGCTGTAACATACCAATTGATTTGCACCGTGGCATCTGAGAAGAAATCGTATGCTTGAGACGCAAACTCATTCATGAGCGTGTAAACATAGACTGAGAGACCCGCATTCTGCAGTGTCTGGACAAGATTGGTCTTGTACATTGTGAAATGGTGGGATTCAGGGAAAACAGAGCCAGTATCAACGGAGACGGCACTAGCAAACTTTTTTATGTCCGTGAGGGAGGAAGGTGCAGCGTCCCTGACTTCTTCGTTGATCATGTACACAAGATCATACTTCATTTGCTGCTTGAACTTCTCCAGAACTGAACTATTCGTCGACTGAATCATAACTTTCTGGGCAGTTTGATTGTTGTAACCAGCATCACCAAGGGCTTTGATAACTGTTTCTACCATGTCAAATCCAAGTTCCTCTGCCACAAAAGCGGCATACTGCAAAATATGACCAGCAAGTTAATTGAGGGCAAAATCTATAACTGGAAGTCTTTACATTTTTACGGGTTTTGTCTTCATCGATATGACAAACCCTAGTACTAAAATATGACGACAGAACAACCTAATGAATCAACAGAAGTAATAGTGGCAGCCAATATCATAACAGTAAATAAATGAATGTGGTTCTTTTCATGCACTTAAAAACTCAGTATTAGTATAAATTCTCACCTCTATACTGATCATGATTCCTGATAAATCCTTGTCTTTTGTGAAGTCCAAAAAGTCTGATAGTCTCATGAAATTTCCTGCATTCCTGTATCTCGGATTTCTATCAAGTCTGTAGGTGGTAAATGGGGTAGATATTTTGGCTGTAAGGATGGAGAAAAGTTAATGTCAGAATGCAGGCTTGATGCCAATGAAGCAAACAATAGCAGAGCAATAAAGCTATCTAGATGGTCAATAAAATATATAAGTAGTCAATAAAAGCTGATCCGGATCAGATAGCAGGTGACTTAGGGTCTAGCAAAATAGTTTCTCCTGATTTACATAACAAGTAAAATATAAAATTTTGCACTTTGTTTCAATAGCAGAAACATTTCAATTCAACTTACGTCTCAGATTCTTTACAATGTCATCCCACGTGAGGTTGAACGTGAAGACTCCTCGCACACTCTGAATATCTTTTATCACTGCCGTCTGAGAGGCAAATTGCGATCTTGCTACAGTAGTATCATCCATTAGGTTAACAGAACTCATGCATACTAGCACCCCGTCTTTGGTCACTTGAACAGGACAGTCAATGACATCTGCGCCATCATCAACTGCTTTTTGATAAGCTAGATCAGTGCACCCAGGGTAGTCCCCACTAGCACCATTGTGGGAAATAATAAGAGGCTTTCCTACATTCCAAAAGTGAGGAACTGGTTACCAGCAATAGATAAACATGAAGGAAGAAAGAAACAATGAACAAAGGATCTAGACATACCATGATCTGTGTTACTTTTGTTTAAATTGGCAAAACAGCCTGCACAAATAAGATATGAAACACTGTGGATGAGAAGCTATAACACATCTGAATAGTCAGGTAAGTTGTATGAACACAGACTATAGAAACAACAACAAAATAAAACGGGTTCAAAATATGGTGTAAAAGCTGAAAAACGCACTGGATATTTGTGGCAAATGCTCTTTGATTTCTACGGAAACGAAACAACAATGTCACAGGAGATTTAGATATTGATTCTCTCTCAATTTGTTAGTTTTCCTGGATATCAAGTTAGAGATAAGATCGTATAGTTACCTGCCTGTATTTATCCTAATGATTCGTCTTACTTGTCAGGATAACGTGAAATATGTTTAGAGGTAATATTCATTAGGGCTACATATTAATCTCTTTCAATTTGTTAGTTTTCCTGGATATCAAGTTAGCAATACGATTTTATAGTTACCTGCTGTATCTATCCTAATGTTTTGTTTAATTTGCTTGCGTATCAAGTTACAGATGTTTAGATATAAGATTTATTAGGGCAATCAAGCTAGATCTGTTGAGAACCTCTTGGCTTCAGCTGGAGGAAATCCAGCGAAAAGACAATTTCGCAGCCATCCAAACCTCTGAAACCAGTATAAAGGTACATGCCGCAAAGCAGAAAACGTGGAATATTTGAAAAGATCCACTATACCACATATTTTGAAGAGTGATTGAAGCAAGCATGAAAACAAAGGAGAATATCAAGATTATTCCATGCTGTGTGCTAAGAAAACAGCAAAATTATGCAGCTTGTAGATTTGGTTGGTGAGTTACTTCCTTCAGGAACAGAGAACCGCTTTCTCAAATAAAAAATAGAGTTCTAAATAGCTATAAAACCTATTAGATAAAACCAAGTTCATGTCAAAACTTTTGTGGTTTAACCCAAATTATTGACTTAGAAGCCTGACCCACTGCTTTCTTTCCTCATAAAAGAAAATGGTAGAAAATTCGAAGAACAAAATTGTGTTGAGACAAAATAAAAATGTAGAAAGAATTAGGACTCACCAATTGCTTCTGATGGTGTAACAGGGAAATCAGACAGTACACCATCAACAGAGAACACACCATTATCAATGAATGACAGATATTCTGCTAAGGGATCGTAGCTATGGTTGTAACTGAGCATAAAGTCATTTGCAAAATCAGCAGCATAAATTTCTAACCCAGCTTTATGAGCGTCATCGACAACTGAAGTATACGGTTGTAGATAATTATCTGATGAAGTAAGCCAAATATAGCTCTTTGGGACCAGTATCCCGGATGCAAATGTCTTGACAAATGTAAGGTTCTTCAAGACGGAACCATACGTCTTGTTCATAGATGGTTCGAGAGTGCTCTCATCAAGAAAGCGGAACACAAGCTTCGTCTTGTTGCTAACTCTTCCATGTACGCTGGTGAGGAAGGTCACTTCAGGTGACGAGATATAATTGACAACAACACGCTTAGATACAGAAATGATATAGTTCCTCATACTTAGATTGAAATGGCTGTAGAACCTGTCATGCTGCAAATGGCATTAATACGAGGTTACAGCATGACAGCAGAAAACAGTCCAAACGTGATCTACTATATAGAATGGTATTCTCAGTTGTACCTGAACATTAAGCCAAATTCCAGGAGGTTTGAATTTGGACTGCACGTCTTCAACAGCAAGTATTGGATAGGAATTTGAATCAAATCTGGGTGTTCGAGAACTGATTGACCGCACGACTGCTTGACATATACATCACGATGAGTTAGATAAGTAAACAAATCATGTTGCTCAAATCATGGAAAGTTCACAGCAAGACTGCAAGAGGCATTTCCCCTGTGCCTAGGCACGTTTTTCATTAAGAGGGGAAGAGGCATTTCCCGTTTCTTCGTCTAATACTAACATGGCTACTGGCATAAACAACATACAATATTTAATGAGATAACTTAGGACAGTGTCATAGCACTTACGAGTGACTTGTCCAAGCTCAGTGATATTGTAGTCGACAGAGAACCATCCTGAGGTAGGCACACCATTGACAAGGTAGCTCTTCTGACCCTGTGCATAGATATCTGCAATATTTGTGCAGTTGTCCATCTTTATGTCCGGCAAGCAAATGCCAAACTCATCCTTGGTCAGCCGCACATCGCAGTATAGTATTGTATCCGGCGAGCTAGCATACTGCACAAATCTATAAGCATCTTCGCTTGAATCAGGGAACAACCCTGAAAATCCACCCTTTGCTACAATTGCTGGCGCCTTGCCTGAAAAAACAGGCGTATCTGTTAGCCTACAGTATGCATGACATGGGTGGATCCTAACTCTGATCCGAAATGCATCCAGGAAGCAGGATGTCTTGTGCAAAATGGGATATGCAGGTATGATAAAACCTCAAGGAGACCACGCTCTATGTCTCTGTAACAATAAGAAACGTAAAGTATACAGAGATACTAGCAGCCCACAGTCATGTACCAAAACTTCATCTCAAAAGCTGCAGCCAGGTCCTAAATAAGTACGCAATAACTTGACCATCAGCTGAACGCCTGAGAGACTAAGCTACCAGTGGGGAAAGAAGACATCTTGCTTGGTCCAAAAACATCCCCTGACCCAAAATCTAAAATCCGTAGCTAATTGCAGGAATTTCCGGCGATGCTAGAATGGATGAAAATAGAACAAGGCTAAAAGCAAAACAGATGTGCGCAAAAGAGGGTTTTTTGAGCGAACATGAACTGGCGGCGTCCCAGAGTCAAAGGCTCGGCCCTGGAAGAAAAGAAGAGGACCATGGGGGGACGCGCGTACCGCTCAATGTCTTCCAAGAGGAGGCCTCCTGCGCGGCGGCGATGCCCAGCCACAGCAGCACGAGCGAAGCAAGAACGGAGCAGACATGGCTGGCCCTCATCGCCTCCGGCGTAGAGCGCCACCCGGCCCTCGGCGCAAGGACACAGCTCCGTGAACGGCGGTCTGGACCGAAAATGCCGCCCCCCAGGAGGCCGAGAAGGCAGCAAGAACCAAGAAATCCCCTTGACCTTGAGCCGCCGCAATGGCTTTGCTGGATTTTGAGAATTTGAGACCCGGGAGAGGAAGACAGAGGAGTGAAGACGAGGTGAAGTAGTGCCGAGCTGCGTCGGGGGAGGCGAGGGGCGAGCAGGAAGGAGAGTACTGGCAGCAGGGAAAGGTGGTGGGGTACACGGAGTCGGAGGGAGTAGTAGTGGTGGTCAAATAATGAGACACCTGCCTCCAGCCTCCATTTGATCCCCCGAGGATCAGCGCTGCGGCTCGATCGTTTGGGGGTTTCTGCAGGATCAAATCAAGGACTGCTCAACAGATTTGGGGTTGTGTTTACAGCTAGGTACAGCTGTAGTATCTGAAAATAAATGTACGTGTATACAGGCGTCTCTACACACGCATCTAGAACTCACAGACGGCACACAGATTGGCAGCCGTGTCTCTAGACCGCTAGCGGGAATGATGGGACCACCTAAGACTCGGCTGGCAATGGATACATTGTTGTCCTATTGTACCTTCACGTGTGACAATTGTATCCCTATTGATAATGATAGAACCAACTAAGATGGTGTTTGGCTGGACTTTATCCGACTCCAACCCCCGTACTATAGACCACTGTTGTTGTGGAGTCAGGAGAAGCTTCAACAACCCAGCTCCGCCGGCTCCTTATGTCCCTCTACGCAAAAAATAGTGGAGCCGGAGCTATTTTTCTTGCCGCTACAGGGTGAAACAGTGCAGCACAGTACGAAAGAGCTGGAGCCGGTGGCGGAGGAGTCCTGCCAAAGAGGCTCTAAGACACACTAGACATCCCTCAAAAAAACTAAGACTCACTAGACACCCCTCAAAAAAAAAAACTAAGACTCACTAGGAATACATCACCATTCTACCATGGCTTCAAGCGACATTTGCATCAACCAAGTTGAAATGACCTTCCTAGGTATTTCGTGCTCTCTCGTTAGTACCGCAATTTCCTCGTCATTTAGTCATCAAAGTACGATCTCGGTCTCTAGTACTCCAATCGGCACCGTTGGGTAGTTACCTTTTCCAGTAATGCTGGTGTTCATATGCTAGCAGAAAGGAACACGAGTAATGACGCGGAGGGTAGAGTTGTTTGGGTGGTTAAAGAAATCATGGCCGAACCAATCTGGTACAGGTACTGAGAAACCGTAGCTTATCACTTGTGTTTGTACAGTAAACGGCACTGTAAGCTTGCTCCTGAGAGGCTGAGACTTCCTTCGGTTGCATCTGTTTGAGCCTGATGAGATGGCGTAGGAGTAAGCAGCAACAGTGAAAGGACCTGGAGTCCTGGACCCACAGCTCCCTGACAGGATGGCTGACGCACGCAGGGTCCCCGCGGAATAAACGCCTGGGTGCAGTGCAGTGCAGGTGGACCAGGCCCACACGCGCCCGTCGCAGGTCGCACCCAGCGGACTGGCAGGCAGGCTGGCCGGTGGCAATGGCATCCCGATCGATGCGCCGCGCGGCCGCGTGCTCAACGCCGAGTCGCCTGGAGCCCTTGGCTGGAGCCTGGTCCTGGAGGGACTCCGGGGTGAGACGGGCTCCGCCGGCTGGCGTTTTCCGGCGGAAAAGGACACGGGCTCCATGCGGCCACGCGGGGAAAGTCGCGAGACTGGCCCAGGGAACTGGCTGGCACCGGCGCGGGTCGTCGTCGTCGGCAGCCCGCGGCGTACCTGACGGTGACACTGACATGAGCAGCGTCCACCGCGGCGACCCTCGGGCCGGATGCCCGGATCGCGTCGCGACGCGGCAGGGACTCATCTGGTTCGCGGGGAGGACGAGGCGAGGGTGCGATCGATCGGTGCGGTTCGTCGGCGGCACGTCAACGGATCGCGAGGCACGGGGCCCGAGCAGCCGCGGTGCTCGCTGTGCCCCCTCGCGGCCGCTGCCGCGAATCAGGCGCCGCGGCGCGCGCAGGTGGGCAGGAACCCCATGACGAACAGCGCAGACTCCCAACGGTTACCCTACCCGAGTTCCAGGAGGACAGCGACGCCAGCTGGATTCAGATTTTCCCGGTCCGGTCCTGGCTCCTGCTTAACTCTGTACCGTACTGCATCACTCTGTACCGTACTGCATCAAATGTTCCTCTTTCTTCCATGAGAAGAAAAAAAAATATTCTCATGGAGAGCGCCAGCCAGCCAGGCGACCGGCGACCCTGCCTGATCCATCTGAAACGCACAACGGAGCGCCGGTCCCCAGCACGTAACGTCTTATCGCACACGCACGTCGCTGCCGGCCTGAGCAGCAGATGAGATGCGTTGCAGCGCGCACCGAGAGCGACTCGAGCTCGCCCCCCTACTCCACTCATGGCGCGCAGCACCGCCGGGTCGTCCCCGTCCGGCAGCTCTGATCCAAGACTGATGAGAGCGTTCTCATCAGTCTTGATACGGAGTCCAAAGTTTTCTTGTCCAATCTGCCAGTATACAGACGAAGCTGCGTCCGGCCCTCACGAGTGCGTGCTCTGCTCTCCATCGATCTCCGGAGGTGTGGTGTCAACTGATGGCCACAACTGCTACAATAGTACTTGCTTGGTCGTCGTCGCCACCGCGCACTCGTGAGGGCCATGCGTTATTTCTATTGCTTGTGTCGTGGCTGGTACGGTGGCCGTCTCCGCTGCACAGAGACCATCGGGTTGGAGATACTCCCTCGATCTCAAGAAGGGTGCAATTCTAATTATTTTTAGATAGGTTAGTGGTGATGTGAAAAGACTCAAACACCCTTATTTATTTGCCACACATGCAAATCAAATTGAGCACTTAATTAGGTAGGTAGTTGAGATTCAATATCTAAAATTGCACTCTTTGTATGATTTTTTTCAAACACAAGATTTTACTTTTTATGGAAGAGAGGGAGTACGTGGCAGTGGCGAATCCAGAGCTAGATGTCCTAAAAGAACTATTTTTTTTTTCAAAGCAGTCTTTGTGGACCGTGGGAGGTGCGGGCTGAATATATGAGATGAAAATATAGGTGGTGAAGTTCTTTGGGCCGGATCTTAGGGTGGGCCGCGCCCATGGTACATGGTGTTTCACCCTGAATGCTTTGGATACAGTTGCTTTTTTTCTATTAAGTTCTAGCACCACTGATGATCAAAAGTACAACAAACTGTATTTGCTATAGAATTTGTCTATATGACTGAAAATATATATTTAAATATATATGAAAAATCTATTATGCACGTGCTTATAGCTACACATGTGAGTAGGGCATATGTAACCCAATAAAAGATACGTACGAGGTGTATGTGATGGTATATACGTTGGGTATGTGACCATACATAGAGTATGTGAACATATTCAATTTTATATACTAGTACTAAGGTATAATAATATATATTTAAAAAATAAGGATGCTTCTAAAATTTTTCGTATATATTCCTTTGAAGTATCTTAGAATAAGTATATAAATATACTCGAAGTGATAAATAAGTATGTGAACATACACACAATGGTACTCTCACCATCAGTATACCACTGTGTTTATGTTCGCATACTCATCTATCACCTTAAGTATGTTCATATACTAATTCTAAAGGATATATAATAAAATTTTAAATGCACCCCTATTTACTAAATATATTATAATTATACCTTAGTATGTTCACACACTGTATGTATGGTCATGTACCCAACGTATATACCATCATAAATGTTCCAGTATGATCACATCATGTACGTCACGTACATGCTCTTCGTTGGGTCAGATACGTCCTATGTCATGGGATACACATGTGGGAGTAGCTACAAGTGCGTGTAGAATGAATTTTTTTTATATATATATATATAATATGATAAGTTTTATCTACACTCGTTTGTAGCTACTCTCATTATCAGTATACCACCATGCGTATATTCACGTACTTATTTATCACTTTGAATATGTTCGTATACTAATTCTAAGATACTTCAAAGGGATATGTACGAAAAATTTTAAAAGCATCCCTATTTTTTAAATATATCATGATTATATATTAGTACTAGTATATAAAAATAAATATATCCATATACTCCATGTATGGTCACATATTTAAAGTATATACCTTCACAGATGGTCTTGTATGATTACATATACCTTGTAATTCCTACATCATGAGATATATATATGTAGGAATAGCTACAAGCACGTGTAGAATATTATATATATATATATATATATTATTGCATGCATATATCTTGCTCTATAAAGACTAGATGCTGATCCATTTTTCTCTCTTATTCTCACATATTTTCAAAATAATTTTCAAGTTACCTTCAATCCCACGAGTTAAGCTTTTTACGTTTATACGTAAGCTTGACAGATTTGAGTTGGCAGTCAACGTCACCACCGGCCAGGTCATTGCAATTCGCATGGCATCGTCAGTTGTGGTCATCTCATGAACCCTTTTCCCTCGTATGCTCATCATCAACGGTGCCAAACATGTACATATTGAAACCATGTGCTGCTACGTTTTCGGATAGGATTTGAACTCTTCATTCGTCTTATCTATATCGACTGAATTATTGATTTGGTTTCAGATCTTTCTCTTTTTTTGTCTAATCAATCACCACTGTTATAATGTGGATCCATGATAACTAAAACATAATCTCTTTCTTTATTTTTTTTGTCCCGGTAATCATGGTAGTACTCTGTAGCACTTACAAAAGTAAATATCTGGGAGCTTCTTTTTTCCCAATTGCTATGCTTCTAGTATCAAAAAGGATTGAACCCCAAAGTTCACTTAAAATTTCTAGGACTATTTTTAAAGGTCTTCTTTTGAGAAAAATAAAAGTTGGGCCTCGAGTTTTCTTACATTTAGTCATGATTTTCACTTTTCAGGCAACCCTCCCGTGATCATAGCCGAGCGTGGCTTTTCATGGTTATTCCCTGATTCAAGCCAGTTCCCTTATAATTTTGCAGTGACTGAGAGCTCACAAGGTTATAACGTCCTCTACTGCAAGTTCAGCTAATCAAGGATAGAGTTGGTATCTGCGTACCCAACATTGATATGAAAAATGGCACTACTAATTCTGATATTTTTCCATAAGAAAAGAAAAACTACCTCATTAATGGGGTACCCTCGTGGGGATGAGGGGCGGATCCAAGGATTCAACTTGGGGGGGAGGGGGGGCCGGATCCGCCCCCGGTGGGGATGGTTCTCCATCGACTATACTTTCTCCTAGTTTAAACCTATTTATCGTAAGCATTATATCACACTTTTCTTAGTTTTTCAAGATATTTCCTAATACTAGATATTTAATTAATATCCATGCATTAATTTAGTACTATTAAATGGGCTAATGTTTTTGTAACCTTTCCATGATGATCTGTAACTAAGAGTAAATGCGCAGGCACACAAGCTATTGCATCTCTATAAGTATAACGAACGATCATAATTTGATCCCTCTAAATAATTGTTGTGTAGTTTTTTTTGTTTCTCTCGATTATGAGAATTTCTACAACTTGACACATCTTTCAATTTATAAATTATAGTAAGTTGAATATAAGTTTCTCTGGACAGATCAGTATGTTCATATTTACACACAAAAATGAACTGCATGCGTACATCGGAGCAAGGGCTGGCCAAAATTTGGTTGTGAGTAAATATGAACATTTGTGTGTAAATATGGTTCTTTGTGTTAGGGCCGACAGAACCTGTAGCCAGGCTGATTTGCGGCGCGCACGTCCGCCATCTCCGGCGGCACCCCCCGCCCTGCGCCTGGAGAAGAACTCCCTCCCGTCTCATTG
Source organism: Panicum hallii (assembly GCF_002211085.1). Taxonomy (NCBI): domain Eukaryota; kingdom Viridiplantae; phylum Streptophyta; class Magnoliopsida; order Poales; family Poaceae; genus Panicum; species Panicum hallii. The sequence continues at coordinate 37,482,695 of NC_038048.1, read as the reverse complement.
TGCTCCGTCAACGGCAATTTTGATTTGTTCTCTCAGTATCGGCTTCCATTTCCCTGCGCTTCAAAAGCAGCTAGCGCTTCTGTCGGTGCATGTGGATATATAAATTACTTCGGCCTGTCAAGTCTTAACGATCCGCATACGTGCTTCGAACCCGCGAGTTCGCGATAGCTGAAAACCCCAGATCAGAAGAAACGTGGAGCACCACCACCGTCAGGGAAAGGAAAAACATTCCCCAAATCGAATGGTCCTGACCAATTTCTTCGGTTCTGACCACTTAACAATGACAGCATAATACCGCCTACCGACACACTGACAGCAAAATGCCAGCCCCTGCACTTCCACCATTTCTTATGGGCTCACCGTCCGCTACAAATCCTCCTCCGATCAGTTCACAGCCTCGTCCCGGCCTGAGCTTCATCTTCCTCGCACTCCTCGCGGTGAAGGCTTGCCGCCGCTGCAGTTTTCGGCAGAAATGGAGCTCAAACCAGCCTTCCTTGCCATCGCGGTGCTGTGCCTCGGGCTGCCACCGGCGGCATTGTCCCAGAGGGCACCACCGCCGGTCGCCGAAACGCCGGCGCCAGCCCCGGCGCCGCGCCACGTCAACCTCACGGACCTGCTCTCCCTGGCCGGCCCCTACGGCACGTTCCTCGACTACCTCGTCCGGACCGACGTGATCCGGACGCTCCAGAGCCAGGCCGACGCCCCGGGCGGCCAGGGCGTGACCGTGTTCGCGCCCGAGGACTCGGCGTTCGCGGCCGTCGGCGGCGCCGCGCTGCCCGGCCTCGCCGCGGACCAGCTCCGCGCGCTCATGCTGTGCCACGCGGCGCCGCGGTACCACCCGCTCTCCTCCTTCGCGGCGCTGGCCGCCGCGCCGGGCCCCGTGCTGCCCACGCTCGCCGGCGGGGAGCAGTGCATGGTGAACATCACTTACGCCGCAGGCAGGATCCGCGTCGCGTCGGGCTGGACCAGGGCGGCCAGGCTCGTCAGCAGCGTGTACTCGACGCCGCCGGTCGCCGTGTACGCGCTGGACAGGGTGCTGCTGCCCCGGGAGCTGTTCCCGAACGAGCCCGCCGTGGCGCCCGTGCCCGCGCCCGCGCCGCCGGCGCGCGGGGGCGATGCGGCCGACGGCGCCCCGGCCGGCACCGGGCATGGTTTCAGCAGGAGCCCGTCGTGCCGGGTCGGTGCTGGTCGCGTTCTTGTTGGCCACCTGACCCTCCTGGCTTCCGTGTTTCTGATGATGTAGACGCCGATTTCTCTGTGCCGCACGGTGAAACTTTGTTGCTGTAAGAGGAGTGAGGTTTCTGTTGCACGTTGCCCGTGTGTTATTATTGCAGACGTGTCGATTTGTTCTGTTGGTGCCGTGACAATTTCCAGAGCTGCATGTCTCAACTCTCAAGACGATCGTTTGGCAGTTGACACAGTCCTGCAGTGTCCTCTGAGCCGCTGGAAAAATAGGAAACGAGAGCTCGCAGCTGGCACGAAGATCGCATCTCGGCGTCTCCCTGTCTGTGCAGTCGCAAATAGCCGGCACTGCGAGATCGTGTTCGACGCTTGCGACATGAGGTGCGCCGCCGCCTTCGCGCTGCTCGCGACCGTGATGTCCGTGTCCGTCGTCCTGCACGCCGGGGCGCACCGGCCGCTCGTCAAGCTGCCGCGGGCGGCGGCGCTGCAGAAGACCGACACGTGGCCACCGACGCCGCAGGCCACGGGCGGCGCCAACCTCACCGCGATCCTCACCCTCGACGGGCCATTCCGGACCTTCCTCGGGTACCTGCAGCAGACCAACCTCGTGGAGGTGTTCCAGAACCAGGCGAGCCTGACCGACCAGGGCATCACCATCTTCGTCCCCGTCGACAAGGCCTTCGCCGCCGTCAAGCCGTCGGTAAGGTCGAGAACCTCCTCGGAGTATTTGCACGGTGGAATTACAGAGCGACGGTAGGTAGGTTGATTCAGGATCGATTTCCGTGTTGACGAACGATAACGCAGGTGCTGTCGGGTCTTTCCAGCCTTCAGCTCAAGAACCTGATGTTGTGCCACTCGCTGGCCAAGCACTACGAGCTCGCGGACTTCGAGGGGCTGAGCCGGATCGGGCCGGTGACGACGTTCGCCGGCGGGCTGTACACGGTGAACGTGACGTACGACGCGGGCACCGTCCACGTGCGCTCCAGGTGGGCCGACGCCAAGATCGTCGGGAGCGTGTCCGTGGACGCGCCCATGGCGATCTACGAGCTCGACCGGGTGCTGCTCCCGGCCACGCTCTTCCGCGCCCAGCCGCCCGTCGCGGCGTTCCCGGACGACGACGTGCCCGCGCCGCCGCCGCCTCCGGGGGACGACGACGGTGCCGGGGCGCCCGCGACGGAGCCAGACCCCGTCGCGCCGAGGCAGTATGACTCGGCGGGAGTCGCGGACGCCCCGATCTCGGCGTGCGGAGCCGGCGATCGGTTCGCTCGGCGTGCGGCCACCGCGGCTCTCGGTGCAATGGCGCTGATCGCATTGTGATCGAGGTTGTGGTGCTTTGCTGCGGCGAAAATAGAATGGGGTAGTTTTTAAATGTTTGCTAGTGATGAACAGGGTTTGAATTGAATATGTTTACATCGGTGTACGGTAGAGATGTAATAGATAATCTGGTACTCTCATGTTATAATATGGAGGATAGAGAGGTGAGAGAACGGGAGACTTGAGGGTGATGTTTGACGAACAACTGTCTCATCAGCTAAATTTTAGAAGAGACTCAATAAATCTAATAAGAGATAGAAAATCCGACAAACTCAAAATTACCGTAGACGACAGTGATCCATCCGGCAAAGTTAATTGTGTACCACTTAACTTAGAAATCAGATTGTTTAACAACTGTTGATAAACAATCTAAAGTGAAAGTCCACGTCAAGGTTGCCAAACTCATAAAAAAAAATCCAAACATACTTTTACAAGATTGGAGTTCTTCAAAAATCAAAACTCATTTTTTAGTGGAAATCAAAACTCCTTTTTCAATGAACCAAATATCATATGTGGCTAATTTTTTCCATCAATTGGAGCACTATCCCTAAACGCCTGTTATAGCATGAACCCATTTAGATGCGCACTCAATTAATCGATACCAACCCATGCACTAAGATGGAAAATCATGCCATTAATCCCTGCCTATTGGTGCTACCTATCTGCAGAGCTATCTTCCTACTTAAAAGCCCACTAGCTCTTCGCTTGTTCTTCTCCATTCCTGGATAGTCGTCACTTGGTCGCCACAAATCTCAGCTCGTCTGCCATGAGGACTGGGACCTTCACCCACCTTGTCATGTTTGCCGTTGCTGCCATGGCAACCTCGGATGATGGATGGAATCTCATCCCCAATGGCTCGGCCAGTGTGCGATGGGTGAGTACGCCGATCAATCGGGCGACCGTGCTGAATTTGTTGGTGTGGTGCGCGCCAGTCGGCGAGGAGAGATGACTTATAAGCTCGTTGTACATGCAAAGGAACGTGGGGTGGAGCCAAGATGCTTCAAGTTTGAGGTGGTCAACTTCGATCCAGATTTGCCTCGGCACTGCAGGCTTCTCTCCTACCAGGAATGTAACTGAATTTTTTTTCCATGTAATAAATGGGTAATTTATTTATGCATGATGTTACCCAAACTTCAGTGGTTCAAAAAGGAAAACCATGTGTTTTACCTAGACTTGGGTGATCTAGAAGGAAAAAATTATGTATTTTAAATGGCTCGTGTATGAAGGTCATCGACTTATAGTTACCAGCACGAGCTATTCAGATCCTAAAATAGTTGCGAACTCGAAGGGGATGCCAGTTTTTTTCCCTTACTGCAAGAGTAACACATACGCACGCCCCATACTTACATGTACCCACGAGTGTATATATTATACTCCTATAAGCACTATAACGTGTGCAATTTATGGACACAAAGATTTGAACCCCATTGGTGGAATTGTGCCATCACGCCTGTAAGGTGGTTTCCAATAAGGGTGCCTAAAACCGAGGCAAATAACGAAAATATACATTTGTGATTTGTTCCTAGGTCTTGAGAAAAGAGAAGAAACCTTGCGTAATATTGGACGACTAAGATTAAAAAAAGTGATGCTGATGTTCCTTTACTACGTTAGAGAATCCTTGTGAAACTTTGTGGTTGAGATTCAAGATTTCTGTTTGGTAGCCAACCAAATTTTTTCTTTTCTGAGCAGTGCTATGTGTCACAATTCTGTTCTTATCGACTGAAGCAGAAGACAAAATTACTCAAGTAACATATACTTTATATTTTTTTGAGCAGTGACTAGTCTTTTTTTCCCCTTACAGCCTCACAGTCTCAGACACCGCCTCCTTTTCTGTTCTAACAACCGCGCCCACACCGATCCGGACCATTTGGCGATTCTTTCTGGGTCCAACTTGCCAAGCAACTACTCCTATATGGCCCACAGCCACCACAGCCCACCTATCAGTACAGCTTTAGGCCCAACGGTCCAATATACCACACCCACGAAAAAAATGGAAAAAGTCGTTTTTTACCTCCCTGCACTTTGGGACGAATTCGCGTTTTCTCCTTAGACAATAAAACCGTCCGCCTGAACTTCTCGGACTTGCGATACCGGACACATCACCTCCCTAACCGGTTTCTCTCAGTGGTTTTCCTTTTTTTTTCTTTTCTATTTATTTTGACTGGATATTTGCAAAATTATAGTAAATCATAAAATAGAAACGCATTCATCGAGTGTATTTCGTTCAAAAGAAATATTTCATTCTATATGTCCAAACCCCTTATGTGAATCCTTCCACTACGCTCACCCTCGCCGGTCTCCACCACCACCCATAGTCAGCAGCGACCTAATGCCAGCCTCTCCGTCCACCAGAGTCAGAGTGTCACCATAGGAGGAGGATGAGTTCCAAATTGGGAGGGCTCTCAAGCTAAGCTGATTTGGATTTTTACCTCTCCAGAAAGGGGTTGGAGTAGAGATCGGGATGGAAATATTAGATGTAGTTTTTTTTACACAGTACGACTTAGATACTCACAACGCACGCACACTCACATCTATAAATACGTGTACATAAATCCTACCTTTATGAGCAATTGAGTATATTCGAAGATGGAACCGGCAAATCCTCGAGATTGATTAAGTCATCACAAACGCCTCGCTGTCGACGGAAACGTCGCATACCACTAAAAGCACAACGCCGTTAAATTTAAAAAATTCACTTTTACGGGGAGTTGAACTCAAGACCCAAGATGCTACTGAGGCTCTCTTGTAATCACTGGGCTATAAGCCCTTTCGCAGATACTGGATCCAGTTGACCCAAACATTTTACCAGGAGAGGATGAGTGAAAGGCCCAGCACCCGTCTGAGGGAAAACGAGAGGCCCAGCCCTGACCCAAACGGACTCGCGGCGTTGATCGGTCGGGCAGGAGTACAGACCGCCACCGTTCCAGACCTCAGATTCGGTGCGTGATGCGGTGGAGAACTGAAATTGGGCTCGGACAGTGTGCGATTCTTGAGTACGACCAACAAGCAGGCGACCATGCTGGATTCGTTGGTGTGGTGCGCGCCAGTCGGCGAGGACCGAGGAGGGAGAGCTTATAAGCTTGCTGTATATGCAAAAGAACGTGAGGCGGAGCCAAGATGCTTCAATTTTGTGGTGTTCAACTTTGATCCAGATTTATCTCAATACTGCAGGCTTCTCTACTGCCAGGTTGTTTTGCATGTAATAAACAGGTAATTTCCTTATACATGCATGATGTTGCCCAAACTTCAGTAGTTCAAAAAGGAAAAGCCATGTATTTTGCACAGACTTCGGTGGTCTAAAAGGGCAAAAAACCCATGTATTTTAAGTGGCCCGTACATGAAGGTCATCGCGCCCACGCCGCTGCGGACCATTTGGCGATTTTTTCTTGGCCCAACTTGCGAGTCAACTATACAGTCCACAGCCACCACAGCCCACCTGACAGTGACTTTAGGCCCAACGGTCCAATATACCACAGAAAAAAAAAATGCTACGGCTCCTTCAAGCTCAACACAACTAAGAAAAAGGGTTACAGGACCAACACAGCTGGAATCCATAGCTTACGTGGCCTAGGTTTTCCATTGTTCTTTTATACTTTTGCAATTTTTACCTCGACATTATTTTTGTATTTACTGTACTAAATTTTCTAGTCTTCATTCAAATGTGTTCGTATTCCATTCTACACGACGCAGCTAATCGTTGGGTCATTGTTCCAGACCCCAGATTTGGCGGCTGATGCTGTGCTGAACTGAAATTGGACCCCCTCCTCCTCCTCCTCCTCCTTCTTCTTCTTCTTCTTCAGAGTTCCGATTGGGTATGCCCGTCTGAGGGAAGTGGTGTGATCTGCCCCCGTCTGCGGCACCTGGCAAGGCCACACAGACTCGCCAGATATGAGATATCGCCGTGACCTCCGCGGAGATCACTCGCAGTCGCTGCGGCGTGCAGGGAGCGAGCGCAGGGCTGGACCAGTGCGGCGCCGGGCACGTCCTCAGTCCAGAATCTCCAGACCGCAGCAAGCGCAGGGCCGACGCCCGCCAGTGCAGTCAGGCGATTTTCAGCAGGTCCCCCCGGCACCCGCCACTCGCCGCCGTCCCTCCCCGTCCCCGTCTCCCACCGTCGTCTCGGCTCTGCTCGGCATGTGAGATTCTCACTGACGGGCCGGCCGAACGGACGGGCGGGCGGGCGGGCGGATTGGATTCCTGCCGTCGTGCCAAAAGGCATGATGCGTAGCATTGACGGACAGAGGCTGGGTCTGGAGCATTTTTCTCCAGTACACACACAACCGGCTACTGGGCCTACCGCTGCTAGTCCAGCCTTTTTTTTACTGCCATTGCGTAGTCTTGGTCTGAAGGCTCGACAGGAGATTCGCGTGCGCGCGCGTGTACGTGCGATACGGGCGTGTGGTTGGAGGGAGTCGTTGGCCTGGTCCCGTTTTAAAGAGGAGAGGCCAGTACGCGCGTCGTACCCCCCCCCCCCCCCCCCCTCCTGCATTTGGAGCATGCAGTTTCAATGCAACTCGGGGGCCGGGGAACACGGAGCGGATCCCAGACGCTCGCTCGTTCGCATCCAATGGCCCTTCCCTGCAGGCCACCAATCAACGCTTGCTTGCATGCTGATGCTGTACCACCATTGCTGCCTCCTACTGGTTCCGTCCCACGGGTTGCACGGCCTTTCGCCTGCACTTGGCAACTGGCTAGATGAAGATGAAGCTTCGTTTTCAAATTTTGAAAAGAGGGGGGGGGGGGAGGTTCTGAACGAGCTCTCGGCGAGAGAGGTGGCTGCGGCGCGTGCGGCCCAGGGCGCGCAGGCGATCGTCCATCGATGGGCCGGCGCACGTACGGGGGACGGGAGCCTGTTGATTTATGACCGGCATGATCGTACGCCCATGGCGGCCCGTACTCCTCGGGGGCAGGCAACAACATCAATCCATGTCTGCAATTCTGCATGGCACACCGACTCCATAGTTTACTCCAGACGCCGCCTGCCGGCCAACCTTCGTACAACTTTCGGCGAAATGACTAATCTCTTACGGTTTTACGGTCACCGTGCCTCAGGACTCAGGAGTAACTCTGATGCATAAGCACCGTGCGTGGGCCAACGGTTGGCTGCGCATAGACCTGCATAGACCTCAGCGTAAATTACCCGTATACCATTAAAAATTTAGCTCGTCCATTCTGTACCATCAAAATTTAGACAGCCATTAAAAACTTAACTCCATACCTTTTATGCCATTACTGTCATAGTTCAGTTATATCTCTGTCAGATGAAGGTGGAAAAGACAATACTACCCTTAAAAATAAGAGATAAAATATTTTTCTTACTACTCCTGTACTATTGCAGTTAACAACGATAATATGTGTATACACAGAGCAGGCAACCCGCACTGATTTCTTCTCTCCTTAATCAACTTCCCCCAACCAAGAAATGCGGCCACCCACCGTGCGAGCGGGGCGGAGCGCCGCCGTCGCAAGCAGAACAGAAGGTGCAACTTTGCTAAAGCCTGTTGGAACTTCATTGGTGTTCATTTTACCTTCACCAGAACATTAAATCAGATCCTCAGCAGAATCAGACGATCTATAGATGTCCCCTTTGATAATCATTCTAATGTTCTGGTCTATATGGACAACTCGTAATGATTGGGTCTTCAATAACATCCCTCCAACGGTTCAGGCATGAAAGGTGAAATTCTGCAAGGAATTCAGGCTCATTTTATTGAAAGCCAAGCAAAGCAGAATTAAAGAGATGGAAGCCTGACTAGCTGCTCTTTAGACCTGACCTGTTTCTTTTGTAGCAGTAGTGATTCTTGTCCTAGTTCAATCAGTCTTGTTTTTTTCCCTCTTTCTCCGTTTTTTCTCCCTCGCTAGAATGTACTTCTGTTTGGTAAACTTTCCCTTTCTTTAAAATGTTTTAACCAGTAGGAGCTTGCCCCTCCTGTTTCCATAAAAAATGAGGTCATTGCGTTTGCATACGACATTTGCAGTCGCGGAACTCGTTGTCGCTCAAGTCGGTGAAGATGTTCAGACCAGGAGCCGCCTCGCCTGCGTCTTGACGCAACGCGGTGCAATGTCACCTTGAACGTGGCGAAGCGGCGAAGCTTCTCCACGGGGTCACGTAGCGTGTGCCCCACCTCTCGTAAAGCTCCCACAGCAAGCGACGCCTCGGAGTCGAGGTTGAGGTCGTCGGTGGTGAACTTGATGCCGCCGGCAACCTGGCTCCGGCAGCAGAGCCAGCAGCGCCAGCGCCACCACGCCTGCTAGCGCGGCGAGCTGCTGTTGCTTCATGATCACCATGGACTGCCCAGTGAAAATCCAGTCAACATATGAAGAGGGGACTCATCTCCATTCTCTTCTTTCTCTCCCTTCTTTATCATTCTTTCTTCCAAAAATATAAAAAAGTTTAGATATGTATCTATTGATCTTGAGGAGGTAGGGGGGCTTAAGCCCGTAGCCCCCTTTAGATCCGCCGTCCATGGTCAGGTTGTCTCGTTGGAGCTAGCGATCGGTCTGCTGCTAGCACTACTACTCTCTATTTGATCTCTGGTTTATTTGGCGATAGATGCTCTTCAGTCGGCGGTTAGCCCGTGAGGCGATGGAGTTGGGTGGCAGACGCGCCGTGGTGAATATCTTGAGTAGTCGCGCAAAAGCACTTCCCAAAAATCTTATTCGTTCTCTCCCGATGCCGGATCCCAAAAACGAAGAGTTTCGGAGACCTGCTCTCCCGTTTGCCGGTGCACACCGGCACTCGGGATGGAGAAGGCTACGGTGGTGGCGCAGCAATGAGAAGAGGCAAAAACCCTAGGTTTTGGCGTGTCTTTAAGGAGACCGATGAGTCATATACATATGGAAGTCAAACCGACCTCACATCATGATCGGGAACTAAACCGATTAGAATTAGGGTTTAGACTTCCATATCTCGTAGAGTTAGGGATCAAATAATCAAAAATTAAAATTGTAAAAGGAAGCCGCGCCCCCGCAAGATGAGGGGCCGGATTTCGGCGGACCATTCACGCAAGTGCCGCGCGCCCGGCGAGGCGTGACGTACGTGTGCATGTGGTGTTTATCTTCCCGCCCCCCATCACATAGCTTGGAGGAGTAGAGATAATCTCCATATTTATGTTGGTTATCCCACTTCTCTACTAGCGAGGTGGGACTAAACTGGAACCACTTCATCTTGCACACATGGGCTTTTGAGATTTATTAGAATTTCTGAATTTGTTAATGGGCCAAGCCCACTAAAATTCTAGCAATCCCCTGTCATCAGATCTCAAATGCCCATTTAGAGTTTTGCCTATTTTTACCACTAGTTGATATACTAGTGTTTCAGTAGACACTGTTCAGTTGAACTTCCGCCTAAAGTTTTAAAGTTATACTTATTCACAACTTGACAATGGACTATGCCTTTAATTGCTTATTTTATGTGAACAAGTTTCACTCAAAATCATAACCAACCTGCCTTACAGCATTTGAGATGCATCTTCACCTAGAGAGGATTAAAAAAATTATTCTCCTCGATTAACCAATAGCTTGTTCTTCACGGGATCTCCGATTATATGGATTGGATACTATCATTGTTTGATTTTTACCGTTTTATAAGGATAGTCGGCACGCACTCCGAAGTTTCTCAACTTTCTTTCTAAGTGACTTGAGTTGTATGTTGACCTTAACTATCACCGTTTGATTTTCACGGCTCATAAGCATATCGCACCAACTCCAGGAAAAACACATACCCACTCGTTCTAAAGCAGTAAGTTTCATGATATCGCACCACCTCCAAGAGTAAACATATACCCACTCATGGAATAAAGCTCTCCCTCTGGCACGGCGGCGTGTGGTGTTTATCTTCCCTCCCCCATCATATAGTTTGGAGGAGTGGAGACAATCTCCATATTTATGTTGATCATCCTACTCATCCATAGGAAGGTGGAACTAAATTTGAACCATTTTTTCTTACACACAAGAATTTAAGAATTTATTAAAATTTCTAAATTTATTAATAGGCCAAGCCCACTAAAATTACAGCAGCTCTGCGAGCGAGCTAGCTACGTACGTACGTGCTGCCTGCCTCCTTTCATAGACGGTGAGCGAGCGAGCCAGCCAGCAGTGCGCCGCGCGAGTTGAACTCGAAGATGCATGGTGCGCTGTGGCAAGCCAGGGACGAGCTAGCTGCTTGTTTGCATTCGAGGCGTTTGGGTGGCCAATTGAACAGTCGATGGTTGGGCTAGCTGCTACTTCGGTCAGTTGCATTGGGTCTACGCTGGCCAACTCACTCCCGGGCCAGCTCGCAGCGCCGCTCATGCATGCCCGGCCGGCCTGCTACTGCACGAACCGAACCCGCAAGTTATTGGTTTCCGTACGTGTTGTCTCAAGATATATAAGATGGGCGGCCGGGATTAACACGGATCGAATTGAAGCCTCGATCTAGATGGCCGATCAGCTAGCCCCTGATCAGCTGGCCCCTGCTTGCGCGGTGCGCCCAACCGCAAAACCTATCTAGCTTCCGGAAGCCTATTTCTTATGAGCCTTCCAGTGTTTGAGATTCGTGCGGCCCCTGTGAGCCGCATGATCTCTTCTCCCTCCGCTCGCCCGAACTGGCGCTGCTGCCCGTGCGCCGCCTGGTGAAGGATGGGAGGTGGGGATTGGGAGAGCAGCCGCCGACGAGGGGTGAGAGGTGGGGGGAGCGGCTAGCGGCGAGAGCACCGCCGGCTGGGGTGGTGGTCGAGGCGGCTGTTAGGTTAGAGTTTTAGGTTTCCGTAGATGGGGGCTTCCATAGCCGGCGGCAGTAGAGGGGAAGGTCGGGGGTGGCGACGGTGGAGGCGAGGCGTCGTGGGAGCGTCGGTGGTCGGCCAGGGCTGGACCCTCGGTGGGCGGTCACCGGCAATGGCAAGAAGAAGGCCGGGATCGAAGGCCGGCGGCGGGATGGTTGGCGGGTGGCGCGGCGGCGAGGTAGCCGTCGGCCGGGGCGGGGGTGGAGGAAGAAGAAGGAGCCGGTGGTGGGCCTCAAAGCCACCACTCCTATCTAGCTTCTACAAGCCATATAGGAGCCCCCACGCCTAGACCCATCATTCGATAGATCCGCGACTTGAGGGCGCGCACCGCGTCGGGGAGGAATATTCGCCCGCCGCTTATGATCCAATGAGTATAAGATTTTTACTACAGCTCAAGAATGCTCAAGAATATAATGCTTAGCCCACCATAGAAGTTTCACCATAATTGGACCACGAAAACTGTAGCTATAAATTAATTATAGAAAAGTATATATTTAAAAGTACAACACACTTTTTTACTAAATTATATCATATAATATGTTCACTGCATAGATCTACTCATGTGGAGTCCAACAAAATTGGATTTTCCATTTTATGATTTTTTTATTTACTATAATTTTTTCAAAGATTCATCCAAAATGAACATAAAAGAAAAAGAGAAAAACCACCGATAGAAAACAGTCAAGGAGGTCATATGCGGTATCGCAAGTCCAAGGAGTCCAGACGGACGGTTTTATTGTCTAGAGAGGAAACGCATATTCATCCCAAAATCTGAGGTAAAAAAGTTTTTTCCCTTGATTTATGGCGGGCATGGTCTTACGCCCTTGGTGGCCCATACTCGTCGGAGCAAGCAACATCATCAATCGATATCTGCAATTCTGCATCACCCACCGACACCATATTTTACTCGACCTCTAGCTGGCCAATCTTAATTTAACTTTCGGCGAAATGAAGAAATCTCTTAGGGGCCGTTTGGATTCTCTTATTTTGGAGAAATTGAAGTCTACTTAATAAAATAGGCTATTTAGCTTAGAATTTGACATCTCACTACTTTTCAAGTTTAGATATAAGTATATTCTAAATTCATAGAGTGGAGATGGAAATTGATTATATACACCACCAAGCATTATTTCTGTTTTCGTAATTTATAGCATATTTTTGTCTCACTTCTCTATATTAGTAATATAGTACATAAATATCTCTCGTATGACCAACAATAATATACAAATATATTTCGTATAAGTATTAGCCGACGGACCCTTACGGTTTTACAGCCACCGTGCCTCAGGGCTCAGTAGTGATACTGATGTATAAGCACCGTGCTAGGCCAACGGTTGGCTGTGCATGGACCTGATCATGGCCGCTCAGCCTCACCGGCCTGAGCCCATCCGTCTGGAAAAAAAACCCGACCCGCTTTGGCCAGATACGTGTTTGTTGATTGAACCAAAAAATCTGATCTGGAGGTCGGGCTTTGGTCGAAGAAAAAATAATGGGTATTTTCTCACTCTCATACATACCCGACCGACAAATAATGAAGTCTAGCTGTAATTTGCATCAAAACTAATTGGCATCATCCGCCCGTCCCTCTCATACAAAAAACATTTATAAATATTGGTTATGAATTTGAACTTTGAAGTCAAGAACAACACTAAGCCAACCATCCCTACAAGTCTGCAAAAAGATATTAGTTTGCGTGGAGGGCATGTCGTTAAGGTGATTCATCATTCAGTATGAAATTACTGTTGGTGCGTTATTTTCTTTCTGATTAAGTGATTATCCTTTTTTTCAAATAAACTAAATAAAAGGACTTTACCATTCGAGCGCTATTGTTAAGTTTTTGTGATCCACCTTGCACGGTGGTAGCCTGAAACCATGAATCTGCAAACACAAGCGCTAGAACAAAAGGATTGTCAATTCTCGATTCATGGTGTCGATTTCACATCACACGACTTCTAAGATCCGTAGGCCATTTCCCTGAAGTCGAGAACACGGAAATACTCAATCGAATATATAAACCCATTAATTTGAAAGAATATATAAACCCATGAATTTGAAAGCAGCAAAGGCTCCCCAGCCAAACAAACCAACCCAAAAAAGTTCAAAAAATAAAACCCGAACCACAAGGACCAAACGGGAGCGACAAGGCAAAGGCGATTTGAGAGAGAGAGAGAGAGAGAGAGAGAGAGAGAGAGATACGCCGAGCATGCATGCTATCCATGTCCGTTTCTCTCTCCCCCAGCCCGTCCGTCTCGAGTCCCAACGGATCCTTCCGCACATCTCCCACCCTCCCTTGGTCAAACCGCACCTCCTCCTCACCTCTCTCTCTCTCTGCTTCTGTTCTCCGCCCTTTATTTTCCCCTTCTCTCTCCAGCATAAAACAATTGTGCGGACGATGAGAGAGGAAGAGGGAGAGGGAGCCGAGTAGTAATGGCAGGGGGAACCTTCTTTTCCTGACTCCCTGCGGCTGCAGCTCATCATTTGTCCCTGATCCTTGTGCTTCGTTCCTGTTGCGCTTTTCTTGGGCCATCGGTGGACTGAGCCGTCGGGACGGGAGGGAGGAGAAGGCCACTCCACAGGCGGGGGAGAGAAGCCTCGCCATTGGCTCTCCCCGATCTTCTTCCTCGAATCGCAGGTTCGTGTTCCATCCTCATTCTCCCCGACGCCTCCGTCAGTGGACTCTCCGTTTATCACCAAATGCAGGCCTGTTGTCGCGAGGGGATTTGGGTGCGCGGTTCTCCCTGTTGCGCGATCTGAATTTCTCTGTTCTTGTGAGGAAGATCAGGCCATTCTGACCCGATTTGGGGAACCATTTGATTTCGAAAATTTGGTCATTTTTCGTGCTGACTCTTCAGTTTCCGAATTTTGCGTCGTTACACTGTTTCTGGGTTCATTTCTCCCCTCTTGGCAATGTGTGCTGCTCCTGAATCCTGGTTCGGGTCTGTCTGATTTTCCAACGCCAAAGAAGGCTCGTCGTCCCCGTCGCTTCATTCCGCCATGAAGGCGGAAGCTTGGCGCCGATGGACCAGCTGGGGACGAGATTGAGTGCTGGCTTTCCCTCTGATCTCTGGTTTGCGTCCCTCTTCTTCAAGCTCTGTATTTCACGCGGAATCACTGGCGCATCCATCGCCCGCAAATTCCGACACGAAATGCTCTGGTGAAGACTGAGCTGGGCCATTCGATTTTTGACACCAAAAGATTTCGTCTTTCTTCGTTCTACGCCGTTTTGGGACATCTGGCACGTTCTTGGATATTTCAGCATTTCTTTTTCCTCGCCTCTGGTGTTCTTGTGATCCATTCCTTCTGATTTTTTTTACATTTCATAATAGTTCGTAGAACTAGCAGCAGCAGTAGTAATTTTGAGGAACTCTGGGGAAAGTTGTTCCGTGTTGTTATGCGCTTTGAGCTCCGAGTCGCAGCCACAGTGGAGTTCCCAGGCTAGCACGCAACGATTGGGGTCCATGGCCATCTCTTTTCCCTGCTCTCGAAGCGAATGAGATGGAACAGCCACGTTCCCTTTCTTTTTTCGTTTTTGATTTCTTTTTGGTTTTTCTATTCGCTTATAGAGAACTGTGCCGGTCGTGTCGACTGATCGACCTAACCTTTTGTGTTACTACTAGTTGTCGTTTACTGTTATTGGCCTGACGCGGTTTCAGTTTTGGAATCAGCTTCAGAGGACAGAGGGCGATGATATTTACAAGAGGGATTTGGCGTCTCATACAATACAAAGTAGTACTGCATATAGGAGTAGTTGTTCTTCCGGTGGAGAAGATTGGCAATCCTTGAGAAATTTTTTATGCTTACTGGTTCTGTCACTGAAATCGAGCTTTTCTCTTCAAATAACCTTGTTGCAGGCAGTCGGGTTTTACCTGTCTTGCTCCCTTCAGCCGCAATTCTTGATGCGTATGGATTATGGTGCTTGCTCCCAACACTTGTGTGAGGCTAACTATTTCCAACAATCTTTTTTCCTTTTGTCTTGTTTCAATTTGATAATGTTTCTGCATATCTATTGCTCTGTAAATTTCAAGCTAATGTTTAGCCAAAGCATTGACTACTAGTACTGAAATGTAACTGTTCTTCACCCATCAGGTTGAGCAACCAAAGCTGAGATGGAAGGCCATGTAGGAATGGAGGAGGGGAAGGATCCTAATCCAGGCCCATTATCCTTGATGCGGGGCTTCCAGACCGAAACATTTCTGCCAGACACCGAGGTTGCCAAGGCTGGATTTGAGAAGGATGGCTTGTCGGTCGCCATAAGGTCACCTCAGGAGGAAGGTCGGTCGCTGCCAATGACCCCGCAGTTTGGCCAGAAGTCCAGTCCAGGCATCACCCTCGCTGAGAGGATGCAGGCAAGAGCTGGGTTCAGGGTGACAAAGCTCAGCGTGCCGTTCAGTACAGCAGTTGCAGCTGATTCAGTGCCAGGAGCTCCATCGCCCTACCTCACGATCCCGCCTGGTTTGAGCCCGGCAACGCTGCTGGACTCACCAGTCTTCATTTCCAATGCCATGGTATGTGTTTAGGTTAGGATTGCAGCGTGAAGGGGTACCGGAATTATTATTGCTTTCATCTATGGGATGCTAAATTGGCAGTTCAAGAATGTTTGCTTTACTGAACTTTTGACCTCTTGGGAAGTCTGTGAAAGCTCAGCTTTGGTTCTATGATCATTGCTGCTTTGTTTTCCAGCATCCATAGTCTCTTCTTTCCAAACATGCTGCCATTGTTTTCTCAAAAGCAGAAAAATAGTATAATATCATTCATATCTTTTCAAAGTTCTCTTGAAAGCCTTACCACAGTAATCTAGTAAAGCACACCCCACATTTGAAAGCCAAATTTCCCCCTATGTCCCTACTTGGAAGTCTTATAGTAATGGCTGTTAATGATGTTGAAGCTGGGATAGGAAGCTTATGTGTTTGTTCAGTTCTTATTATATATATTTTTTAACCATGTTCCTGCATGAACTAAATGAGGCATGAAGTGTTCAGAGATATGAACAAGTTGATTACTATATGTGCGATACATGGTGATAAATTGGATAACAACAGGCAACTTCAAAACTGAAGCTATCAGTTACTGACAACATTGTTTTTTCTTCCTTCCATTGTTTCAGGGCCAAGCCTCACCGACCACAGGGAAGTTATTCATGCTTGGAAGCACTAATGACAATGATCCTATTAGATATGGAGGCCCTCTACTTGGAGATGGCCCTGATTCATTTTCTTTCAAGCCTTTAGATCTGAAATCTTCACACTACACTGCTGAAGGAAAGAAGGTCAGTAGCCTTTGAATACTTTATAGGTTATTGCTGTTCATTCACCTCCATACTAATGATAGAAGTATTCGTATAATTAAAAGTATTCATATAACAATGTAGTTGGCAGCGATTTCTGTTCCCATAACTTTACCCCAAGTCTAAAAGAACAATTAGTTACATTTGCACATAGTGTCATCTTTTTTAAAAGGTTGGGCCTCTGTTTAATATCCAGTGAGCTTTAGTGACAGCAGCTATAGCAAAGTGGGAGGTAGCTCTGGTACTACTATTTTGCCCCTTATTATATTCATAATAAATGGAGAAAGACGAGGGGACCAACCAGATTCTGCTAGAACTAGATAATTTACAAATTGGATGAAATAATGCTTGCTAGAACTAAATGGTTAATTCACGGTGGCTATCCAGTAGATGTTTTTTCTCTCCACTATTAATTTGATTTTCTTCTTCCTTTGGTTCAATCATGATAAGTAAAATGTTGTGGTTACATACTTGTATGTTTCCATAGTGTAATTAACCGTTTATTTTTCTTGTTCCTGATCCAATACTTGTTCTCTTTCCTTTCCTTTCAAGCTAATTCATAATTGCTTCTTCAGGAATCTTTATGCAACAATAAGCCTCCACTACCAAGCACGCATGTTTCTGTCAAGACTGAAACTAAGATTCTGCCAGTACAAGAGGCCAATTTGCTGGGCCAACTGAACCAGCAGAATCACAGCGGGCGGACCAATATGAAGAGTGGTTCTCAGGACCCCAACTCCAAGCTCAGCCGTCTTGCAACTGTCACCGGTGCAGGCAATGAACACATATCATCGCCGCACAGCCAGCCTGCAGAGGAAGGTGACACGAGGGGAGACTACCCGGCAATGGCCACCACCACACCGGCAGAGGACGGATACAGCTGGAGGAAGTACGGGCAGAAGCAGGTGAAGCACAGCGAGTACCCGCGGAGCTACTTCAAGTGCACGCACCCGAACTGTCAGGTCAAGAAAAAGGTGGAGCGATCGCACGAGGGGCACATCACAGAGATCATCTACAAGGGCACGCACAACCACCCGAAGCCCGCGCAGAGCCGCCGGCCGGGCGTCCCGCCCGTGCACCCCTTTGGCGAGGGCGCGCAAGCGGACACGCCCGACAACCCAGGGTCGCATACAAACACGGCGGAAGCAAGGCAGGCGTGGCATAACAATGCCGGTGTTAAGGACCTGCACAGCGACGGCATGAACGCGACATCACCCCCTTCGGTTCCCGGTGAGCTCTGTGACTCGTCAGCGTCAATGCAGATCCATGACGCCGGTGGTGTGGATGTGACCTCTGCGGTGTCCGATGAGGTGGATGGGGAAGACAGGGTGACTCATGGCAGTATGTCCCAGGGCGATGCTGACGCCGAGGGCGACGAACTGGAATCCAAGCGAAGGTCAGTAGATTGTAGCTTGCTTACTGCTTCTGTCAATCTAGACCTGACCCTCTGATTATTTCAGGAAGCTGGAGTCTTATGCCATTGATATGAGCACTGCGTCCAGAGCTGTTCGCGAGCCCCGAGTGGTGATCCAGACGACGAGCGAGGTGGACATCCTCGATGACGGCTACCGCTGGCGCAAGTACGGGCAGAAGGTCGTCAAAGGCAACCCAAATCCAAGGTTTGTCTGAAAGCTGTGATTGTGAAGCATCAACTGTGTTTTTTTTCAGAGCTCCAAGAATGGCAATTGCTCTGTGTTTGATTTGGTCGGCTCACTTCGTGTCTCGTTCAGGAGCTACTACAAGTGCACGCACCCGGGTTGCTCCGTGCGGAAGCACGTGGAGCGCGCGTCGCACGACCTCAAGTCCGTGATCACCACGTACGAGGGCAAGCACAACCACGAGGTCCCGGCCGCCAGGAACAGCGGCCACCCGAGCACGGCAACGGCGACGGCCGCGGCCGCCGCGCGCAGGCCGGAGCACCCCTCGGTGCACGACGGCCTGATGAGGCACCTGGGCGGCTGCGGCGCGCCGTTCGGCCTGCCGCCGCCGCCCCGGGACCCGCTGGCGCCGATGGTCAACTACCCGACGTACGCCTCCGCCGCCGGCCTCGGCGGCAGCGGCCCCACGTCGCTGCCGAGCCTGCCGATGCCCGGGGGCCCCCTCGGGCCGGTGGAGGGGCTGAAGCTGCCCATGCTGGCGCCGTCGTCGCTGCACCAGCACCCGCTGCTGAGGCACCGGCAGGCGATGCAGGCCGCCGGGCTCGTGCCGCCCAAGGCGGACGTGAAGGTCGAGGGCAGCGGCGCACCGCCGCCGTCGGTGTACCAGCTGATGCGCAGCGGGCTGCCGCTGGGCCACCAGATGTAGATAATAAAGTGAGAGAGAGGAGGATCAGAGAGCATGGACGTGATTCTCAAGTTAGCAGCTTACCAGTCGAATTAGAATTAGTTCGTGATAAGTATTACAGCGTGGAAACAAGCACCATCGTCGCTTCTTGCTTCCGTTTTTTTTTCTTTCACCTTTTTTGTTTCCAGCAATTTTTTACCGCTTCTGTTCATTTGAGCTTCAGTCAAGTTTTTGTTCAGCAACTGCAGCATTCGGTGCCTCCGTTCAGTCTCTAAATGCAATCAATCAATGTTGTTCAGTTCTTTTTTTTAACAAATTGTTGCATCAGGAAGGCCCAAGCATAGCTGGGCTGGCCTCTTTGCCTGGGCCCAGAAAGCTAGACACCAAGCTCCTTCGCCTCCTACCGTTCCACCAAGCCCATCGCGCAACGGTCTTACTGGGCTGCATCAGAAGTTTGGGCTGGATTCTGGTCGCGGCACCCAAATTCAAGAGTAGTTTTGTCGTTTAGTCGTTTTTCAAAAAGAAAATAAAAAAGGAGAAAAAAGGACTGTGGTTAAAGTCACGGAGAACCACCGAAAAAAAGGGGCCATCGAGAAAGGGACGCGGTGGTGCCTGACACGTCCCTCTCTGTCAGCCTCACTGACGTGTACGGCGCGGCAGTGCAGGGCACGGCGTCCGCTGTTCTGCCTGCTCCCATCCGGTTAGATTAGTCAAACGAACCGGAAGGCCCCCCCGCCCCCGGGCCTGTGCTCTCCGGCTCCGCCGCGCTCTCCTCCGCTAGTGCTCGCTCGCCACACACGTCGCGCCACCGCGAGGGCAGAAATGGAACGCCGGCCTCTCCGGTTTTTTTCTCCGTTTTATAAACCCCGTCGACAGACGCGACAGTTGCGTCTCGGAAAGGGGAAGGCCTGCGCGTGGTAGCCGAACAAGCTGCACCGCGTGGAACGGGGAAATTACGTCTCCGCCCCCCAAGCTCGATTCATGTTTCCACCACCCCGAAGAGGAGTGATTTCTTGGACAAGGTAATCTTTGACCTAAATCAGGAATATACGTAGCTATACTTCAAGAGGAAGTTATAGGAATGGGGCTTACAGCCCCGATACAATCACGCATTAAAGTTGTTGAGCTACCCTCTCGTGCGATTTTAACCTTTCAATTTCAATTTATACACGATGGTTTATAAACGTGCTGCAGTACTGACTGACAGGCACGTCACCTACCACTAAAAGAATAATTAATAAAAAAGATACATGTATCTATCTATGCGACTTGGAGACTAGGACGGTTTTCACCATAAGAAACATGACCAACTAAGCTAATTAAAGTTGTATGTTTTATGTCACTAGAAGTTCATCAACCCATGCTCCCGTGTGAATAGTAATTTTAAGAGACATAAGTGTTAGAAGTTCATATTTGGATCCCGCAACTAATAAAGAGTTTCTTATTTTTGCTCTCTCTTATGTTAGAGATATTTGTAATCTATCTGCCTATGATTGGCTTTATACAAATTACTCTTTATATTTTCGCATGCCCCTGCATAGTTTTCCACCCTTAAAATGCACATCGATGAATTAGCTGAAATCTTAACTTGAGCTATGTGTTTAATAGCATTAATTTTGGTATGTTCATCACACCTTGATGCATGGTGTATAAGAACACGCATCATGCATGTATACTTTGAGTCAATTTTAATATTAGTAGTGGTAAAAGTGGGTAATTTAGAAGCATGTAAATATGAGTATTTTTGATATTTTTTATGATGACATAGTCAAGTAATTTAGAAAAAAAATATGGGTAGTGTAGGTGCAAATTCAGGATTTGCTTACATTATTTTTCATAGTGGCTTATGTTGATAACTAACTTAGACGAAGATTTAGGAGTCACTTATATTACTTTTCACAATCGGAAAGTGCGTGTAATCTGGACATAGATTTAAGCTACACTTTAGACTGTTTTTCATAATGATAAAGGTGATATTATTTAGAAAACAAAATAGATTCAATGTTGTTATTGCCGGTGGTGGTTAGAATCTATCAAATTGGTGGGCACTAGTTTTTAAATTTTTTCACAGAATTTCTACTATTTATCTCCTTTCCTATCAAGTCTCGTGAAGATCGACACGAATCCTCCAAAAGGGTCTCCAAAGTGGAGGTTATCTAATTACTAAAGGGGTGCTTCCACATTTTCTCCGTGCCTTCAAGTTGACCTCTAAGCTTCTGAATGAGGCCAAAAGTACATTGCGCAATTTCTCAAACAATCACCGAAGTCCCCGAGGCTGGTGACGTCCTCACAGCAGGCTCATAGAGTCATATATACAGACAAACAGTAGAGCAGCCTCCCCATTTCAGCAAGAGGAAACGCCGGAGCAATGAGCATTAGGCCGCAGCTGCCCCCACAAGCAGTGGCAACCGGCCGGCCAGTGTCTTGCACGCAAGAACCAGGGAGGAATTGAAATGGCAACGTACAGGGAGGAAATGGCAGCGTACAGCTCGGGGTGGATGCCATGCCATGGCGCCGCGCAGGTAACCACCGGCCCGGCCCTCCCCCGTCCCTGTCCCCGCGCGTCCGTTTCCACCCTTTCTTTGAGAAGGAGAAAAAAAAAAGAGATGCAAAAGTTCATCTGGACTGGATGGATATATGCTCCCTCTCGCCCCCTGCTAGAAAAAAAAAGGGCCGGAAAAGGGGCACCACCTTCTTCTTCCTCCCGGTTTCAAAACCTATGACGTCGTAGGGACGACGAAGAACGCCGTCTAATGAGCGATTAGCAGCAGCTAGAGCTAGTTTCTTTTTTTTTTTGAAAAAAAGAAAACTAATTTCGTTCGCAGCTTCGTTCTCGGTGGCTGGAACCGCGTGGCGTGTGCTGATACGCGACGACGGCCGCGGCGCCGCGCGCTGTTCGCTCGGTCTCGGCGTGGTTCGTGGGTCTCTCTGATCGGTGTTCGTCGATGAACAGGTGGCCGCATGCCATGTGCGCCGATTCCCTGAACCTGCCCCGGGTTCCGGGACAGAGGTCCCCGCCCGCCCGCCCGCCCGCCTCCATTCCACTCCTGCAATTTCTCTCCTTTTTTCGCGAATTTTTGACGAGTGAAACAAACAGTAGATTTGGTTTGCTAGGCGAGGCAGGCAGCAATGGTCGTGCGACAAATCATCGGAGGAGAGCGGCCTGCCGCCGGCGGCCGGCCGTGGCGCCACCGCCCACGCGCGAGGGCCACCGATGCGGAGTGGTGCGGGGACGCGCGCCGGGCCGGCAGGCGCCTAGCGCCTGCGCCCATGCACCACCGGCCACGTACGAGAAGCAAAGCGAGCGGCAGGGTGGTGGGTGCGGTTACCCGTCCACGTCCCCGCGCCGGATCGGGGCCGGGCGCGGTCGGTGTCCTAACGCCGGCGCGTCGGCCGGAGAGAGGAGGGGCTCGCCGTCGTCCCGTCTCCCGTGGCCGGGCAGTGCCAGGCCAAAAGAAAGTAAAAAAAAAAAGGAACGCTCGGAACGGGCAGGGAGCAGTGCGTTCCACGGGGAGGAAGAGAGGGACAGGGGGGGGGGGGGGGGTGGGGGAGATACGGTGAAACGCACGATCTATCCGTTCGTTCCTGTGCGAGGCGGGAGGGAGGGTTGGGTGAGGACGAGCTTTCGTTGTCGCAATTCATTGCGGGATGGACCCTTTTCCTTGCTCCTCCCCCCACATTTATAGTCTTGGAGTCGTCACCGGGTCCACCCGAGGGGCCGACCGAGGGACATGATTAGAGTTTTTTCCTGTTGATTTTTCCTTCCTGACATTTTGGGGGCCGGTTCCTAGAAAAGACATTAATTTTGAGGGTGGTTATACATGTAGCAAACGTTTTGACCACAGTTTTGGTTGCTTGGTGTGTTGGTGGTTTATGCTCAGCACAGTGAGGGGGATCACGATGTTCAGTTTTTTTTTGTTGGGTTATTATTTGACTAGTTTTTTTTACTGTTTGTAGGAATATTATTTGACTAGCTAGTTCTTAGTAAAGGAAGTAGTACTGCTTGGATTTCGCCATGGGAGCATCACCACCGAATACTGGGGTCCTTTTGAAGTTAAAGAAATAAATCGGAAGACACGCAAATAGGGAAAAGCATCTGAACCTAGAATTCCTCTATAAAATGGAGGGCAATATGGTGGCAACTTCTGATTTTTTTTTTGAAGCATTCTTATGAGTTATGAAGGAAGCATTTCCTCGCTCATCCTACAGCCTAGCTAGGCAAGCATGCACCTCGGTCGAATGAATCCTAACTCACCAATAAGCACCTCACCTCCGATCCCCACATGCCTGCACTGTTGCAAATGTACACATTTTTAGGCCAAACAAGTGCACAAATCAGCGTATCCTATTTAGGATGGGCATCACCCTCACCCATTTATAAATACTGTCACTAACCAACACCACCAGCATACAAGGAACACGGTTTGCGTCAATCCATAAGATAAAAACGCAGGCACCAGTGGTGATCATCGCTTAGCTTGTCGCATAATTGACCTTCATCCTGGAGTATGAGCTAGCTAGCTAGCTCTCTCTCCTGTCCTCGAGGACATGATTTTTTTTTTCCTTTCTCGGCATCCGATTTGTACGCACATGTGGCGTGTCTAGGGTATGACACTGATGGATCAGTTTTATCTTTTTTAGTATGGTTTCAGGACCAATAAGCGTGATCGCTTTCGTGCCACGCAGCATTATTCTCGCCCAGTGCGCAAAACTCTGATGATGGTACAGGCGATGAACCATTTTTCTTTAGAAAAAAACTGGCAAATCTTTTTCTCCCGTGACGGGACGCACGCATGAGCAGCGGCTTGTTTGTTTAGCGGGGGGCCTTGTTTATCTTGTCGATTAGTCACTCTTCTTCGAGGTAGACGATCGAAGCGCTGCTCGAGGCCATTGCCGCTGCCAGCAAGGCCGGCACGAGCTTATGGGCGGCGCCGCGTCCGATCAGACCAGGCAGCAGGCAGAGCGCGCACATACGTGGCAGATGCCACACAGCAGTTAGTACGTAGTGGATACATGGATGATGGAGCGGCGAGCGACAGATGCGGCAGAGTGCGCGTGCAGAGGGAGGACGGAGACGGACGAGGTGGGGCGAGGCGGCCAATGGGCTGCGTCAGCTGGCCGGCGTCAAATCAGCAGAGGCTGCGCCTCGCTAGCTCGCCGCTCCAGTTCGGTCGGTGGCCGGCTGGCCGCTGCCGGCTGCCGCCGCCGCTGCATGGCGCGTGGTACGGTCGCCACAGTGACGGCCTGACACAAAAGCCTGCGGGGTGGGCCAATGGCGTCGCCCCACGGCGCTGCACGGAGATCGCGCTACAGTAATCAGAGGGCGCCAATTATTGCCGAGCTCAGCCGAGAGATCAACCACCTACTGCTACTCCTACTAATGATGTCTTTCTAATCGCTATAGGCTAGAGAGAGAGAGAGAGAGAGAGAGAGGAGTAGGTGGTCTTTGGGATGGATGGGAGGAAATAGGCGGCAACTCGGCATGCATGAGGCTGGCATTGGGGGCGTAGGGTGCTGTGGACTCTAGTTATGAAAATATCGTTATTAAGATTAGAATGATGAATTCAGAGCTCAATAATAAACTGGACTAACAATGGCTGGACCATCAGTGAGGCTACTCCTTGGCTCCTTGGGGGTTAAGAAAACTACCATCACCTCCAAAGTACATGAACCAGTAGTGCAAAAGTCAAACTAGTAAACCTTTGGAGCCATGAGCTAGGCCTGGGCTCTGCTCCTTCCCTCCGCCATGGAGGTCGATCACGGCTTGGTCGTCCTCTCGTCCCACATCGAGACGGTGACGTTCGTCATGGAAGTGGAATAGTCTGTTGACATTGTTTAGTTACTGCTCGCCCGTACTAGTATTTGTATGCTGTGGCATGACAACTCTTACTACCAACCCACTGAATTAAATAAAGTAGCATTCCTTTTCCTGTCCATAGTACTTACCGTAAAATTTGTATGTGGCAGATTTACCTAATAGAAGGCACGACACAAATATGAAATATTACTTGCTGAAAAAAGGGTAAAACCTTCAGCCAAGAATTAATATGTAATATTTATTAATTTTCGCGTGGATTTCTTAAGCAATACTCCCCTCTAGCAATCTAGCCACCTGTAAATATCTCTAAGGCGGTCTCTTATTAGACACCGCTTGCACTTAAATTTCGCAGAATTTCTACTCCTACATGCTACATTGTTTTTAGGAGCAGAGGATCCCATCTACAGTTTTAATTATCAGTTGTAGCCATCTGGTTTGTAGCTTAGGGAAGGTACGGTGCATATGCATGACTCGGTAGTTTTTTTCCTCTCTCTATAAAAAAATAAATAAATCCACCGCTCGAGTCCAACCCATCTTTCACTTTCGCCGAGCTCGCTCGCTGCCCATTAAACAAAGCGGGTTAGTGGGTGGGCGAGCGTGACGCTGCTGCTGCGTCGTAGAAGCAATTTTCTATTCCCCCCCTCGACGTGACCCCGAGATAAAAAAAAAGAGACATCCTATTGACGCTGCGGTTAGCGTCCGGGGAAGAAGCTTAATCGCGCCGTCTGGAGGGGTCTTAGTTTAATTAATTAATCCATCGCGCCCCGTCGCGGACTTCACCTCAGCTCTGGTGATCGTTTCCGGCGTGGCTCCTTTTTTTAATTATTACCCGGCTTGGTTTTTTTTTTCCTTTTCGCTTCTGCGAACCGTTTGGGCCGTCCAGTAATCATTGTTAATCTAGCTGGGCCTTATGGTAAAAAATATTGTCGTGTGGAGATTTGTTTTTTGTAAAGCGTGGAATTTCAAGAAGTCTTGAGGTCCAACATGCATGCACGCAGACGCAAATAAATGTATATATAGTATGTGCGCGCGTGTAGACTGTAGACTATCGATCGCTTTATCGATCGGCTTTTGCCGACCTCCAAGGGCAATCCATGTGGGGTCTCGGGTGGTACGAACGGCGTACGTGCGGCGTCTGATACGCCATGTGTGTACAGATACATGGACGCGTGGTGGTGGTGGAGTCTGGATCTGGACAGTAATCTTCTCAGCGGGTCACCGCGCGCTCCTATTAATGCCTCCAACCGACTAGCAGAAATAAAGTATTTTTAAGCAAAAATATCGATATATGATACAGAATATCTATAGTATGAAAATATATCCATGATGAATCAAATGATACTTATATTGATTTTCTTTTATATAAATTTGATCAAATTTTAAATTATTTGATTAGAACAAATATAAAGAACACTTTTAGTAAGAATATAAAACAAGAGCATCCATGCGGAATCGATGTCTCGAACTTAGGTGGGTAAGTTAGACTTGGTTTGCAAGATGTGAAATTTGATGAGAACATCCGCGTTACTTTTGCCTGCATGTGTTTTTGCGCTTTTGTTTTTTTTTCTTCTACAATTCAACTTCAGGGTTACGTGCCATCACTTTGGAATTCTCACGGTGCTATATGCACAATAGCTATAGTATACGGCTAGTCGGTTACTCCATCAGGTTCGATACTTAGATCTCCTAGACATAAGCCGGAGTACCAACCTAGATTTTCCTTAGACTTGCCTTGCCCCAACATCTAAATAAAGGGCGGGCGCCGAAAAGGAAGCAGTGATGCCTTTTCAACAAAAGCTTAGCCTGGTCATTACAATTTATTTATAGGCCGAGTAAATTTAGGAGATCCTGAAAATATTTTTCAAGGCAAATCTACAGTAATGATTCCAACATCTTCAAAAGTCATTAATAGTAAAGATCTCACACGATCTGCCAGATCCTGTCCATAACATAAGCAGGTAGAGCAGAAATATAATCACATTAACTTCCTGCATTGTGCGTCCTCTGTGCATAGAGCTAGAGTAAGAATCGCCCCATGCATCCTGCTGGATTTTCCTCAAAGAACACAACAAAAGAGACATGGGCACGGGAGAGACAAGTCGACTTTCTTGATCATACGCATTGGGTCGACGCATGCAGGAGGGAGGAGCAAGTGAAGGACACACCGAGCTAGCAGCTAGCTGCTGGCCTGTGTACCTTCACATGCACGCAGAGAGGCAGGTGGCCATAAAATTGGTTGCATGCCGGGGAGCAGTACGGGGTGCGCTGCCTTCATCTTTCCGTTCCGCCGGTGTACCCGCACACTGCAGTAATCCCGTCCATTAATGTTGACTCGGCAGTCCCGCGGACCCATCGTCATCTCCTCGCCGGCGGGCTTTCCGGCGAGAAGGGGGGAGAACGGCGAGACCATGCAAGAGCTTGTGATCCTGTAGCCGGACTGTTAGCATTTGGTTCGTGGGATGGAACGGCAAATATGGATAGATGAATTTTACTGTAAACTTGATGAGTTTCTCTTCAAAATAAAACAAACGACGATGATAATTTAAATCGGAACTGTTCGGTCTGAATTTCGCACGTCAGCCATTGAAGTTTACGAAATTCTAGTACGGCCGCCACATCAAAAAAATCATCATTTCTAGTAAGGTGGAAGGCCTTGTCATTGCCACTCCTTGCCGGCCGGTCCTCCATAAGACGGTGTCCATCTGAAACCTCAGGTGCTTACGACCAGATTTCGCGCAGGTCATATTTGTTTTGCGATCGACGATCAGAAAGAAATCGGACACACTTTCAAACACTACAGGCCGCCCATGCTTTCTACTTAGGGCCTGTTTGCTGGTTCCTCAGGATTAAATTTTGATCTCGTTACATCGAATATTTAGACACCAATTAGAAGTATTAAATATAGTCAATGTATAAAAATAATTACATAAATAGAGGCTAATTCGCGAGATGAATCTATTAAGCCTAATTAGTCCATGATTTGACCATATTGTGCTACAGTAAATATGTGCTAACGATGGATTAATTAGGCTTAACAGATTTATCTCGTAGTTAGCACCAACTTATGCAAATAGTTTTATAGTTAACTCAAATTTAATCCCTTTATTTGGCATTCAAATATCTGATATGATCCGGACTAATTAGTCTCTGTGTCCAAATACACCCTTACGCTCTCGACCCGGACATGCGCCTCACTTATGTTCCGAGACCGTGCAACACTCCCCAGAAGCAGGTAATTGCTACGCGTACAAGTGGCTTTGGGTTGTCAATATTGCAGCAGACAACTTCCTTTGATTTACTTGCATAGGAGGGCTCGAGCACTGGGTATCCGTAGCATTTTTGTTGGCATTTATATTGTCAAGTAAAATGCTAAAGACACATGTGGAAATCTACACTGTACAAATATTTTTAAACTTGACCACAACCACCACATGGTTTGTCAAACTAACTGGTTAACCGCCACAAACAAGAGGGGAAAAATGCTAGTAAGCGCATTCAACGGGACCACGAGTTGGATAGATTTGCCCTTTCAAAACAACTAATTACTCTACAAGTTTCATTTACAGATATTGTTGGAGTGACACCTTTTTGCATAAGGTGCTACTAACGATATGAGCTAGTGAGTCACGAAATGCTACATGTACCAAACGATACTCTTTTATATCATTATAATTTGATCCTAGGGAACGGAGGTCATGTTGCTGCTTCCCTCAAGTTGAAATGTTTGACTACGCAGTGAATGAAGAAATCAAGGAATCTAAGGAAGAATCAATATATGGTGAAAATAAATAATAGATGCCAATATCCCATGAGGCATGGGAGCATCACAACATGGCCATTCATATATGATGGCAAAAAAGTCAATCAATATCCTCTCTCATATGCTCTGCAATTTAAATTCATGCCACTAATGTGTAAAACTTGTTTATGCCACCGCCATACCAATTCCATTGGCAAATTTTGTTCAATTCAAGCAAATTGAATCGGTACAACCATGGAATAAGAAGAACAAATATTACATAGTGATGGTTTGAACCTAAATGCAAAACACGACGACCAATATAATATAAGAATAGTAATTGACACAATACCACAAATCTGTTTCCCCATTATCATTCTACTAAAAAATGCAAACATAGAAATATGGCCCACTAAACGAAATGGAACATTTAGCTTTTTAGATATGAATAAGATGTCAATGTTGACACATATACCAAGAATCTATCTACAACCTACATGTCACAAGTTTCTTTAATAAAGGGGCCATGAATATATTCATGTTGCCACCTAACATATGTTTGTTCAAAAAAGTAAAGTGTGAAAATGATAAAGTTTTAAAATTGGAAAATATGATAGATCATGGATGACAGCGCAACATATCATCTCAAGAAGATGATTTTTGAAGCCAATATGTCATCCTCCCATAGCCCCCCTCCCCCCACAAATTAAATCCTCTAAACTCTGAAAACAAAATGGTAAAAGGAATTTTCATTCATTCTTCTTGATTGGGATATCTAAGAGCCGCTATCATTCTAGGACATGAGAGAAGTTGGAATGTCAAATACAAGTGACCTTAATACATACAAACCATAAACCATCAGTTCAAGTACTAGCCACAACTGGAAAAGGCTTGTTTTACCAATACTGTGGAGGTCTAACTTGGACTTGGATAAACTTGATAAACCTTATTTGATGTTAATCATGGGCTTCAGTTGGGCCGGGTTTCATGCATGCTATAAATTCAACCAAATTTATGTGGTTAAAATATATTTACTCCACCACAATTTTAGCGGCTCAACTAAGTATATAATCATCTACCCAACTAGAGTTAGGTGGGCACACAACTCTAACAAAATACAATGCCATGTTCAAATAATGTGCTACTTGTTGAATAGTGCATTTGACATATAATCTACTATCGTAAAGATAAATGAGTATCCTTTTATTCTAAAACATTTAGACCGGACACTGCGTAAATTATTATATGCCAATTGTTGATGATGCATCACACATATAATCTAGTATCAAGGTGAGAAATGTGTACAATTTTTCCATAGTTTCCAAATCCTATATCCAGATCCATTATATCTAAAATGTCTAATTACACGTACGTTGAACGATATACTGCTACAAACATAAATGATTAACAATTAATTTTGTTGGAAAATCTTCAAGCCTGATACTACACAAACAACAGTATGCCTCCTACCGGGATGGTGCATCTTAAAGATGAAATAGTACTAAGGTGATAGATGAATATTTTTTTTCTTGGGATTTTTATTTCGGATACCGTATAGATGAATGTATGCCAGCCAGGAAGTGATGTTTCACGACAAATAACCAATTGCTACAATGATAGTGAGTATCCTTCTCCTGAAATCCTTGAAATCGGATACTCTTTCAAAAGAGAAAGAAATCAGATAATCATTTTGCAACTGGACACACCCATTGAGTTATAAATACTCACATAAGGGCAAATTTTTTTAGAGAGACGAAGCAAAGGTTGATGAGGAATTTCAACTAGGGAAAGGACTATCATTTAGTTTCACTCCTTCAAGGACAAGCAGAAGTCCTAAAATACAGAGTGATTCTCAAGAAGGTGTGTTGCACAATTCTCTTTTCTTTATTTTTACAAGTTAAACACATATTTGGCCACTTTTTTCTTCCTATGTTATAGCACTTTGTGGTTCTACTTTTCCAAAGCACTACCTACCTCATTTCATGAACTCGAGAATCCTTGTTTCTTTTGGAGTTTATACTTAGAATTATGAGAGAGTGCATTATATTTATGTGATTTTTTCCAAAATCCGAGTATATTTGGACTCATGAGTTACTTGTAAAATTCCAAATACTACTCTAATCTAACTAGCTAATGCTATGCTCCTAGAATGCATGATTTCTAAAATGTTGAAACTCGTTTTTGGCCATTTGGGTTTTCACTTGAGGGGAAAACATTAACTCTATTAAAGTTTTTTTTACATTACTAGTAATAATTTTTACTGTATATAAAAATGCTAATGGTCAAATCTGCCCACACAGAGGCTATAGCTAGCATGCTCAGTGGAATAAATAAATAGATGGGCCACGGGGAAAAGAAGGACGGTGGCATTCCTGAAGTATTCGTTAAAAGAGGGGACCAAACGTTGGCACTTTCCCCGATACAATCAACAAGACAACAAGCGGGAGAGGAGAGAGAAAGAGAGATAGAAAAAAAATAAATACATAGAGTTGGTGTAGGATAGGACAGGCCCCAGAAAAAATCGCTCATTTTCTCGCCTCAGCGCTCTCTCCCCCTCCCTCCTTTTTCTCACTCTAAAAGCAAATACACGCCCTCCCTCTCTCTTTCTCTCTCCTCGTCTCTCTCTCGCGCTGCTGCTGTTAATGGTACAGCCTTTGGCTTGGTGGAGAACCAGATGCCTTTGATGTGTGAGTGGTTGGTGTTTCCTTCTCTCTCCTTTAATTTTTTTCTGCGATTTCTTCCTCACCCCTATCTCTCTCTCGGGAGAATTGCTGTGTGGGACGAGGAGAGAGAAAGTGCTGGTGCGATAGATAGCAAGCCAACAAAATCAGCAGCCCCCATTTCTTCCCCTTTTCCTCGCCTCTCTCCTCCTCCTCCTCCCCCCTCCCTCCCCATCTGCTCCCAGTTCCCCCAGCCAGAAATCGAGCCTCCCACCGCCACAGAGCTCCGAGCTCCTCACCATCCTCCTCGTCTGCTCGCTGCGTGGATCTGCCGGCGGGATGCTCGCTCCCTCACGCGCGCGGCCGGGGGAACGGGTGTGAAGAAAGGTGA
This sequence comes from Panicum hallii, assembly GCF_002211085.1. NCBI lineage: Eukaryota > Viridiplantae > Streptophyta > Magnoliopsida > Poales > Poaceae > Panicum > Panicum hallii. Next base: position 37,451,262 of record NC_038048.1, on the reverse strand, counting down.
GAGCGGAGAACTCTCTGGTGGTACGCTGTTCTTCCGATTTCTTGCTGTGTGATTTCTTAGGTTGTTCTTGGCTTCCTCTACCCGAATCCGCGGCCTTTTTCCTGGTTCTTGCGCGTCGCTCCCCCCTTCTTCTCCTCTCGCCGCCGGAAGACTGGCATCTGCGGACTGGATCTCTCTTTTGGAGTTGGGATTTCTCGTATTTCTCTCGCTGATTGTGAGCTCTAGATCTCCGCTGTTTTTCTTTCCTCACTTGATGCGCGTGCTGTTCGTGGCAACCGGCAGAGATTCTCGATCCCTGCATCTGCTTTCTCAGATTTGGTGCGGATTAGGTCCCGTGCTAGAGCTCCTGTGCTTACCCATGGCTCGTCCTCCTCCAAGCCACAGAAATCCCTATTAGGCCAGCGATTAAGGAGCAGAAAATCCTTTCTTTTCTTGATTTCTTTCTATATTTGTCATTGATAAGCTCCCTTTCCTCTTTTTCTTCTTTCGCTATTTATTTCCCCATCAAGAAAGCACTACCATACAAGCTACCCTCCAGTGCTTGGTGACTGTTCATGTCTCGTGCACTGCTGCTCCCTTTGTGCGAATCCTTTGCGAGAGCTGCATGATCCGCGTTGGCTTCTCCTTCATCTGCTCCTGGACTTGCCTCTCCACTTCCTGCCGTTGGATGATATTTCATGTGCTTCGAGCTAATCTTAGATCAGCTTCCTCCGCGCCTCTTCTCTCCATCCTCCCATCCGTATCTTTCATGCAGCATCTATCTACATAAAATCATGCTGTTAGATTCGCCAAGAACAGCCCGTTTGATGTGTGGACATGAAATAACATGGGGCTTGGTTTCTTTCTGCAGGTGCCTGATGAGGTAGTGGGCGGCCAAGGAAGCAAAGTTTCTTGCTCTCCACCTGTTGAACTTACCAACTTGGTATGCTGGAGTGCGAGGATAAGAGCAGGCCCAATTGCTTCACAGCTCTTGGGTTCTTGGTGCCAACTGTAGCAGCAGCAGATCTGGGGGGAGCACCGAAGGCGTTCATCAGATGTTATCCAGTGAGCACCCTTCAGGCCCCTCATGTTCCTCCAAGTCTGGTGGCCCGAGTGTGAGCGCTGATCCGGCGACGTCAGCGGCGGAGGAGCCGGCGAACCAGGATCCCAGAGATCTGGTCCAACCGTATCCCAAGTTCTCCATAAGGTGAAAAAGAGCTACACGTATACCTTTGATTCAGTACCTTGGGAGATGGATTATTTTCGGTGTTTAACTTCTGGATCTCTGTCTTTCTGATGCGTCGATTAATTATTGGCTGCTTGGTTTGAGGGGTCGGATTGGGTATGAATGGTTGCTTTCAGGGTTAATCCGTGTTATTGTCCGGGAGGTGTTTAATTAGTTTAATTTCCTGTTGATTAATATAAAAGTGGGCCTTTTTTCACCCCCCAGAATCTGAAAATAAAAGGATGCTCCTTTGATGAATCTTTGTCCACTGCCTACTAATGTTTTCCTTTTCCATACTTGGTGGTTCTGCGATAAACAGGCAAGCGACATATTTTTGGAGATTTCAGTTTTGATATGACAGCATATTCAGTAGGACCATGTTGATGTTGTTTCTCTCTCTTCTTTTCAACATTTGCGGATGGTTTGAATCTTATACAATTTGGCAACACTATACATGGAGTGTTCATCGTCTAGGTATGTATTAGCATATGCTAATGGGTCCATGTTTCTGTCTCTATTTTCAGAGATTATGTTTTTGCTTCAAGGAGCAAAGGCGTCAAGAGAAGCTGGCCTTTCCATCCAAACTCGTTGCAGCTTTGCCTGAAGCGAGGTGTGAAGGATCCACTGCCTCCATTTGAGCCTCCTGATTTGATCCGGTCACAGCCGTTAAATACTTTCATAGACGTTGTGCAATCTGCTGCGTGTTCAGAAGCCATCGCTAGTGCTGGTCTGGTGAAGACTAGAGATGCTGGTTCGTCAAACGAGGATACAAGTGATATCAACTTCCAGTCATGCCAACCAGTAGATGAATCACTTGGACCTTCACCATACACATCACCGGAGGATGGGAAATCTGGTATCGACCAAGTGGGAAGTACAAATGAATCAGACCATACTGATGAGGCTTTACGAATAGATCTGCAAGATAATAGCTGCACGAAAGCAAGTCGACAAACTGAGGTTGCTGTGCCCTCGTGGCCATTGAGAAATCTTGACTCATCGTGTGGTCCATCTGAAAAGAAGGGCAAGTTTGTAGTCAAGTTAGGCACCCCGACAGATATTCGGCGGACAGAAGACATAGCATCTAACTCTAGCTCAGTTTCAGACCCCATGGCTTCAAAGACTTGTCCTGTTTGCAGAGTGTTTGCTTCTACTTCGAACACCACATTGAATGCCCACATAGATCAATGCCTTTCTGCTGAGTCTAATACTGAGCTTGTTGAAACAGTCTTTGTGAAACCTAAAGTGAAGCCAAGAAAGAAGCGATTGATAGTGGACATATACGAGACTTCCCTTCCATTCACCCTTGAGGATCTTGATCGGAGGAATGGCACTAATTGGGCAGTTGAGTTGGGCATGTCCACAGCGAGCAAAGAGGTTTGCACTGAGAACCAAAGCCCAGAAGTGGTACCGTTTGACCGAAGAGATGATGAAAGAGAAGGAGATGTCTATGTTGATTCTAACGGCATAAAAATTAGAATTTTGTCCAAGTGTAGTGATGCACCTTTGGTGTTGAGGGATGATCTTGGTTCAAGGAAAGTTGCGAAGCATGAGACTGGAAAAGGTATGCTCATGAGCAAAAAGATGCAGAAGTCGAAAATGTTGAAGAATAAGAAGCTCAAGATGCATGGAAAGAAGTACAACAAAACAAACCATTTGAAGTCCCAGGTAGTGTCTGTTAACTTCCGCTATAGTTTATATTTCACTCTTACTCTTACTGTGTTTATTGACTGGTTAATGTAATCATGCACCATTATTCCATGGAGTGCATACTCATATTTTCAGGCCTCTCAGACTGCAGTTCATACCGTTTGAACTTATGCGGATTTATGTTCCATAAACTTGCTACCTATTATGTCTCATTTTAACTCCTCGTGTCATAAAAGATTTGTAAGAACGGAGATTAGACTTGGATATGTCGCTGTTTAATCCCAAATGGAGTTGCAAGGGTATAAGCAACTGGGTTCTTAACTATGGAACCCATTTTTTAATTATTACCGAGTCCTTTGTTTCACAGATGTTAACAGTTGCTGCGTTATTTATTGAAAAATACCTTCAGGTTCTGGAGGCAGCAGCCTTTAAAATTTAACTTTTTTGAATTGTGTTCTGCGTGAGTTAATTTACGTTTGATATTAGTTTAAACATGCCATGTTTTTGGGTGGATGTGAATATATCTCTTGTTATGTTAGGTGTGAAATGTTCCTCAATTGCATATGATAATAGTTTGTTGTGTAGTCGATCTCATTTAATTGTTTTATAAAAAAATTTTGCACCTTTGATTTATTGCTGTGAGATATGTAGGTTCCAGCATACCCACATGATGATATCAATGAGGAAACCTCGGAGGAGGAGCGACATGTGCGGAATCCTTCTGAAAGCACCAGCAATTGTGGTTCTGGGACTATGCGGCAGTGGGCATGTTCCAAACGCTCAGATATTGCCAAGAATTACACCAGAAAGTTCAGTGATAAAGTGACATCTGGAGCACAGAAATCAGATAGGAGCAGCATGCTTGGCTTTAATGATTCCCAAAATACAGAAAGTCCTGCTGGGGTGTTTTCTTCCGAGTCACCAGAAGACATGGCCACTACCTCAGAAGCCATTGGCGTTGAGCAGAGTAATGCAAGATTGCTCAGATCGATTCCTACATGGATATCAAAGACCCCTCTGCAGAGTGGCATTATGCCAAAAGTACCTAGATCAGCTGCAGCTCTTGCAAAGAGGAAAATTAAGGAGATTGGAAGGAGAGAAGCTAATAAGCTAGATAATTATGATATAGTGAGGAATCCCATCCCAGCTAAAAGATCTGAAGCTAGGTGTCTTTCTTTCTCCACTGCAGGGCCAAGCAATGGACCAAAAAGGTTAGTCTCTACATCTAAGAAGATCCGAAAGCAACGATCTCTGTTGAGGACTGGCAAGCGCGCATTTTCACCTTCTACCGTTCATGGTTTTGGCCAAGACCATGAACCTGATACCAGACATGTAAATAAGAAGTTCAGGGTTTCTAATAATGAGGGCCCCAAGAAGTTTGTGAAGCACACCGAAGAGGATACAGCGGATAATGACTTCTCTTTTGGAAGTGATATGCCAGAATTGGGACAGCAGGATGATCAATATGATGTGACACAAGAAACAGAGGGTACACAAATGTATTATGAGCGTGAAGAACCTGAAACTGATCTGCCATATGATTCAGTATCCAGAAGTAATCCTGCTGACTGTCAAATAAGTGATGGTTCTCTGAGTCCTGAAAACAACAGAGAAGCAGGTGATGTTTTTGTTGAAGGCTATAATGTAGCTGTGGAGGATCCAAGCTCCAGTGAGCAATTAGCACATCATGGCCATGAGTTCAACAGTGCTATCAATAATGAGGCGGAGGAATGGCAGATAGATCCGACTTCAACAAAGGAATCGAGTGCTTGCTTTACTAATAACAGAGACATGGGTCCTGGAGCTCCTCAGGATAACTCATCAATAACGTCAAATAGAGAATATTCCAACCAAGAGCATGGTTTGCCACTCGGACGGGACTTGCTGGACTCTCCTATTTCCACTGCATCAACTATGTCTGCTTCAGCTGCTTTGAAGGATTCAAGGATTAACGAATCAGAACCAGGTCTGTCTACTAGTAGAACTGTTGAAGAACGAACCACTGGGAGCTTAAATCAAGAAACCAAGTCTATACCTTTGGCAAGAGAAGGTGAACAACTGCCCAATGAGAAGCCTTGCTGTTGTTCTTGTCGGGAGAATATTTCCAGAGAGTCTCATCAAAGTGCAGTAGTCAGACCACCAATGTTGAATTTTGCTGGAAAGCAGGTTCCACAGTTGCACATTGGTTTAAGGGCATCATCGTCTTTCAGCACATACCAAAGAACCACCACAAAGCCCAACCCTTGCTTGGATACACACGATCATCCTTTAGCGGCTAAGGTTTCAGCTAAATCTGCTATGAACCTCCCATCTTACACAACAGACTGTATGGGCTCCTCATTACAAAATCAGCTTCCTTCACCATCAAATCCTATCTTGAGACTGATGGGTAAGAATTTGATGGTGATGAACAACGAAGAGAGTGTGCATCCTCAACCACCAAGTTCAGACTATGTCTTGAGAGGGAATTATGTGGCGCCTGTTGGTTTTGTGCCTCCAAACTACCAGCATCTCAGTAATTCAGCATTTATCAACACACCTCCAACCACAGCAAGTCACCAATTTCCTTTACCAAGTGTTCAGGCTGGCAGCTTTGTTGGTCCTCCATTGCATGGTGGTTCTGTGATGCAATCTGACAATCATGCTCAGCAGAAGGCCTACAGAAACATTGTGCCAGTCATCCATCATCCAACTTACATGATGAAAGAAGTGATTGTGATCGATGATTCTCCCGAACGCAGAAGTGAGCCACAAGTTAGCATGCTTCTCCCCCCTGCCCCGTCGCCGAAAACGATGTCAGTACCAAACACTATGCCACCCCGGCCATTTTACTGCCTTCCATCACAAAGCCCGATTTTGCCAAGGGAAAGGGCTGTTGGATCCATGCCTGTATATGCAAACGTTGGCCCAATGGTTGGTGTCGGCTCATCAGGTCAAGGAAGCCAAACAGAAGTAGCCAATCCTTACATGCAAAATCCATTCTTCGTCCAGTCTCCAACTGGTTACATGAACCCGCCCGTGTACTATCCTCAGAATTTGCGGTGATAGTTTCTCAGTAACTCAAATGACCAGGAGAACTCCATTTAGCTTGCCGGTCATCACTGTCAAAGTGGGGGGAAATGAGAGTTTCGTGATGGGTCTAAAAATGCTGAGACTAGTGAACCTGCATGAGATGTCTGACTTTCATGAGGATTTTCACATAGGTTGCTTCTTTAGTTTTTTTCCCCTTAAAGGTAAACATGTTTGCCATCAAAAGTATTTTAATCACATCCTGCAAAGTTGCAGTAAATTATAGTATGCAATTCCAATAGTTCCCCAAAGGAATATATCTCAGTATTTATCGAAGAAAAAGTAACACCTTACATTCCCAATAGCATTTTTTTTCTATCTTGGATGTTCTTTTCTTTCCACTCTGTTCTGTGAATGGTTGCCCATCGGCTTATTTCGAGTGTTGATAGTTGTAGCCTCTTCAGATAGCATCGTCTGTAGAATCAGAACGCCTGCAACGATTTATTATGATCGTCTTAGGAACAAGCAACCGCATGTGATACTGGAGAACATAAGCCCAACACCAATAGATTGGTTGCCTACTCTGAAAAGGCGCTTCCACGCTTCCTTCTGCTCGAGTCTGATTGGAACTGATGTGTCCGAAGAAGCATTGATCCTGTTCCTTTAGGTTGAGAGGGCTTTGATGGTTTTGATGCATTAATTTTTTTGGATGTTTTCACATATCGAAATCATGAAATGGCCTGCTAATTCAGTAATGTAAAAGGTTTGATGCATTCTTGTCTGCTCGGCGTTATCTCTGCGCGTATGGGATCGCGTGGAGCTGCAGAAACAGCTCTGTAGTTCCGTTTGGAAACACAGTCCATTGTTCTGTCCGGTGGTGAAGTGTTTTTCTTTTCTTTTTTAGTAGTAGCATCGCTGAATTTTATTTTCTGGTTATTATAAAATAAAATAGGGAGGCAGAATGTTAAGGCGCGATCACCCACCTTGCCTGACATCCGCCGACGGCCGTAGTCACTGGCGCCACGAGAGCCCCTCGCACCACGGATTCCTCTTTCTCCAGTGGAGAGAGACCAGCCGGTGCTTCCTGCCAAGTGTCAGCGTAACCACCCAGCTGATGAAGCTCCGATGCAGTTAAAGCTGCATCCTCTAAACCTTAATTTCTTTTTTTTTTACCGGAACTGGTTAGTATAGAAATGTAAAGAAAAGAAGTGGGAATCAGTTCAATAATGGGCAGTCGCTAGGAGGAAAGCGGCAGAGCAGAACTAGCAGCAGCGAGCCGGGGCAGCGCGGTGGCAGCGAAGCAAAGTGACGGCCGCTGCTTTCGCTGCGGCGTGGCGTGGGGAACGGCCGTTGCAGTGGCCGGCGCCGCGCGGTGCCCGCTCCGCACCGCAGCCTTTCTTCTCCTCGCTGCCGCCTGCGACACATCCTCCGGCAGCGGCATCGCCCAGTACCGGCACGGCGCCAATGGAAGGCCTCTATCCGCAGCGCGCCCCCGATCGGACGATTAGACGAGCGGGGGAGACCGAGGCCGGCTGGTCGGATGCTGGGCAGCGGCCGGTGCGCGACCGGGTGGGCGAGCGAGCTTGGCACCCGACGGCCGCCGCGGCGCCGAGGCGGTGAGGCCGCAGCAACAAACAAACACGCAGCTCCCTTGGTTTCCATCCGGGACGGATGGTCCCCGAGGCTGCCGATCCCAACCAGCTGCCCACCACTCGATAGACAGATGCCTCGCAGCGAGAGGTCCGTACCGGCAGCCACGACGCCATGATGAGCCGCCGCGGCTGGCTGCTGGCGCCCGTACGCCGCGCTCGATCCATGGAGCTGGATCCATCTCGGCGCAGCGATCCTCCTCTCTCCCCCTCCCTCCGTTCTAGACCGTGAACAGGGGGACCAGCCAATCCTGCCGGCGGGGAAAGGGCGAACGAGCGAGAGCGACGGCCGCGGGCCGCCCAGCAGTGCCCGCCGGCCGCCGTGGGGTCTCCTACCAGGCCCGCAGCCCGTGTCGCGTCCACAGTGGCCGTTGCTTTATGTGGCCACCATGTCACATGGCCATGATGATTTTTGAGCTTTTCCTTCAGCTGATGTGCCTGCTAAAACTCGCATTTCTTTTGGGTTTTCTACTTCCACCCAGATGCATTGGCTACTGCTAAGCTCTCCTTTGCCACGTACCTGCAGACTCTGTAGTCGGAGGAGCATCGCAGAGGGCACCGACGACGCGCTCGGCGTCCGGAAAGGGCAGCAAGTCCGCGAGTGCCTTCATGGTAGCACAGTGCCCGTTCACGCAAGCCATTACCTCCAATGGCATGGTACCTCTTGTTGGCTGGTAAGTAGCGCGCCACCGTTAGTCCAGTGCGATTGTGTTCGTGGAAATCGCGGCCCGATCACACTGGGACCCATGCGTCAGCGGGACGACTCCTCCTGCAGTAGTGCTGAGGAGGCTCGTCCTGTGTTCATTTCGGCCAACCATAGCAGGCGGCTACATTTTATTATTCCTACCGAAGGCGGAGCCTGGAATCAAACCCAGGGGACGAGCCAAGCCATATCAAATTAATAGATAATAAATCTATTTGTAGCGGTGTTTGGCGTTAGTAAAAAGCTACGCTAAATGTATTTTCCACACTAAACAACAATCAGGACGCGGGCTCGAAATGACAAACACGAGAAGCAAGGGAAGCGGTTCTTCCGGATGCACTCATATAGAATGAGCCGCCGCATGATATAGTTCCCAACAAGTCGAATAATAATTATGACAGAAGTATATATGGTATGATAAAATACTTATTTATATTGTAACGTAGCATGGATAATCATATTTCACCTGTATCAACAGATGGCCAAAAGAGAAATAACTAAGTACTTTTACAGTTTTAGTATAATATAGTTTTAGTATAATGTGTAGCTTAGAAAAAATAATTTGTATGTCTGGTAAATAGGAAGGCATTTATATTTATAAAAAGCTACCAGTGCTTGGTTTAAATGATTAGAAGATCTAACTATTAAAAAGGTCTAAATGATTAACAATTAGTCTAAATAAATAACCTAGATTTGTTTGTCTGGATCATGAGGAGGGGCCATGTTCCCTGCCGGCTCCTCTCGCCTCCGCCACTGATTTCTACTACTAATTTTTATTCCAGATTTTAGAAATTCACTTTATCTAGATTTTGCAGTCGGCCAATCCTCCCTCAACTTTTACAATGTTGTGGCACAACAGGTAGGTGACAAAGATATGTTGTGAGTCAAACAACAATTTCCCACAATTTAGGATCCACACCATACTTAACTAAAAAAAAAGCTTAGCACTGGGAGATTCTATGCAGGGTGAAACCCAGTGGATGCGAAACTGGATTCCGACCCCCTTCCATTATGGAAGTTCTGAAGCAAGCAATTAACAAAGGGCAATAAGAAACCTAATATTTATTCAGCTATTAGCCTTTTGATAAACAGTTTTTGGCAATTTGGTCCCCCTTACTTTTTTGCCACGGTCCGCCACCGATGCTACATAATTGTTTGTTTGGCCACTCATCACCAGGTATGGACACCTAGTAACATCAAGATGCAGCTCGACTAAGACTTGATCTCTAAAGTTCAACATGTCATACGATGCAAAAGGAAATTGTTGAGGAGGCTACCTTCGAGGGGAACAGTCGGAGGTCTTAGGCGAGGCGAGCTGATGGAGGGGGTCACAACGATTACCTCCAATTCCTTTCTTCTCCCTTGTGTTCTTTCTTACAGGGGGACAATAGCTAGGATGGCGAAGGTTCTCGGAGACACAACTGTGAGTGAAGATTTTCGAGCGTTCTCGAACATGAAGAAGGAGGCCAACCTCAAGGTGAAGACCTTCAATGGTGACGAGGACCAGTTGCTGCCCGCAGCAAGGATAAGGAAAGAAGTAAGCGGGTCGGAGGTTACTTTCGGTATCATATGAGAAGCTTGATCCTAGACAATTTGTACACTCCAAGTTTTAGGTATACCCTTAGAGCCGAAATATTCTTACAATATTTCGAGCAGATAGGGATATTATGTGAACTATGTAATAGAGGTAGGAGTATAAATATTCCATTCTTTTACTATAATCGGAATAATTTTTTATAATTTTGTGAGTGCTAAAATTTATTCCATTAAGCAAGAGAATCTTTTCATTTTTCTGTTTGGGAGCAAGTCGTTCGGACCCCAACAGAAATATATACGTGGACGTGTATCAATCTTCTTGTTTATATTTACCTTTTTTTTTTGTTTCTGGAAGATAGAACATGCAGCACCGGTGCCTGGTTACACGTGTAAAACGACAGGTTGCTCCCCTTTCGTGGGTTGCTGTGACACACACCACAAACCCCACAAGGCCCACGAAGAGGAATCTTCCTGCACATATGTTGTACTACGTCAGTGATCACTTGCCTCTTCCTTTCTTTTAATGGTGCAGCAGTGCTGCTTTTGAATATTCTTCGTGTGTGCGTGTGTGTGTTTGCGACGAGAAATGTTCTGTGTGCTTGGCTATGGCTTCAGTCTTTTTTCCCCTCGAAAACCAAGTTGCAGGGGGAGTTTTTTTTTTTTTGAAAAACAGTTGCAGGAGGAGATGGCATATGGTTCCAAGTCCCATGCTAAACAGTGGTGGAAACTGAAAAGGTTACTGGGCATGTTCACATGTTGTCTGAGAAGCTGGAGGTCGTGAACACTGAACTGAACAAATTGCCTTGTTGCAAGCAACTAAGCCTGGCCCAAAGGGAAAAGGCACCTCACGGCCCGGCCTTTCTCGGCGACACATACGGTCTCTATAAACAATGGGCCGGAACCCACGCTGGATCAAGCCGCCGCCCACGAAAAGCCTGGGACCGAATCCCCCCAGGCGTCATCCATGGCGTTGGTTCGGCCGGTGTTCTTCCTTGGCGGACATCCTTTCCTTCCTCGGCATCGTTTCGTGCTTTCCTCAACCTTCCCCCTCTTCCGTGGCGCGCAGTTTCTCCGCCGCCTCACGGAATTTTCCCGCGGGGTACATAAATACCCGCGCAGCAGGCGGCGGCGGCGGCCCCGGTCGTCCTTGTCGTTTCCCATCATCACCCGCCACCACCGTCGCGGCGTCCCGGTTCCAGGAACTTTCCTCGCGACAGGTGCGTGGTTTCTCTCCCCCCACCCGCTCTAGGTTGGTCCAATTTATTCCGGAATTTTCCATGAAAATTTGCGGTTCGTTGCAACCGAGGTCTGCGGCGTGTAGTGCAGTTTCTTGGAATTTCGTTTGGCGGGCTGCTTAGGAATAATTTGTTAGAGGGTGAATCGGACGCAGCGAGGATGGGAGGGACGGTGACCTATAAATTCCCTCTGCGTTTGGGTTAGAGCAAGCGTAGAACCAAGCAGTTTGTTTCCGAATTGTGCCTCTTCGTCCTGTAGGGGTAGGATCGTGGAATTAGGATGGTTCTATTGGAGTCTGTAACTACCGCAAAGGATTTAGGCCAGTTGTCTCCAGAGCCTCCTCTTGGTTCTTCTCTTGTTGAGATGGATAGGGGCGAGGTAACTCAACTTGTTGGTGAAAGTTTCAATAGACAGGAGAAGTTAGCTGAACTTCGCTTTATGGATATCAAAAGAGCTAGCCTGGGTCCTGGCGCTGGGAGGGAGATTATAATCCGGCTGCTTCCGGAGCTGCCTTTCCATGAAAAGGCACGGGTACCCAAATTAGCTCTACCATGGCTGGCATGGCAAGATCATTGTTTTGTTCAAGCATCGCGGAGGAAATGTTCTACATTAGGGAGGTGGAGAAGAGCCAGGAGGCAATCACGCAACAATCCCCTGCAGCTTAACATCGATTTTTTGGTGCTAGCCACGAGCTATTCGCTAGGCATAATAGGTCCGAAGATGATTGGGGATTGTAATAGGGAAAGGGTTAGAGTGAAGGATTTTGGTGTTGCAGGAAAAGGGCGCAAGACACACCGAAGAGCTATTAGCGGCCAGGGACACGCTTCCCTTGTTAAATCTTGCTTGGTAGCATCTGATGCAGTTGATGCTTTCAGCAGCTACAGGCTGTTGATGAACTATGATGGGGATTGTAATAGGAAAAGGGTTAGAGTGAAGGATTTCGGTGTAGCAGGAAAAGGGCGCAAGGCACACCGAAGAGGAATTAGGGACAAGAGACATGTTTCCTTTGTTGAATCTTACTTGATAGCATCTGATGCAGGTGATGCTTTCAGCAACTACAGCTACAGGCATAGAACAATGTTGATGAACTATGATGGGGATAGAAGCGAGGACCTGCAAAGTGAGGAGGTTCAGTCAGCATACAGAAGAGACAGTGACATTGGTGAGGAAATGGTAATAAGTGAGGAGCAAACTGATGACAATGATTGGAGCTGGGTGAATCAAGGTAAAGATGGTGATCCTCTTGCAGAATCAGTTTCTTCACTTCATACGACACAACAAGTCCTTGAAAGTGGTAAGCTTCTTCTCTATATTCATGTTTCTCATGGACAACGTTTTAAATTTTCTTGTGTACTGATCAGCAATTCAGTAGGTGTTTCTTATGGCCTATGTACTTTTCTGCCATCTAGATGACATGTGATGGCTTAGTTGTTTAGATTTTTTCTTTAAGGAATACTGGTCTACTATGTTGGTGGGAACTTGATTTTTTTTTTCTTAATCTTTGCTGGCTGCAATAAACTGTCCCACAACGTGTTCAATGTTAGGAAGCGATAAAAATTATGGTGCCTTTTATCTAGTATGCCGGTGCTGCCTTAGGTCACGTATTACCTAATTTAAGGATAAAACATATAGTTTTGTCTACTTATATGCGATGGTATTTTGATCAAACCTCCCCTTTTATAATGCCATCGTTCCTTGTTCAGTACTGCGTATCCACTTCTGAGTGTTCTTTTGGCTAGTTTCGGTTGTGATGGAGAAATCAGCTATTTCAGTTCTTGGTTATAACAAAGTTGTGCCATCCCAGTTCTTAGTGAATTATTCTTTTTATATGTATCACTTGATCCAGTGTGGAAAAATATGTATCACTCGATTGCTGCATCTTCTAAATTGTTTTCAGTCTTTGAGCTTTGGTTTATGTTTGTTTTCACCACCTTACCTTTTTTTTCTTTTGTCTGTGATGTTTAGAGATACAAAAATTGTCAGAACTTGGCAAAGAACTTGAGGCGGAGGAATCCACTTCCGGAAACAAAGACCAGGATGTGATCGTTTTGCCCTCTGCAGAGGTCGACATGCTGGAATTGAATGAGAAGATGGAGCACCTTGAGCAGAAACTGAAAGAAGCATCCAACACCATCCGGGAGAAGGACCTGAGGCTGTCCAAGCTTCAGAAACTCATCAGCACCGCAGACAGCCCAGCCCCGGAGGAGGAGGAGGCCACCGCTAGCGTCGACCAGCTGGTGGCGGAGCTGGAGCGCCACCTGCTGGAGAAACTGGAGGCCGAGGTCCAGTGCCTGGTGATGCTGAAGGCGAGGCAGAGCTGGCAGGTCCGGGCGGAGGACCGCGCCGCCCTGGAGGAGCAAGAGGCGTCTCCCGCCGGCGCGACGATGCTGCTCAAGCTGCGGGAGACGGAGGGCCGGATCGTGACGCTGAAGGAGCAGGTGGACAGGCTGGAGGTCCGGGAGAAGGAGCTGCACCGGGCGACGGAGGCCCTGAGGGTGCAGAGCCGGACCTTCAAGGTGTCCCTCTTCGGCCTCGTCCAGCTGGTGATGCTGTGCTTCTCCCTGAAGGTGTTCTTCGCCCGTGTGCCCGTCCCGTTCGACGAGGTCGTGCCGACATGATTTCGGGTTCGACGAGGTGGTGGTGGGTTGCGATGTCGCTAACGTCTTACCCCTGACGGTACGGTAGTCGGTAGGTGGTGTAGGTGTTCGGTACACTGAAGTGCAGGTTGTGATGATGTAGTACGTCAGAAATTACGCGTGTTCTGTAAGATAGTACTAGGTCTGTGCATAAATTGGGTGATTAAAATCCTTTTCCGTTCCTAAAAAATAGGGTGATTGACTAGTCGGATGACTGACGGTTTGCAGCTACTGAAAGGTAGTGTCAGCTTCAGTTCCTCTCGATTTCATACTTGTTTGATGATCGAAAAACTTGGTCAATGTCCGAAACTAGAAGTTGTGATGCGAGCTTTAAAAAAATTAAAAACAATACTGCACATTTTCTTGGTTCACTTGGCTGTAACCTGTAACCCGATGACACAACGCGATGGCGACGCTTGCCCAAGGCCACGGCGGCGGCCGGCGGCGCCTTGCAGGTCGCACCAGCCCGAGAACGGCCGTCGTCGCGCGTACGTGACCTCTGGGTGAACGAGGTCAATGACTATCGGCTCACGGTCTCAGACAGCCGTGACACAACCTCCCGGTGCCGGAGAGGAGAGCTTGCAGAAGTGGCGCGGCCCGCGCTGTGTACGTTGCGTTGGCGCGAAGGAAATCCGCAGCCAAATGTTCAGGCGGGCCGGGCGAGCAGGGGACTGGACGGCTGGACCACCATGTGAACTCCTTTCTTCTGCTGACAGGGCGGGCTCATTGGGCCCATACACGCGTAACTTGCAGGCCTGCGGAATCCAGGAACAAGACTGGCCCATGGTTCAAACGAGCCCACTGTGATCTTCCACCACTCCCAGTCCCTACCCACCCTCCCCCGAGCTCTGCCGAGCTTTATTTATTTTGCGAAGAGGAACCGGCGGGAGAGTCGGAGAGATGCTGGGAGACCGGATCGGCGGCGGCATTGATCCAGGGAGGAGAAGGATGCGAACGAGGGGCAGCGGCACGGAGGCGAGAGCAACAAGCTGCTGCATGTTGCCGACATCTTGACGGTGCGCTCAGGCGCCGGCCGCCGGCAGTGGCGCCCTTCCAGCAGCGTAAGCCTCCAGTCGGCGGTGTCCTCGCGCACCACGTTAATTTAAGGGGCGGCAGAATCCCCGGCGGGCTCGCCATCGACATCGGGCGCCGGCGGCGGGACAGAATAGTCGTCAGACAAACCCCGTAAATTGGATCCATGTATTTATATAGACACCCCTAAATGTTTAAGAAAATCCATAAATCGGATCGCGACTAATAATCATAATCCGAATATATACATAAAACCTCCTGCATAAATTGAGAAAACCCCCTAATTTGATCGTGATTAATAGTCATAAAACAACCTAACTTAAATCGAATTTCTGTCCTCCATCATCCATTCTCTAGTGGCCCCATCCGCCGTCGAGGGTGCATGCGACGTGCATTTGCTGGAGATCCGCTAGCAGCGGTGCAAGAGGGTAGTCCGCTGGCCCAACCATCGTAGTGTTATTCCATGCTCCGTCAGCCGAACCCTCCCCCCCTCCCCCCAATCGATCTCAGGTCGTCCGCCGTACGTCGCTGCGGTGCACGCGGTGGCACTGTAGGCGACCGGCGCGGCCAGCAAGTCACACGCATGGAAGTGGTGTGTTGCGAAGGAGGTGGAAGAACGTACACTGCGCGTGCTCCGGGCGCTGATGGCAGCGCCATGGCACCTACCACCGAGCTCTTGCAAGTGTGATTTAACCTTGTCGTGGCACTCACAGATGGAGCTGAACATGAACAAGAACTCATTGTTTTATAAGCCAATTCCTTCAGTGCCATAAATATTTTGATGTCTACCTTCTGTGCTATTAAAGTTTTAGAAGTTCCTTCAATGCCATAGAAATTTTATTTCACCCCTTCAATACCGTTGCAATTTCCGTCAATGTGATGTTAACTGAGCTGCAAAACGATGATTTTACCCCCTGGCCACCTGTCAGTGCCCAACTCTTAATTCCTTTCTCTCCCCCTCCTTTTCTCACGTCCTCGCGCCGCCGTCGGCCCCGCGCTCGCCATCCTCGCATTACCGGTCGCCGCCCGGCCGGCGATAGAGCCGACACTAGCGCGTCGGGGCGAACCCATTTGGGGGCCCGCGCGAGCACTGGCCGGACGAAGGCGGCCGGCGCGTGCAGCTCGGCCCGACCATGGTGGCCGTGGCGGCGCCGTGCCACCCTCTGCGCGCGTGGCCGAGGAGGGGCCAGGGAGGTGTGGCGGTGCAGGAGGGGGGGGAGGAGTGCTCACCGCGGCTCGGCTTGGGCAGAGGGAGGAGCTTCGGCGGCCGCGGCGGGGATGCTCCCAGGAGCTCCGGCGGCACTGCTCCGGCTGATTCGGCGGGAAGGAGCTCGGCCGGGGATGGGGGCTGCAGCAGAGGTCAAGAGAGGAGGTGACGAGGCTCAGGGCGTGTACAATCGAACGGGAAAGGCCGGTGATGGCCGGGGCGGAGCTCCGGCGGTGGCTCTTCTCGGTTGCCCAAGCAGGAAGAAGGGGAGGGGAAGGAGCATGGGGGCGCCGGGGAGCGGATAAGGCCGCCGACGCAGCCGCTCCCCTCGCACGCATACTGCCGGTAGCGCCGCTCACCTCTCTGTGCGAGCACGGGGATGTCTAGCTCGCCTCGACGCGCCAGTTGCTTCTGATAGAATTGGAGATCGACTAAGTGTTCTAGTTGGCTCGGTATTTAGCAATCACAACATTGGTTTAAGGGTAATCGAGAGATTAACACAGAGAGAGAGATGGATTAGATCCCATACCACCGGTCGAAGTTCCGGCATCGCCATTGTTCGCCATGGCGATGAAAAAGTCGAGCCGGAGTCGTGGACGAGAGCGGAGTCGTGCGGCGGTGTAGTCGAGCTGTGGCGGCGCGTGACGCAGAGGCTGCGGGGCTCGGTGCGGAAGCGGCGGGCTTCCCGTCGCTTCAGCGCCGCACTTAGATCGGGTTGTGCTAGGGTTTTAGGTGGGGTTGCAGACAAGCATGATGAACCTCGTCATGCGTGCCCCGGCCCCTCACCTTCTCTTTTATTGTGGCGCTGCGCGACGGGGGCCCACGTGCCATTGACTTGGCCGTGCGCCCCCGATCGGGGCGCGTGGTCTAACGGACTCCGGATCGGTCGTTGGACCGATCCGGGTCGAGATCAATCTAACATTCTCCCCTTTGATCTCTACCAACTTACTCACTTCTTATGTCCGATTTCATTCAGATTAATATATTGAGCATGCCTCGTCTCAACAGTTATTACTATTGGATTAACAGCCACAACATACTTTTCCGTTTGAAACAGAACCATACTTTTGGGCCCTTACTGTCCAGGATTCATAGGCTTTCCCGTAAACCCATGCCGGCTAAGTGTTCTCTGAACATATTGGGCGGTAAGCCTTTTGTGAGCGGATCCGCTAACATTTTCTTTGTGCTCAAATACTCAAGACTGATTGTATAATCCTTGATTTGCTCTTTAACAACATAAAACTTTATGTCGATGTGTTTGGCAGCTCCACTCGACTTGTTGTTGTGAGCGTAAAATACTGCAGGCTCATTGTCGCAGTACATCTTTAGTGGTTTTTCTATGCTGTCAACCACTCTTAATCCGGGTATAAATTTCTTTAGCCATTTAACCTGCCCCGATGCCTCGTAACAAGCTATAAACTCTGCATACATCGTAGATGATGCAGTGACTGTCTGTTTGGAGCTTTTCCACGATATAGCTCCACCTGCGAGAGTAAACACATAGCCTGACGTGGATTTTCTGTCATCCTTATCTCCCGCAAAGTCTGAGTCTGAATAACCCTCTATCACTAGAGATTCAGATCTCCTGTATGTTAGCATGAGGTCTTTCGTTCCTTGCACATAACGCAAAGTTTTCTTAACCATTTTCCAGTGTTCTATCCCTGGATTACTCTGGAATCTGCCAAGTATTCCGGTGACAAAAGCTAAGTCAGGGCGCGTACATACTTGAGCATACTGTAGGCTTCCGACAGCTGAAGCATATGATACCGCTTTCATCTGATCGATTTCGTACTGATTTCTGGAACACTGAAATTTCCCATAACTATCGCCCTTAACTATAGGAGCAGGTGTTGGCTTGCTCGCATGCATACCGTACTTCTTTAGTACCTTTTCTAGGTATGCTTTCTGCGATAATCCTAAAACCTCCTTGTTTCTATCTCGGTGAATCTCAATTCCTAAAACGAATGAGGCTTCACCTAAATCTTTCATATCAAACTTTGAGGACAAGAATTTCTTTGTCTCTAATAGCAGATCAATATCACTGCTAGCAAGCAGAATATCATCCACATACAGAATAAGGAAAATGAATTTTCCATTCTTAAATTTTGTGTAAATACAGTTGTCCTCCTCATTTTCTCTGAAACCAAACTTTCTTACGGTTTCATCGAATTTCAAATACCACTGTCTGGAGGCTTGCTTTAATCCATAAATATATTTCTTTAGACGACATCCCATCTTCTCTTTTCCTTCCACGACAAAACCTTTTGGCTGTGCCATGTAAACATTCTCATACAAGTCCCCGTTGAGGAACGCCGTCTTTACATCCATCTGATGTAACTCCAAGTTATGATGTGCCACTAGCGCCATTATAATCCTGAAGGAATCCTTGCATGAAACAGGAGAAAATGTCTCATTATAATCTATCCCTTCTCTTTGTGTGAAACCTTTCGCCACAAGTCGCGCTTTATATCTTTCTATATTCCCTTTGGAGTCACATTTAGTCTTATAGACCCATTTACAGCCTACTATTTTGGCTCCTTTAGGAATTTCTTCTAGATCCCAAACATCGTTGGTACTCATCGATTTCATTTCATCTTTCATGGCTTCAAACCATTCAGACGAATGAACGCTTCTCATGGCTTCTTCAAATGAAGTGGGGTCACCCTCCATCTGAATTTCCTCGCTATTATAGACTTGATAATCGCTCGAAATAGCGGGCTTTCTCGTTCTTTGAGATCTTCTTGGTGCCTCAGCTATCGGCACTTCTTCCACTTGGGGCTGTTGTTGCTCCCCCTGATGTGCGGCTATCGGTTCTGTCGGACCCTGAAAGGCAGGTTCCTGGTTCTGACTCGTCGCCGCAGCTGGAGAACTAACAGTAGGTGCTGGTACCATAGGCGACGCAGCAACTGGTGAAGAACTAACAACAGGTGCTGACACCGTAGGTGAAGCAGCAACAGGCAACACGAAAAATGGATCTTGGATCATCGGAGTAGGTACGAAAACCCGCTTCTCCTCAAGGTCAATCTTTCGAGCTACCGTGCTCCCCCTCATCATCTGATCCTCCAAAAAGACAGCGTGTCTCGTTTCTACGAACTTTGTATATCCATTAGGATAGTAGAAACGATAACCCTTCGACTTTTTTGGATAGCCAATAAAATGGCAACTTACTGTCTTAGGGTCTAACTTTCCGATATTTGGATTAAATACTTTCGCCTCAGCTGGACAGCCCCACACATGTAAATAATTTAGTGTGGGTTTTCTCCCTGTCCATAACTCATACGGTGTTTTAGGCACCGACTTACTTGGTACGCGATTAAGAATATGAATAGCGGTTTTTAACGCTTCCATCCACAAATTAATCGGTAACGTGGAGTAGCTTAGCATGCTTCTCACCATATCCATTAGGGTATGGTTACGTCTTTCAGCGACTCCATTTTGCTGAGGCTCGCTCGGTCTAGAGTACTGGGCAACTATTCCATTTTCCTGTAGAAACCTTGCAAAAGGTCCAGGAATTTGTCCATACGGGGTGTGTCGACCGTAGTACTCACCTCCACGGTCAGATCTTACTATTTTTATCTTAAGATTTTGCTGATTTTCTACTTCAGCCTTAAAAAATTTGAATTTATCCAATGCTTCTGATCTTTCTTTAATTGGATAAATATAGCCATAACGCGAATAATCATCCGTAAACGTTATGAACGAATCATAACCATCCACAGACTTTATGGGAAATGGACCGCAGATATCTGTGTGCACTATCTCCAAAACCCCTGAACTGCGTTTGGCTCCTTTCTTTATTTTCTTAACGTACTTTCCTTTAACGCAATCGATGCAATATTCTTCATTTGAAAAATCTAACGGATGGAGAATATTTTCTTTAATTAATCTCTCAATTCTCCCCCTCGAAATATGGCCTAAACGACAGTGCCATAATTTCGCTGAATTTTCGTTGTGGCATCGTTTGCGCTTATTACTTGCGTCGTTAGTCGTGCGTTCAATACTCGTAGTATTGCTAACAGAATTCACAATCTCATGCATAGGCAACATGTAAAGTTTGTCTTGTCGGATGGCAAGACCAACACACTGACTTTCAAATATAATCTCACATTGTTCTTTGTCAAAATGACACTTGTAACCATCATCTGCCAAACATGACACTGAAATTAAATTTCTAGACAAAGAGGGTACATAAAGAACATTATGTAACTGGAGTTTAAAGCCATTCTCTAATTCTAACGTGAGTTTACAAACTGCTTCAACGTCGGCTCTAACTCCATTGGCGACTTTCAGCCATCTATCCCCTCTTTGTAGCATCGTTTTTGTACTTATACCCTGCAAAGAATTAGCAACATGAACAGTTGCACCTGAGTCAATCCACCAAGTAGATTTAGAATAACTTACGTACAGGGTCTCATCTATAAATGTGATAACATCATCACCTTTCTTAATTAAATGCCGTAGAAAATCTGGGCAATCTTTCTTGTAGTGTCCCGTCTTGTGGCACCACATGCATTGATCTTTTTCAATGTGTGGTTGATCTTTCTTTCCACCCTTGCCTGGGTGAGTCGAAGAAGAAGAAGAAGAAGTGGAACCTCGTTTGAACTGAGGTTTCCCTTGTGGCCTCGTATATTTATCTAAAGAGTTGTTTCTTTTGTTATGCCTAACATAGTTGAGCGTGTCACCATGCGAGGCTTTGAGTCTTTCCTCTTCTTGCACACACATCGCAATGTGCTTCTCTAGGTCCCATGTCTCTGGGCTGATGTTGTAGTTAACAACAAAAGTCTCAAACTCTTTTGGCAGAGAAGCCAGAACCAAATGGACAACAAAGGCATGAGGAAGCTCCATATCCATAGGTTTGAGCTTAGATGCCATGTTGCTCATTTTCAGTATGTGCTCTCTCACACCACCGCCAGTGTACTTGTCATTTACTAACCTCTGAATCAGAGTTTGTGCATACGCTTTTGAAGAGCCAACGAATTGACTCTCAACTTTCTTTAAGTACTCAACTGCGGTGGCGCAATCTGGGATTGCTCCCCTGATACTGTCTATGATGGAACTCTTGATAACCATCAAGCACTTTCTGTTGGAAGAGTTCCATTTGGCTCTCTCAAGGTCGTACTTCATTTGAACATTTGCATGTTCTCTCTGACGAGCTTGCCAAACAGTAGATGTCTCTTCAGGGTCCCTCACCAGCTCCTCGGGACCAACAGGAAACGGTGAGGTGATGGCTAAGTCTATATCAGACAGTGCGAGAGCCACTTCTAGCTTTTGTGCCCATATCCCGTAGTTGGAACCATCCAACGGCGGTATAGCATTAATAAAGGTCATTGCATTAGATCCTAAAATTTAAATCAAGAAAAGTGAGAACTGCTTTATAAAACAATAATTGCATATCTCAATTTAACGTTGGTCAATATTTAAGATATACAATTAACTAGCTGCATTAATTCTAAAACACCGTTGGGCAGAATTAGAGCAAATGCATGGAAAACTTACTTAAAAATTATAATACTGCTATTATCAACGTTGGTCAGAAAATAACAATATTATAACTGAAGAAAAAATTGAAAACTGACTCCTTTAATTATAATATCTCGTTGGGTCTAAAATAATTAAAGGATATAACTTAATTAAATTTGCAGCGGAAAATTAAACAGTGCTAACTTTCAGAAACATTCTTACTTGCTATCTCTCCATAGAAATATTCACGTTGGTAAAAATTAAAACGGAGATCAAAACATACATGAAGTATTAAAAAAAGGTTTCTGAGAAAATACTTAAAGCGTACCGTGCACTCGACCCAAAACAGCCCAAGAATCGGCCCAAACCGGCCCAAACTGGCCCGGCCCAACGTGGCAACCGCGCGCGCGGGGCGCTGACCCGCGCACCAGGCCGCAACCTGGGCCTGGGCCGGGAAAGTGCCTCCCCGCCTGGGCCGTAAGTGGCTCGCGCGCTCCTGACCACTCCGTGGCCGTCGGATCAGATCCGATGGCCGTCCGTCCGTTGCGGCCGGGTCAAAAACCCGGTCCGCCGCTCGCCCCCGCAAAACCCTAGATCATTTGCTCACTCCGTCGCCCGCTCCTCCCCCGGCCGCTCCCCCTGCCTCCTCCTCGCGACGACGACCGAGGCGACGGGGCCGCCGTGGGCCTCCTCGCCGGCGAGCGCGCTCGCCTGTGTGTGAGCGCGCTGCCGTCGAGTGGGCCCTAGGTAGCCAGCTAGCCCGCGCGCGAGGCACGGTGTAGATCTGGAGCTCGAGGAGCTCGGGATGGTGCGGCTCGGGATGGATCCCGGAGCTGCAGTGGCGGCGGCGGCGCTTACCCGTGGAGTAGGGGCTCCCGGTGGCGAGGTAGGGTTCTTCCTCCTCCTTCTTTCTTGCTCGATTGGGGATAGAGCTAGGGTTAGGGTTAGGTTTAGCACGGGGTGGTCGGGTGCTTTCGCCCCGAAGGGTTTGACTCGATTTCTTCTTTCTTGCCTTGCAATTTGTCTCGGGTTAATGCTATTCCCCTCCTTCTAATTGCTTTGCTAGATCCTTACCCGAGCCTAACTACACTTAGTTAGGCTGTCTGATACCATTGATAGAATTGGAGATCGACTAAGTGTTCTAGTTGGCTCGGTATTTAGCAATCACAACATTGGTTTAAGGGTAATCGAGAGATTAACAGAGAGAGAGAGATGGATTAGATCCCATACCACCGGTCGAAGTCCCGGCATCGCCATTGTTCGCCATGGCGATGAAAAAGCCGAGCCGGAGTCGTGGACGAGAGCGGAGTCGTGCGGCGGTGTAGTCGAGCTGTGGCGGGGCTCGGTGCGGAAGCGGCGGGCTTCCCGTCGTTTCAGCGCCGCACTTAGATCGGGTTGTGCTAGGGTTTTAGGTGGGGTTGCAGACAAGCACGATGAACCTCGTCATGCGTGCCCCGGCCCCCCACCTTCTCTTTTATTGTGGCGCTGCGCGACGGGGGCCCACGTGCCATTGACTTGGCCGTGCGCCCCCGATCGGGGCGCGTGGTCTAACGGACTCCGGATCGGTCGTTGGACCGATCCGGGTCGAGATCAATCTAACAGCTTCTGCCGCACGGCCGGGAGTATGGGTGGACGGGGGGGGGGGGGGGGAGGAGTTAGGCACTGACAGGTGGGATCAAGGCCAAAATCATCTTTTCAAACCACACTTAACAGCACATAGCTGGACAGAATGGAACTGAGGGGATAAATTAAAATTTCAATGCCACTTAACGAATTTCTCAAAAAATTATGGTATAGAAAGGAGCAATCAAAATTTCTATAGCACGAAGGAATTGACTCTTATTTTATTCCACGCAAGACAACTTACGTATCCGGAAACTCAGAACAAGGATCCGAGCACAGAAATAAAAAGGAAATCTCTTCAACTTTTGTTACATTAATTTTTTTTGAACGAACAACATTCGGCAGGGTATGTTTCTATTGATATAGCAGAAAAAATATAAAATTATAACCCTCGAAAGTCATAACCACGAAAAAAACCCACGAGAACAACACCGGCGGATTGGAGTGGGGCATCAACACACGCCGAACTCAACTCAACTCAAACAACTCAGGCTAGTCGGATTGGGACGTCGACGCAAGCCACACCACTTGTCTCCACGAGACAACTCAGCCCGGTCGGATTGGGATATCGACACGTACTGTACCACTCTGCTGAGCAACAGAGGCAAAAATGAAGCCTAACCGCCGTAGGTACGGCTCTGCGCCGATAGGAAAATGAGAGAAACAGACCGCACCTCACCGAAGAAGGCCACCGCCATGTGGGACCTACCGCTGTAGTGCCGCTGCCACACCGTACACCAGCCGACAGGGTGAAAACACTGGATACGAACCACGCACGGGCTATCTCGCAGTCACCACCGCGATAACACAATGCGCGGGGGGTCTTGCCACAAACACCGTTGGATTCCACCTCGCTCGTCGCATCGCCGAAGACACCATCGCGAGGGCCTCGCCATGCCCGCCTCAGTACTCCGAGT
Organism: Panicum hallii; assembly: GCF_002211085.1. Classification (NCBI taxonomy): domain Eukaryota; kingdom Viridiplantae; phylum Streptophyta; class Magnoliopsida; order Poales; family Poaceae; genus Panicum; species Panicum hallii. The sequence continues at coordinate 37,427,400 of NC_038048.1, read as the reverse complement.
CGCAAATCCGTGTACTAGGTCGCCGTCAAGAAGATGAATAGTGTTGCTCGGTTTCCAAGAACCCCATCAAAATAGCCGAGCCGCGCCTCCCGGACAACAGCATCTCGTTGCACGTGAAAGATATCTAGGCCCCTTAGTGGGTTTTGGTGATCGATGACAAAGCACATGTATATTTAATCATGTTATTAAGCATGTGTGCAGGTGCTAAGGGTGACTAAGCAAAGCATATAACGAAGCATGAACCCTCAAAAAAGATATGAAAAGCGGTGTTTTCATGTGTACTAAAAGACTAGATTTTATTTTTGAAATTGAGTACAGGAACGCCGTACTATCAAAAGGGACTTTGATCCACAAGCGTTGATATGGTTGTTGTGCTCAAGAGAATCTACAAAAACCATAAGAAATAATCCTACCATTAAAAAGGGACTTCTTGTGAAAATCCTGTCTAACCCGGAGTGTCCGGGTTCCAGTCCGGAATGTCCGGACAGAGAGTCCGGAGTATCCGGACGTATACCCGGAGTCTCCGAGTTATTGTTACCTGTCCGCAAAACTCTCTGGTCCGAAGTCTCCGGACCCTAGTGTCCGGAGTATCCGGATATATACCCGGAGTATCCGGATACCCTTTGCCAACGGCTAGTTTTTCTGTGAGAGAGGTATAAATACCCCATACCCCCCTCTCTCACTCTCGCTCTTACTCATTTCGACCAGAACTGCTAACAAGCAAAAGAGAGCCCTCTCACTTCCCATTTATTTCATTCTTGAGTGATTTTCTTAGGGGATTCAAGTGAGATTGTTGCAAGAGCTAAGATTTGTGCAAGTAAGCCTCGATTCCATCTTTTGAGCACATCATTCAAGTCTATCTGGTGGATTCTAGTTTGTTACTCTTGGAGCTTCAAGCTCCTAGACGGCTAGGCGTCGCTTGTGAATGCTAAATTGAGTTGTGTGCATCACAGCAAGTTTGTAATCATCATTCCTCTCCGAGGAACTCATAGTAAGTGATCTTGGGTTTGAGCGTTGGTCTCACCCTTGAAAGAGAAGTATATGGGTTCTTGAGCACCGTCTCTTGAATCCTTCCTCAACGGAGACGTAGCTTCTTTGGGAGTAAACTTCGGAAAATAAATTCTGTCTCACTCTTGCAATTCTAGCTTGTCTTAGTGGCTATTTGCTTGTGAGACTAACTTTCTAGGGTTTGAGGATGATCCACTATTACACAAGTCTCTGGAGTAAGATAACTGGTGAGAAACACTTCAAAGGTACCACTAGTCCCTCTAAATTTACTGGATCTAATTTACAGCATCACTATCTTTATTTTTGTGTAGCTTGTTTCATACCCGGATAGTCCGCACATTATCTCTGGAAACTCTGGACTAGATATCCGGAGTATCCGGACATCTGTGTTACTAACTGTGTTCGAAGTGTTTTAAGTTTCAGATTAGCCTATTTACCCCCCTCTAGGCATCTTGATGTCCTTTCAGCACCACCCGCGCATACACCTTCCACCGTCGTACCATCAAGCCAAGTTGTCGTCTGTGCCATCTTCCGACGATGTACTGCACCGGAGTCGTTGAGCGAGGCTAAGCAACAGGCCGCAATCCACTGCAAACCTAGTTGTCCCATGATGTCGTTGCTGCAAGTGCCGTCCTCTGACACAGTTCCGCACCGCACTGGCAGTTTTCAAGTAACACCAGTCGCTGCGGTCCGCTGCAAGCAGCTGAAGCCGACACCCATGCAACGACCTCTGGCTGCCTGCAAAACATCGGTCACAACCACGTGGGCTCGACAACCCCCAGTCAGGGATAGATCCCCTGGGTACCGCAAGGAAGCTACCCGTAAGGAAAAAGACGTCTAATTCCTACTAAGATTCCACTGTAATTCTATTAGGACTCATACCTTGTAATCTTACTAGGACTCCTACCTTATAATCCTACTAGAAATCCCGTCCCCTGGGATATATAAAGGAGGGCAGGGATATCTAGATAGGCAGAGAATCAACAGAGAGCAGCCAACAGGTAACTCAACACCCAAGCGCAGGGCGTAATATACAACACCCCAAAACAGGACGTAGGGTATTACGCTACTCTAGCGGCCCGAGCCTGTCTAAATTTGTGTCTTGTGTCCTTGCGTTCACCTTCAAGTTCCAGATCTGACGATCCCTCACCAAATAATCACCTACCTTAGGGTATCCCTAGATAGGCCGATGGTAAAAATACCGACACCCCCTTCGAGCCTACCATCTGCACCAGCCGCCTTGCCGCGCCACCGGCAGAAGCCACCCATGACCAACGACAACACCGGCAATACCACAGCCGAGATAGATCTTTTCATCGACGCCTCCAACGAGGTGACGACGCCAAAAAGCGTCACCATCACTCGTCCATAAGCAGACAAGGTTTTCACCAAAAAAACCCCGTGCAACAGGAATGGGCTTCAAGATGGCACCCCCAAGGGGGAGAATGACATCCTAGAATGCTGTCGCCATCGCCACCAGCGGGAACGCCGGCAAGACTTTCGCCCGGAGAATCCTATCCCTGACTGCGCGAAATCAACCCGGCATTCTAGGACCGCAGCCACGGAAGCCCTCCCGAGTACAGTACCGCCGCCATGCCTCCTCGAGCCGTGGCCAGCTCATTGCTTCACGCAGCCTCGTCTACCGGCCGAAGCTCCACGCCAGCCGCTGCCACGCGTGGCCATCACGCCCGTCACCAGACCGTCGGTCCCCGCACCCAGCTTCACGTCAGCCACCACCACGGGCTGCGCCGCCCACGGATGTAGCCGCAATCCGCGTTGTCCCGCACCTTCGCGCGTAGCCCCATGTGGTGCACCCAACGCCGCGGAAACCGGCCGCGCGGCACCTGCCTCGGCACCCGCCGCCGTGCGCCGCAATGCCAGCACTCCGGGCGACGTCCATCTCTACAGCGCCCGCGGATGCACCACTCCCCGGGCAGCGGCACCGCCAGCTCCCCCACTCCGTGCTCCCGCCGGCCAGCAAGGCCCCCGGCGACCATGGCGAAGCGGGCGCCCTCCTGACGTGACGGGACCTGCAGCCTGTAGATCCAGCGCCATGGCCACCGGATCCAGCCGCGGAGGCACCGGATCCGATCGCCCGCGCCACCATCACACGTCCTCCTCACCCGAGCGCCGACTCCGAACGTGGCTGCCGCCGTGCGCGACCACCGTGCCGCCTCCTTGCTGCCATGCGCCACCGCGTTCACCAACTTGGCCGCGCCGAGGCCGTCGGCGCCTCTGCTTCCAGGCTGGATGTTGTTCCTCCAGTGGAGACGATGGAATACCTATAAAACCAAAAACAAATGTTCCAAATGATGCTCCATTGCTAAGTGAATTTGTCTGCAACTCTGATTTTATCCAAGATAGTTCCCAAATTCTGCCAACACCCTTGCTGGCAAATTTAGGAAATAAGTGACACAGACTCTGCTGCTTAACCCAAGCCCTGAAGACCATTGCCAAGATAAGCCAAGTCTGTTCAATCCGACAATGATATTAATATTTATTCCTTTCCTGAGACTGTATACCATCAGTTAGTAAACTGGTCAACCAGAAGTAGGGTTTGTTTCAAGAAGTTAAAGTTGAGTGCTAAATTTTAACATATATTAGCAGTTATGCACGTGCTAAAATTTAAGTTTTGGCTAAAGCTTACGTTTGGATAAGCTAGTGCTAAATCTTAGCACTTTCATCTATTTAGCACTTGGATCCAAACGGACCTATAATCTTACATTATGATTTTGGAAATAAGAGACATCAAAGAGCAGCCGCACAACTTTATATATTATTGTTGAGCATACAGATATATTCATAAAAGAATACTACTCCTTTTACTGAATGACTCTGAACTGAAAGGAGCATAGCAGATAGGGGATTTTTGCCACAGGACACTCTACAACGTCGTTTTTTGCCATAGGACATCACTCAATCTTGCCTTTGCTGCTGGACACCTTTTAAGCGTGCAATTTTGCCAATAGACACTGCAGCGAGTATAATATGCATTTCCTGGTTGGGAGGATAGAGAAAAGGAGTGAGCTGACCAAAATACCCTTGCAATGGTAGGCTGCTCACAAGTAAAGGTAATTTTGCTCCTAGACACTCTACAATGTTAATTTTTTTTGCACAGATCACTCTTTCATACAAGACATAATAAAGTTTATCTAGTTTTTTTCCCTAGCGAATAAAAAGTTTTAGAACTCATCAATCTATATGAAACTATTGCAGAAATGAAGATGATATAGTGGTTTTGTCTGTCCGTCTGGAGCTTCCTCGGGAGCATTGCAGTGCACTCCACACATGCATTGTTCAAATGGACAACCACTGTTGTAACTGGAAACAAACGAGCAATAGGAAGCATGTAGCCTCCAGTTCACTACTGTCGAGTCCAATCAAATATTCCTAGTTGTAAATGTCAATACATGCAGCCCTGTCAAGCTTTTGGTGCTCCATAGCTGTTCAGCTTGAATAAGGCTTGTTCTTCTAATTAAAAGGAAAAAAAATAAAAAAGGGCTTGTCCTGTTTATACTGAAACAACGGAATAGCTGCAGGAGCTGTGCATGTGGCAGAGCCATTAAAGGGCTAATATTAATACATTTAGGAGGCATTGCAAGGCTAAAAGTTCATACATGCTAGCAGCCATAATAAGGTTCTAAAGCCATACATGATAAGCCATACAAGTTGAGCCATACAAGTTCAGCCACAATCAAAAGAAAAACGTAAACAACACATGCACTTCAATTTTATTTGCGCAACAGCAGTGCCTTCTTCGCCCTAGTTAGAGGAGATCCAGGGCTAGTTGTCAAGTCCACTTCTTGATGGTTTGTGGCCAGTAGTAGTGCCTTCCTCGCCCTTGTAAGAAGACTTGCAGGGCTAGTTGTCAAGCCTATTTCTTGATGGTCCAGTGAAGGTACTTGACGTTGGGGTGTTTTTCTAAAAAAAATTGTCAGTGTTATAATTTCATAAAACAGCACCAATAATTTCATGAAACAAAAGAACAATAATTCCATTAAAGAACAACACTCACATAGATGCTTCAGGAGCATTAGATGCAGCAGGGACAGCTTTAGATGTTTGAGATGCAGCAACCACTTTTTTAGTTTTTTTTCCTTGACTTGGTAGGTGCAGCAGGGCCATCTTTAGATGCATCAGTGGTAACATGCACTTTTTTAATTTTTTTCCTTAACTTGGTAGGTGCAGCAGGACCATCTTTAGATGCTTCAGGGGCTGTAGTGACATGGATCTTCTTTGGCTTCTTCCTTGCACGCTTTGGCTTGGGTGGTGCAGGAGGAGGAGCATCTGGATCAGCTACAGGTTCATTGCAAGTTTTTTGCAAGTGTCCAAACCCTTGACATCTTTTGCACTTAGCCCTCCTTTTGGTTGAACCACCTTCTTCGACACCTTTATACCTCCTAGTCCTTGGCCTACCAGCAGCTCTCTTTAGTATGGGAGGCAGCAATTTGAATCCTATGTTCACCTTCTTCCAAATGCTCTTGTCAGGCAATCCTGGCACCCAAGTAGCATAAGCTGCCTTAAACATCTGAACTGAATAATATGGGCTTACAAAATCCTCTAGGTCTAACTCTCTCCGAGAACAAATGTAGCTGATAGCATGTGAGCAAGGTATGCCTCTCATCTGCCATTTCCGACAGGAGCATTCATGAGCTTTCAGATCGACAATGTGCCTCCAAACTTTTAGATCTTTATCAACTCTACTCACTTCACCAATAAATGGATGACTTTTGTGCAGCTTGTAATTCAAATTCCTACTCTTGTCATTCATTTCTTTGACAACAGTCTTAAGGATCTTTCCTGTTAACTTTTCAGCAATTCTTGCCCTTGTGAAATATCTCTCCATTATCATCTGCCTAATCCTATCCATAAGATCAATGACAGGAAGTGATTTCTCATCTCTAATCCAATTGTTGAATGCCTCTGCAATGTTGTTTGTAACATAGTCGACATTGCTATAGGTAGAGAACATACTCCTTGCCCAAAAGTGCTTGTGATTTTCCTCAATCCATTTCATTGACTCTGGACATGCTTCCTTCATGGTGTTGTAGTGTGCTTCAAAAAGCTCAGCTCTGTACACCCTTGATGCAGGCCACAAATGCCTTTGAAATACTTCACCAGAATATCTCTTTTGAAAATTCTTAACTAAATGCCTCATGCACTCCCTATGTTCAACACCATTTTCAAACACATTTGTGACTGCTTTGTCTATCCCCTTCCCAGCATCTGTAGACAAGACAAGTCCTATGGGTGAACCAATGGCTTTGTGCAGCATTTTCATGAACCACTCCCAATTTTCAAGTGTCTCACTTCCAAATACACCATAAGCTACAGGGAACATCCAATTGTGCCCATCTATTCCAATTGCAGCTGCTAATTGACCCTTCCATTTACCTGTAAGAGCTGTAGAGTCAACGCCTAGGTATGGTCTGCAACCATTTAGAAATCCATCTATGCAAGGCTTCAAAGCAACAAACATCCTGGTAAATCTATGATTCCCATTAATTTTCTCATACTCCACCTCCACAACACTACCAGGACACTTGCTCTCTAATTCTGCCTTAAAGGAAAAAGCATGGTCAAAACTATCCTCCCAGCTGCCAAGTATGTCATCCAGAGCCTTCTCCTTGCCATCCCACACAACATAATAAGACAACTTAATGCAGTACTTCTCTTCCAACCACCTTTTTAAGGCTGCAGCCCCAATCGTAGAGTCTTTCTTCAATTTTTCAGTCACCCTATCCCTTACCCATGCACTGGTTGCCATGCAATTCTGCTCCAATTTGCTAGTGCTTGGACAAGTGTGCTTGTGGGGCATCTTCTTAATCTGTACAACAAGAAAAAAAAGAGAAAGTTAGTACAATACTAAAACTGGTACAAAAAGAAAAATGGGACAGCAAGAAAGATGACTTCAAATGACATACCATCCATGTCTTCCCATCATGCAACCTAGAAGCATGAATTCTCCACTTGCATTTCTTTGATTTGCAATAGGCTTTGTATCTATCAGCCTCACTATATGGCACTGCAAGTTCAACTTCATTAAGGACTGCATATTGTCTAATGCATTTCTTAAAACATAACCCATCTTCAAAGGTAACCCCAACTTCTATCTTAGGATTTTCTACATCAGTGACATGCACATGCATTTCACATCCCTTGTCATCATCAACACTCAACTCATCATCGCTATCTTCCCCATCAGAATTAGGAATGTAATTTGGGTCTATCATAACATCATCGTCTAATTTAAGATCCTTATACTTCTCCTTCTCATCATCCACCCCAACATACTCAATTTCATGTTCCTCTCCCCAAGATGCTGGCTTGTTTAGGTCTAGTTCTTTATGGGTAGGAGTGGAAGATGGCTCGACACATGCAACAATTAGAGTAGTCTCTAGGTTAGTAGAAGAAAGAACCTCTTCAAGAGGTTCGAGGTCATGAACTATCACTTGTAATGGTAGCCTCCTTATGTCCCAGTACTGAGAAAATGCCTCAAGCAGTGCAGCATCAGAAGCAATCCGCACATATTCATTGCAAGTTTTGTCCAAGAATGATACATGCAACTCCTGCTGCTCACCATGCTTGACCATTGCATCTAGCTCAGCCGAGAAATCAATCCAATTTGTAGTGTCTCTGTCTACAATAATGTTGTTTTTGCTAGTGACATGGTACTCTTCAACAGGTTGCTCCACATACGCAGGAACCTGAATCACAACTCGACAAGCCGAGCTACGATCCATCCTACGCATTTGTAAATGCAGATTAAACAAACAATTAAATTAACCATAACCATCTATCGCTAAATCTAAATTATAAAATGCAAATAACTGGTGGATCGAAGACATACCCTGCAGGAATCCATGAAAGGTTGAGTTTCTTAGGTAAATCCATGACGATCTGCCTCAGTTCATGGCGACAGAACGAGTGGTCGGGCTCTGATGGCGCTGCTGGCGCGGGCCTGCCTGTCCGGGGGGCTGCCTGGCGGCGCCGCGCGCCTGTGTCTCCGCGGGGGGGGGGGGGGGGGGGGGGCTTGCCTGCGCGCGGGGTGGCTGCCTGGCGGCGCCGCGCCTGTGTCCGCGGGGGGGGGGGGGGGGGGTTGGCCTGCCTGCGCGCGGGGTGGCTGCCTGCGCCGCGCCTGCCCGCGGGGGGGGGAGGGGGCCTGCCTGCGCGCGCGCCTGTCCGCGGGGGGGCGCCGGCCTGCGGGGGGGGGGGGGCGGGGGGGGGGCTCTGCTCTGTCGGTGGCGCGCGGGGTCGGGTGGGGCGGCTGCTGGGCCGCCGCCGCGTGGGGGTGGGGGGGGCGCGCCTGCGGCGGGGGCGCTGGCCGCCGCGGGGGGCTGGGCGGGGGGTTTGCCGCCGCGCGGGTGGGGCGGCGGCTGCTGGGGGGCCGGGGGCTGGGGAGGGGCTGCGCGGGGGCTCTGCTGGCCGCGCGGCGCCAGGGGGGTTGGGGCGGGGGGCGGCGCCGGGGGGTGGGGAGGGGCCTGCTGCTGACCGCGCGGGCGGGGGGGGGGGTAGCTTAGGTATTTACAAATTTTTCTCTCTCCATTTTTCTTAAAATGAATATTATACTCGTTGCAGTGTCCTGTGGCAAAATTGCACGCTTAAAAGGTGTCCAGCAGCAAAGGCAAAATTGAGTGATGTCCTGTGGCAAAAAATAACTTTGTAGAGTGTCCTGTGGCAAAAATACCCTAGCAGATATGACGAGTTCACGAGGAAGCTATTATAGATGTAACTCGCGCCCCGTTCGCGTTGCCGGAGTGTCCAGTTTCGCCGCTGCTTGCTGCTCGTGCTCGTGCAGGCGACACGCATGCAGATCTTCACGTGAAACCGCCGGCGGCCCGCCGAGGCACGGCACGGTGCGCCGCCGCATGGGCCGGAGAACTGGCAGTGGAGCGGAGCCGAAGGAGAAGGGGTGCGCGCCGGCGTGGCGATCGCGACCGCTTGCCTCCCCCGTCGGCGCGTGGTTTCAAGCTACGACACGCGGCAAGTCCCCTTCCGTGTCCCCGCGCCGTGCGTGATGGAGAAGAATCGTCTCGTCCGATTACGGCGCGCGCCGGCGCCGCAATCTGCTAGCGGCAGCTTTCCGCGGCGCGGCAGCATGTTTTCTCCTCTGTCCGTCCCGCCGGCCGCCGCTGCGCAGACAAAACTTCTCGAACAGGGATCGACGGAAGAGATGCTGAGAACTAGATAGACAATGATATTGATTGGGGGGGGGGGGGGGGAGGCCGCGAACAAGGCGCACCGGCGAAAGCGGCAAGCTGCTTGACATATCGACGGTCCGCTCTTCCGCTCTGGCGCCGGCCGCGGCAGCGGCGCCCGTCTAGCGTAGCCTCCATTCAGCGGTGGATTATGTGTATCTAGAATAGGGGCGGCAGAAGCCCTGGCGTTCTCGCCATCGACGTCGGCGCCGGCAGGATGGGAACAGGATAAATATTTACTTATAAATTCCTGAATAATTTTATAAAGATCCCTGATTTGGATCGCGATTAATAATCTCGGTCCAACTATTTATACATCAACCCCTACATATTTTCACATAACCCCCTAATTTGCATTGTGATTAATAGGCTCTCGTGGGTCGTGGCCCCGTCCGCCGTCGAGGCCGCCGGCGACGTGGATTTGCCGGAGAGCAGAGATCTGCTAGCGGGGGTGCGAGCGGGTTGCCCGTTCTCCCAGACCGTCATCGTGCTCTCCCCCTGCTCCACCGCCGATCCCTTCTCCGCCGGGTCCCCCGCCATCTGACCACCGGCCGTCCGCCGTGCGTCCGTGTGTTGGAGACTCGGAGGAGGCAGCGCTAGAGGACGGCCGCCAGCACGTTTAACTCAGCGGAGGCGGAACGCATGCTGCGCGTGCCCCAATCGAGAGCAGTGTTTATGCCGTCGCAGCTAGCCTCGCCGGACCAAACGCCGACCGCAGCGTCGGTCCTCTTTCCGGAGTCCAGACGCCATTACCAGGGGGGCAAGCACGAACTGGAGCAGCTCGCGAACAAGAACTCTGTGTCGTAAAGCACGCAACGCATGAAGGACTGGTGGGAGCATCTTGTTCAGGTTGGCGTTGCAGATCCGGCACCACACCTGCAGCTCGTAATCTACACAAATCTGGAACATTTGGAGGAACGGCGTCGCCGCGTTTTCGACGACAAGGCACAACTCCGGCCCATCGAACTGCAATAATCCAGCAACATGTCGAGTTTTTTCCTTCTTGTGCTGATGTACAGTGTGTGTTTAATTTTTTTCCCTTTGTTTCTTTGCTTTCTTGCACTCAGCTGTTGCTGAGTAGGCCATGTATTTTTACCTCCCACTCCTACTGCAGATGAAAAGGCAGAGCAAAACCTGCCCAACCTGTTAAAAAAGAAAGAGACTCACAACCTCCGCCGCCGCCGAGAGTGACAATGCCAGGGACACACGGTCTTGCTCGAAGCAGGGAACTTCTTTTTTGAAAGGAACGAAGCAGGGAACTGGCAGTAGCCAGTAGGGGTCCTGGCCGTCTGGGGGGTGGCCGGGCGGAGTACCGGGTGGTGCGGCGCCCGGGGCCAAGCTGTGGCAGCGGCGGGGCCCGCAGAAGCCCGCCGCGGCGGCGGGAGATTGCAGCATGCGGCGGTGGAGCGGCACACTGCGGCTCTGTCCGCTGGCGCTCGCTCGCGTCGCCATTGTCCCCACACGCCCCGGGGGGGGGGGGGGTGTTTGGGTCGGTGGGGGAGAGGGAGCCGTGTGCCTGCCTGCCTCCCTGACCGCCTGCGGCTCCATGGGCTCAAACGCCGTCACGCGTCGAGGCGTGACTCCCACTCCCAGCGTATACGTGCCGCATTTCTACGGTTGGGGGCGACCTGGGTTCCCGTGCAGATTCCCGTGGGAGCTGGTAGGAGTACGCCGGCTTGGCCTCGTGGATGGTTAACGGATGACACGCCCTTGGTCATTGGAACGAACGAACCCATGCCAACGTGCCACAACTTGGCTGATGCCTGGTGCAACGAGTTTGGTGCAGACAGGGTTTTGCCGATGCTTTTGCGTGTTCTTGGCTAAGCTTCTAGGTGCTCAGCTGGCCAGCATTGCTGTTATTTTTTTTTTTGGACATGCCAGCATTACTGTTGGAAGGGCATTACGGCGTTGCTGATTGTGACACACCAGTTGTCCGATCCGGGCACCGTACGTAGGAGTATACCTGGAAGTGATACATACATGATACATTGCATCCTTGTAACGCCATCGATTCATGGTGGAAATCAAGATGGCAGGTCAATAGTCTTTGCTTTCAGCTGTGTTTTAGCAGTCACATGTTTTTTTTGGAAAAAAAATCATAAACTGACTGCTAAAGTAGTACTACTACTAGAATGGGAAAAAAAAATCATGAGCGGTATATATGACATCTGGAAGAAAGAAAGAAAGAAAGAAACACAGTTAATATGCTCCAGGACCAGAAGAAGTGGTAAGTGATTTCAGACAGCCTTCTTCTCAAAGATGAAAACAGAAATGTGTCCACTGCAAATGGCAGGGAAACTCAACTGTGGTTTGATCTCAGAATTCCTCACGCCACATTGTACAGTTGTCCCAACAGGGACCAGATTGTTCAGACTTACTTGCTGGTATGAGAATTCAACACATTTTACCTGCTAGTACATAGTGACTCGATACGACTTCATGTGTTACGAAGCGATATCATGAAGAAATGGCGATGGAACACTCTGAACTCTTGACTGACACGCTACACACTAGGACAAAATTCAGTGACGAGCGATGCTTCCTGTGGTATCCCTTTCAAAATTGACGCTGCTTTGTCCTTCAGCAGCACGGATTCTAAAGCAGGACCAATGCTCCAACTCCCCAAGGGTAGCTAGGGCTGATCGCTCTCCCCTTCACCCTCCTCGGGCATCTCGTTCAGGTCGAAGGCCCGCGCCGCCTGCGCCGGCGCCGGCGCTGCAGGCTCGGCCAGCGCGGCGGCTTTGGCCTGATGCTTCTCCGGGAACCAGTGCTTCCGCTTGTGGCCGCCGAGCGCCTGGCCGGAGGGGAACGTCATGTGGCACTCGGCGCACACGTGCGGCGCCACCGTCGGGGCCGGCGGCTGGATGTCCTGGAGGTGGAGGTCCTGGACCCATGCCGCCGCAGCGCCAATGCTGGCGCTGGCGGCGACGACGTTGACGGCGCTCTGGTTGCGGTGCGCCAGGATGTTGTGCATGGCCTGGGCCTCGGCGAGTTCGTCGTGCTGCGCGCCGGTCTTGCCCTTCACGTGGCTGGACATGTGGCCGCCTAGGGCTTGGTAGGTGGGGAACGACTTGCCGCAGGTCGGGCACTTGTGCTTCTTGTCCGACGCGGGCGACGGTATCCGCCTCGCCGCCGGCTTGCCGTCGGCGCCTTCCGGTGGTGCAGGAGATGCTGCCGTCTGCTCGAGATCCTGGACGGCGGTCCGGCGCTTCTTGGCCTTCTTGGTGCCGGGGCTGGAGGCGATGGACTTGTTCGCAGGGACCACGATCAGGACAGCTTCTGTGGTAATCTCCAGGTTCCTGAGCTCCTTGACCGCCGGCGTCTGGGACTCCGCGCTGATCTCGAGGACAACCTCCGGCTGAACGGTCTGCTCGGGCTCCGGCGGCGCCTGGTTCCCGGAGACATGGTCAAGAAGCATAGGCTGCTCGACATCCAGCATCTGGTGCCCAGAGACAGCGTCGGGGGCATGCACCTGGTGCACAGACCCCTGCTGGGTCTCGGACGTCGTCGAGCGGCTGGAGGAGGCTATCTCCAAGAGGATCATCGCAGCCTCCTCGTCCTCGCAGCAGCTGCTCGCCTGCATCCCCGCCTCGAGCGCGCGCTCGCCACTGGGGGCGAACGGCGCGCGCCCGCGCTTCGCCGTGACTGGCCACTTGGTCGAGAGCTCGGCCGCCCCCCACGGGTTCTTCTCTCCGGCCGTCGCAGCAGCAGCCGTCATGTTCATCGCCGACACGTCGGCCTCCTTCCGCGCCACCTGCTTCTTCGGCTTCTTGTCTCCGGCCACGGCAGTCCCCGGAGGGGTAGCCCCCTTGTAGCCCCTCTCCGGGTGTTTCCTCAGGTGCCCGAACATGGCCTTCTCTGACACGAACCACTTGGGGCACTCGGGGCACTTGGTAGCCTGCGCGTTGCCAACGGCCATCGGAGCAACACCGCTGCCTTGGCGAGGCGCCGGAGGCGCGTCAGCCGTGCCTTGGGCCTGCTGGAGCTCCAGCAGCAGAATCTTCGCGGATGGTTGCTCCGGCTCGTCGTCATCTGCTGCACGAACTGGAGTCGCCACCGCCGCCGCCTCGGCAGCCTGGAGCTGGAACTGGTAAGCTCGCGAGTTCATAAGGTCGCTGCTGATCAGAGAGGAGTTATGGTGCTGCTCCTGCTGCCTTGAGCTGCGTTTCAACTAGCCGGGCAGATTGAACCTTCAGCTTCCTTGATGCCAGAAGGTAGTAACCGAAACAGAGACTGGATCTCAAGAGTCCCCCTGGAAAAGAATAAAGTAAAGTGAGATGAATGACCAGATGAGAACATAGCCTATAGTACGATAGACAATGAGTTTGTTTGTTTTAAAGAGCACAGGTAGAAACTAGAATGAACTGAAAAAAAAAAGCAAATGCATAGGATCAATTTTAAGTTGGTAAAAAGTGACATAAAATAATGGGCAAGATGTAACAAGAAAGTAGTACATGACCAACATTAATGTTTCCGATTACAAAACAACCCAAAAAGGAACAAAATTAACCTACAGTGCACATTGGTGTGAGAATCAGTAAAAGTAGCTAAAGGCCTAGTGGAGGCTAGGTAGCTGCTGCAAAGGTTCACCTACTTGAGCAAACAAAGAGTGAGAGCATGCAGTACAAGCGGTGGTAGAAAAGGGAAAATTCCATGTACTGAATTGACAGGAGATCTTGCAGCCTTTGTATCCTCTTTTCTGCCAAAAGAGTACCAGAAGACCAGAGATAACAACTACCTGAAGTGCACTGCTACTCCAGGCACTACTGACCTCTGGGGAAAGAAAAGCAACGATCCTTTTGCACATCAGAAGAAACCGAACGATTTGCATTGCAGGATTGCAGCATGGCACCACCCTACTGAAGTAGTGAAGTAGTACTAGTATTAACTAGACTTGATGAGAAAATATTGTGCTTTTAAATCCTGGGGAGAAAACGGCAAGCAAAGGGTTGGATCTGCATCCCAAGCACTAGTGGATCATTTGCAAACGGAAGGATATCAGTAAAAACAAGGAATGAAGCATTTCATTAATTAGCAGTGTTAGCAATGTGTAAACATGGAAGCGTGGAGGCATAGATATTTTCCAAACTTAAAAGGAAAGTAACCGGGCCGCGCAGATAGGAATGAACGAGCTGGAAATCCAGCGCAAACAGGGAAAGAAATCATCCAGAGTGGTGTGGGAAAGAAAGATCCGGCAGCTAACGAAAATTAACCCGCATCGGGGCGGCGGCGAGCTCAGACGGAAAGGTAGAAGAAGAGCTGATGAACAGATGGGTCTGAATCCAGAAAACCCCACCTGGAGAAAGAAAAAGGATGGAGCTGAAAAGGAACGACCGGACTGGCGCAACACGCGACGATCGGCGGCGACCCAAACAGAAAAGGGGATCAAAATCTCGCGCTGCTAAAACCCCCATGAACTCGGAGGAGAGGTATCACACCCCAGCAGCGGCAGCGGCAGCGGCACTAGTACTCGAGCATCTTCTGTCACCGATGAGAGCGAAGAAGATCAGGAGGAGGGTAAAATATGACAGGAGGGCAGGCAAGGCGAAACCAATCTCGCCCAAATCCCAAGAACAAGGCTTCCTTGCAGGCCGCAACTGATCGAACCAGCACGCGCACGACAGCCACGAACCGCCACAGCTGACACAGTAACGATCAGTATTCCACGGGACCAAAACAAACCACCAAGGAGGAAGCGGCTGATAGCAGGGAAGGGCCAAACCAATCAACCCGCACACGCACACACAAACGAACGCAACGAACTAGAAATCATCAGAAGCAACCGGAACGCGAGATACACAAGGCGGATTCAGCGTTCCGGACGGCCCTCGCGCCGCACCTGCTTCCCCGCAAAAACCTAGCCGCAGCAGCTGCCCGCGGGAGCGCGGGCGGACGGCGAGGCGCTCGCCATGATCGGTCAGGTACGGCGTTCATCTATCCAGGACGGGAGGTAGAGAGAGAGGAGGAGGTGGGGGAGGGGCATGAGAGGGTGGGGGATCGGGAGAGATCGATCTCACCTCGCGAGCAGGGAGCTGGAGCAGCCGCGGGGTGGAGCGAGCAGATGGAGGCTGGAGCTGGCTCCTCCGCCTCCGCCTCCGCCCCCTTTGTAACCGCCAGAATCCGGGAGCAACAAGGAAGCTAGGAGAGGGGAGGGGGAGAGAAGAGGAGCGGAGGCGAGGTGGGCTGCTCAGTTGGCAACTCTCACGCACGCACCTTTCACCTCACCTCAGTGGGGCCTAGCCTACCAGTAGTATCGTATCTAGAGAGAGAGAGAGAGAGAGAGAGAGAGGAACGCGCGCCGCGATGGGGGAGGCCGCTGGGGTCGGGGCCGGCGCCCGGGAATTGGGCGTACGGACGTGCATGCGCAGGTGGAAGTGAAACAAACTCCCCGTCCGGTGATGCGCTTGCTCTGTTAACTTCACCGCCGTGCCGGGTTCGATCCTGCGATATATTTTTTTTTCGTTTTTACAGCGTGGGTTAGACCGGTGGTTGGTTATCCATGCCACCATGCATCCTCCCTTCTAGTTCCAGAAGCTGAGGGGCGCTTCACAGCACGGACGGGGTTAGCGTTAGCGTTAGCGATTGTGCCGGGGTACGCTTAGATGCGAGTGCTTATTGGACAATGGTCCGTTCAGTTTTGTAGACTAGTTTCTTTCAAACAAAAAGGTTTTGTAGACTAGCTAGTAGCAGTAAACATGAATCGCGTTACGTGATCGATCATTGATCCGTCCGATACCCATCGAGATGCATTCGTGTGAGCTGCCATCTCCTCCCAGCCAAGAATCCCCGGCGGGAGGGCGGCTAGGCGTTGGGCGACGGGTGGTGCCGGTACGGCAAGACGAATGTGGCAGCTCCATCAGGGGGTGGAGGCAGGGGAGAAAGGTGTATAGGTTTTCCTCCCTTTCGAAACGTAGCCTTGCGTATCAAGGCTTTGTCGGAGCTTGGGAACACAAACAACAGAACACGTATGCTCTTGCATACATGGGGAGTCTAGTTTGTAACCAGCATATAACAAACTAAAACAACAAAGATCATAATAACGCGGTAGGAAGAAGTATGGTAACTATATCAAAATGAAGGTCTCCGTTTAGAAATAAATCATTATGCCATTGGTCTCATAAAAGCTGACTATGATGTGCTAGAATTAACTGGCTACTTATCAGATTTCCAAGTGACCGAGTTGAACTTAGAAATGAGCCAAGGTTAAAAACATTCCATTTTCAAGTTCAAAAACATATCTACCATAAAAAGCAATCCAAGCACAGAGCAGTAGCCACCTGAACGAGCATCGTGTCTATGCATGTACCTACCTTATAAGCACATAGGAAGAAGCAGTGGCGGAGGATCAGCATGGCAAGGTATGGCCATTGCTATACCTTATTTTTTTTGTAAATACACTACATATTTATTTATCTACCTTATTTTTCTATACTCTAATGAATAATACGAGCGCCATACCTCAAATTTAATTCGTCCTCCACTACCGGGAAGAAGATAATCTTTACGCGTGCCCATTGGTTCATTAAGAGAAGAGCAAGGACGGTAGATGAGGAATGACAACATTGGTAAATAGGGTGGCACTGGGCAGACAATGGGTGCTAGGGTGGAAGTGTGAAAGGGGTGGTGTGGTGGGGTGGGGTGAGGCGAATAGTGATAACTGATTAAGGCATGAAGGGGTTGATCTTGAATTGCCGGATTCGGGTGTACTAGTGGGGAAGATGAACATCTAACTTCGAAGTCAGTCATGAGCCACTTCCCACTAAGACGGGATGGATGCTACTAAATCAGAAAGTGTTAAATGTGCTAGCAGTGCGTACACTATTGAATATTCCATTTTTTTAAATCCATGTGGATTTGCACGAAAAAAAAGAAAAAAATGCACCAAAACGTAAAACAGTATAAGTGAGTTGGACTGAGCAGATTTGGGCCTTTGGACATGGGCCTCGGCCTGCTGTATTTACACTCTCCTGATGCCGGCAGTTTTGCTTCCTCGTCTCGTTCTCTCGTGCGTCAGTGATGCGCCAACGATGCAGTGGTGCAACGTCCACGTGTGCGTCCCGAGTTTCTACGGCCCTACTCTTCTGGACCCTAGCGCTGCTTTTGTACTGGAGTGAGTGGCGCCGTAAACGTGCTACTGGGCCGTCCAGATGGACCTGGACGAAGAAACAATCTCGGCGATTAGTTAAGAAGCTTTCAGGTCAGGTCAGTCCGGGAAAAAAAAAAGCTCCACTAGGGAACCATCTATGCCGAATGATTGTTTGCACCTTCCAGTACGTGAGTGAGTGGTTTCTTCAGGAAAGATCGAGGACAATCTGCTAGTCGCCATTTTTTTTTTCTTTGAGAGAGAGAGAGAGAGAGTGAGGGATCATTGTTCTCGTGTGTTCAGATTTTTTGGAGAGTGAGGGGTCACTATTCTTGTCTGTTCAAATTTTGGCACACGGTGGAACGTGCGAATTTTCTATCCGAGTCTCTGAACAAATCTTGGCCATTCGTTCTCACTACTTATTATATGTGTCACGCGCGGGAGCCTATCCGTGAGATGGGTTTATTTTAGGTTCCTAATAATTATGATTCGAAATCATGCGCTGCCGCACGCTGAATGATTTATTTGGCAACCACATCTGCGCACAGTTCGGATACAGGGAGCAGCCAATCGGAAGCAGAGTCAACCACTCAAACCTGTACAGATACGCGCACCGCCCTTTCCAAAAGGAAAACGAGATGGGGAAAAAAATGGTGGTATTATAATAGAGCGTCTTCCTTGGCCTCCCAACACACGCCATTTCCTCCTCGAGTGATCTCGCCAGGCGCTTCAAATAGCCGCCCCGGAAGGGCCTGAGCCTGGACCCCGACACAACTAGTCCCCTTCACCGCTCGTTCGCCCCCCTCTGATCCGCAACTGCAGAGGAATTTGGTACCAGCCGGAGACCGGCGGCCGCCTGCCCTCGACCCGTCGCCCGCCCCGGCGATCCATGGCGCTCGGCGAGGGCGGGAACAACGGGGCCGCCGCGCCCCTCATCGCGGATTCCGGGAAGCATGCCGGCGGCATCGTGCGCAGCGGTGAGCCCCCTGCCTTATCTGTCTATACTCGCAACTTTCGCATCGATCGATCGATCGATCTTTTCGAATCCGATTACTCAATCCTGCGCGCGCGTCGCCAATGTCATGGATCGTTTCCCGGCAGGGAGCATGTGGACGGCGGCGGCGCACGTGATCACGGCGGTGATCGGGTCCGGCGTGCTGTCGCTGGCGTGGAGCATCGCGCAGCTGGGGTGGGTGGCCGGGCCGGCCGCCATGCTCGTCTTCGCCGGCGTCACGGCGCTGCAGTCCACGCTCTTCGCCGACTGCTACCGGTCGCCGGACCCCGAGCACGGCCCGCACCGCAACCGCACCTACGCCGGCGCCGTCGACAGGAACCTAGGTACGTGCCGCGCGCCATCCCGTCCTTCGCCTTTTCTCCCCTTCGCTGTTTAGACGGGAGGGCGTTTGAGTGACTGCTTGTGTTGGTGTGCATCTTCGGCGCGAATTTAGGATCGATTTTTTTTTTTGGAGATCGGTTAGTGGCAAAACAAGCGGATCGTGTTCGGTAGTACCAGCGCCAGTTGACATGTGTTTGGTTTGGGTTTAAGATGTTCACCGTCGCGTTTGAGCCTCGGAGGCAATGGACACTGTTTGCGTCAGATGTGACTGATTGAAAACATGTGCCAAAAACCCCTTGACACGTCAGGATTAGGCTAGTGAATTGGGCTAAACCCAACACCAGAAACACACTCCAACATTGTAATTTTTTTATTACTAACACAACTCAAAACTTGATCCGGCAAGCAAAACATCTCATGTTTTTGGTCTAGACAAACTACACGTGCCAGGGCGAGCTAGACTATCTTGGCACTTGCTTGCTCGTATGAGGAAACTCGCAGCTGCCTGCCTGCGAGAAATGGAGAACCCGGGAGTCGAGTCGTAGGTCTCTGTCTCTCTCCGATTGGCACGACGTCTCCATCGAAATTGCGACGGGCCGTGACGGCGAGATGTGCGGCGGATAGAGACGGGAACAGGCACGAGGAGCAGCCGAGCACCACCGGACCAGGAGGACTAGAGAAGGTTCGCGAAACCCCGTGGCGCCAACCAGCTCGGCCGAGCTCGTCTTCGTGTGGCTGGCAGGGCCTCACGAAAGACACGCCAGCGCTAAGATTCGCCCTGCTTTTCCGCCCCGCGCCGTTGGCGCTCGCGCGTTCCAAGTCGAACTCCTCCGTGGCTCCGTCCCGTCGTCGCTCGCCGGTGTGCGTGGACGACTTGGCGTCCGGAACTCGGCCAGCGGGAGGGCGTGTGGGCGACACCTGGCTGACGGGACGAGAGTGACTGGCTACTGACAGGTGGCCGCAGCAACCCATCTGTTTTTTTTTTTGAAAGAAGGCGACCCCATGTTAAAGAGTCCCGCACGGCTGGACCGTCTCCTCCGGCGGTCCGGCCTCGTCCCTGAGGCTTCGGCTCCGATGGTCCAGCTCACTCGTCGGACGGGGCCGTCCAGTTTCACCACTGCATCGATCGAAGCAGTGTTTTCTGAAGAAACGGATCGTCCGGGAGATTGGGATTCATTCATTCGGTTGCATTGCAATTGCATCGAGCGGTCGTTTCTCTCTTATGGATTTCTTCTTCTTTCTTTTCCTTCGGGGGTTGATCACGAGAAGTGATTCTGTTCCCTTTGGCGATGCTTTTGGCAATCGATGGGGATGGTTCAGCTCAAACTGTCAAGGATAAGCCTACGGAGGTTCAGTTCAATCTGTCTACGGCAGACGACGTGTTTGTAGTGATATGATAGTTTGCCATGAGCCCATGACCTTGGTAGTTATCCTTTTGCCAGTTATAAACATCACAGAAACGAATTACATCGGCTGATTGGCAAGAACCAATATCTGTCAACTAGTGAATTGTAACAGAGACCAATAGTGAGTTGTAACAGAGACCAATAGCTTAGGTGTAATACCAACGATGAAAGCGAAGCGCCTGATGTGAACCAACGCATCTGGAATCAGTCCTGACCTGACAAATGTCGAATGCTTCTGCTGTCACTCTCTCCAGGTCCACATTCAGAATTTATGTTGCTCTTGTTTTCTTCTCCCTTTTCACGCCACGTCATTAGGCTGTACTTATATGCGCAAGTTCATTAAAATTAAAACGACTCCCTGTTTACTACTGGTAGATGTGGATCCAAGCCGGTGCTACTAATCTCGGCTGTTTAGTTCACGAGTAAAATCTTACAGTATTTGTCTCTGTAATTGTTGTTCTCGGTTGTCAGGGCCGCTGTCCTGCTCCGATGGCATGTGCGTGTAGTGCGTTGTCTTTGTAAAAAAACCTTTTTCTATCTTAATGTCATGATGCGCGGCTCTCCAAAATCTCAAAAACTACTGATAGGAGTAAATCCCAGTCATTCCCATGCGACGGTTGGTCGATTTCTGATTCCTGAACAACCGAACGCCCTTCTCTTTGGCAGGTAGCAGCAGCTCGTGGGTGTGCATGCTGCTGCAGCACACGGCCCTGTTCGGCTACGGCATCGCCTACACCATCACGGCCTCCATCAGCTGCAGGTACGCCCGCTTCCATTGCATCCTCCTGTCCTGTACCCAAACATGCTACACGTTGCCCAACCGGCGGAGGTGGTGCATCATGCCCGGACGCCGGCGGGACGGTCGGGTCGGGTGGGTGGGCTGCATTTCCGCTGCACGTTTCGGCACAACGGGCCGATCCCACACGTGGGGCAACAGCCCATGCACGTTGCTCGTTCGTTAGCCCATATATATATATGTGTGTGTGTGTGTGTGTGTGTGTGTGTGTAGGCCTTAGGCCCGTGCCCACCCTGGGCCGGTGATGCACTTTTACCTGTAGGTCTCGGGTCCAATGGTCAATAGCCCACCACTAGGAAAGTTTTTTTTTTCTTTGAAACGAACCACGAAGTCACCGAGTCTGATTTTTTTCCCCCTCCACCTCTCTCGATTTTTCTTTAGCAAATAGCTACACAGGAACATGTATAAAAGTTAAACAAACACATGGTCAGGTTTGCCATCGTCTTTCCTACCTCCTTCCTCTAGACAAAAGCTAATTTGGCTCTTTTTCTTCCCTGGTTGTTCAAACGGGGAATCATATGTTTCCCATCTCTCTCTCTGATTTCTCTCCCTTGGTTCCATTGTACTCCCCAACCATCGAGCTCGGGCTCTTTCGCTTTCAAATCCATCACCGTCGCTATCATGTAGTGGTGTGCAGTCATCTTCTCTAACCCCCCTGATCATGCCGATGCGGTCACTCGCTCTTCACACCGGCCATGAGTTCATCTAGAGTCCATCTATTTTTAGAGCAAGAACAATAGTTTAGCCCGCTGCCTACTACAAGAGTTTGCTATGTCACCTAAAGTTAATATTGTAGTCAACAAATATAATAGATTGGCTATTATGTTGGCTAAAAGAGTGTTGCGTAATTAATATTAGACCCACTTGCATACTCTCATTCTCTCACCTCAGTCTGGAAATTTGTGCTATAGCCAGTTATGAGCTGGCTACTATCCTACAGCCAGCTCCTTCTCTCTCTTCTCTCTTCTCTCCTCCACCTCAGTATAAATATAATAAAATAAGACTTATAGCCAGCTGACTAGATCTTATTATACCTGCTGTTGTTGTAACGTCCTCCAGTCCTAGTCTGTTCAGACGGTGGTCGCTTTCTCCGGATATCATTTCCATGCTATAAGAGGAAAGACACCGCGCAACTTGCCTCCGGCGTTGTCATGGTCTGCTTGACGGGTAGCGAGCCAGGGACTGTGTCACGGAGAAGCTAGCCGCGCGCAGCCATGGGGAGTGGGTTTCTTGAGCTGCGCGCGAGAGAGCTGGCAAGTCAAAAAGGCAGCTCCTAGAGCGCGACTTCGAGTTTTCCTTTTTTGACCCGCGACGATCCGACCATGCCGGTGATGAACCCGGTCACCATTGTCGTCCATTAATAGAGCTGAGTATGTCGTGGCGTCAAGAGGGCATGGGTTTGGTTCTCTTGGTGCGAAAAAGGGAATCATACTAACTGGTCCAAATTGTGTCCACAGAGGGCGACGAAAACCTCCATGATAATGATAACAACTCTGCCGGTCGCCGGTCTTGGAACCGAAATATTTTTGGATGCATTTGTCCGCCCAAAAATTGAACAAACTACTAGTGGTAGTTTGCTACTTCCGGCCATGGTCTAGATTAGAAGCTGTCGCCAAGATCCTATATTGCCGTGGAGTCCAACTGAACAAAGTGCCAGCATGCCAAAATCATATACTCCCTCCATCTCAGAATATAGCTATGTTTAGGTCTAAGATTTTCAGGTCTAATCAGACATTGTCCAGCTAAGAATCATTGACTCTACAAAAGGAAACCATTATTGTTTCAGTCCACATCGCTGATCGCTCAATGCCTCGATGTGCAAACTGCAAACAAGTCGGTTCAGTTCATTCAGAACCTCTTTTAACCTTTCCAAAGTAGCTAACCTTGGGGCTATTAATGCCCACTTTCGTCGTGGTCGTCCGGAGCAGGTGCGCGATCGAGCTTCCAGTTACGTGTACTACTGCTCTCTGGGAGGAGATTCCGGCCGCCGATGCCGACCAGTGGCGGGGCAAAAATCTCCGGATGATGGGGGATGGGCGGGGCCTGGGCAGTCAGTTGCCCTTGCCCGGGCGGAAGCCGCACCGTCTCGTGGCAAACAAAAGTCGGGACCGTGCCACTTGCGCTCCTGTAGCCTGTAGTAGTGTAGTGCCTGTAGACTGTAGCCATGTCCCTGACCCGTCGGCAGCCTGCGGACTCGTGACACGGTACTGGCCTCTGCTTGCTTGCGCAGTAGCTCCCCACCCGCACTGACCAGTTGAGTCCCGCCCGAGCGAGAAGAGCCGAGCCTGCAGCCCTCCCGCCGGCGGCCGGCCCAGGACTACCGCAGCTAGCCGCCGCCTCGCGGCGCCCGCGACGATGGCGGTGCACGACTCGCTCGAGGTGCTGGACTGCGACGACGATGGGCGCCGCCCGCGCCGGGCCGGCACGGCGTGGACGTGCGCGGCGCACGTCATCACGGCGGTGATCGGCTCCGGGGTGCTGTCTCTGGCCTGGAGCGTGGCGCAGCTGGGCTGGGTCGTCGGCCCCGCCTGCATGTTCTGCTTCGCGCTCGTCACCTACGTCTCCGCCGCGCTGCTCGCCGACTGCTACCGCCGCGGCGACCCGGAGAAGGGCCCGCGGAACCGCTCCTACATGGACGCCGTCCGCGCATACCTCGGTACGGTAGTAGTATAAGCCGTCGTGCTAGTACTTCGTTATCACAGCAACCACAGCTAGCAGAAGCCATGAGCGAGACAAGCTTTATCAGTTGAGCTAGCTTTGTGCTGGTGTGGTTTCATGGTGGCCTTTCCCTTAATAATCCGTGTACTGTGCTGTGTGTGTGCTGGCGGCGTGCTCAGGCAAGAAGCACACCTGGGCGTGCGGCTCGCTGCAGTACGTGAGCCTGTACGGCTGCGGCGTCGCCTATACCATCACCACCGCCACTAGCATAAGGTAGCCAGCCGCACCGCCGGTAACAAAATTTCCCCCTTTTTTCCCCTCGCAGCTTTACCTGTCTGCATGTCATCGTGCTTCCTGTATGTGCGTGTCGAGCAGGGCAGCTTTTATCGTGCTGCTGCTGGTTAATTTTCGCTGATTTTTTTTTACCCTGACTGTGTTTGCTTGCCTTGTTTGTGTTGCGTTGGGGTTGCTCTGTTTTTTCGATGGTTGCAGGGCGATTCTGAAGGCCAACTGCTACCACAAGCACGGGCACGATGCGCCCTGCAGCTACGACGGCAGCTACGACATGCTCGTCTTCGGCGCCGCGCAGCTCTTCCTCTCCTTCATACCGGACTTCCACGACATGGCGTGGCTATCCGTCGTCGCCGCCGTCATGTCCTTCTCCTACGCCTTCATCGGCCTCGGCCTCGGCGTCGCCACCACCATTTGTAAGCCCCCTGCTTCTTCCACCAACCAATCCGATCTGTCAGTCGTTTGAGTCGAGTGCTGCTGCTTACATAGTGTGCAGTTTGGTTCAATTATCCGAACTGATAAATTATGTACTGCAGTTAAACGTTAGTATTATAGAGCTCACTTAACTTGTTTCTGTTCTTCAGCTAACGGGACGATCAAAGGAAGCATAACAGGTGTTCCGATGAGGACGCCTGTGCAGAAGATTTGGCGCGTCTCGCAGGCCATCGGCGACATCGCGTTCGCGTACCCGTACTCCCTAATCCTCCTGGAAATACAGGTAAATAGATTCCTTTCAGAATTACTGCTCAAAAGTTCTTGCCTGGACCTCATTTGTTGGTAATTCAGTATCAGTATTAAGCACATCTAAAAACTATTTTATTCTGCCTCTGACAATTTAGGACACACTGAAGTCGCCGCCAGCCGAGAACAAGACGATGAAGAGGGCGTCGATGATCTCGATCCTCGTCACGACGTTCTTCTACCTCTGCTGCGGCTGCTTCGGCTACGCCGCCTTCGGGAGCGACGCGCCGGGCAACCTCCTCACCGGCTTCGGCTTCTACGAGCCCTACTGGCTCATCGACTTCGCCAATGCCTGCATCATCCTCCACCTGCTGGGCGGTTATCAGGTACGCACTGACACTACCAGCCAGGAGTTTCAGAAAGTTCAGAATCGCAGACTGAGAACCTGAACACACACCGTTGCGTGTCTGAAAACCTGCAGGTGTACAGCCAGCCCATCTTCCAGTTCACGGACAGGTTCTTCGCGGAGCGGTTCCCGGACAGCGGGTTCGTGAACGACTTCCACACCGTGCGGGTCCCGTGCCTGCCGCCGTGGCGGGTGAACCTGCTGCGCCTGTGCTTCCGGACGCTGTACGTGGCGTCCACGACGGCGGTGGCCATGGTCTTCCCCTACTTCAACGAGGTGCTGGCCCTGCTGGGCGCGCTCAACTTCTGGCCGCTGGCCATCTACTTCCCCGTGGAGATGTACTTCATCCAGCGTAACGTGCCCCGGTGGTCCGCCCGGTGGGTCGTCCTGCAGACCTTCAGCGTCGTCTGCCTCCTCGTCAGCGCCTTCGCGCTAGTCGGCTCCATCGAGGGGCTCGTCACCCAGAAGCTGGGATAGGACTCGCCTAGCTAGCGTGTGCCCTCCTTCGTCTGTGTTTTGCATTGGATTGCTTCTCTTCCTGTTGTAGTGGTAATGGGGCATGCAGCGAGTGGGGGGATGGCGTCTCTCTCCCTGGGATGATGAGCAGCAGCAGCAGCATGCCGGTATAACAGGTCATCTGCATTCTGCAGGACCAGGGAGTGCCAGGTTGCGCAGTGTTCTTTGATGCCTTCCTGCTGCATTAGAGACTTAAGAGTGAAACATGTACACAGTGTCACATTGCATACATGCCGTATTGATATTGCCCAAGATGCTTCAGAAGTTCAGAAGAAT
Organism: Panicum hallii; assembly: GCF_002211085.1. Classification (NCBI taxonomy): domain Eukaryota; kingdom Viridiplantae; phylum Streptophyta; class Magnoliopsida; order Poales; family Poaceae; genus Panicum; species Panicum hallii. Next base: position 37,401,745 of record NC_038048.1, on the reverse strand, counting down.
TGCTGTGAGGAGCCCGTGCTGCCGTCTATGCATGTAGGTCTCAGAGTTTCATGAAGCTCTGGACTGATCAGTAGTCTGTTCCTGTTAAAATTCCAAGCCCCCACTCAATTTGCATCTCGGTTTTGCATGATCATTTGGTCAGGCATAAGCCTTGCGCCTGAATTGAGGGGGCTCTTGAAGTTGTACTGCCTTTGGCCTCCATGTTCTTGCTGATTAGAATAGGAGGATAAAATAGCAGCTTCATCTCAATAGTGTAATCAAAGTGCATTCCAATTGTGATAACAGGAAGAAAGCTAAACCTAAGAAACATAGTGAGGAACCCTCTGTCACCTCTTGATCTAGCTCTTGAGGTGCAGAAAGGCTCTGTCTGCAATCTCAGCCTGCAGTAAGGCTATGTCCAACGGACGCCTGTAAAGCGTCATGTACTCTATATTTAGAGGAAGATTCCGTTCTCTATTGCTCCAGCAGCGTTCTCTAAATGGTCCTCTAAAATAGACTACAGATTTCCTCTATATATAGAGATTCTCTCTCCTCTTCTCTATTTTTTCTTTACGTTTCAAACACTGAATTAAATAAAAATAAAATATGTCCATAGCGTTTGAGGTATGATAAATACGTACGTACAAAAATTTGGAACAAAATACGTTTCTAATATAGGGTTTAATGTATAGAGAACGAGATTTAGAGAACGTTGTTGGAGAGAAATGAGATATAGAGGAGAGAATTTTGTAGAGAATTCTGTAAATAAAGGATGTAGAGGATGGGATTTGGAGGATATCACTGGAGACAGCCTAAGCTCTACCTAATGCCTCGCTCAAGAGCACTAGTAAGGACTTTTTACTTAGTCGTAGAGTAATTCTTGATACAAGGGAGATCATGGGTTTGAATCTGAAAAAAAAATTCTACTAATTTCATTCACAATTTTTTTTGAAAATGCCTCCATTTTTTGTTGATTTTTATGGCTTAGTTTAGTACGATATGCCGGTATTTTTTGGCCTAAAGCGTTTGAACTAAAAAAGGAATATGACGGGGGAGATTATTGGATCATTTCCAAATCTAATTTTTCCTTGAAGACCGTCGTAGCCGGCAGCCCAGGTAACTGGAATGACACTACTGGTAATTCATCTGACTGAAGCCGCAAATTCGATAGTTTTAGGTATACATCGAGATCTCCGAATCGACACTCATTTTGCCTTGAATGTTTTTGTTGCCAAATGCTGAAGATGGCGAGCCGAGGTCAGGAGCTGCTGCTAGCTATTATGCATGTAGTTCTAGGACGCCGTGGGTCGCTCAATACGCTCCCACTACATCTTGCAGGCGCTCTCCAGTCTCCATCTTCAGGCTTCAGCATTGCATGGCCATTTGAGCACGCATAAGCCGTGCACCTGGATTTTACTGGACCTGCGGGAAAGAACATGATCCGATGCTGTTTCTTGAAGCTGCAAACCCCTTGCCCGCCGTGTTCTTGATGACTGTGATGGCGGGATAAAGTAGCTCCATCATCGCAAGAGTCTAACCAAAGTGCAGCATAGTTTATCTGAACTCTGAGTTGCCAAGGTTTGTACTGACAGCAGTGCTTATGTTGATGAAGAGAATTAGCAGTGCCGTTAGTTTTAGTTCTTCAGTGCAGAGTTCACTCCTCCACTGGCCAATTTGACCGCTGGACCCTTGGACACCATCACGAAAGCCGTTGCCAATTTGACCGATGTTTTGACTGGCGGAGGTGGAAGAACTGAAGATCCTTGCACGCGCTCGGCACGGCGCTTTGTACTCCCAGGAAAGTACGGCGGCGACGATTAGCGCCGGGAGCCGACCGATGAGACGGCCGCCGAGGAGGAGGGAGGGAAGCCGAGGAGGAGGGAGGGAACGCGCCGGGCGCCGGGGGCGAGCGCTCTGGTGTGCTTGGACCTGGGGTTGACCCGGCGCTGTGCGGGTGGGCAACCTGTCCCTGCTCCCGGGGGGGCCGTCACGCGTTGCGCGGGCGTTGAATTCTTTATGCCGCCCATGCCTCCTTCACCCGTGCGCCCAGCGCCCGCCCTTCCCGTGCGCGGGCGCACGCCGCCGGCAGCGCCAGCAGCAGGAGCCGCCTGCACGCGCGGGCGCCTATTTATGCGCCGGCCCGCCCGAGGTGAGCGCCGCACTCGGACACCCACAACAACGAGCCTTGGCAGCCGGAGCCAGCAGCGCCGTGCAACGCCCGGAATCACCAGCATCGTCAGAGCGGTGCACTGCCGGAAGCGGCGGCGGAGATGGGGCGCGTCCCGTGCTGCGAGAAGGACAACGTGAAGCGCGGGCAGTGGACGCCCGAGGAGGACAACAAGCTGCTCTCCTACATCACGCAGTACGGCACGCGCAACTGGCGCCTCATCCCCAAGAATGCCGGTACGTGTCCCCCACGGCCTCGGCGGATCCTGAAGCGCGCCGTGCGTCTGACTGACCGGGGTTCGTGATGCCGCGTGCCTGCGAACAGGGCTGCAGCGGTGCGGCAAGAGCTGCCGGCTCCGGTGGACCAACTACCTGCGGCCCGACCTCAAGCACGGCGAGTTCACGGACGCCGAGGAGCAGACCATCATCAAGCTGCACTCCGTCGTCGGCAACAGGTGGTCGGTGATCGCGGCGCAGCTGCCGGGGCGGACGGACAACGACGTCAAGAACCACTGGAACACCAAGCTCAAGAAGAAGCTGTCCGGGATGGGCATCGACCCCGTCACGCACAAGTCCTTCTCCCACCTCATGGCCGAGATCGCCACCACGCTGGCGCCGCCGCAGGTCGCGCACCTCGCCGAGGCCGCGCTCGGATGCTTCAAGGACGAGATGCTCCACCTCCTCACCAAGAAGCGCCCCACCGACTTCCCCTCGCCCGCCGTGCCCGACATGCCCATGGCGGCCGGCGCCGGCGCCGGGATGGGCGCAGCCGCTGCGCTCGCCGCGCCCTGCGGCTTCCCCGCGCCGCCGCCGCAGCCCGACGACACCATCGAGCGCATCAAGCTCGGCCTCTCCCGCGCTATCATGAGCGAGCCCGGCGCCGCCACGGACAAGCAGCAGCAGCAGCAGCCGCCGCCCTGGGTGCCGGCCGACATGCCCGAGGGGCTGGCGGGGATGTTCGCCGCGTACAACCCCGCCGCGCACGGCCAGGAGGAGTTCCGCACGTCGATGTGGAGCCACCAGAGCTTGTACAGCGGGAGCTCGGGCACCGAGCCGGCGGCCAGGTCGGCACCGCCATTGCCGGAGAAAGGCAATGACAGCGTCGGCAGTAGCGGCGGCGACGAGGAGGCGGACGGCGGGAAGGGCGGCTCCGACATGTCCAGTCTGTTCGGATCCGACTGTGTACTCTGGGATTTGCCTGACGAGCTTACCAATCACATGGTGTAACGAAAACGTGCAAATATCACGATCAAAGAACAGCTTTTTCAGGAGAAGACTGAAAAGAAGTAACCAAGCAAAATATGCCGAAAACAAGAGAGGGAGTTATAAACTTCAAATAAGTGATAGAAAATCATGTATATTTTGCCATGTGAAAGAGGAAATTGTGCATATATTAAACCGAAGAGACCATGTAATTTTATCTGGAGTCCTCTGTTTCAGGGTTAATTCGCACTGCAATTGACGGTTCCAGTTCAAACAGAAAATTCAGTTCCATTCAGCTTGAGTTGTCTGATTATTTTACAAAGTTCTCACTCAGTTTTCTATAAAAAAAAATCTTTGATTTTTTCTTTGACTCGTATGAAGTATGCAGAGAGCCCAGCCCAAGAAGACATCGAGTTTTTTTTTCCTCCTTCTCTGATCGGACGGTAGTCTCGTGCCCGTTGTGGGTCGATAGCATCCGACGGCTACAGAGAGCCGAGCCCAGGTTCACCTTCGTCCTCTTGGGAATTTTTCTGGGGCGTTCCGTTTCACCGATTCAGGTTTCCATGGCGGCGGCGGCGCAGCTGCACGGATCGGCCGCGACCGCGGCGGCCTACCGCCGGACTCGAGCTTACTCAAATCCATCCTCATGCCGGGGGCTGCGGAGCCCTCTCGTCGGTCACCCGAAGGTATGACTCCGATGCGAATGCTAAACCCTAGCTTTTGTGTTCGTGAAGGTCTTGCCTGTTTGTAAATGTTCGCAGAGCCTGGTCCCGGGGTTAGGTGACCATTGGTCATGAAGTCATGACCGTATGAAATGAGATCCGATCGGATTATGATTTTTGGACATTTGGGCAGCTCACGGATGTTTTTTATTTGCGGAAACAATAGACGGAGTTCTTATTTCGTGGCATGAGGTGTATTTGCTATTGCAATATGGTTGGTTTATGTATGTGTAAAATGATGAATTGAAGGCAGAATTGGTGCGTTTGTGTTCGACCAGTGACCTGTGTCAGCAAATATTCAATCCCACCCGCCACCGTTTTGGCTTAGTCCTCGAGGAGTCAAGGATTTTGTCTGCAATTCTGTTTTTGTTAGAACTTAGAAGGACTGCCTTTTGAATTTTATGTTATTAAGGGGATAAAAATGATCCTGGACCATGATCTGAGAGTGCACAAATTGTTTTTTTTTTTGAATTTCATCTATGCCACCACTTGAACAATGAGATGATCAGATGAATGTTTACTGTATACAGGAATTCTATGCATTTTGTTTATTTTTACTTATCAAACTATTATAACAAGGCTTTGATGTTAAACCTCTGCATGAATCTGTTGTTCTTGTCTATAACTATAAGAGGAGGTGTTAACATATTTTGCTATCCATCAGCCTTTGATTTCTACCAATGGAGTTGGTTTGAAGCCATTTGGTTTTGCTGCTAAACTCGCAACAAATGAGAACGCTCAAGTTGAAGAATTAAACTTGCGATCAGATCAGATGAAGGAATTTGTACAGGCAGAGGGACATCGCCAGAAGAGGAGTGCTAAAATCCATGACTTTTGCCTTGGGATCCCTTTTGGTAAGCTAGAATTTTTATGAATGTAAAATTTTGTTGTATGATTAGTTGGATATCGCACATGTGAATCTTGTTAAATGTTGTTTTTTACCTTGTGTGCACAGACATTTGATAGCTCCTACTTTCAAGGAATTATGAGCTTCTCATAGCATAAATTATTCACAGAAGTTAACAGTGTTTTTTATTCCTAATGCAAGTTTCAAAAAAATGTTTTATTGCCTTTCGCAGCAAAGCTCTTTCTAAACTCATTATATATTATGTGATGTCATAGAATACTAAATGGTAGAAAACAATACCATTAATTTCTACTTTATTGTGCTTTTCATATTTCAAACTTGATTGACAAATTATTCAGTACATGTTCTTCACACGCAGTCGTATCCCATACTCCTGAGTGGTTCAATATTTTAAGTTTTGGAATATGAGCTTTGTTGTTTTCATGTATCCACATACAAATAAGTGAAATAACTAAATCGTTTGGTGATGCAGGTGGTCTTTTATTTTCCATGGGCCTTCTAGGATACATGTTCTCCAGAAGCACCATAAGTATTGTCTTGGGCGTTGCACCAGGGCTTGCCACTCTGCTACTTGGTGCACTCAGTCTAAAGTTTTGGAGGAGTGGTAAATCCAGTTTCCTGTTTATCTTGGCCCAAGCAGGTGGGATATCATTGTACTAACTTTGTATTACTTTGCATTTGAATTACAATCATTTTCAACCTTATTGTAAACATTGCTTAACAACCTGCTCCACTTCTATTTTTGCAGCAATTTCTGCTTTCCTGGCATGGAAGTATTCTCACGCTTACTTCTTGGTAACTTTTCCAACTCTCAATTCATTTTTCCAGAGCAGGCGAATTTAATTTCATTACTAAAACACAACGAAATTACAGTTTTTTCCCCTACCCCCTGATCAGTTCCTCCTCCCCCTAGCCTTGGTAACACTCCTTACTGATTGTTTGTAGCACAAGAGAGCTACATAGCCAATCAGAATCCATTTCCTCGTGGCCTTTAACTCTCTAAAAGCTTCACAAAGTACAGTAACTAGGCTAACTCAAAAAGCTACACGCTACAGTACTAGGGGAATCACCAACACCCAGCATCTGCACAGCAGACCTTCAGACTCTTGAACTTGTTGCCTTCCTACTCTCATTGATATGGAATATGGTGGAATCTAACTATCTCAGCACTAATCTTATACTTCTTTGCGCAGACAAACAGACTCCTTCCTTGGGGCTTCTATGCTTCCCTGAGGTAATTTACTCTATATTGTCCGTCTCTGTCCAATGTCGTTTTTTTCTCCATTTGAAATAAGATTTGATGTCCTCTCCCACTTGAAAATTATGCAGCACTGCAATGGCTTGTTTCTACGGGTATGTGCTGCTTGCCGGAGGAAATCCCCCACCAAAGAAGTTGGCTGCCATCCCACAGCAGTAAAATTAGAGACTTGGTTCGGTCTAGGATCAGCGTGGTTTGACCAAGTTCATCATGCTGTGGTAGCAGCATAGCACAATTTTGATTATCAAATTTGTATATTCTCCAACCTGCGGTTCACTGCTGGCTGGGCCTATGGTTTTTTGTCTGGTAGCTGAAACTTGAGCTAATAAAGCTTCAGAGGATGATAGCCCTGCCTCCAGTGAACATGCTCTGTTTTCTTCTACCTGATGGATGTACATGATAAAGATAAGCTTTCTCAGCTTCTACTTGAGACATTTGTACTCGACTTGAGAAAGTTGTGATGTTTTATAATCAGATGGCTTGTAGCTGCATCAATTCTCAAACGAATTGACAGAGTTTTCAAATATTCTGATACCTTGCTGGCAACTCATTAGTTGAATGACTCTAGTTATGCAGTCGTTTTATCTTAAAAAGTGAGGTACTTCTGGTTCCTCTAAAAAATCCAACTAAAGTACTTTCGGCTTTGGAAAAAAACGTTTTATTTGAATGGGCTTGCAAAGAGCAGGTAAACTAGTAAAATGGCATAATAGTGTATTTGAATGGGCTTGCAAAGAGCAAGTAAACTAGTAAAAAGGCATAATAGTGTATTTGAATGGGCTTGCAATTACAAGAAGAGTAGGCTCTCAACAAGCCCGATACAGATGGCCCAAAAAAAGGCCCAATCAAGCCGCTCCGAACCGCCTCCCAGGCTTCCCAGTCCCACCCGTCGGCCAGATCAGCCTTCAAACTAGGGTTTACTCCCGCTCCGAGAAAGCCAACAGCGTAGCTCCGCCGGCTCCCTCCACGCTTTAGCTCCGCCGCCGCCGCCTCCCTCCGTCCCTCCGCCAGGACCGGCAAGATGAAGCTCGTCAGGTAACGTCCCCCGTTCTCTCTCGCCTCTCGTCCGGAGTGCCTCCTCTTTGCCCTTCCTTCGCTCCTCCGTTCGGTACGAACCTCGCCTAATTTGGTGCTGGATTTGGGGTTCGCTGCAGGTTCTTGATGAAGCTGAACAACGAGACGGTCACCATCGAGCTCAAGAACGGCACGGTGGTCCACGGCACCATCACAGGTATGCTCCGACACACTCCTCCGGCGGGGAAGGGTTTGAATTTCTGTGATCTAAAATTGTTTCATTTTAGGGTTTGTGTCTGGTGCGTGCATTGTTAGGATTTAGTCAGCTCGCCTTAGGAGATGGTGTGATTTGCGTGTGCGCTGAGGTAGTGGTTTGTCTGGGAGCCAACTGCCTTCTCGCTTAGTTTTGGAGACTGTAAAACTGAGCATACCTTTCGCGCTCACCTCTTGTGCTTTTGATGGGCTATGAATTATTTCAGATAAAGCCATATGTTGGGATAATGCAATCCCACGGAAATAGGCTATTTAGGTACGTTCAATTAGACTTGGGGTTTTAATCTTTTAACCTGCTTGCTTTTAGGTGATCTGCCCAACCCTGAATTGCTTGTACGTTATTTGCATTTGGTAAACATTTTCTTTCTTGCATCAAGGGGGCATTCCTGCTGAGTGATGACTATGTATGTAGACATCTTTGAATTAACTAATGGTAGGCCTTTAGTTTTAGACCATCAGTGCTAGTAATGGTCTGATGTCCCTGTGAAAGTACTGGCCATTTCACCAGTTTTGGTAGTTCAAGCGAGCAGTTGAATGTGCAGTGTTTTTAGCCTTTCATGGATTTCTTTTGTCGTTTCCTTGACAAATTTGCTGCTTGTGAGACTTAGCTGACTTCATACTCTATTCACATATAGAAAGGTATAAATAATGTAGGAATATTTTTATGGCATTTAGATGCTAGTGGAGAATATTTATTTTCTTCCTAAGAAGGGTTTCATGGATAATTAGGATTGGAAAATTATAAATTTCTTGATTTCTTAATGTATAGGGTATTTTGGGTGGCTCAGGTCGTTCCTAGATTACATTTTGATGTTGGAGGCATGCAGGGCTTCAGTGTTCACAAATAGGGGGAATATGCATCATGATAGGCTCATTTTGAACTTTTTTTTTATTCCTGGTACAGCTCGGGAAATAATTGTTTGATTGCAGTTTTGGTTCTCCAACGATCTCACCATCTTATGCTGATGCACATATTTTGCTAATGCTGACAGGATTAATTTGGGATCATGGTTTAGTTTGTATATGGCATACCCTCTAATTCATCCACATATTTTTAGGTGTTGACATAAGCATGAATACTCATCTGAAGACAGTGAAGCTTACACTGAAAGGGAAGAATCCTGTGACCCTTGACCACCTAAGTGTGCGAGGAAACAACATTCGCTATTATATTCTTCCGGACAGCTTAAACCTGGAAACTTTGCTCGTGGAGGAAACCCCAAGAGTCAAGCCTAAGAAGCCAACTACAGGTTCGATTTCCTCCGTTTTGTCTTCTGTTTGAGTCGATCCATTACTAATGCTATGATCTGACTGGCATTTTTTCCCCCCAAAATCAGGAAAGCCTTTGGGCCGTGGTCGCGGCCGTGGTCGTGGACGTGGTCGGGGCCGGGGGCCGCGCTGAGCTCCATTGTTCCCTTTTCTGTCAGCTCTCTCGCATGGCAAGTTTCCCATACAATGTAACCTCTTGCCCCTGCACGCGATGTGAAAGAATGTTGCATTGTTACCCTTCTGATGAATGCGGACCTAATATCTCAATCTCTGTAGTTCTTGTTGTGGAATCGCCTGTCTATTTGACCGATCGTTCATGTCTATCTTAGGCCTTGTAGTTAATTAATTCGTAATGTTTTCACTTGGCATACGTACAAGATGCCTCAGACCTCTGAATATCTAGGTTGTATGCTTGTGTTTTCACAACATGGGAATTATTGCTCCGGAAGGTGTCTGCCTCTATGTGATCTTTAGCTGAGCTTGAAACTAAAATTTCCGTAGCGCTGCTTCAACTGAACCACCTTCAACATACCAGTTTGCTCTCATTTGACATGATGTCAGCCTGTATTAGTACTTTTGCTGTACAGATGGCATGCTTGTTAAATGAAAGAATGCCCGGATCGTCTGGAGCTGTTGAGCAGTTGGTTCTTCAGTACCATGATGTTCGCTTTCTGATGTGAAAGTAAATCGTTCCCTTCATATGAATTGTTACATCGTCCACGGTCGGTCCAGATCCAGATAGAAATAGTCTATACAAATATTGAGGTATTCTTTCAAAAAAAATAATATTGAGGTGTCCCACGCTATCAAGCAGTAGCGTTGCACCGGCTGAGGTGACTGGACAGAGATATCTCTTGGCTCTTGCATCTGGTCGTTGCCCGGCCATCAAGACTGCTGATTACCGAGTGTGGTCGGGTCACCGCCAGCGCTGTTGCTCTCGAACACCGGCTGTGGCGCGCCCTCCCCACCCTGGCACTGGCACGAGACAGGCGGCGAAAACGCACGCCCGTGCGATGCGCCACCGCCACGCACACCATGCCATCGCTGCCGGTACGAGCCGCTGGGGCCTATAGAGCAACAAGCCCCGCGCGTCGTGCGGTGACATTCCGTGCGCCGCGCCGCGCCGTCGGCATGTCCCTACCACTACCAGCGGGACCGGGACCGGGACCGGGACCGGGACCGGGAATCCGGGAGGGCAGGCAGCTGCAGCTCTCCCGCCAAGGCTGCGGCGGCCCGCGCCCCAGCCAGGTGCGCTCGGCCGCGCCGTGTCGTGTTGCTCCGTTCCAAGGCACGCCGCACCAGCCACGCAAGCGTTTCCGTTGCAGTACGTGTTCCAGAGACCAGAGGTTTCGAGCTCTCCGTGATCGCCCTCCTCCATCAGACAGCAAAGCACGCGTCGCGATCGCATTCATTGCTGCTCGTGCTCGGGACCTCGTCCCCCGTCCATCCGTTCCTACCGTGCAACTGTCAACTGCGGAACCGGATCACCATCCCGGCAAGGCAAGGGCCTCACCGACCCGGTCGGTCCCGGAGGCCAGAGGAGACACCAGCACCGCCGCCTGATAGCGGGGGCCGGTGATACCATGCCATGCCATCCACTCTCCAGCCGTTGCGCTCCTCCGTCCATCGCTCGTGTCTATCCCCTTTCCTGGCCGCACCACGCACTATTAGTACTACGGTTGTGTTTGTTTATCGCACGGCAATCATTCGTGCAGTTGGAGAAAAGAGGGAGGCAGCCATGTGTCGCGGGTCAGTCCATACAGCCCGCCGCGATTCGATTCTTATCACGGCGCAAAGGCGGAAAGGCGCCGCGGCATCCTCACCCGCTCTCCCTCGCACACCGCCCTGCCCTGCCTGGCTGCCTGGGCTGTAGCTTCACTAGCAAAGCGACACCGTCGCCATACCGGCGAGGTGACAGGGCGACACACTTGCCACCTCCTCTTCCTCCGATAAGAAGCCGCGTGAGAGGTTTTGCGTCGACCACCAGAGGCCGAGAGAGGGAGAGCCCGGAGGCGGTCCATCAGGCGACCTGCCGGGGAGACGCCATGTGCAAGCTCAAGTTCACCAGGGAGCGGGTGGGGTGCTACCTGCTGGTGATCCTGGTGATCTTGCTCATCATCGGCGTCCTGTTCGGCCTCGGCGTCTTCCGCCACGGCGTCGACCGCATCAGGGACCTCGGCCGCAACCACACATGCTTCGACTGCAACAGGTACTGACTATTGACCCACCCAGCCGCGGCGCATGCTGCGGTGTGTGGCAAGCAAGCCCTCTGTTGGTCGGAGCTACCGGAGCAGGGCAGCAGGCAGCTGCTGTAAATTAGTTTAGTTGATCAGTGTGTAGTAAAGTTCCTGCTGCTTGGTGTGTGTGGAGTGTAGACAACAAGTTCGTGATGTTCTTTCTTACTATTAGGGAGAATTATTATTGTATTGGTCCCCTCTTAAAGTCAAGTTCATGATGCTTTTGGCTCCAAATATTCGATGTCGTTTCTCTGGTTGGTTTATCTTGGCATCTATTCGGTCGGCGGAACTACTGTTATTCGGTTCGCCCTGTTTTCCTCTTTTGCTTCCCCAAAAAGGGAAATAATCTCAGGCAAGAACTATTTCGATCGGAAAGACTCAAAACGAAGATACCAGCTTGCTAATAAAATATTTACAGCCGACACTTGAATTTATTTATACATGACTGCCAAAAGCCACCACAATCCAAACAGAATGTTCAGTCCCTCCGGAAGCAGAGTATTCACTATTCAGTGTGTCGACAACTTTACAAGCCCAAGGGTCAGAGAACCGAGACTTTTGGAGATGATAAATTAACCGCACCAGGCCAAACCATACATCGTTTCTTTATTTTATTTACACATCAAACCGAAAGAATTCGTGGATGTTAAAAAGACTGGACACAGAGTAAATTACAGAGAATGGACAGATTATGAACACCTGACATAAATTAACCGAATCTTTCGAGTCGTTCAGGGGATAGAATCCATTGGTGCGTGAAATAACAAAGCACTCTGGAGCAAGCTATTTTCCACCCAGAAACTTGAAGATAACGCAACTGGTATGTGCCACACGACGGAAGCCTTTGTACATCATCCCATTAGCTGATTAGCTGCAGCAGCCACCGCCTTGAGAGGACGACGAACCGGCGCCTCCGGATTGGCCAGGGACTGCGTATCCAACTTTGATCCCATAAGACTGCACAATTGACAAAAGACAGTATGAGATCATGCTCATTGGGTGGTAACAAGATAAGGATATAAGCATGCAGAAGTGATTCGGAGAGCAGTAAAAGGTTTCCAGGTGGGCAAATGGCATTTTAACAGTCAGAGAATAACTACTTTCCAGCTAAATACTTTTCCTTCTAATCCTTGGACACTAACAAGTACTAATATTCTCGCTTTATGTAGCTCTTTCAGTATCGAGGCAGACACCTTCTCCACAAAATTACATAAAAAAGCTTATCCAATTTTGCCACTACAGAAAAAGCTAGTGGTCTCTGCCATTCATTATAGAAACTATTGAGTCTGAGGTCTTTAGGTTCCAGTCTATCCAATTTTGCCATTATAGAAAAAGCTAGTTTCTCTTGAACATTCATTATAGAAACTAATTGACTGTAAGGTCTTTAGGTTCCAGTTTCTATGTTTGGTTATCATTCCTCCAACCTTTCCGTATAAAAAGGTTCTTAGGAAAAGGGGATGAGCTTTGTACAAGATGGGAAGTAGAGACTTAGGCTTCGATGCACATTGTAAGATTTCAATCCATATATAGTAAACATGGAACAGAAGGTACATGAGTATGTGCGTAAATGATGCTTAAAGTAACATCGAAGGGGCTCACTATGTTTTTTCCTAAGCAGAGCAAAAGTAATGATTTGAGATAAAAAAAAACTACCTCATTAGATACATCGAAAACACCATCTTGGATTTTCTTGTAGATTGCTCCGGCAGTCTTAACAAATGCCTGCGTTTTAAATATCCAGATGAGAAATTTTGAAATTTCTTAACCTCACATATGTCCAACACACCAGAACCAAGCATCACCTCCTCGACGTTTTGTGCAGTTTTTGCAGATGCCTCCATGAAGATCAGGCCATGTTCCTTTGCAAACTGCTCGCCTTCCTCGTAGCTCACTGCACGCCTGTGAGACAGATCACATTTGTTCCCAATCAGCATTATCGTCATGTTGGCATTGGCGTGCTGCCTCGCATCCTCCAGCCAGCTTGCGAGGTGATTGAAAGTCTCCCTCCTGGAATCAGTCCAACATGGATTCGAATGCCAGTATCAGCACGATTCAGGAAGGCGTGAGCATAAAAAGACTGCCCAAGAAACTTTGGGTTTATGGGGGTGTAATTACCTGGTGATATCATAGACCAAAAGAGCACCAGCGGCCCCTCTGTAGTATGATCTAGTTATGGATCTGAATGACTCTTGGCCTGCCTGTAATGTTGAAAGATAATCACATCAGATCAGATCGATGATCCATGTGGCCACGTGGGCATCCCATATAACAGTAGCTCGAACTAAAAAATGGCCCAATGTTTAGCTAACAGATCAGAATGTTTAGCTAACATGAATTTCAACGGGGGTGGGGGCAAACTGACAAAGAACAAAGAATATCCATTTATATTGTAACTTCAGAGCTCAGCAAGCTGCAAGGTTTTCATCATGTAAAAAAATTTATGGGACAGCAATTGGACATCCTAAATTCCAGTTTGCGATCAGACTCGACTGCTCAAGTCCCATGCTTAATCAGGCAAGCATGCGATTGTGTCGCCCGAAATGGTAGCGACAGATCCTATGAGCAGCAAAACGATCTCTAGCATACACAAAGGGATGCGTACGGGCGAAGGAAAGTAGCAGCGGAGGGCGGAGAGAGGCAGGCGCACCGTGTCCCAAATCTGGAGCTTGATGGGCTTGTTGTCGATGGTGATCATCCGCGCCCCGAACTCGACGCCGATGGTGAGGTCGTGGACGGGCTGGAAGCGCTTGTCGGTGAACTGCAGCAGCAGGCACGACTTGCCGACGCCTGCGCATCGCGTCGCCGGCAGCAGCAGCAGCCAAGCGGAGCGAAACCCGTCAGCGATCGCTAGAGGCGAAGCGGGGATCCGCGGCTGCGGATGGGCCGGTGGATCGGATCTCCGCCGCAGCCGCAGCAGCCGAGCGCCCAGAGACAGGGAGAGACAGCCGCGCGGATCCAGCCGCAGAACGGCGAGCGTGGGGGGAGCTCACTGACCTGTGTCGCCGATGATGATGTACTTGAAGAGGTAGGCGTACGACATCTCCGGCGGGGCTGGCTGGCTGGCTTCCTCCGGGGAACGACGAGCGGCGGCTGCAGCAACGGCGGCGAGGGGGATTTGGCGAGGCGCGCGCGTGCGGGGGCGGAGGAGGAAAAGTGGGGGTTGCTTAGCAAGGAGGCAGGAGGAAGCGGGGCGGCGGAGGAGACGTGGTTACGTGACGCAAGGAAGCGACGGGGCGGTTTGTTTGCTTGGGCTGGCCAGGGGGTAGCGGCGTGCGGCGTGCGGGCGGCGCGTCTGGGCCTTGGGGAGAAACTGCCGTGCCGCCTTGTGCCCAGCTGACTGGAGTCCGGGGAGTCCAGAGGCATCCAAAGATGCGCGCACGGATGACGGACGGGGGTCGCGGACTCGTGGAACTGGAACTCTGGAAGGATGCTGGGGCCCCCATGCTGCCACCGGATCGGCGGGTTCCACGTCAACACGATTGTGGCTTTCGTCAAAACTGTGTGTGTTGTGTGTGTGTGGTGGGGGGGGGGGGGGGGGGGGGGGGTGTGCAAACGTAACGGACCAGGCCAACAGTGCTAGTTTGCGCTTTCCACTTATTTAGGCCTTTTGGGCTTAACGCAAGCCCACGCCATGCCCCCCGTGCAGGCCCGCCTCGCAGCAGCCTTGCTCCTCGCTCGCATCACACACAGCCCACTCTTGCCAGCCCATATTACGCGCGGCAAGGGGCATGCAAACCATCGCTGGTTTTGGCCCTTTCGCCCATGATGATCCCGTGCAAAACCACCACCACATCGCACACAGTGCTGGCGTTGCGAGCACCGAATCTACACGTTGCAGAACTACTCGTCGTTCCGTTCGACCTCAATTCTCGACTCGCGCGGAGATTCCGCAGGGAACGGCGAAGCACCGAACCGGCCGGCCGCGCGGGGGCTCCCGTACGCCCGACAGCACGAGCAACCACTGCTACAGCCCCCCCTGCACACCGCTGCTGCTACCCGGCAGGCCTGCACGGGCGAACATGCATGTCACCATGATGTTCCGGCCGGCCGGCCGGCATGGCACGCGGCCGGCGTCGCTCCGATCCGGCCGATCACTGTACACCTCGTACCTGTTCATCGCCGGGGCGACCGGAGCGCCACGACGCCCGCAATAACTCACTCCGATCCCCCGTCGCCCGCGAGCGAGCGAGGAGGATCGTGCATGCACCGATCAAATCGAAACGACCGCGCGCCGCGCCAGCAGGCAGCACAGTGGCGCGCGCGCCGCGCGCAACAGTAGCGGATCGAAAGGCGACGCCGCGCGTGCATGCGTGGTACGCGCCGGCCTCTAGCTAGCCGGCCGCTGCTAGTAAAGCCGCGGCCGCCGGCGACGCGCGCATGCGCTCCGGGCGCGGCTCGAGGCTGGTTGGTGCGGGCGTGCGGCCCGCTGGGGGCGGCCGGTGGGTTGGGCGCGCCGAGCTAGCAAGGCGCGCGCTGCGGGGCCAGCCTCTTCAAACCAGCTCGGTCAAAAGCTGGTCTACTACTCCACCGCCATGGAAAGGCAAAGCGAGCGCGCGATCCACCGAGATCGCCGGCCGGCCGCAGGCTAGCTAGGTCGTCGTCTCAACAAAACCTGATGTGAGTAGCTAGCCATCATTACGAAGCAAATCTGCCGATCGGTCGGCAAATCAAAGCTGCAGCCTGCAGGGTCTTCCTCCACCCGTGATGCCGTGATCATGTGTCGAAGCCTTGCTGCTTTATTTGGGGATTAGTCAATGCTCACGCACGACCGAAAGCGCACGGGCTGCCGATCGAGAGAGATCATGGCGTTTTTGCGGCGCCGTCGGCGCGACATGAGTAAAGGAGATCGATCACATGCATGAGCGCACTTGCGAGCGAGAGGCCGATGCGCAATGCTACCAGTGGAGCAGGATCAAGTTGACCGAATTACTACCGTGATCGATGCGTCTATCTCAGGGCAGTATGGCACAAACACATTGTCATCTGCTTGCGGGCAGCGATGCAGGGTCCAGGGTGTTCCACGTGACACGTTGTGCTTGGCTGAATCTGTTGGAACCGAGAATTGAGTGACGTGCACCAAATATATTAGGCCCATCTTAGTGCAGAGTGTCATCGTATAGTTGGATCCCGTACAATTACCAAGACCGCCACATCAGCTGGACATTGGAATGAAAGTATCCCCTCATTGCACAGTTTCATAGGTAAACTGTCGCATGTAATTGTTGATTGGAGTTACGATCAAACGTGCCGTGTGACCGATAGAAATTGATGAATGTGTCTGGATGAAACTCAAATCCTCTCAATAGGGTTTCATTCCATTTTTATACAACTGTGTACACCAAGTTTCATCATCATGAAACTCTATTCTTCTCTTTTCTCATAAATTACTTGCCATGTCATCACTTTTGGTTATGTGGCACGCCATTTAATGAGAATGGAACTCATATGACACTTGCATCGTGAATAGCCTAAAAATGTGCATAATAACACAAGAAAAAAAATTAGTATGGTCTTCTCCAGAGAAAGTATGTGTGTAGAAGCTAGCACTAGCTTTCTAGCACTGCCCAAAATCTATATTCTACACATATACTTTTGCCAATCACGGCGTCAGCTACAATGATCTTAGACTATAGGGCTACATCTTACAATGATTAAAGGAGCGTGCAATACCAGCTAAAATTAGCTAAAACGACTAGCGGTCTTCTGGCCAGGAAAATTAAACATCTCAATTATGAGCGGAGTCCAACCAAGATCCAGAGGAGTATGTTTCCCACATGCATTCCATGCAAAACCAAACGCCACGATCGCGATGAGCCGATGACAGGCCATAGCGGCGTAAACAAACCCCCACGCCGAATCATCAACGACCACACTGGATATAGTTAAACAAGAACCCATCGAATGACGAGCCGCCACGTCGCACGACAAGCCGCCTGGATTAACTAATTAAGCATGCCAGATGAGGCTAGGGGCCACCACCTCGCACGTGCGCCAAGGATTACTGGATCGAGCAAATAGTATAGGTGATGATCTGCGTGCGTGCGGGGACTGAATTAGGTAGCGGATCGATCGATCGAACAACGACGACGACGACGACGACGACAAAGATGGCCGTGCATGCATGCGAATGATCGGACTACTTGTAGTTGCAGGCTGCAGCAGCGGCAAGGAAAAAAAAAACACCGGTAGTTTAAATTTGCAGCTCGTGGTTGTTGCTAGCCGATGATGGATGCAGGAATTGGTTCGTGATGTGGCAACCTTTAATTTGCCGAATTAACCGGCGCGTCTCTTGGGAGGTTTGAGAGGACGGCGTAGCTGCACGTACTGCAAATATTCCTTCCATTACCAGTGCAAGTGGCCAGGGGATTACAAGAAAGATGCATGGCATCTTTGATGATCCACCCGTCATATACATCCACGCATTCGTTTTGGGTGGTCCTGCTCGACCTTCCTTTGCAGCCTCATCGACGATCGATCGATCAGGGAAAATCAAAGATAATTATCCCATTGTGAAATTAAAGTACAGCTAATAAAGCTTCATCCTTTACTACTCATAATTAAGCAGCGATGCAGCACGCTAGAGAAAGCTAGCGCATGCCACGGATCGCGAGACACGACGAAGAGTTAGCTGTTGGTTTCGGCGGCCGTGCTGCAAACCCGGTGCGCGTGTCACGGTTGGTGGCACGCCCCGTCCCGATCCGAATTGAATAGCTAGTATACTCTTCACGTGTCGGTGCGGCGGTGGGCATTTGCTTGTCTTGAGCTTAGCCAGCCTGCTAACGGCGTGTACCGTGTCTTGAGCTGCAAAGGTATACGGGCGTTGCGCACCAGTTGTACTTGTAAGTACGTACTCTAGTACGTGGGTTGGGTGGTTGACAAATGACAATATGTTCCCTGCACGTACGTGTTGTTGGTTAGAGGGAAACGGGACAAAAAGACCGAAACACCCCTTGTAAGATAACGCGGGGCCCCCTCTTCGATCACCACCTGTATACGTTCGGCTAGCTCGATCGTCCTCTCTGAGGAGAGAGAGATACACGTACGGACGACGTACGCTATAGCCACTACGTCGGTCGCACGTACCTCTAGTTTGCCACTCGAACTAACGCGTACCGCATGCCTGCGTGGGGTCCTTGCTAAGCTAAGATGCTAAGATGGTCGACGCGCATGTGGTAGTTCTTCATTACAGCGTGGAGACGACAACATAATGCAAGGGTGGCTGTAGGCTGCAGCTGTAGCCAGTAGCCTGTAGCTTGTAGCCATGTGGATGTGGATGCCAAGCGATCGACGAGGCATGCTCGCCTAACTCCCTCCACCGATCTTGGCCTGGCCTCGTGCGCACGCACGCGTGCTAGCCGTGACTAGGTGGAGTACGTGCACATGCATGGTCCCTTGCATCGAGTTACGCAGCAAGTGCGGCGAACGTACCGGCCGGCCGGCAAAGATATATATGTGCATGATTGGTCCCTGATCGATCGAATGAGCATCGCCAGGATCAGTACGAGCGCACACGTACACCCGCGGGCACGGCCTCCCGAATTGGGAACCCGTGAAGCTCACGAAACCAGCGTGTGTGTACGTGTGTGTGTGTATGTGTCAAGCTTTGCGGAAAGAAAAAAGACCAGCCAAATAATATAATACTCCATTCATTCGTTCGAAAATATAGGTTGTTTTAATTTCCTGGTCAACGAACTCCTCTGGCTTTGGTCGAGTTTATAGGATAATGCAAAGAATTTCAAACAATAAATTTGTTTGTTTGAATTCACGTGATAAGATATGTTTTTTTCCTGTATTTACTAGGCCACTCCTGTGTACTCCATAGTAAAATGCTGGGTCTGCTCTCGGCTCATCACACCCGCCCGTGCACACGTGTTCGCGTCCCCGTACGTGTGTGCAGGCCCGGCCTGCACCACCCTCGCTCTCGTCTCGTCAGCTAGCTCACTATCGATCGACAGTGCACCTACCACCCGCGCGCGTGGCGCGTCCACACCACACGTGCGTGCATGCACGCACGCTACGCGTACCGGCGATATGTAGGCGGCTACACGTCCACGCTAGCACTACGTACGATGGAGCAACCTACTAGCATGCACTTTATTACAGCCACATGCTGCACCGCGCGTGCATGCACGGCTAGGGTCGGTGCAATAGCACTGTAGCTAGCATGGGCGTGCGCGCGCGGTGTAGCGTGCCGTCCGCGCGCGTCGATCGATCCTAAGAAGGGAGGTTTAGGGATCAAAGACTTAAGGAAGTTTAATCTAAGTTTACTTTGTAGATGGTGGTACGTGGAAGCTGGAACATGAAGAAGGCCTGTGGCAAGCTATTGTGCAAAAGAAATACTTAAAGGCATCTATTTGAGTGGAAGAGTCGTAGCCATTGGGAGTGGAGAAATGGCTGATTTTTGGAGAGACCCCTGGTGTGGGATAAGATCTCTAAAAGACAAATTCCCTGAGTTGTTTGAAATATGCAATGACGACCAAGTGTGCTCTGTGGCTAGCAAAGCACAAAGGAACTGGAATCTGACCTTCAGGAGATGGCTGGATGAGGGACTGCAAAACAAATTAAGAGAGCTGTTGGATCTGGTCAGAACTGTCCCTATAGCTGTGGGAAGAGATGGCCCAAGATGGACATGGGGAAAAAATGTTCTTTGTTAAATCTACCTACTCTCACTTATGTGGGGGAGCTCCAGGTCATAAGAATAGGAGGATTTGGAAAGCTAAAATTCCTCTGAAAATCAAGATATGGATGTGGCTGATTTGCAAAAATGCATTTTTAACTAAAGATAATCTTGCCAAAATAAAATGGCAAGGAGATAAACACTGCTCTTTCTGTAGCCAAGAAGAGTCTATTGAACATCTCATGTTTGACTGTTCGAGCGCTAAATATGTGCTAGCCTCACCGCTCATGTTTTTGGGGTCACTTGTAGACCTTCCAATTTCGATCCGTTTTGGGAATGGGCAGAACGTTACTTACAAAATGGGGAAAAAATTCCATATGGTGGGATTAGCAGCCATATGTTGGGCTCTTTGGAGATCCAGAAACAACATTTTCTTTGAGAATAAATAAGTTAGATCTCCAACTGAAGTAGTCTGCCTCGCTTGTTCCTTTCTTGACTGCTGGGCAGGGTTACACAAGGGCGACGACAAAGAACTGCTACAAGCTGGCGCGGGAGTGCTCAAGTCTGTTGCGCTTGAGTTCCATGCTCAAGTCTACGGTGGCGGAGAAGGAAGGTTCAACCTGCTGCTGAACTGAACTTTCGAGGTGAAGCCAAATGGTTCGACGCCGCGGAAGCCTAGCGTTCCCTCAGTTCTCCTTCCCCCTTATGAAGCTTCCTCTCTTCCGTTTGTCAGTTGATCTGTCGCAGCCCTGAGTGCTGTTGTAAATAAAAGCGTCTGTTCTCGCTGTCTTTTCTTTTCGCACCTTACTCCGTCGCGTACTGTCTGGAAAGTGTGCTAGACGCTAAACCTTCTGAACAAGGGGTGCGTCCTTTGCTGAACCACCTTTGTAATGTCGTTGCTGCAAGTAATGGAATTTCGGGTTCGCCCGTGCTGGAAAAGGAGTCCTAAGTCGATGAACTAAATGGAGTAGCTACACTAGAAGCTACTACTTCCATTCGTCAACGCACGGCGTGCTTTCATGCGAGAAACTATATGTTCAGAAGTAATTTTTGGCTACTGTTATCCGCGTTATATATCAACAACTGCTACGAAACTACCATCTTAACTAAAAGTAAGCTAAATATAAATCTAAGGACACATTCACACAACTTTTGTAAAGTAAACGTACATAGTACTCCCTCCGTTCTAAATTATGGATTATTTTAACTCTCTTATATATACGTCACGTCTAGATTTTGGCAGTTTAGAATTTTACAGAGTTTGACTGCTCCAAAATAAAATGTACTCTACCGATCAAGGATTCGAGGTGCACCGTACCCACTCGTATAGCGATCCGGTCCGCACGCATCGATATGAATAAAATGCAAGGGAACTGAAGGCACGGGACACGTCTCCACTTGCTTGGTTGACCAGCCAGCCATATAGGGCACGATTCGGCGCGGCTCCCGCCGGCTCCGGCTTCCGCACTGTAAGCAGGAGGAGCCAGTGGAGCCATGTTTTGCAATTCCACTAGCTCCCACTGGTGTTGTACAGAACGGCTCAGCTCAGAGCGGAGCTTCGCGTGAAGCCGGCGGTGCAGATGTCGCGAAAGAAGCGCCAAACGGGCTCATGCTACTGTCCCTCTGCTGCCCCTCTCGTACGGTTTACGGGCTGAACCAACCGAAGACCCATCAGATCACATCACGGGATAAACATGTACACGGCCCGATCGGGGGCGCACGCGCACACGTAGTATACTGCGGGCCGCACGGGTGCGATGAATGATAGAGATTGCGCTGTCGTCTTGCCACTGGCTGCGAAGGATGAGAGTCCAGCAAGTGCCCCCGCGTTGCTCCGGAGCAGAACAAGCAGGCGAAGACGACGAGCGGCCTGCTGAACACTTTCTAAACAATGCTCCCGCACCAGTCCTCTTGTACCTACCGGTGAAGATTGACTCAGCTCTGGACACCTCGTCAAAGGATCGGAGACTCCCAAGTGGCCACGTCCGAAGATGGCGTGCGTTCTTGTGCTGGATCGGACAAGCGAGACGCGTGGTGCCGTCGTCCCATCCCGCGCATGGTGGTGGCAGGAGCAGCGCTTCCTCTGCTCTCCGGGAGTATGAGAGCAGTGTACGAATTGAGTTTGCCTTGCGGGTTTGGAGCTTGGGACTCGGACTGGGAGGGGGGAGCCGACGGCCGGGGAGGACGCACGGGCACGCCGGCGAGTGTGCTGACGCGGGGGCGAGGGAGATGCGCGTTGGCCCGACCGATGCGATGACACGAAATGAATGCGTCCCTCGTGCGGGCGCGCCTGCGCGTGCGTGCGTGCATTGATGCGCTGCCCGCGCGCGCGTGTGGGTTAATGGCCACCGGTCAAAGGCCCCCCCACGCCACGCCACCTGCCGCCCCTCCCTGTCCCTGCCCTGCCCTGCGGTAGGCAGCGGCGCAGCACGTGCGGTGGTGTCGCGGTCGTCGTAGGCGCGGCGCGGGTTCCGACGCGCCCGGCACGGCCACGCCCGCGCACGCCCGCATGCGCACGCACGGCCTCTGGCTGCGGTCCGCCGGCGTCGGGGCCGACGGTGAGAGCTGTTCAGAGTCAGAGCACAGAGGGCGCCCGTGCCATCTCGAGAAGCGCGCGCGCGGCCGGGCACGGGCGCCGAGGCCGAGACCGCGACCATGCAGGGCCAGGGGCAGGCGGCACTGGGCTGCTCCTGGGCTCCTGGGACCTCTGCCCCCGTGTGGCCGTGTGCCCCGTGACGAGGCGCGGGCAGCAGGAGACGAGGTGGGGGCGCCTGGGCGTGGCGCGGCCGCTCGCGCCGGTTTGATTACTGGCAGCAGCGAGCGGCGCCCACGCACTCTGCGCACTGCTCAGGCCGTCCGGTCAGGGTGTGCCATGCCATGCCATCGCCGTCGACGTCGACGTCGCCGCTTGCTTTTCCTTTCCTTTCCTCTCCCTTTTCTTTTCTGTACAAAGCATTTCGTACAACGTTTTAAGTTTGGCAGGCGGGTGGCCCGTAGTGGCCCTGCGGCCTGGATCTGAGTTCTGCGACAGAGACGAGGAGCGCGCGGCCGAGAGATTTGCTCGATGCCGCGTAGGTTCGCGGAACCCCGCCCCAGGGCACGGGAGTACGGGACAGACACCCGCTACTGCATCTGCGACGATCCAGGCACGGACTCGGCTGCCAGCGGCACTGCCGCCGACCACACTTAAAAAGACATAGTACATTCTCTCCGGGGAGAAAACGGACGAGCGCATGAGGCGCCGGAAGCTGAGACCCATGCATCGTCGATCGGTCGCTGGACAAGTCGGCACACCACAGGAACAAGGAACAGCACGTCCACGACAAGAACGCATCCTAATTAATCTGCAATTAATCAGCACTAGTAGGCATTAACAATCTGCATGTAGAACAAGGAAGGAAGCTAAGCACCGGACAGGAGCGCGCGATTAAGCACGAACAGCTAGCGATCCAAATCTGGCCCTGGCCCTGGAGCTGGAGGAACGAGGGGGCCGGGGCTTCGAATCCACAGGGAGATACGGGGCAGGCGCAAGAGGACGAGCCGCGCACGAGGGGGAATCTGCAACCATGTGGTTTGGGGGCGGCTAGCTAGCAGCCAGTGCATGTGGCCTGATGGCCTTCGCTTCCGAATTCCGATCGATCGATCTGGTAGCAGCAGCTGCACCCTTCTTGCTTGATCGCGTCCTACTGTCGAGCACGCGGACGATGAACATTGAACAGGTCCATTTTTTTTCCCTTAGTATGCCCGCGCTGGATGGGAAGAAGAGATACCTGTCTCGTTTGACCCTCAAATGTCGCTAACCATGTACTTAAATTTTTTAAGCTGATGTTAGTAAATACATTTTTCTGGTGAAACTATAAGATTTTTTTGGGCGGCACATATTTTTCATTAAGCTGAAACAATTTATTTTTTATACGAAAGTATACCTAGCCTAGTGGTTGAAAAAGTCTCGGTAGCATCTCAGATTCTAAGTTCGACTATGGAGGTTTTAACGTGTTGGTGTCTCGAACCGCCGACCAGTGAATTTCGTGATTGCGCGTCTGGTCCGGATGGTGTGCAAGAAAGACACGATGGTTTATACTGGTTCGAGCAGAATGTCTCTATATCTACGTCCAGTTCGAGCCACTTGCCCTAAGTTTGCAGTAGAGGCTATAAACGGGCGAGAGGGTGAAAGGGCTCCCCTTCTTTGGGATCATGTCGAGTCACATCCTTAACCTGCCCCCGTACGGGAGGTTCGACTCCAGCACGGCCCCACGTCCCTGCGGCGGGTACGTCAAATCCGTTCCTTAGGGTCGAATCCATGCGACAGTCTTGATTAGGCTGAGCCGCATATTGCGGAAGAGCTAAACCGTAATTAGGCTATTGATATTTGCCCCTGACATAACAACATTGTGCTTTCAGTAGTAGACAACGTTCCCGTCGACAGCGAGGCGCATACGGTGACTTCATCGATTTCGAGTATTTGCCGGCTCAATCTTCGAAGATGATCATAGGGTAGGGTTTGCGTACGTGTGTTTATAGGAGTGAGTGTGCGTACGCTGCGAGTGTCTGATTTGTACTTATGTAATTAAAAAACAATTTTTTTAGCTTAAGCCACTCATCTCGTACCTCTGAGCAGAGCGTATTCATAAAATTCGACTGATGGATACGTAAAATATTAGTTAGCTGCCGCCGCCGGTAACGTGACATGATCGACGGCTAATAAACATTTTGCCCGGCATATTAGGCCAGCCGCCATTCCCTGCAGCCGAGTGGAGAATAAACAGCACAAAACCGGCATCCTTGATGTATATCTCGCCGTAACATAAACTAACACATCTCTAAGCCAAAAAGGCAGCCATTGTTGGTTCTTCCCTTCTGGCCCGAGGCCGCTTAGGGCCTGTTCGGATCCAATGGAAAGAGAAAGAGAAAGTGCAAAACTTTTGATCTTTTGCACTTTTTTTTGCACTTTTGGATCCGAACACCCCAAAGTGCAAAAGAGCAAATGCTACCGTAATTTTGCTAATTATGGATTAATTAGGCTTAATAGATTCGTCTCGTCATTTAGTCCTCGTCTATGTAATTAGTTTTTTAATTAAACTATATTTAATACTTTTAATTAGCGTCCAAACATCTGATGTGACAGGAGTAAAAATTTTACCATTTACCCTTGGTCCAAACAGCACCTTAATCAGTCACGAGGCCGGGCATCCAAGAGGTCCAGCGTCTAGAGTCTAGGCATACATATATTCCGGCGTCGCTCATCAGCACAGACATAATCCTGAAGCAAGTAAGCAGAGCCATCGAATAACCAAAGTCATGACCAAGTCGTTTCCTACTGCAAATTCATCTGAAACAGCAGAAGCAAAAAAATATTAGCAAAAGCGTTTGGTTAGGGAGCGAAGCAGAACGGAGCCGTTCTATACTATTTTTGCAGATGCCAAACGAGCCCGCTCCAAAAAATCGAGCGGACGGAGCCGCTCCGCTCCGGACTCGCTCTTGCCTCGCTCTCCCGTCTCTGTGCATAGGTTGACTCCTCAACCAAACATAGGATGGAGCCACTCTGTTCCAGTTCATTCTGCAACCAAACAAAAAATAGAGCCACTCCGTTCCAGTTTATCAAACACAGAACAGAGCGGCTCCGTTCCTAGAATCTGGAACGGAGTCGCTCCGTTCCACTTCGCTCCTCAACCAAACACTACCCAAGAAAACCGGGCCCGGCGAACACAAGAGGGGAACTGGGAAGGAAGAAGAAGGCCATGGAAAATGGAGGTCAGGTAGATCTGACCAACAATCCGGCAAAGGGGAAAAGAAAAAAAAAAAAGAAGAAGCAGCTGCAGCAGCAACGGGAAAACCAAAAGGGTAAATGCGGGATTAAACATCCGGGGGTGCTGTGGGTGGGCACCCCTATCGATGAGGCTAAGGTGGACCTATCTGTACTGCGCCCGCTGCCACTCGTGCGGCTCCTTAAATACGCTACCCACCACCCGCACCTCTCTCTCCTCCCGGCCCCTCTCATCCTTTCACCAAGGATTTTTATTTTTGGGGCTCCACGGCTGCCCGTGTCGCCGTGCGATCTGAATCTGGTCGTGTCAACTGGGCCGGGCGCCCCAGGTACGCGCGCGTCCGGGTGCGCTCGTGCGAGCGTACGAGCCCCGGTGAAGCGCACCTCGCGGCAACTTTGCTCTGACTTGTTTCCTGACTGATCAAAGCCTCAAAGGTGTCCGGTTGCCCAGGTGCCCTAGTCCAGAGTTATGTTTGACTATGCTGCACGGAGTAGCACGCAGCCCATTTCCCAAGTTTCAGTGCATGCTTCTAGTACCACCGCTTCAAATAGTTGTCCGTTCCACGTGCGAGTATTTAGGATCATCTAGATAACAAATTTTTTTAAAGATATTCGATAAATGATAGAGATAAAATACAACGTGGTGCATTATAAGAAATATATTTATGAGAATATATGCGTGGTCATATGACTGTATCTGCAGAAACAAAAAAAGTAAGAGTCCAAAATTCAACTCAAATAGCAAACGCAAGATCACAGTCTCCCATGACTTGAAATCCTAAAGGAACTCAAAATGCAAAAATTCTATGACATAGTAGTCGTTTAGATGTGCTATAGAAAAAGGGTTATATCCAATAAAAAATTATCCCGGAATCGTCAAAATTTCGTAAAATATCCTACCTACAAGTTTTAAAAATTCTAACGGTTTTCTACGTTAGGATGATTTATTGGAAGAGAAACATGTGAGGCTCATTGTGCGCTAGAGTTCTTAAGAAAACTCTATACAAATAGAAGCTCATGCTTAGAATCCTCCAAAATATGAACGGAAAGGAATACATCCACAACAACTTGTATGCGTGGTATATACACAACGGCACAGTTTGCTGGTGTTTGGTTGGGGTGCATTTTGGAGACCATTGTGGGAGTAGGGCTAATAATTGCCAGTACAGGGCATACATAGGTTACCCCAGGGTGGGGAGTCCGGCAACAGTGGTTGTCGGAGTACCAAATGGTACCAAAAGACCTGACGACTCTCTGTCACCCCTTCTCTGTAAATGTAATAAGCTCAAGTAAAGTTACAAGAACATGGTGCACCATTTCGAATAATTTGTTTGATTTTTGTTTTAAACGTTTTCTTTCTCTTTCGTTGCTATAAAAGGTTTCAAGGGTCATTTGGTCCGGCGACAGTTTTAGGAAGAAGCTGTGTGCAAAGTCAACTACATAGTAGTCAATTGTGAATGAGAGATCTTTTTTTTTCTTCTCTCCTCCTCTCCTAGATAGGCACACTTTGACCTAGGGCGATGAGATTGTACTGGCACAAAAGGCGTAGTTTGACCATCATATCGACAAACAAACAGAGGCAATAAGATAATCAACAAAATTTTCTTGAGTACAGTGGAGCATAAATCGTTGTTGCGCCAATCCAATCAATGTACCACCGCTAAAAGATCAGACAGCAGTCTGAAAGTGTGTTTCAGACCATTTTAGAAACAGTTCCTGATGCGTCCCCGGCGATGCGGTCAATTTGACTACGATCAAGGCAGCTCATTGCTCCGTTGTCTGCACTTAGGCGCCAGGGATTAGAAGTGACCGTTCGTTCCTTTGTTTTTTAAAAAACGGCGTCACAAGTTGCGATCTGCAAATCCCCACATTCGCTTCGTCCGGAGCTGCTTCAGGCTTTCAGCAGCGCGGCCCTATGCACCTGCACTTGGCCGTTTCTACAGATTTTCTCTCTCTACCGGCGTGTTTGACTGCACCTTTGCAGCGGCCCAGATGCTAGGCTACACTACGCTGGACCATCCTCCTAGTCCTACCTCTAGCTCCTCCTTGATAAAAGCTACACTTATGTTACTGTACTGCACAGTGTCACGGGGGTAATTTGGCTGCAGTAAAAACAGAGATCATATTGTGACCTTTTGTTTTTCTTAAAAAAAACAGAGATCAAGCTAGCTACTCAAGGTAAGAACACTGAATGAATAAATAAACGAAAAGAAGTAGGCCAAGGAAAGGAAACAAAAGGCAGCCTTATTTTTTCTCCCTCCTTTCTCCCCCTTTCCCTTTGCCAAGATCCTTCCTGCCTCGCTTCTGCTACTATATAGCTCCCCCCCTCGCCTTGCATTCTAGGGAGGGAGAGAAGGGAACGGCAGCACAGGGGTGAGCTGTGTGAGCCTTGAACAAAGCTAAGTGAAGCATTCATAAACTTACATATATACATATATATATAGATAGACAGAGAGACTCTTGCAGGCTCCATGCTTGGGAGATGAAACTTGGGTGTGGTGGTCGTCGATGATGGCGGGGGAGCTCGCGCTTGCCGCCCTGGCGATCCTGCTGGCCTCGCTCCTGGCCCTGGTGCTGAGCCACTTCCTGCCCTTGCTCCTGAAACCCAAGGCCCCCCGGGGCAGCTTCGGGTGGCCGCTCGTCGGTGAGACGCTCAGGTTCCTCGCGCCCCATGCTTCCAACACGCTGGGCGGCTTCCTGGAGGATCACTGCGCCAGGTAAATCCTCCAGCGCGCGTTGGGCTCCTCTCCTGTTTAATTTTACCGCAACCATCCATGCACAGCAGACCACAGATCCTCCTCCTAATTACCACGCAATTAAGTATTGCACCATTATTTCATGTGACAGCAAAAAAGGCGATGCTGCTGTCCTGTCTACGCAGCTTTACCATGCATCTATCTATCCACCTTTCATGTTTTTTTTTGCCTTGTTCCGAGCCCGTGACCGTGAGGTGAAACGAGAGACGGTAAAGGTTAAACTAACGCTGATTAACATGCATGGTGGCAGTAGTTAACAGCAATGTTGCTGTGGGCTTGTGGTTGATGCTGCTGCAGGTATGGGCGGGTGTTCAAGTCCCACTTGTTCTGCACCCCCACGGTGGTGTCCTGCGACCAGGACCTCAACCACTTCATCCTGCAGAACGAGGAGCGGCTGTTCCAGTGCAGCTACCCCAGGCCGATCCATGGCATCCTGGGCAAGTCCTCCATGCTCGTGGTCCTGGGAGAGGACCACAAGCGCCTCAGGAACCTCGCCCTCGCCCTCGTCACCTCCACCAAGCTCAAGCCCAGCTACCTCGGCGACATCGAGAAGATCGCGCTGCACGTCGTCGGCTCGTGGCGCCAGCAGGCGGCCGAGGGCAGCAAGGAGGACAGCGGCGGCGGCAGGGTCGTCGCCTTCTGCGAGGAGGCAAGGAAGGTTAGCAACTGTACTGGCCGTTTGGCTGCTCCCTGAGTCTATCGGTCATCAGCATAGTGGCATGGACATGATCCCTTGACACATGGAGAGAAAACCTCTGCACATGCATGTCACCGACGTGCATCGTCATGTTGTTGTTACTTGCTGCTGCTGGCTGCTGCATGAATCTTTTTCCACGGTGACTTTGACTTACCAGGGTCTTTTTTTCCCTTTTCCTCTGGTGTGGCGTGGTCTCTGTCCTTGGAGAAGCACAGTTTGCGTTCAGTGTGATTGTGAAGCAGGTGCTGGGGCTGTCACCAGAGGAGCCGGTTACTGCCAGGATACTGGAGGACTTCCTGGCCTTCATGAAGGGCCTCATCTCCTTCCCTCTCTACATCCCAGGGACCCCATATGCCAAGGCTGTCCAGGTAATCATCCATACATGTCTTTATTACTGCACATTAATAAAAAATATTTTTTTCTTACATTAGTAAAGATGCATTATGATCATATATACAATATATAACAGTGGTTTATTCTGCTGTCTACTGCTCCTAATAACTCACACAGGCCAGAGAGAGGATATCCAGCACTGTGAAGGGCATCATCGAGGAGCGGAGGAGCCCAGGGTCATGCAAGAAGGGCGATTTCCTTGACGTGCTCCTGTCAAGCAATGAGCTCTCCGATGAGGAGAAAGTGAGCTTTGTGCTGGACTCCCTGCTTGGAGGGTACGAGACCACCTCGCTCTTGATCTCCATGGTCGTGTATTTTCTTGGACAGTCCGCGGACGATCTGGACCTGGTCAAGGTAACATACATGCTTTTTTTTTATTGTAATGAAGACACAGATGATTGGTAGCTGCTAGGCCGGTGGCCATCAGTAAACTTAACTATATGCGAACATGCTATGCACGCAGAGGGAGCACGACAGCATAAGATCCAACAAAGGGAAGGAGGAGAGCTTGACTTCAGAAGACTACAAGAAGATGGAATATACCCAACATGTAAGATGGCCACTCCCTATGTACTGTATAAGATTTGTTAGTAACCAAGGGACCTTTTTTCTTCATTCTGCTAGCATCAAGCTACAGAAATGACATTCTGTCGATATTCAGACTAATTGTGCGTGTGATGCTTATGTGCATGCCCTTGCAGGTTATCAACGAGGCTCTGAGATGCGGCAACATCGTCAAGTTCGTCCACAGGAAGGCCCTCAAAGATGTCAGATACAAAGGTAAACAAACCCGCATCAGCATAGTAATGAGGCTTTCGTTGCAGATTCCAGTTGTGCTCATCACATGATAATGGATCAGAGGCAGAGGGGATGGTTGCACCTTTAAGCCTGATTTTTAAGCATTGTTATGCCTAGAAACACCTAGCTTTTGATAGACGAAGATGCTCAAAAGCAAGTGGCTCTCCCTTTTGCTCTGTTGCAGAGTATCTGATTCCATCTGGCTGGAAGGTCCTACCCGTCTTCAGTGCTGTTCATCTGAACCCCTCGCTTCATGGAAATGCCCATCATTTTCAGCCCTGTAGATGGGAGGTATGCTCTTTTCTGTCCATTAGTAGTGTACTTTTGGACCTGCCATCGATATTGGTAATGAACTAATGAGATGGTGATTCATACAATCATATTTCATAACTGTCAGGCCATAATTAACAGCTTAGCTTTGTGATAATAAGCTACTTATTCAAACCTGAAATACACAATTAAAAGGCTAGAGCACCTATCAAAGAAGCTTATCTGGGGCTTTTAGGGAATCTTCTTTAAAGTGTGTACTCTAACTAATTGTTTCCTTTAATTAGTGAGTGTCCACCTGTGACATAATTACCTGCAACTATCCTGGTATCTTCAGATGCCAAGCAAGCTGCCTGAGGCTGTAGCGCCTGTTGTCAATGGTCCTTGCCATGATTCCTCTCATTCAAAGCCAGCATCCTTGGCTTTGCTTCATATATTTTTTTCTTTTGGTTTCTTTTATGATGTTCATGGCTTAATTCATATGCATGCATGACTTGTCTGATTGTTGTATCAGGGCTCAAGCCAAGGGACAAGCAAGAGGTTTACGCCGTTCGGTGGCGGGCCCCGGCTCTGCCCAGGATCAGAGCTTGCCAAAGTAGAGGCTGCTTTCTTTCTCCATCACCTTGTGCTCAATTATAGGTAAAACTATGGGAGTATTTGTCCTACTAGAGTTGGAGATGCATTCATAAATCACCGGTACAGTCACAAGAACAAAACTGACAAATCAAAGCAGCACAAAAAACATCATAGACATTTCTAATAACCGGCATAAGAAACTAATGCGGTGGGACGGCTTTTAAATTTAAACGGGGACGATGCAAACATGAACAGGAAAGCAGAATAATGTGATTATCATTGGATTGAACCTAGTAATACTAAGACATACTAGTAAGGAATGGCAAGGTGGCCAACAATGTTGAATAGAGAAAAGGGACAAAACATGAACAAGGAAGCAGAACAATGAGGTTAGCAGTGTCACACTAGTAACACAAACTATTGAAAGTAATGGCAAGAAGTTTATGACGTACCACTTGCCTCCCTTATTTATGTTTTCATCCACAGGGACCGCAAGTCTTAAATTAAATCTCATGTAGTTTTGGATCCAGAACTGTAGAACATATTATCTGACGACAACACACAGTACAGGCATGGCTGCATGGCAGCGTGGAGTTTTCTACAAGTAGGCTATGCAAGTTGAGTGGTACGAACGAACCAGGTAGAGAACATTATTGCGTGATCGAACTGCCAAATCTGGTTCATAACAATCTGGGACCATCTGTATGTGACAGAGGACCTGGCATTGTTTTCTTGGAGTCATAGAGTTACTTACAGTTACCGAAGAGCCGCTAGCTGATCATCCTTCCCCTCTCTTGAAATCTTGTCGCCTTGGATTTCAGATGGAGAATCGATGGCGATGACATTCCGATGGCATACCCGTATGTGGAGTTCCAGAGAGGTCTGCCCGTAGAAATCGAGCCAATCTGCCCTGAAACTTGACTGGCCTGAAGGCCCGGTCATGGCGAGTTCATCAGTTAGAAAGTACCTGCACGAGAACATCCATGTCCATGAACGGCGTGGAGTTTCATGAAGTGAAGAAACACTGGGCACTAGCTTGTAAGTAGCTAGCATGAGGCAGCTGAGACTTGTGATTTATGATGTACATGATGTAGATATATTTTGTCCATGGCAATTGCTCGAGGTGGTTGGTTCACTTCACCCTGTAACATTCTCCACCGTGAGCTCAACTACTATTCTATACGAGAATATTGGGCTCCTGGGATTCGGAAGGCTTTGGCTTATCACTTGGGAGCTTTTAGGACTTGATTAGATATGACTACACTGAACTTTGGAGAGCGTTTCCCGGTTACCTCATTTGAATTTGGTCGAGCAGTCGCTTCAGGCTGTCAATCTTCAGAGCAGAGGATGAGAGGAGACAGACGATAAGGTGTCTTTGGAGCTTGACGTACTGCACGAGAGTGGCTATCCAGATTTGCCATCTTGACCGCCCAGCAGTTCTGGAGCTTGACTGAAGTCTGAACTTTGAGATAACTCACTGTGGCTATTTTCTATGCAAAATTCAGACTGCGTATAACTCTGTTATCCTTATTGCTCTTTTATGCCGCTGGCCCTCATGTTCTGACTCTTATCATATAGTCATGTTATGTCATATGAAAGATGTTTTTTATCAGATTATATATGACCCAAAGGGTTTCCTTGGAAAATTTCAACTAGGTAGGTCATAGTTCGCATGCTCTGCATGGGAAAGTGGGCAACAAAGCAAGCAGTACATGATGGTCCCGGCTCTTTGGGTAAGTAACTGAAAATCATGTTAATTTACAAGATAATTGCGAACATAATAACTGGAGGAATATATTGCAGAAAAAATCATTTTGATGATTTACTTCAACCTACCATCAAATGATATGGCAACTTCTACTTGACAGAAAAAAGTCAGTGTTTTGAATGGCGGTACATCATGAATCCATTGGGTTCTCTTGAAAGTAGCAATTAGGATATTAAAGGTTTTTATAATTGATTTTAAAGGTTAAGTGATGCACTGATGTACTCTTGCATCTGTGAACCATAAACTAGGATCCAACTCTTGCACTGATATTCTCTCTTTTCCTTTTTTTTACTAACTCACAGGAGTTCTATGTGGCTACTTTTGATCCCAAATTCAGACCTGGATTAGTTGTCGTGATATTGTTCTTCAGTAAAGATGGAAACAAAACGCAAAGACTGCAGACTGAAAGAGCGTATGGGTATGCGAAAACGAATTTGCTTTTAGCAGCCTGGGAAGAACAGGTACTTGCCGCTCGGCAATACTACTGGATCCACCGACGGGAAAACGCCAGCCACCAGCCCCATCGCCGGCCCGAGGTTGCGTCGCCGTGTTTGCATCCACTCCAGGGCTAGTAGCATCCCTCGCCGTCTCTCGCCACCGCGCGGCGCGCGCCCTCGACGCCGCCGATCGGCCCTGCCACGCGCGGCACCATCCCCGGTGAAAGGACGGTGGATATGGCGCTTGGGATGCCGGCGGAGGCAGCGCCGAAGGCTTGCGTGACGGCGGGCGTAACGGATTTCACCGGCGGCGGCGCGACACCGCGGCCTTGCCGGCCGGAAAACAGTTGCAACAAATCGCGTCCCGGATATTTACAGATAGACCCTCAATAGTTTGCATATATTCCCTATTTTGGATCGCGATTGATAATCGCGATCCACTATATGCATATAGGTCCTAATATTTTTCATATACCCCCTTAATTTGGATCGCGAATATTAATCGCGATCCGAATATCTACAAATAACCCCATAATATTTGCGAGTAGGTTCCCAGCCCCGATCCGTTCGTCTTCCCGCCCGTCAGCCGTCCCTCCGCCGCCTGCCCGCCGCTGCGACCATCCTCCCGGCCGGAATCAGGAAGCCCCATTACCATTCAACCTTAGCACGATCCGTGGCCATTGGAGCCGAGTCGAGCTGACAGCAGCGAGCTTGGCTTCACGAGGTCGACGGGCATGGGTTCGTCCTCCGATCCAGCACCATGTCTGCCGTCGTAGCCTCTGCCTGCGCGACCACAGTGTGGCCTCTCTCCATGTTCGAGTGCCTGATAGATGGCGGGCAGTTCAGTGTTGCTGCTAACATCCATGCACACTCTGACGCTATCCATGGCTCTCTGCTTTATTTTTTAAAACGAAATCGGTCCCTGCTCTCTACTCTGTTTTTTTCCCTAGATGCTTGCGTGTCATCTTACGATCATTGAACTGCTGGTTCCTCGAGTAGTAATTGATTGGAGTTTGAGACCTGTGTGGCTGTTAAATGTAATCGGCAGAAATAATCTCTTCTGAACTTGAACGTCTTTCGTCTGAACCAGAATTCAGACATAGGTTGAGTTGTTGCAGTCCCACTCATCGGTATTGTTCTTCTCTGCTCGTGCTCCTCTTATTTACTCTCTTGTCAAACAATCGTGTTATGTCACATAAAAGATGTTCTTGCTAATGATTATGAACTCAATTATTTTTTTGAGCAATAACTCATTTAATGGGTGGGTGATCTGGAAATTCTAAATTATGCCTGTAGTTTGTTCTGCATGTGTACCAAAGCAAGGATTAGATGATGATTGATACCTCAGCTCTTTCAAGTGACTAACTAAAAGGTCATCTCAATTTTTCAGCGGGTGAATTCACAGCGGACTGTGGTTTCCCACTTCCCCAACGGACTGAACAACACTGCTTGAATGGTGGATCAAGTTCAGAAAACTGAACCAATTGAAAAACGGTGAATACTGAATACTCTAATCATGTTGGCCATGTGGCATAAGAACAGAATAACAACATCATCAGCAAGGTAATTCCAATTGTTCAGCAGGTGGTGGCCACTGGCGAGGATCAAGGATGAACAGCACTGTTGATCGACGCCAGCGCCAAGAACCTGGGAGCTTACTGAGACAATGACAGCAAGCATTCAGGGCTGCAAACTTGCTTTCTTTAATCATCAACTGCTAGACATGTGTTGAGGTCCTTGAACCTCAACTATTTTATCACCTAATAGAAAAATGCACAGCTCTCTTGTGTGTTCTCAATATGAAAAAAAGCTCTTGAGGCGTGACAAGGGCAAGATCGATTGCACTCTACGGTCTGATTGAACACGTCTGCTGGGAGATATGTAAATGTTCAGAATCACACTCCCCCGAATCATGGGTTAAGAGTAATATTCTTCGCATGCTATTGTAAATCTCCATGATTCCGAATTTGCCATCGCATGTGAATGTTGCACAGGGCACATTGTTGTATTGGACATTGATTTTCCTTTCCTAGTACGGAAAAAATAAAACTTGTTTGGCCCATGCAGGTCTCGAACCTGCGACCTTCGCGTTATTAGCACGACGCTCTAACCAACTGAGCTAATAGGCCATTTCGCTCCGTTTTCTATTTTTGTTTTATTTCAGGGGGACGCATCGGTTAGACCATGGCAGCTATACTGTTTACACTGTGCGCTGCCACTAACATAATGAGGCAATCAGCTGCTTAAGGAAAATAACACTTTCTCATTCAGAGCAAAAGCATAGTAGACACCATTTCATTCCAGTGCATCATTTTATTCATGAGAAGACATATTTCAACATACGTACAGGCACAACAATTACTGCCAACATTCACGGAAGAGTTTCACAAGCACACAAACTGGAGAGGACAACATCTACCATCTTATTGAATAGAATATAACTAGGGAAGCAACTGGATCAGAGGAAATCCATTTCAACATGTGCAGTGAGGATCAGTCATCTTACAATTTGGCGACACCACTGAGATTCAGGGCTACGCTTAGGATTTCAGGAAATCTGGCTGATTCGTGACTGATCTGACCCATGCCCATTTGTGATCATTCACATCAACAGGGTTCTTTGCCACGGCAACATCTTCCAACGGTATGTAACTGTAAGTCCCATTTATCGGACCAGGTACAAAGCCGGTAAACCCAGCCATGACCCCATGGATTGCCGAATGCGCCAGCAAGGTGCAATACAAATTGTCGGTAGCATTTGCGGGGACAGCTCTAATCATGTATGTGGGATCAATGTATTTCACAGTGAACAGTTCATCAGGATGCTCTCTCTTCCACCATCTACCAATCTCTGATTTCAGCCATGGACCTACATCAAGAAACACAATGTTGCCAGACTCGTCCTGCTCTCGCTTCTGCTCATCAGTCCGGGGAATCAATTCCTGACCAGCTCCTTCAGCAACCACAACGACAGCATGCCCTTTCTTCTTTATCCGTTCATATAGGAACTCAAACAGACCTCCCTTGCCTTCCAGGTAGAAATCAACCTCTGGAATCAAGCAGCAGTCGACGTCACGGCTGCTTAGAGTGGCATGAAGGGCGATATGACCTGTACTCCTCCCCATGAGTTTGACAAGACCTACGCCATTGACAGCACTAAC
Organism: Panicum hallii; assembly: GCF_002211085.1. Taxonomy (NCBI): domain Eukaryota; kingdom Viridiplantae; phylum Streptophyta; class Magnoliopsida; order Poales; family Poaceae; genus Panicum; species Panicum hallii. Next base: position 37,365,525 of record NC_038048.1, on the reverse strand, counting down.
AGCCTCCACATGTGCTGCATCAATTGCCTGCTGAGCGATCTCCACCGCGGTTTGGAAACCAAATGACCTGTCTATGATGCCAATGTCATTGTCCACAGTTTTCGGGATGCCAGTAATGGATATGTTCAAACCACGGCGTTTGAACTCCTGAAAGATTGCCACAGCTCCTCTCATGGTTCCATCCCCGCCAATCGCATATATCTTGAGTAAAGAAGAAAGTTTTGAATGTGATCAGTTAACAATGAAGCTCAGATATATCATATACGCAAGAACACTCAACGCGTGTAATAAGGGAAGGGAAACAATTGGCATTCTGAACCAAGATTATTTGATGCCGTCGTGTATAAACAGTTCAATAACGCATAGGCTACTTTGTCATTCTGAAATCCGAGTCTCCAACTGATAGAACTACTTCTCTTCAGCAATCGCTAATATGCATAGTCGATTACACATATAAATGGATTCAGGGGCGTGAACTGCAAACCAATTTTACATTGCTCAGTGTTTGCTCTTACCTGCGTATACCCGCGCGCGACGATGCCATCGACAATCTTGGCGAGATCGAAACCGCCCCGCGTGGTCTTGAGCACGGTGCCGCCCTTCTTGTGCCAGTCGTCGACGGCGGCCGGGTGGAGGCGCACGTGGTCCTCGTCGCCACCGTAGAACCCCCGGTACCCCGCGGCGACACCGAAGACGTCGCGGACGCCGTAGAGCTCCTGGAGCCCGACGACGAGCTCCCTCAGCACGGTGTTGAGGCCCGGGCAGAGCCCCCCGCAGGTGACGAGCGCGGCGCGCGCGCGGGCCGGGTCGACGGCGAGGTCCCTCCGGGGCCCCGCGCGGCGGTAGGCGACGAGCGGGGACGGCGCCGCGGAGGCGAGGTCGAAGAAGGCGTGGCGGAGGGAGACGTCCCCCGGGGAGATGTAGAAGGTGGACGGCGGGTGGTAGTAGGGGTGGCGGGAGATGGGGTTCGGGACCGCCGGGGGCGGGGACGCCAGCGCCGCGGGGAGGCGCGGCACGTCGCGGAGGGTGAGCGGCGGGAGCGTCACCGTGGTGTTGGTCGGGGCCGTGGCGTCGGCGGTGCGGTCGCCGCCGCCGGAGCTGGGGGCGATGGGGTCCATGTGTCGGCGAGCGAGAGGGGCCGGTGCTGCTTGCTGGCGTGTGCTGTGGCGACTCGCGGTCGAAGGGGGACTGCGGGTGGAACTGTGGAAGTGGGGGGGTTTAGTTTAGCTAGTCGGCGACGCGTGGCGCTTTCGGCGCCGAGCTTCGAGAAATTGTGAAGGCGCCGCGTCAGGGGGGCGCGTCATCGCCCGCGGGCTTAAACAAAACCGGGAAACGGCCACGTAACAGTGTTACGGAACGGAGAGCCGTGCGGCCACGAGTTAACGACGCGGCCTAACAGCATCTTCAACAGACTCATTATATAGAAATAGAAATTTTGTTAAAAAGTTACTTTTTTTTCAATTGCATATCTGAATTTCTCGCTAGCAACGGTCTATTCAATTGAATATTTAAATATAGATCTTCTTTATTCCAAATTTCTTATTAGCTAAAAATAGAGAGCGAGTATGCACAAGATATAGAAAGCTATCCGAGAGTACAGAATATAGAAAATAACTCTCTGAACAATGATCTATCTAAGATGCTCTAATCTCGGGTTGAGACGCCGTGTACGTAATCATGATCGGGAAGCATACCGTATAATCGGGCCCAAGCCCAAAAAGCACACGGCCCAGTAGTCCCTCTCCCAATCGGCCCGGCCCATTCACCGCCTGGCACAGTGGCACGCCTTCGCTCCGCCGTAGCGAAGCACGGGATCCTTCTCTGGCGGCCATCCGTATCCGTCCCTCATCCTTCGCCCCTCCCCTCCATCGAAGGCCCGGCCGGCGCAGGGCGGGAGATCGTTCCGGACTCTGAGTTGAGTTGGCCCCTTCTTCTGCTGGTAAGGAGGAACTAGGCTCCGCTCGCTTTCTTGCTTGGGTTCTTCCTTTCAGTTCGTCGCGGATTTGGTTGTTTTGTCCGGAGGGGGCACTCGCTTTCCCCAAAACTCTGGGAGTTCAACTGAACCCCTTTGCCCCGCGTTAAGCTCGCCGCCGGTCCTGTCGCTGACCATTTTCGTTCGTCGGACCGTGTAGCACGAGTTCGTTGCTGCTGGGTTGGGGCTTCTGTTGTCTGTTGATTTCTCCGGCTCGTTTGGGCAGATCCATGGCTTACTCGTCTTGTTCGTTTTTCTGAATCCGCCGTCTGCAGGGTACTATGAGGAGGTTGGTGTCGACCGCCCTCATCGCGAGGGGGCTCGTCAGGTCGTACCGCGCGCGGGCAAGAGCTGTAAGGCTCGCGAATCCATCCCTCGAGTGCTTTCATTCGTGCTACCTTAGCGAATAGCGAGACTGTTTGATACAGATGTGATGGTATCAGTAGTTTTTCCTCTTCATCTCCTTCCTAGGTACTAGTGCATATGTTGTTTGGAGTCTAGATCAATGTGACCTTGTCCGTGCATTGTTCCATGGCTAGTGTTGATTTTGAAAATTTGTAACTGTTTAATTTACATGTGTAGTTTGCATACTTCCAATTTATTGGTTTCAGTCTGAGGTCGCGTAATAGTATATGTTTAGTTTCAAGTCTTGTTACCCATTTGAAACAGGACACACCACTACACATAATGTATTTACCGTTCTATTAGTGTTTAATTATTGCCCCTTAGGTAATTTGCATTTCCATTTAATTTTTTGTCAATCCTTGTTTGCATGGTAACTGGAAGAGCAGGCTGTGTCACAACCAGCTTTTCAGCAGTTTATGAACTACTCGTCAGGACATGGTGGTGATCCTAATGCAAATGGGGATTCGACTGCAACACGATTAGCTACTGATCGTGACACACATCAAGATTTCAAACCAATGAGCAAAAGTTCGGACACATCTTTGCATGACATTGTTGCTCAGGTATTTACATGTAAAAGGATATTTCAGAATATTAGATCAAAGCAACTAACCTTTTTAGGGTTAACCAGGGGTAGGGGGTTGTCCCCTCATTTCATCGGACATCCAGCAAGCCGTGAAAATACATTAGGTTCCTGCAGGTTTCGAAAACCAGTGTCAACTTGCTAGGCATAACCTGAAGCTTATTAATCTATCATGTCTTGCTGCCATTTTGTCATTGTAACAATAAATTTTCTGGGCAGGATATCAGGGAGAACCCAGTCTTGATCTATATGAAGGGTTTCCCTGAGTCTCCCATGTGTGGCTTCAGCGCACTGGCAGTCAAGGTCTTCCAGCAATATGGTAAGTTGGCTCTAGTTAGTCGATTACCAATTTTTTTGAATTGCAGTCAATAATCAATGGTGCTTTCTAAGTTTTAATCTATATGTTGTCCATTACAGATGTCCCTATCTGTGGTAGAGATATTCTGGGAGATCTCAGGCTCAAAGAGGCTGTTAAAGCCCACACGTAAGTGACTCTTTACACCTCCCAGATGATGTGTTCTTAGATCATTAGATGGCAAATGCTTACACACATGTGCAGGGAAAACACTCTAAGATTGAAGTAGCTTATCTATCCATGATTGAAATTGTATGAGATCATGCGGTAAAGCCATAAAGGGCATGGAGTTCAAGCTTGACTTTAAGAGGGAATAACCAGCTTTTACCAACAGTGAAAGAACAAAAACTTCAGAATATGTTAAGGCAATAAAATGGGTTACAGTTATCAGGTTGACATTTAGTTTTGAGCCTGCTAGGTTTGATTTATATCATCCTCATGCAAACAGTGTCAGTAACATCTGTTTGTTTCTTGTATTATGATATTTCAGAGATCTAAAGTTGCTCATGCTGTCAATTTCAGAAGTTATATTTTTTATATGCAGTAACTGGCCTACGTTTCCACAAATATTTATCAAAGGAGAGTTTGTTGGGGGATCTGACATCATACTAAGCATGCACCAGGCAAGTTCGCTTTTCATTTCATTTTCTTTTGTTAGTGCATTAAGCTTATCATCTTAAAATAGTGCCGGATTCCTTCTTCCTAATTTTCTTCAGAAGGGGGAACTAAAGGATCTGCTTGGTGACATCACACAAAGAGATGGACAAAAGGCGGATGCTAACTAGCCATGAAGCAGTCCACATTACACTGTTTTTTCACAGAATATTATTCTCTCACAATCTTTAGGTGACCTTGCATGCTGTTCTGTGCAGCGTTGGTCCCAGGTTTGTTTGATCTGGCATTCTGACTGAGACAAAAATGATCAGAGATCCGTCCAGGAATGCAACAAGTTCTCTGTCAGAATGAATAAGTGCCACTATGCAATGCCGTTCTTTGGTGCATTGTATATTGAGCTTGAGTTCCAGGATACAAAGGTTGCATTACATTGCCCATCTTTTGTAGTTCAACTGAACTTGCAATAATAAATGAAAAGGCTGTAAAATGCTTAGGGACACCTGTTTTTATTCAATATATTTACTGGGTGGTGTTTGCAAAAACATGTTCTCAGTTCCGCCACTGTGATCACACAGAAGCAAATTGTGAGCTTGATGATTACTGTTTACAAAAATATTTTAATCTGCGAGTGAAGGACTAGTACGAGTTGTGTTGTCACAGGTATTTGACATGATCACGAGTTGCAGCATGCATATACACACCTGTATTGCGCTGATCTGTTTCCCAGGGTCATCCAATCAGTCCAAATATGTCGAACTGGGTACAATGCTTCATCTGCCATTTGAAGACAATGCAGATAATTATGCATAAAAATAGTTTTAATTAATTCTAAATATGTAAAACTACTAGTAGAATTTGCAAACACAATTTGTCTCTACACCTTTTGAAAGTGATGCAAATTTCTATTTCAATGCATAAAATGAAAAGATTTTATTATAGTCAACTATAATGAAAGTAATGGTAGAATTAGCACATTATGCTATGGCTAACCAAACTTCAAAATTTAATTTTGCTTTGGTTGGGGTGCGCCAGCCTAAGCAGCAGTGCAACGCTTGGGCGACACACAAGAGCTCTAGTGGCAAGCCACTATGATAAGCTCTCCCCCACAAAAAATAAATTTAATATCATTGTGGGTACATGACCCACATATCAGATATTAAACTGATAAGAACAGATACTACACTTGATCTTAGCCAAAAGGCCGAGAAAGGTATGAATTGTTCTGTTCACATACCCCTTGATTTATATCCTCCTCTACCGGCTCAGTTGATCCCTCCTAGCGATGTGGTACTAATTGACGATCAGAGGCTGGAGCTAACGGTGAGGGTTCGCTTAGCTAAACCGGGCTGCGGGGGACAAGTTGTGACGTTGGGCTTCGTGTTACGAGCGGCAGGACTGGCCTGCGCTGGCCCACTTAAATTCCATGCCTGTCTGTAGGCTCGGCCCAGATTGGCAACCCAATTTTCCATTTTGTGAACTGGGCCTTCACGTCGGGCCATACGAAGAAAAGAGGCTATCCACAGCATCCATGGATATCTTTTGCTTGCCGCCGATGCCACTGGGATGAGCGTCCGGCTCCCCGGGGCCTCCAAGCCCGCCACCGCCATGGCCACCGCCGCGCTGTCCCTCCCACCACTCCCCCACCGAACTCCCCCTCCTGCCGCACCCGCCAGCTCGCCTCCCCACTCCACCTCCGCCTCCCTGAGGCGGCTCTGCAAGGAAGGCGACCTGCGTCAAGCCCTGCGCCTGCTGACGGCCCGGGCGCCGCCGCCTCGGGAGCACTACGGCTGGGTGCTCGACCTCGTCGCCGCCAGGAGGGCGGCCGCGGAGGGCAGGCAGGTCCACGCGCACGCGCTGGCAACTGGTTCCCTTGAAGAAGACGATGACGGCTTTCTTGCGACCAAGCTGGTGTTCATGTACGGTCGTTGCGGGCGGGTGGACGACGCGCGCCGCCTATTCGACGGAATGCCCGAGCGGACCGTGTTCTCCTGGAACGCGCTCGTCGGGGCGTACCTGTCGTCAGGGAGTGCCGTCGAGGCCGTGCGGGTCTTCAGGGTCATGCGGGCATCGGCTGCGCCGGGGTCCGCGCCTGACGGGTGCACGCTCGCGTCTGTGCTCAAGGCGTGCGGTGTGGAGGGGGATGGACGCTGCGGGCACGAGGTGCATGGCCTTGCTGTGAAGAGTGGACTTGATAAGAGCACCCTCGTGGTCAATGCGCTTATCGGGATGTATGCCAAGTGCGGCATGCTGGATTCAGCACTGCAGGTGTTCGAGTGGCTGCATGATGGGAGGGATGTCGCGTCCTGGAACTCGGTTATAACGGGGTGCGTGCAGAACGGGAGGACCTTGGAAGCCCTGGAGTTGTTCCGAGGGATGCAGAGCTCTGGATGTGGTATGAATTCCTACACGGCCGTGGGGGTGCTGCAAGTTTGTGCGGAGCTAGCTCTGCTGAATCTGGGCAGGGAGTTACATGCAGCACTTCTCAAATGTGGCAGTGAGTTCAACATCCAGTTCAATGCTTTGCTTGTCATGTATGCAAAATGCGGCCGGGTGGATAGTGCTCTAAGAGTATTCCGTCAGATTGATGAGAAAGACTACATATCGTGGAATTCGATGCTGTCCTGCTATGTCCAAAATGGTTTGTATGCTGAGGCCATTGGTTTTTTTGGTGAAATGCTTCATCATGGTTTTCAGCCTGATCATGCCTGTGTTGTAAGCTTGTCCTCTACATTGGGACATTTGGGTTGGCTAAACAATGGTAGAGAGGTTCATGCGTATGCTATAAAGCAGAGGCTTCATACTGATTTGCAGGTTGGGAATACATTGATGGACATGTACATAAAGTGTGACTCCATAGAGTGTTCAGCAAAAGTATTTGAAAGCATGAGTATTAGAGATCACATATCTTGGACAACAATCCTTGCTTGTTTTGCACAGAGTTCACGGCATTTTGAAGCGCTGGAAATGTTCCGAGAAGTGCAGAAACAAGGGATTAAGGTAGATTCTATGATGATTGGAAGCATTTTAGAAATATGTAGAGGTTTGAAAAGCCTCTCTCTGCTAAAGCAAGTGCATTCTTATGCTCTTAGAAATGGACTGCTTGATCTGATACTAAAGAATAGGCTGATAGATATATATGGGGACTGCAGAGAGGTTTGCAATTCACTAAATATATTTCAGACAATAGAGAAAAAGGACATTGTTACTTGGACTAGTATGATCAACTGTTGTGCAAATAATGGGCTGTTGAACGAAGCTGTTTCCTTATTTACTGAGATGCAGAAAGCAAATATTGAACCTGATTCTGTATCATTAGTAAGTATTTTGGTGGCTATCGCTGGCTTGTCATCATTGACAAAAGGAAAACAGGTTCATGGCTTTCTTATCAGAAGAAACTTTCCCATAGAAGGTCCGATAGTAAGTTCCCTCGTGGACATGTATTCTGGTTGCGGAAGCCTGAACTATGCTAGCAAAGTATTCTATGGGATTAAATGTAAAGATGTGGTTCTTTGGACAGCGATGATTAATGCTACTGGCATGCATGGACATGGAAAGCAAGCCATAGATATATTCGAGAGAATGCTGCACACTGGTCTGACTCCTGATCATGTTTGTTTCCTTGCTCTGCTGCATGCTTGTAGTCATTCGAAGCTTGTCGATGAGGGTAAATACTATCTGGATATGATGTTGAGCAAGTACAGGTTAAAACCGTGGCAGGAGCACTATGCCTGCGTGGTTGATATTCTTGGCCGCTCAGGCCGGACTGAGGAGGCTTACAGGTTCATTGAGTCTATGCCTATGGAACCAACATCTGTGGTGTGGTGCGCACTGCTTGGGGCATGTCGTGTCCACAAAAACCATGACCTTGCTGTGGTTGCAGCCAATAAGCTTCTTGAGCTAGAACCTGACAATCCAGGCAATTATATTCTTGTATCAAATGTCTTTGCTGCGATGGGAAAGTGGAACGATGTCAAAGAAGTTAGAACCAGGATGGCAGAATTGGGGTTGAGAAAAGATCCAGCTTGCAGTTGGATTGAGATAGGCAACAATATCCACACTTTCACAGCAAGAGATCACTCTCATAGAGACTCAGAGGCAATCAATCTCAAGCTTGCCGAGATAACAGAAAAACTAAGAAAAAAAGGTTACACAGAGGATACAAGGTTTGTCCTTCACGATGTGAGCGAAGAGGAGAAGATAGATATGTTGCATAAACACAGTGAGAGGCTTGCAATAGCGTTCGGCTTGATCAGCACTCATCCAGGTACGCCTCTAAGGATAGCCAAGAACCTCAGGGTGTGCGGCGACTGCCACGAGTTCACCAAGCTGGTGTCCAAGCTGTTTGAAAGGGACATCATGGTCCGAGATGCCAACAGGTTCCACCATTTCAGTGGAGGCTCTTGTTCTTGTGGAGACTTCTGGTGAACGTGATTTTAGGGCATAGAACTAAGTACATAGGCATCTTATTGACTTGGAGGTTAGTTACATCAGAGGCAAAATTGGTGATGTGGCTAAGCATGTTAAGACCAGAAATTGTCTGTTCTGTGGATGGAACAACTGAGAAGACACCTATTTGGATTGGTTATATGTAACTGTGGGCTCCGTCCAATCAGTCATTTGCATTTGGGCCGTTGCCTATTTGGATTGGTGTTATGCAATGTAAATGATTCTTCTTTTATCCACTATATAGTCAGTCAATCACCTAAATTTCTGTTAAAAGGATGTGATGTAAACTGGATAGCATAATAGCCAAAGAAAAGAAATTATAAATTATTGTTTAAAGAAACCTTTTACACCTCTGTTGAACTTTTATACCTGTGCTTTATGTGTGTCAATTTGATTCTGTAACCAGTGTTATTAAGAACCAGCAAATTATTATGCGGTTTTTCCTCTTCTGTGAATATGTGATATGATGCTTGAGTTCATATGAAGTTAATATTTTTTTTCCTTTTATTGTGAGAAGTAAGGTAGTCATTGCCCATTTAAAGAACACACCACTATAAAGTAAGTTAGTCATTGCCCATTTAAACAACACACCACTATACTTGATGTGTTTACCGTTCTATTGGTGTTTATCTCTTGCCCCATAGGTAATTTGGGTTTCCATTTTAATTTTTGTGAATCCCCATTTGCATGGTAACTGGAAGAGCAGGCTGCGTCGACCAGCTTTCCAGCAGTTTATGAACTACTCGTCAGGACATGGTGTTGATCCTAAATGCAAGGAAATCGAGGTACTGATCATATACACAACAAGATTTCGAACCAAAGAGCAAAAGTTCGGACACGTCTTTGCATGACATCGCTGCTCAGGTATTTACATGTAAAGATGAGATTTCAGAATATTTAGATCAAAGCACCTTACTTTTTATAGAGTTAACCAGGGGAAGGGGTTGTCCCCACCTGATTCATTTGATTGGACTTCCAGCAAGCAGTGAAAAACTGAAAATACAGTAGGATTCTGCAGGTTTCGAAAACCAGTTTCAATTTGCTAGGCATGACCTGAAGCTTATTGTGTACCATGTCATGCTGTCATTTCCTCATTGTAACAGCAAATTTTCTGGGCAGGATATCAGGGATAACCTGTTCTTGGTCTACATGAAGGGTTTCCCTTAGTCTCCAATGTGTGGCTTCAGTGCACTGTCAGCCATGGTCTTCCAGCAAGATGGTAACTAGGACCTGGTTCTTCCTTCTTCATAAATTTCTTCAGAAGGGGGAGGATCTGCTTGGTGATATGGCACAAAGAGGTGGACAAAAGGCAGATGCTAACGAGCTGTAAATCAATCTACAGTTCATTCGTTTTTTGCTGTTCAAGCTACCAAGTGACAGAAAATTATTATCGGACAATTCTAGGCGACCTTGCTGTTCTTTTCAGCGCCGGGTATGGATGTGGTCCCAGGTGGTCTGGCATTCTGGCTGAGACAAGACCATGATCGGGTCCAGGAATTCACCGAGCAGTCAGAATGAATACTGCCACCACGCAATGCCGTTCTTTGGTGCATTGTATATTGAGCTTGAGTCCCAGGACACATAGGTTGCGTACGTTCCTGTATTTTTTTTAATTCAACTGAATCTGCAACGGTACATGGCAAGTCTGTAAAATGCTTGTGCACTACTGTTTTTATTCAATATACCCACTGGAGGTGGTGTTTGCGAAAAACATGTTGTCAATTCCGCCACCGTGATCGCACAGAAACAAGTCTAAAAGCTTGATGATTAACTATTTACTAAAAAGTTGTTAAAATGATTCCGAGTGAAGGACTTGTGCACAAATCGATTGAATGCTTCGCTTCATCGGCCTTTTGAAAATAGGATGCATTTACTCTAAATGAATAAAATCTGGAATTAGCTCGCACAATATGAGCTTCATCTAGACCCTCTTGGAAGATAAATGGACTTTTTCTTAAAAAACAAGCTGATGCAAATTTCCGATATATATTTTATCTAGTTAGCCAAGGTAGATTAGAACACAGAATTATTTTTGTACGGCATGCTTACAAAACTATTCAAAATTGAATTTTGTTTTGGTTGGGGTGCGCCAGGCCTTAAGCAGTAGTGCAACGCTTAGGCGACACGCGAGAGCTCTAGGAGCAAGCCACCATAATAAGCTCTCCCCCATAAAAAATAAATTTAATATCATTGTGGGTACATGACCCACATATCAGATATTAAACTGATAAGAACAGATACTACACTTGATCTTAGCCAAAAGGCCGAGAAAGGTATGAGTTGAGAGGCAGCGGCACCCCTTGTTTTATGCCGCCTTCCACCGGCTCAGCTGATTGCCCCTGGCGATGTGGTACTAATTAACGATCCGGAGCTCACGTCACATGGTTTGCTTAGCTAAACCGGGGCGAGCTGTCATGCTGGGCTTGCTTCGTGTTGCTGCGAGCGGGGGGCAGCCTTACTATGAACTAGATAGGCCCACGTAAGCTGCCAAATTTATAAACGGGCCCAGAGGATTGTGGCCCACGTATGTGATCCATTTTCCCCTTCTCGTTGGTCGAAAAAACGAAGAACAAGCGGGGTACGATTGATACTGTTTGGGCCTCGGGGCGGCCTGCAAATTGTGGGGGATGGGCAGACACCCAGACCAATGAGATCCGACGAGGTGCCTGCGGTCTGCAGGCTCATGTTCCGCCGCTACGCGGAAGCGGAAATCCAATTCTAAGCGCGAGCGCTGGCACGCGTTCGGGCTCGGCGGCTCGCACGCCACGTGTGGGGGGCCCACCGGATGCTTCCCTTATTTTTCATTTCCTTTCTCCGCGTGAACGAAGCAAAAGCAGCAGCGGCCGGCGCGACCAGTGCTGCTGTGCGGAAGTAGCGAACTCGTGCGGTGACAATCAGGGCACAAGTCCGGGGATGCTTTTTTTTTCCTTTTTCATTAGGTTTTTGTCCCTTAATATTTTGATTCTTAACTTTTTGTAAACGTTGACGCACAACTTATGAACATAATTTTTTTATCATACAATGTATGCATACAATTTATGCACATGTTAACTTATGAATAGAAATCTATGTGCATAATCTATGTAGCACAATTTATGCACATAAATTTCGTGTCATAGAGTTTATGCAAATATTTTTGTGCTTCCATACATAACTTATGAACATATTATTTATACATAACTTTATGTTTTTATATTTTTAATAAATAATGTATAGAAGTTTCTATGTATATAATTTTTTTTGTTTTATAGTTGTTCAATAATTTAACTTTGCGTATATTTTGTATATAATTTATGTTTACATAGCTTGTTTTCATATATTTTTTTCATATTTTTTTTTGTTTTCAATGATAAAAGAGAATGGGGACAACAGTGTCCACGTGGGTGGATAGTGCCTTTGGAAGCCGGATGGCACAGCAGTGTAGGCGAGTGTACGGACTGCATGCGGAGAGGGGAGCCGATGGGGGATTGTGGACGTCACTACGAAATGGGTAGAAAAGGAAAACAATAAAAGAGACTAGAAAAGCAAAGACAGCAGGTTTGTCCGATGGATCGCCAGGACGGCTCCTGGCGCGGGGGGGGGCGGGGGGCTTAGAAAGCCCCATGGCCTGTACAAGTACAGAGGCGCAGCGCAGAGCAGCACCACTTGTGTTCCTCTGAACTGAAGAAAGTCTGAACCGTCGTTCAGCGCCTGCAAACTGTGACCGGCCGGGTTCGTCGGGCGATGACCCGGCGACCGCGCCGAGAGCCCAAGAAAGCTCCAGGCCTGTACTGCTCGATGGATGGTGACAGGTGCCGACGAGTGGCCGGTTGCTCCCGTCATCGAAGGATCGTATCGCCAAGTAGTGAGCCGTCGTACATCGTACCAGCTTGGTACGGAAACGAACTCAAGTACTCCTAACTCCAAAGTCATAATCCTGCATCTTTTTTTTTTCTGTATGCAAGTATGCATGCATGAACTCCTAATGTAACTACTCCCTATCCGCATAAAAAAAATGTAACTACTCTTGCTGCGCTGACCAGCCGTTGACTCATGGGCGTTCAGATCCACCATCCCCACTTTGGTACTTTCGAATCGAAAAGGCACCATTTGAAAATGGACCCGGAGGATAAAAATACCGCAAGGAGCCATGTTAGTGGGCTTGTCTATGATATTTTGGTTTTAAGGACTAAACTTTAGCTCTATTTATTAAATAAAGTCTAATACAAAATTAATTGCAGCATCCCTAAACTAATTTGCGATAAGATGATGGTTACTGTTGCATCACTGTTGCAAATCGTGGATTAATTATATTCGCTAAATTTATCTTACGAATTAGCATCCATATGTGAAAAAAAATTTATAAATATATTTTATTTAATATTTCTAAGTGCCAGGAGTCAGCGGTGATCAGCACCGCCACCGGTAGGCGGTAGCCGCACTGCACTGCACTGTCCCAGACTCCCAGCCCCAGTTCTGCGGCGACTCCGCGATGGGTTGACTCGGTTTGCGCCCCCGCCGGGCCGCGCCTTCCGAGAACGAAGCGCGCAGGCGCAGCTGGTGGAAACGAAGGCCAGTGGGCGCACTACTAGAGCGAAGTCAAGTCGTCGCCTTTCTTTGTCAGGGAAAGAGATTCTTCCGTCGATCTGACTCCGGCGAGGAAGCCTCGAGAACGAACGCGTTTTAGCGAGTTAGGTGGTTGGGGACTTGTCTACCTGGGACCTCACCCGCTAGAATGTTCTTACGCCATGGCAGATTCTCCTTTCGGTCTTCACTCGTCGATCCGCCTCCGTCGCCTCGCCTCTTACATAAGAGCTCCGTCGCCTCTCGCTTGCAGGCACCTGCAATGAAAGCATCGATCGGAATTAGCTACCCGATCAGCATCGATCGTTTCCCTGGTTCCTCTTTTTCGCCGCAGCATCCGACGCAGATACCAGCAGCTAGCTAGCACGCGATGAAGGTAACAAGGCAGGCGATCAGCCGCTTCACTCCCTGCTCCTCCTCTCGCTGCCGCCCTTTGCATTCCTCTGCTTCGCGACGCTGACGGCTCTGCTCGTGTGTTTCTTCTCGCAGCAAAAGATCGTGATCAAGGTGAGCATGGCGTCCGAGAAGAGCCGGTCCAGGGCCATGGAGCTCGTCGCCAGAGCAGACGGTACGCCGGCCACGCATGTTCATGTTGCTTCTCCTACCTCTCGCCGTCTCGCGCATTCTGGCAGCTGCTAACGGTTCCAGCACGTTATGTGCAGGGGTGAGCTCGATGGGGGTCACCGGCTCCGGCAGGGACCAGCTGGAGGTGGTCGGCAACGACGTCGACACCGTCTGCCTGGTCAAGTGCCTGCGCAGGAAGCTCGGCCACGCCGAGATCCTCAAGGTGGAGGAGGTCAAGGACAAGAAGCCCGAGGAGAAGAAGCCGGAGGAGCCCAAGATCGTGGACCCGCCGCCGTATTACTACTACCCCGGTTACTATTACCACCACCACCTGCCGGCGCCGTGGTGCTGACTGGTGACGACTAGAGAAACGCGAAGGAAACGGCTGGTTTTTGGATTACTTTGATTCATATTTGTTCTATGCGAGGGAAAAGTTATAACAAACAGTTTTGCTATTGTACATTGGTTTGAAATTTTGGTTCTGTAACGAGGTCTGAGATCTTGATCGAGGTTAGCTACAAGTACAAACTGAGTGGATGCAGTACGTCATTGAGTGCAAATTTGTTTGATCCTAGCCGATTGGCCAGTAGTTGGACTCCGGTAGTCTCGAGTTAGCGACCCGGCTAAGTTTCTGTAACATTGGATCCGGTCAGCAAAGAACGTTCAGCGCTCCTCTTCAAAAATAAAAAAAGAACGTTCAGCGCAACATGATATGGCTTAACGTGAACTTTCTTTTGCATTTGAACCTTTTTCTTAAAATAAAAAAAAACATATTATGCGATTGGGCTTAGTGAGATGAATTTAAAAAAAGCATAGCTCAATTGGTCGCGCCCCTGGTAGAGTGCAGGGCAGATCGGCTAGGGCTCTACCAACTCTGATCCTCGTAGCATGTTCCTTGAAGTGGCAGGAGGTTAATCAATCTACTCTGGACCTCTAAAAAAATAAAAAAACTTAGATCTAATTTCAGACGCCATGACCTTTGGCATTGTTAGTCCATGCCACACCACCAATATCTATGACGCTGAACATATGTAATGGCGGATCCTATGGTAAAATGTGGATGTTGTAGTTTTTAGTTTAGGGAGCCTTGGGCTTTAGTGCCATATATACTAGACATGATGTTGTACGCTCCTTCATGCTAAGTCACAATCATGAAAAAAAAAGACTAATACCGCACACTCCTCCATCTTAACAAAAAACGTGCTAAGACACAATCGAAAAAATGATGCACATTCTGATACTATGCATGTAGCACTAATAAGTCATAGTTTTGTTCATCTGACTCCCTCCAATCCTCTCTATTTAAACTCGAACATAAGGCCTGGCTTTACCTCCTTTTGCACCTTTCCTCTTCCAACCCCGCTCAAGTCTAGGAAAAAATTAAATAAAGTAAAGATTAAGGAGCAACGTTAATTCAGTGAAGGAAGGTGCGTCCTTCCCTTCCCTCGATTGGATATGCTAGGTTTGATTTGTTTGGTCTACATTTGGTGAGACCCTAGTCTCAACCCTAGATCAATAGGCTGTCGAGTCGAGTCATTGTGAAAATATCGAGAATCCAAAAGGCCTGATTTGAAAAGTGTAGGAGTGGGCAAGGTAACAGAAGATGCCATTTGACGCCACGTCATTAAAGCGCGATGCTAGTTGTTTGGGCATCGTAGTAAGCATTACCATACCATGTCAGGTCAGCATGCCAAGTACACAACGCCAGGATATTGTTTGCGTACGTGTTACTACCAACGGACCTTATCTCCTTCTGGGCGTTTAAAGGATGCATTCTTAACGATCTTTCTACTCGTACGATTTGATGCATTCTCAAAAGTGGCCAACTTGCAAGACAACCACCCCCTTGACTGGGGTGATCCGCGTGCTGTTTGGTAAAGGCTCCTGTCTAACTGTACTATGTTGACCTCTCTCGCTTGACCCGTGGAGCAGAGTATTCCTCTGAACCATTCAGAGTTCTCGCGGGCTATGACCCAGTTCGCTCGGTGATTGCTTCTGGCTACACCGCAACCGCAACCGCGAGCCCGAGAAACGTCAAAGTTCCACGTCCTGTCCCATGATGTAGAAACTTGAAAGGAACGTCGCGCTACTGGTAGGTTTTGGTTCATCCAGAACACGTATGACCTGAGCAATTTCCAGCGTGCCGAGATCGACCCTTGAGCACGTATCACGCGAAGCCAGCAGGGTCACGCGCGTGGCGCGCGGCAGACAGACGGCGGCGCGGCGGGCACACACGGGGACGGAGGCGGCCCTGAAGCTAGCGTCCGTCCGGTGGAGGCGCGGAGTGGAATCGACGGGGCACGCGCGCGACGGCGCCATCCGATCCGAGTGCTGAACGAGCAGCCAGCCAAGGGGAAGGGGGGCCGGCCGGGCGACGACTTAGCCGGGTCGTCGCGCCTCGCGCGCGGCACGGCGGGAGATCGTCTGATCATGTGGCGACCAGATCTCCGGCTCCCCGCTGCTGTCGGGGTGTCGGCTGGCCATCCAGGTTTCTTCTTCTACCGCCATCGCGCTGTCCGTCCGAAGCCGACGCGTGCTTCTGGATGGGATTCCCTTGAGCGTTTGCGGGCTGGAAGGTCCAAGCAACGAGGCCTGTCGCATCGCATGTCCCACGGGAATAATACGAGGTAAAAACGGAAACGGCCATTATTTCTTTGTTTCTTCAACCTCGATCGCACGCATTGACTATATCGCCGCAGCGGAACGCGCGCGCGCCCGGGAAGGACGTACGGCTCCAATACTTCCAAGGTTAGGATCGGTGACGGCCACTGGATCATCAGTGACAACCAGTCGTCGTCGTCTCGCCGTTCAACGACTTGGGAAGATCTGCTACGTACTCCGCGGTCGTCGTGCGTGCCTCCGGAGGAGCGGCAGCGCCCAGCTTCGTTCGCTTGTCCAGTGACGAACAAACACGCCGTTGCCGCTGGCCCGGCTCGCGAAGACATCGATCGATCTCCTCGCCCGGCTGATCCGGTCATTTTCTCCGCGTCCATATCAGTTGGAGTTGTCCGTTGTCGCAGTTAGTTTACTTGGAAAACTTACCAGCTGCGTGCCACGAACGTTCTTACAATTAATCTCGTCTAGGGTTGTCCTCCTCAGCCTTTAATTTTTGCCGTCCGTCAGGCGTCGTCGATCGCCTCTTGCTCCCGCGCGCGCGTGTATATAAACGAGCCGCGAGCTGCTTAGCGCTAGCCAGCTCGTCCAGAAACCAGGCCCTGCTTGATCGCAATCTTGCATCGCCGATCAGTGTAGCCCATCTCTACTGCAATCTGCAGTTGGATCAGTAGCGGCACGTGATCGGCTTCTCGCGCGAGACGATGTCGAAGCCGGTAAAGGCTTCGATTCCATTCCTGCTACCTCCTTCCGTTGTGCTCTTAATTTCCTCCATTTCCGCAAGGAACCGATCTGACGCTAGCTAGGGTTCTGTGCTCGTCGTACGTCTTTGCTGCAGCAAAAGATCGTGATCAAGCTGGGCATGCCGAGCGCCAAGAACCGGAAGGAAGCCATGGCGCTGGCCGCCAAAGTACACGGTATGCACGCGTTAGTTCATCGCACAAGCCAGCTAGGTAGTAGCTACCTCAAATAATAATGCGCGCGTACGTGATCGATGTGTGTATATATACATGTGCTGCAGGGGTGAGCTCGGTGGCGATCACCGGCGACGACAAGGACCGGCTGGAGGTTGTCGGCACGGGCGTCGACGCCGCCAACCTGGTCAGCTGCCTGCGCAAGAAGGTGCTCCGCCGCGCCGACATCCTGCTGGTGGGCGAAGCCAAGAAGAAGCCGGAGGAGCCGCCGCAGTGGTGGTGGCCCGGTTACTACTACCCTCAGCACCACCCGCTGCAGGTGGCCGTCTGCGAGGAGCCTGAGATGGCCGGTTGCCACATCATGTGAAACTATTCAAGATCGATTTTGCCGTAAGACGATAGACGTACGCATATGAACGTTGCGTGCATGCATCTACGTATGTTGGCATTAAGAGAAAGAGAGAATGGTCGTGCCCAAACAAATGAAGACGATATTAGTACTATGGTTAGCTCATGTTCAAACTATGTCTGTCATGGAGCACGAATAGTGGTAGGATCGAGAGAAACGAGTGATACATGTGCGAGTTTGGTTGCGATATTTCTCCGAGTTGTTCTAGCGGTACGATAGAGCTGGAGCCAGATCCGGGCTTTTCTCAAAAATACAAGAGGAAGACTGTTATTGTAAGCGTGACGATACAACGACGCGTTCTTAATTAATAGGAGGATGAGACATATTGCTAAGACCTAAATCGATGAGTGCTGCAGTTTGACGTGAAGGTTCGTAGTCATATCATAGGGACGTAGACTTTGACTAAACCTCGTTAACAAACATCGTGTCTCTAGTATCATATATATATATATATATATATATATATATATATATATATATGTGTGAGCTTACATGCTTGTCTCCATAGATCCAATTTTCGCTTTCGCTGGTGGAGATTCTAATTTTATAACAAGGTGAAGGGCAATTGATGATAAAAGGTAAGATGATATTAAGAGACATGAACGCTTGGATTCTTGATACAAACTAGCCATATAAACATAGGCCACCCCGCTACTTTGTTTGTCACATTTCGAGCAAACTTTCCTAGCTCTTACATATGGCCATCTCTTGAATTTGAAGTCCCATTGCAACATACAAATGAGACCCTAGAATTAGAAAATTCGGATAACCAAAGCATGTACTTTCATTTAATAATTTACATAGGAATGTATCAAATATATATTAATACTAAAAGAGTAAATTTAGTACACAATCAACAAAATTTACATCATGTTTACTATAAAAATAATACTTTTCATATTTTTAAGACATGATTATTGATGAGGATATGGTAACTAGAATCGTACTTCCAATTTCTACAGGACATGATGATTGATAATAATTGAGGAAATAAATGTCTCCAGTTTGATAAACCAAAGCACCAAACAAAGCTAACGATTTAAATTTTATTCTGCAAGATAAGGAAAAAAAGATGGAACCTTGAGGGCCTCTGGCATGAGGGCATCGGCAGCTCAGCAGTCGGCACGAGCAGCACGACAGTACCAGTCACGACGGGTCGATGGCAGCTGCAGGGATGCAGGCTGCGTTGCCAGCAGCACACCGCACCTGGTAGGCCACGCCCTCAAGGAATCAAGTTCACGTGTTGCCCTCAAATCTTTGGGGGCCCTGTGTGCGAGTGCCCACCTTGCGCCTGCCCCTGGACGGGGCTCTGCTCGTACTACCAGAAGCCGGACTGCTCGTATCTATCGTCGCTTCAGCCAAGAACCTGCATGCGAGTCGTTCAGATGTTTCTCCGCGGTGCCTTTGAAGTTCGACCCATAAAATGAGATACTCCATTTCTCCGAGATGCCTATTGCGCATAAAGTGAACACTCCACTTTGTAGTTGTTCTTTATTGATCGAGTGATCGAAGCACGCGTACACAGGAGAAAACTCGGCAGTTGGTAGCAGATGGTCAGAAAAGTTCAGAGACGTGTGTCCTTTAAGGTTCCAATTGTCACCAAATCACCATCATATTTACTTAGAGACAGTATAAACGAATCAGCAAGACTAATGACTAGCCGGACCATTGGAATGCAACGTACGCGTTGTGAGGTCTTTGCGCAAAACAAGCTTACACACACCTAGCTTACTATGTTCAGATTGCGCAGCTTCTAAAGGTTAACCGTATACTTTTTCAGATACTTGAGACCGCAAGGAATGTGGTTCCGTTAGGCTGTAACTGTGATTTTGATGATTGTGTGATAATATAGTCAATAGGACTAACGAGTTTGTGAGCTTTAAGTTTGCAGGATTTCCAGGTCCTATGGGTGGAGTCCAATCCATATATACAAGACAGTCTAAATCGCAGTCAAGATGTCCAAATTGCAGTGAAAATGCAGTAAATCACAGTCCAAATGACCGCAACGATGAATTGGACAAGGTGAGTATAGAAAACAGATGACCGGTTTAACCGACACATCTAGTCATGAGCTCACCGGTGCATTGGAGAATTGCTACTGTGATCAAGTCAGTAGCACCGATTGAACCTACGCTATAAGAAGGGAGGCGTTGTGCATTGAGAAGATGATATGGCAATCAAGTGAAGAAATGACAGAGGCACCGTTAGACCGACGGTGCAAAAGAAGGCGTCGGTGCATTGGTAGTTTACTGATGCAGAAACGTTTGGAGTTGGAGAAGTCTGAAGATCTTCAGCATCGGTTGAACCGACACCTGTCGGTGCAATGACGTCAGTAGAAGGGGACGGTTGGAATTCAACGGCTAGCAGGCAGGGTCAGTGTGACCGGTTAAACCGATGGTGGCGACTGGTTTAATCGACGCTTTATATTTTTCTAGGTAAAAGCAAGCAACGGCTATAAGCTGCCCTCTAGCCTATACAAGGTCTCACCTCGAGTCATTTGAAGCTGCTGGAGTACGTAAGCGGGGACGTAGGAGCAAGGCAGCTTGAGAGTGAGAGCGTGGCAAATACGGCGGCGACGTTATCTCGTCGGCTGACGAAGAGCTGTTCCTCGCCACCGTCGAAGATAACTCGCCCCAATGGGAGAGTCTTTATTCTTGGATGCCAAACCTAATACAATCTACCGGCCTTTATAGAATCAGGCCTAAACTTGAGTAACAAATTTTCCTAAGAAACTTAATCTATCTCTCCCGAGCGATATCTTCTGAAAGGAACAAATCAGCCACTTGTAGGAGCTGTTGCCGTTGTGGACTCTTTCCTTTTCCTTCTCTTGTACGTGCGGGGCAGTAGGAGTCCACAATGCAGGGTAGTAGGACTCCACAACAGTGTAGTATCTTATTAGAATTGGTTATACGTTGCAAAATTTGCTTGGGACGAGGGTTTCACACTAGATGAATTATAGTTGCACATCTAGATTGCATGCTTTAGCTTATTTATATTTTGTGCGAACTAGTTTGAGCCATAGGTTAAGATTTTTAGTGTGCCTAATTCATCCCTCTCTCTTAGGCTACGAGCACCGATTCCTTTTAGAGACCTGACTGAAATTGTTGAGCACTAATGAAGCGCTTAGCATTATTGTGAACTTATAAAAATTTGAATAGAAGCATGTAGATGTTGCACACACTTGTACATTGACTGTGTCAGTTCCACAACAGATACATACATCGTACTTAACAAAGCAAAGCACCGAGGCAATGAACCAAAGGTAGACACGGTTTCAGAAAGCGCGGAATCAATGCGAGCTTTGCATAAATCAAGGTCTTAAAACTATATATATTCTTGTGCTTTTCCCACGGCATGGTGGCCTTGGTAGTTTGGCTGGGTCTAAACTGCATCGATTCTTCATTCTTAGCTAAAGTAATATTCCTACGTACTCGGTGCATAAAGCACATTTCTCCTGTTATATATAAGTCGCATAAGGGGGCTCTCCCTCCGTCACCAACAACACTCGGAGTTTCAAGTGTCAATTCTTCCGAGCTGTAGGACTACTAATAACGAATTTTCTCAGGTTGGATCGGAAATCAGCAACAGAGCAGCAACACGATCATGAAGGTAACATGAGTTCTCATCCAAACCGAAGCACCTGATGAGGTTGTCACTGTCTGCAACGGAAGCACCTGAGTTTGCATTTCCGCTTTGTTTTACAGCAAAGGATCGTGATCAAGGTGCAGATGAGCGGCGACAAGAGCCGGTCCAAAGCTCTGGGCTTAGTCGCCAAGACACACGGTAAGCAAGCATTGCATAATCCACTGTGTCACTGTCGATCTGGAGCACGCATGCAGTGGCAGCGCTAACCGTGTACTGCCCGGTTTCGGCATCGTGTGCTGCAGGAGTGCAGTCCGTGGCGATAGAAGGGAGGGAGCGGAACCATCTGGTGGTGGTCGGCGACGGCCTGGACGCCGTCAGCCTGACGAGCCACCTGCGGAAGAAGGTGGGCGGCGCGCAGATCGTCCGGGTGGAGGTCCTCAGTGGCGGCGCCGACAGGACGAAGCCGCCGGCGAGCACCCCCACCATCGCCGCGGGCCCGCAGCACCAGTGGCAGCCGCGCTACAGCGGCTACTACTACTCCCGGCCGGCCGCCGTGCACCCGTACCCGTACGCCGGCCAGTACAGCAGCTACGACGACGACACCCACCCCGACGCGGCCTCGTCGTGCGCCATCATGTGATCGATCCGCAGGCAACCGTGGAGCCGTGGATGTAGTGTATTTGTGTAGGAGTTCATGTGCTGATTAATTCGATTGGTTTATTTGCTTGTGTAAAATGTAGTGAACAAATAGGAAC
Source organism: Panicum hallii (assembly GCF_002211085.1). Classification (NCBI taxonomy): domain Eukaryota; kingdom Viridiplantae; phylum Streptophyta; class Magnoliopsida; order Poales; family Poaceae; genus Panicum; species Panicum hallii. The sequence continues at coordinate 37,343,746 of NC_038048.1, read as the reverse complement.
CGGATGGTGCCCGGCATGGGAGGAAAAGTCTCGAAGCGTCCTGATAGAGAACCAGACGACGAGACAGCTGCGACGCGACAGGCTAGAGCCCGATCGGCATCAGCTAGCTGGGCTCGTCTTCGGCCGGTCTTCCCCTCCTCTCCTTGGTCGCGCGGCTACCGAGCTCGTATGCATGCATCATCCTGGCATCTTCTTCCTTGCCCTGTCGTCAGATGTTACACATTCCGACTTGATGCCGGCCTCCATGGCTCTATTCCTTCAAGCTTTCCAGCTTTTCAACAATACGGCCCGTCGATCACATGGTGACAATACAGATGTACATGTCCATGCGTAATTATTATGATGTTCTACATCACCCTGTTTCGTAATTATTGGATTGCCTGTCCTATTGCCCGGCCCTCTCTCTAGAATTTCTAGAAGGGGGGACGGAGAGGGGCATATAAATGCAAAAAAAAAGGAAGAAAAATATGAAAAGAAGCAAGCTTGTTTTGATTTGAACACGGGCCCACCACCAACCATCGGTCATGCATACCCCATATATCAATCAAAATACGAAGGTATCGGCGTAGCCGGCAAGCTTATTATTAGCCACGGTTCACACGTTTCGAAGAACGATGGCGAATAAACAGCTGAGATATATCGACAAATAGATTTTACTATTTTATTTAAAAAAATAGAGATTTTACCGTCTTATTAGTGTGCCCATAGATATTATTGTATCTTGTCCTCAAAAAATAATTATATTCTAAAAAGTATTATTATATCGGCAAATTTTGTTCATAACTCAGCCGCCCTCGAATGGCGATCCGAAGACATAGGATAACATGATCGCGGGCCTTCCGAGAAAGCAGCAACCCGGCACAGCTCCGTCCAGTCTCGTGCGGACGACGTCGATCGGCTCGATCGGCTCCCAACACATCTCCATCCTCCAGTGCCTGGTCGTCGCTTTGTCTATGGCTAATCACTCTCTCGGAGTCGCTAGCTTGACGCAGCAGCCATTTTTGCCCCCTTATCCTAAGCTTGATGCAGCAGTTGTTCAACTGCGAACATCGTCCCACACGCTGCGTATAGTAGGCTCCTCCATCTCCCTCTCTAACCATTTCATTAGCTGCTGTGCCACGCCCTAGAAGATAAGACCTCTGCCCCGGCCCGGCCATCGCCATAGCTTTTCCGCGGGTCGTCACACTCGCCACCCCTCTTGCCCGCGCGCGCCTGTATTTATGCACCTGCCACGAGCACGGCTGCAAGCTATTAGCAGCCAGCTCCTTCTCAAGTTACACGAGGACTCAGCGTAGTATCGTAGGCAGAATTATAAGCCTGACAGTGCTCGATCAGTTATTTCCTCAGCTTCTCAGTGAAGTCGAGTCGTTCGTGAACCAAATTTTTTGAAGCTAGCCGTTCGGGAGTCAACGATGGCAAAGGTAGTGAGGCTAGCGTCGACCTGTTCTTGTCTCGCGATGCTGCTTGCTGAGCTAGCATCCCGCGCGCGCGATCGAACTGATGGTGATCTGTTTCCGTTTCTCTGAAAAATTTGTTGTTTTGCAGCAGAAGATCGTGATCAAGGTGACCATGCCCAACGCCAAGAGCCGCGCCCGGGCCATGGAGCTGGCCGCCAAGGCGAGCGGGGTGGGGTCGATAGGGATCACCGGCGACCTCAAGGACCGGCTGGAGGTGGTCGGCGAGGGCATCGACATCACCTGCCTCGTCCACTGCCTGCGCAGGAAGCTCTGCTGCCACGCCGAGATCCTGCAGGTGGAGGAGGTGAAGGACAAGAAGCCCGAGCCGGAGAAGAAGACGGAGGAGCCCAAGCCCTGCCCGTGCCCGGGGCAGTGCCGGTGCGCCGCCGTCGGCTACTGCCACGCGCCGCTGCCCATGGTTCTCTGCGAGGACGACCCGCCGGCGGGAAGCTGCTGCGTCATGTGAAGCCAGCAGTAAGATGATGGATTTCGCCAAGCATTTGTATGTGTGATTTGGGTTTTCTAAACTGTTGCCACAGCAGTACACCACAGCTTCTTCGTGTGCGCATGTGCGCAAATTAAACGTGCTTCTGGTTTGCTTTCGCTTCCGCCAACCATCGACAGTGTAACTAAATGGATATATCACTGCAGACTGTATATTCTCCCCGTTCCAAATTATATGGTCGTTTTAGCAAATTTAGATGCATAATTTTTTATTATGGATCTAAATATTGCCATTGCAGAATCTATACATCTAGATTTGCTAAAACGATGAATATTTTGAAACGGAGGGAGTACGTTGTATGTGCATGTACTTGTTGAATTGTTTACGGTATCCATCCAGCTGTGAACTTGATGCAGAGATTGTATATCTTTCCTCTGCTTATTAAAAAAACATGCGTACTAACGTCGTCTGTGAAAATGATTAAAAGTCACCATGCGAACAGTTTCCTATCTAGCTTTTAACGTATCATGAATATAATCATAATACACCAATGGGTTTTTTATTTCGCTGGATCTTTGAAATTTCGGGATCCCATAGATGGATAAAAATAATAAATTTCGGTAAAAAAATTAATCATTTGATTTTTGAGCTTTTAAAAGGTGATTACATAAGTCGAATGCCCCAAACTCATCATCAGAAACCATCGTCGTTCTAAATGCAATAAATAACGTCCCAAGTGTACACATCCCACCCTTTCTCCTTTATCTTTCACAATTTTATAAGCCTGAGAAGTAGGACATGAAAAAGGCAACAAAATAAAAATAGAAAATACAAGGGCCCCGTATATTCCTATTCCAATGACAGAAACTTTAAATGTGCATTTTTTTCTAAATTATTCAAAATGTTTTGTTCGGAATTAGTGAATTCCCGGAATCCAACCTGAGCAGTGGGAACAAGATATTTTACAAAATGAAATGCAAAATAAATCTCATACACGTACCATTAATTATTTTGGTGATATATTACCTTTGGTCACGATAGTTAACGCTTTGACCAAAAATCTAGTCAAACATTCTAGACTTTTAAACCTTGGTTGTCCATAATTTTAAAATATATATTTTCAGAACATAAAGATCTCATGCGTATACTTGTCTTGAGAAAGTACTCCCTCCATTTTTATTTTATGACGTCCATGATAAGCTGACTAGTTTAACAGTGAACTAATTAATGAGGGGAATAATTGTGCTAGCATACTCAACAAAAGCAGTATATTAACTACATGTCTTGCGCTCTTGAGAGGGGTTTCTAGTTTTCTCGTATTCCATACATCACCGTAATCTCTTCGGGACAAACGCGTTTACCCCAACATCAACCTTGGCCTCAAGACACCTTTACGTACCTTGGTCTCCCACCGCCAAGCTGCCTCCTGACTCCAACCTGACGCCTGCCATGATTGGGTCAAAACCATCGATATCACTTCCCTCTCCACTCCATGTGAGCGACGAGGACCGCTCATGACTGCAACCTAACTATCCTTGAATGGTCCATTGGACCAATGCAAGCTTCTACTCGCCTCCCACCACACTTATTAGTCCATCAGCGTCGAGCCTTTGTTCATCATTCGGCACCGTACCTCGCCATTGAGCGCCACACCATCCATACACCATAAATCATGGGGGAAAAACATGTCCCTTCGCGATCTTCAGGTCAACTTCATCACTACCTCTGGTTAGCCATAAATATAATCATGCGAACTCAATTAAAACATTCTTAATAAATATCAGAGGCTTCCATCCATCCCGCAAACCATCAACCATTCATCGCATGAGCTAGACCATGCAAGGCTCATATCAACTTGATCTATGAAGAGGTACCAAGAGGAATTTAGTTAAAATGCCTTGCGTAAATAGAAGTGTTTTAAAATTAAAGGCATATAAAGAAAAAGTAACTATCAATATCTTTTTTTTTTCATTTCTGCGTTCCGCACACCTTCAAATTATATCCACAAACGAGTCAAGTAGCTAGGCATAGGTGTAGTAAAGGTGTTAAAATTTAGCCTAAATAATCTAAGGATCGGACCCTGGGTTATAATCGTATACAATTATAATATAATTTTAAGTTAAAAATATATAAAAATCAAGTTAGATCACGAAGATATCACTAAGATTACGATCGTATTGCCTGCAGCTGCAACGGGCCAAGCGCGCATGCAGCCCAGACCTTGTAAAAGCAGCAATCAGCAGCAGCCGAGGCCGCCTTGTTTTCTCGCAAGCTACGGTCAGGCCGGAGATAGCTAGGTCCACGTGCATGACGTGAAGATGGTGACATCACGATGAGGTTTGGCATTATTAGGAACCTGCGTAGGTTCCCAATTTTCCCGTTCTGCTCCTACATTTTTGCCAAACTTATATATATGCCATCGTCATTTTGGCGCGCTCATCATTTTGGTGCGCTCTTCGACGCGGCGCAATCCGATTAAATGTTGGGGTCACTCTCAGTAATGTCTCATCTGCTCTCCAACTTGTGCTCCGTTTCCTCCGAATTCTCCAGTACCACAACCATTTCTCGCCATTTCGTGCGTAGGCAACTCTATGTACCAAGCAGCATTGCTGCGGAACAACTCAATAGTTCCGGTTGGAAAATCTCTATTATCTCGGTTTTCCAGCCGGGACCGCTAATTCAGAACTAAAGATTCCAGCTTTTAGTCCCGAGCCAGTCAACCGGAACCAAAGAGTGTTTTAGCCCCGGGTGAGGGTACCGACCGGGACTAATAAAATTTTTAAAAATAAAAAAAGCGTGGGACCCTGACCTCTAGCCGGCTTGGCCGGGAATTTGAGAAAGGAGGCTCGCTGTGTAGGACGAGGACGAGATAGAAGGAGAAGGCCCCAGTCAATCACAACGCCAAAAAATTTCCCATTCAATTACAACAATTAAGCCAGCATCAATCCTCAAATTAACCATATTCAATCTTTCCCAAATTCCTCCAAACAACAGTAGCTCAGAACATTCCATCGACAGAAAAATAAATAAAAAACTATTTATCTCCACCTTCAATCATAAAAAAAATCATCAAGCGCCGGCCCATGGGCTCGCGGTCGAGCCGCCGCACGCCGATCCCGCCCCAGGCCGCCCGTTCACCGGCCGAGCCGCCGCACGCCGGCCCTACCTGAGGCCGTCCGTGCCCGCCCCGCACGCTTCCGGTCGCGCCGGGTCCGAGCCGAGCTGTTAGCACCGGGGCCTAGGGCTGGCTGCACCACCACCCGCCGGGGCCTGGGGCTAGCCGCACCACCGCCCGCCGGGCCTGGCTGTGCTGCCCACCCTGTGCCAGGGCTAGCTGCACCGCCGCCCACCGAGGCCTGGCCGAGGCGCTCCCGCCCGCGCGCGGTTGGCACACGTTGTCAGACCTGGGGCCACGGGTGTTTAAAGATGTTTAAGAGATTAAGTCCGTCTTATCTCTTATTTATCTTATTTATCTCTTATTTATCATGTTTAAGTAGGAGATAGAGCTAACCGATATAGAAGGAATCTGCTTAAGATATGTTCTGGTACGATTCCTTAGCTGGTGTTCATCAGTATCCTTGTGACCCTGGCCTCCCGGATATATAAGGGGGGACAGGGACCCTCTCAAAACAAGATCTCCAGATCATTCAACACCAAAGGCAATACAAACCACAACATAGGACGTAGGGTATTACGCACCTCGCGGCCCGAATCTATCTAAGTTTTGTGTTCCTTGCATCTTTGAGTTCTTGATCTCGGCGTCTCCTCACCTAAAACTTACCACCTTGGGTATATCTCTCGGTGGGCAGCCGGTAAAACACCAACACGCGTGGCGGCAAAGGCTAGGGCGGGCAGCTCGGCCCGCTCCGGTGGCCCCCGGCCTCCTCCCGCCCACGGCGGTCCCTAAGCTCTTCTTCTGCTCCCAGCCTGAGAGAGGAGTTGAGATGAGAGAGAGGAGTTGAGGGAAGAGACAAGAGAGAAGAGGATTGGATAAGGCACCGGTGGCGAGTGACCAGAGTATATAAAAGAGAGGGAGGGCTTCTCGAGACTTGGAAAAAAATCACCCGAGCTAAAAAAATATTTTAGTCCTGGTGTGTGGTTTCCATCCAGACTAAAGCTTCCCTATTAGTCCCGGATGGAGACACCACCCGCGACTAAAAGGGTGGCTCCACCCGGGATTAATAGTGGACCTTTAGTCCCGGTTTGTTGCTCCAACCAGGACTAAAGGTCCCACTTTCGTTCGACCTCTGGCAATTGGATCCGGAACTAATGGCTTTATTAGTTTCAGATCAAATCCCTGTCGGGATAAATGTAAAAGATACGAGGGTATATGTAGTAGTCCAGGACCGCAGGATTTCTCCGTCCACCGCTAGCAATGGCCGCAAGGCCGGGCCCGCCGGCATCCGGCGGCCTCAGCTAATTAACCACCCGGCCGTCGTCGAGCGGTAACTGCGAAAGACGGAGACCTACGCCGGGGTACGGTCGCGCCTCCGTAGAAAAGTAAGCAACCCGCCGCACACAAGTCACAAATTGGTCCCCGTAGTCTCCTGTGGACAGCGAGCATGGACCTCGTTGTCTCGGCTCCGGCCGGGCCGGGCGCCTTAAATTCGGAGGGAAACAGCAGCCCACAACTTCGTCCAGTAGTCTGCCGGGACAGCGAACGGATACGGGCCACCGTTGGCTCGGCTCCAGCGCCATCCCCGTCGTCCCGTCTGGTCGCCTATGTCCATGGCTAACCACTTGGGAGCTGAGCAGCTCGACGACGCACGCAGCAGCTGTGTTCGGCAAACCCGGCCTAGAAGATAACAGGAGCTCTGGCCCGGCGCCGCGCGTATATATTACACAACTACACCAGAGACGCGAGCGCGGCCGCAAGGTCCTAGGCGTTGCGTGCGTGGTTGCTTCACCGGCCGGCCGGCCGGCAGGAAAACATCACGATCAGCGATTCGGCGTCGTAGCTAGCTAGCTAGCCACACCCAGTCAGATCAATCATTGGCTTAGCTTGACAGGCTCGCTCAGTTATTTCTTCAGCTTCTCGATCAGTGTCGTCGTTGGAGAATCAACGATGACCAAGGTAATAGTGAAGCGATGCACTGTTCGTTTGCGATCCTCCCGTACGTTTTGTTTCTCACGTCGCTCGTCGTCGTTGTTTAATCTGCAGTACAAGATTGTGATCAAGGTGACCATGCCGAACGCCAAGAGCCGTGTCCGGGCCATGGTGGTGGCCGCAAAAACGAACGGTATGCACTTCAACAGTCATCCATTTGTGCATTTGAGTTAGCCCGACAACAGGATATGCGTCTACACATGCAGGGGTGATCTCGATAGCAATCGCCGGCGACCTCAAGGACCGGCTCGAGGTGGTCGGCGAGGGCATCGACATCACCTGCCTCGTCCACTGCCTGCGCAAGAAGCTCCGCCACGCCGAGGTCCTGAAGGTGGAAGAAGTCAAGGACAAGCCGCCGGAGAAGAAGAAGCCGCCGGAGCCCTGCGCGTGCCCGGCGCCGAGCCCGTGCGCGGCTTATCTCCACACGCCGCTGGTTTTCAGCTGCGAGCAGGCGGAGTCGCCGGCATTCGGTTGCAACATCATGTGAAGCTAGCGACTAGTAGTAAGTTGGACTCTGTCATGCATGCATCTGTAGTGTGGTATGGCGGGTTCATTCTGACCTTTTTGCCCACATCTGTCGTCAGCTTCTTCGTGCGTGAAGTGTGGTGTGGGCATGTGCGCAAACGGGTTCTACCTATGGTTTGCTTTCGCTTACGTTTAACCATCGTCGATAGCGTAAAATAAGGTCACTAGCTACAGGATAGCTAGTACCATAAAATCCAACATGTATGTGTATTACATATGTGTAAGTATATGCACGACCTATTTGCATTGGTTGTATATGCATCCGGTATTCCAGTTGTGAACTGGATGCAGAGATCGTACTTTCCCCCCTATTATTAAAAAACGTTACACGTACTAATTAGCGTGGTTTGTGAAAACGAATAGAAGTCACCATGCCAACAGGTACCTAGTGTTTAACACACGCTAACATGATGATACACCTACGGCCAAAATAATACATTTCTGTACAAAGTTTGAAAAATTATTCCATTTTGAAAATTCCAGTGACATTTTGAAAATTTCAAAGGAACATAAAGTAATATATTTCTGTACAAATTTATTCCATTTTACTTTTTCTGAACTTTAAAGTGAGCGCGGTTTGTGGCCTAGAGTCATCATAAGAAACCATCATTCTCAATGGCAAACAAACTCCCACGTGTACAAATCCCACCCTTACTCTTTTTCTCTTTAACGGTTTTCCTAGACTGACAAGTGGGTCCGACATAAAATGGGAGAGAAAATAAAAATAATGTGACCCTGGCATACGATTCATGACAAGCTTTAAATGTTTTGTTCGGATTTCACGAATTCTAGGAATAATCCTGCCGGTTAAATTTTGCAAAATAATGTTCATACAATTCTTGGAAAATGCCGTGTGTTTCAACTTGAATGGTAGTGGAACTAGATCTTTCTAAACCGTAGGTCGGGCAGACCAGCTTAGAGTTTAGAAACTCTAACCAGCCCGAGTTCGACAGCGCTTGGTTTTTACTAAGACCAAAGCTTTAGGCTGCACCTATTTTTGGCCACCTAGCAAGCGGTGCCAAGCGCGGTAGCAGCACCCTCACCCAGTTACCCGCCACAAGGTGTCGTTCTCCCTTTGACCACCCTCCTTTTCACAGGTCCACCGTCTCTCCCCCAGGCCCAGGGTTGCTGCTCCTATATCTTCCTCACAAATGGGTGGCTAAAATGGCCCTGCAGATTCCGACCTCCGAAGCTCGCTCTCACGGCCGCCTACGCTCAACCCAACCTGCGAGCCGACAGCCGAGCAGCATGCCTGACCCGGCGGCATTACTGGTCCCACATCGCCCGCGCAGGTGGGGTTGCCGTCGGATATAGGGCGCGCGATCCGGAGGCGCCTCTCGCCGCGCGGCAAGAATTGTCTAGCCGCCCCTTGATCATTCACCATTGGTCTCCACAACCAGTTAGTAGAACTCGGCACCGAGTTCTGCTGGCGTACCCAGTCTGAGATAAGGGAGGGACGGAGGGTAGTAGGTGATAGATAGCAACAAGAGTCAGAAAGAGGTCCACGCACCAAAAATAAAATGGTGGCGTGTCATCATCACAAAAGAACGCAGTGCTTCATAAGCAAAACATCTTTATCTTTAACAAATAATATCTTCAAAAATAATTACTTTTAAATAGAAAAAGTTACATATTATGATAGTTGGTTTCATTATAAATAAACTAATATCATTTTTATGTTGTGAATCTTTATATTTTTTTTATCATCTATGATCAAAGTTTAAAAGGTTTGATTTGGAGAAAACTTAAAAATAGCTATATTCTGGGATGGAGGCAGTAACTAAGTGATTAGAAAATAACGGATCAGCATCTTTCCATATGTTTTATCTTGTGCCTGGGATGCATCACATTCGAACGAAAGGAACATTTTTCAGAGTCAGAGCGGTCGTTCACTAGTGATCGATCCCAGTTTAAAAACTTATGCCTATACGCTTCACATCAGGGTCAGTCCAACTGTGTGTAGTGTAGATGTAGAAACACCAGCGTTATCATCTTTGCCAGAAAACAGTTGGTACCGACAAAGGGAGGCACGTCATGAGCAAACTACCTGCAGAAGCACACCTGGAAATGTGTTCCGTATGAGTATGAGCTCCGTGGACAGAGGAACGGGAAGAGCTGGAGAAACTCGTGCTGAAAACAAGCATCTTCAGATATCTCGGTTCTCCTTGCGCGCCTGCACACTACTGGTGCCCACCCGCCGCATGTCAGTACATTAACCTGCTATCTCATGCAGGCCTGTAGCAGCAAGATCGACCTTAACCTGCTAGCTGCTACTGAAGTGGATTTTGAGATCCGGCCACTAGCCACCACTAGGATCTTACCGGCGTGAACCGCACAATACAAGCAACCAGGAACACTTCCGTCTGGCAGGATGTACTCGGCTACTGTGGCTGGTATTGGAACATGCACGCATGCATGCGGTCCTGCTGTCGATTGGATTGACCAAAGCGCTGCGGATGCGTCTGTCAGACGAAGGGCGCGTATCATGCAGGCAGCGTGGCCAGCAGGGCCAGTGGGCATACAGTTTGCTCTCGGCACGCGACCGGATCACACCGTCGAGTCAAGAGTCGTTGCGCCGCCCACCGTAAGAAGGCGTCTGGTTGGATGCTCTGATCGATTAGCTACAGTAGATGATGTTTAGAATGCTCTGCTCTGCTGACCCGGAGCGTGATCATCCCTGTTAACTACTGCCCGTACCTAGTGTCAGACTGTCAGTTTCGTGTCCGCTAGCTCCTCCTCCTCCTGACCTCCTCCACCGGGGTATAAGAGCGAGCGGTCAGCAAAGCTCTGGGTTGCATTCTGCACCCGTCGCTGCAGCCTGCAAGACAGATCGGCAGACCTGTAGCCAAGCCAACTTTCCTAAGATAGTAAGATTTCAGATCTCATCGGTTGTAGCGGAAAGTGGGAAACCTTTGTACCTGCAGGCTGCAGCTGCAGGCAATGAAGGTAAGCAACTCTCGCCGCCCGGTCAGCTCTGTTTCAGTCCAACCTGAAACACGGGCACTGATCGCGTTTTCTTTCTTGGTCCTGCTTCGTCGTCGTACGTTGCTGCAGCAGAAGATGGTGATCAAGGTGAGCATGCCGTGCGCGAGGAGCCGGTCCAGAGCCATGGCGCTGGCCGCCAGGGCAGACGGTACGCGCGCACTCCGCCGCTCGTGTCCTTGTGTCCTGCTCATGGAGACTGGTGCGTGCGTTGGTGGCCAGACTGACAATGCCGGCACGGCTGCGTGTGCGCAGGGGTGATCTCCATGGGGATCGCCGGGGACTCCAGGGACAAGCTGGAGGTGGTCGGCGACGGCGTCGACGCGGCCTGCCTTGTCAGCTGCCTGCGCAGGAAGCTCGGCCACGCCGAGATCCTGCAGGTGGAGGAGGTGAAGGACAAGCCGGAGGAGGTCGAGACGACCAAGGGGCCCGACAATACGATGACCGCGCAGCCCGATGTCGTGGAACCGCCGCCTGACTGCCACCACGGTTACGGTTACTACTGCTGCCACCTCCACCCGCCGCCGCCGCCGATGGTCGTCTGCGACGAGCCCGGCAGCTGCACCATCATGTAACTAACTGGAGCGGCGAGTGACTCCATATGTGCAAATAAATAATTGGGATTTATTCGCGATTTCAATCGGTTTTCGCTTGGCATCTGAATCTCAGTTCCTCGTGTTTGCTTCTTCCTCGTGTATGTTTGCATGTGCTGATGTGCACTAGTGATCTGGGGTCGAATATACGCGCCAATCTGTGGCGATAGCGTACATAAATCAGGTCGCAATCAGCAGGCATCATCCGCATCACGAGGACGGGTAGGGGTAGTCAAGCAGCGTGCAAATTGAACTGCGAACGTCATCTGACAAGAACAGATTCGCGTCACGCTAACATCGTAGCGTCTGTCTCTGTCGTGGCCTGGTCGACACGGATCAGGATGGATGAGCAATTTGCATTTTTCACCCTCTAAAGACTAAAATATAATGGCCGGTAAAAACATTTGAATTGATAGTGACTGGAAAAGCCACATTGGAAAAAAGGCTCAGTGATGCAGTGGCCTGGTTCCGCAGATGACGAGATGTCGAGATACCATCCAACTCGATCTGCCGGAAGTTCTTATCGTCTTGATTTCTTGGTCCTCATGAGCAGAGGCTGGCCTAGCTCAAATATTGAGCTGAGGCATACTAGTGTCATCCTTTGTTAGCTTCTCGAAATAAGATCCAATCCACTGAAAATTCGAAGTCTGAGTGGGGCATGTGCCCCTACCTAGGTGACTCGTGAGGTATAAGTTGGTGAATTCAACTTTACAAGTCAACCAAACGAGGGCCAATTATATTCCAATTCACACGGATAGATAACAACACTTCATTCTCCAACAATGATTAAAAATAAGCACCCCCCCCCAATTTTTTCTCTTTTTTATCAGGATCTATCTCTTGTGTGTACATATTTTTTTTGTTTTATCTCTAATTGATGGTACAAGGCACTACCTTTAGCGCATGATTTTTTTCCTTTCACTTTGAAGCTACTCACAAGATTTTTCTTACAATATCCATTCTTAAATACATTTCATAGAATATCCGGAATCGTTTTGAGAAAAAAAATTTAATTTGGTTGCTTCCTATTAGTTCTTCTGGCTGAACTACTCTAAAATTTGCCTGCGATGTACTCAAAGCGAAAATAGGCAGATAGATTGAAAGATACAGCTTCACAGAATACTCTACAGTTACTACTATACGTGGTCATATAAGTTCTGAACCATATGACTTAATTTTCATCGTCCATTGTTGACCACCAAATCGCCATCATCATATCTGCTTAGATACTGAATACACCAATCAAGACAAGTCTCAAGTCAAGTACTTGGATTATTGCAAGTGGATAGGAATACAGTGTGTGCAGTGCCATCTCTTTCGAATAAACGGATTTACACCACGGGATTAGGAATGGTAACGGATAATGACTCTAGTGATCTCCTCACAATCCAACTTGGCCCTTATATATTTCTAGCTCAAAATTGTATAAGATTAGAGCCGGCTCTTTTAGAACCCGGCCCTTAGATTATTTAGACTAAATTTTAGGACCCTTTACCGCCCCTACGTGAGAAGGAAAGCGCTTAGTGCATTATTAATTAAGATCTTAGTGCTGCAAGCTTAGTTCCTTGAGCAAAAGGCTAGGCGCGTCTAGCAGCACAATCAGGAAGTATGAAAAGGTAACCATTCTTCACTTCGCGTTAGGCTCTTGCTCTTCCTTTAATTTCCTCCCAAGTCCCCTGTTGCCAACTTCATTCCTATCTGATAAATAGAGTAATAATAAGGAAGTGCTCATGACTGCTTACGTACTGAAATGATCCCGGACGACACGAATTTTCTTCGGAAAATAATCTCATATAAACATTCAGTGTTATACTCCTACTTGGGTAGTTCCAGCTGTCTTAGCTTGATAGCATAATTGCAATCACGTTCGGACAAATTAACTGTCAAGAATTCAGTGCACAGTCAGAAAGTGCTTTACCTGATCCTTTCGTTTTTTTCTTTTCTGCTGTTTCCCCACCTAAAATTGAGTTATTTTTCAGCAAACGAGTCAACGTCGCAGTCAGGCAACAATCTTGGGGAAGACTGGAACGAACAAGCTCTGAGCAGAAAGGTCACAATTAGCAAGGAGATGTGACATGACACTGGAGGAGGAGCCAAGTCAGAGCTTGATGCCCTCCACATGCTCTCAAATTCCACAGCGTATCAACGGTTTTTTAGATTGGCAGGCCGTTAACTGGTGCGGCCGTTGATTCTGCCAGGAAGTGTTTAGGGTTTAGGTTTGTCCATAGATCGCTGGATCGCACGGCCGAGGACGATTCCGTGCGCAGGGAAAACGTAACCAGAAAGGGGCCCCTGCTGCCTCTGATCCTTCCTGCCCGGTGACGCGAAGCGAGGCAGGGAGTGCTGTGGGACCGCTCGTTGAACCACGCGTGCTCACACCACCTGGCGTTTTCAGTTCCTGCAGGTGGTTCCGTTGGCCCGCGTTTAGTCTGCACTCTGAACCTTTCCATGTCATACGCGCTGCGGGACTCGACACGTACGTCGTTGCCGGTCGATGAACGGACGGGCATGGACTGAATGGGGGAACTGCAGTTGAGATCTCGTTCCAAACGAAGGAGTTTTCAAAAAAAAAATTGAATGAATTTTACAGTAAACATTTCAGTTATCGCGAAGGGTTGCAATCCTGCCAATTCCGTTTCCTCGGAAACAACGGCACGGCGATCGCGGTCAGCTCACTCCGTTGCCTCGACTCGGTCTACCTCTACCACGTCCGTTCCGTCAGCGGCTCTCGGTGCGCGACCCAACTGGGCCGTCTCGGCTCGGGTCAAGTCATTGTATTCTCTTTCATTCGAGGAACAGAAAACGGACCCGGCTCCGACGATAACGAGCGCGTGGGGTCCAGCCCACTCGGAAGCTCAGCCGCTGAATCTTCTTACGAAGGCTCGTCGGCCCGCGTCAGGCCTGCCATGTCGCCCGCCGCCTATATATACCGTGCGCGCCCAGCTCCCCTCGCAAGCCAAGCCAGCAAACCACAGTGGGCAGCTGCTTGCCTGGCTGCATCTGCGGGTAAGCACCGATCGGACACCGCCGTCCCATCCAGCAACCATCAGGCATCTGATCAGCCTCCGCGCCGCCCGGATCCTCCTCAGCGGCGGCACGCCATGACGAAGGTAAGCGCGCGGCAGCTTCAGCTCTCCGTGTCCCTTGCTCAGTTGCTCTGTTCCGTGCTCTGCCGCGACGAAGGTAAACTGCACTGAATCGACCTTGTTTTGGCCCGCAGCAAAAGATCGTGATCAGGCTGAGCCTGGCGAGCGAGAAGACCCGGTCCAAGGCCATGGCGCTGGTCGCCAAAGCGGACGGTACGCGCGCAAGCTGTTCTCCCGTTGCTCATCGCGCTCTACCTTCTCCCCGTCAATTGGCCGCGGCCGCCGGTGCTGATGGTGAGTGTGCGTGTGTGCAGGGGTGAGCTCGATGGGGGTCACCGGCGACGGCAGGGACCAGCTGGAGGTGGTCGGCGACGGCGTCGACACCGTCTGCCTCGTCCAGTGCCTGCGCAAGAAGATCGGCCACGCCGAGATCCTCAAGGTGGAGGAGGTCAAGCCGGCCGAGAAGAAGCCCGAGGAGAAGAAGCCGGAGCCGCTGCCGTACTGGTGGTACCACAATTACTACCACTACCACCCGCCGCCGCCGTGCTGGTGAGGTGGCCTGGTGGTGATCAGCCGTTCAGGGAAGCGGCCGTTTTTGATGGATTAGTAGTTGGAATTCAGCTCGTGCTCGCTCTATATTTGTATTCGAGCTGTTTTGCATTTGAGTGGAAATAAAAAAAAAGCAAAAAAAACTGTTACTCATCCATATTTGATATGTTTTCAGTTTTCACCCCTGTCCATGTTTGGTGCTTGGTCACTTTTTTTTCAAACCTTTTCCACGCAAAAAAAGTCTACGGAATTACTTTTTTTTCAATCGGACCTCGAGATTTTGTCAAGTTACTAAACTGAAGCTGTTAGCCACAGGGTCATAAATCCTGAAAAATTGATGAGTGAAGTGGCAAGATTTTCAAATTCTCCATCCAAAACTCACTAAAGCAAAATTTGACAAATGGAAAAGAAATCCACAAATTAAACCCAACATAAGGCATCCACCTTCTCACTTTCTCATCAATACCTCATTTCCATCAATCAATATCGTCTGGTCTTTCAAAAAATAATAATTAATATTGACTTTGGAAAAAAATTCTTACTGATATCTCATTTCTAATAGCGGCACCTAAACTTATTCACCGTAGGTACAAGCTAATGTGAGGCAAGTTCAATTTCTGTAGGAATATGAAAGTTTTTTTTTTTCAGCGATGAGATGTTAAAGAAAACCAAATCCGACCGTCTATTTGGCAATCTTGTGGCAGTCTTTGCAAACAGAAATAAAATTTCCTAATTTTCCATTGGGCAGTGTTGGTCTTCAGAATAAGTCAGTATTCGCCTACCGCCACCTGAGTTTTGTTGACGGTGCTTAGCAGCTTAGGTGAGGGTAGGTGACAACAACAAGAGTCAGAAAAGAGTTCCACGCTCGGCAAATAACAAGTGGCATGTCATTGTCACAAAAGAATGTAGTGCATGATAAGTAAGCAAAATTAGGGAGACGTAACATTGGAAAACAACGGATCACCATTGTTTACATGGTTTATTTATTATCATGTAGTAGTACCTGGGATGCATCAGCAGGTGGCAATGATGCAATTAGAATGGATTGCTTCTAAACGAACAGTTTCAGAGCGAGACCGATGGTTGACTCGTGTGTTCACATCGATTGCAATTTTTCAAAAGGGTCCCATTTTAAAACTATGCATCTTATCTTTACGCGCGTTCCTATCTACCCACTCTCTGTAGATGCAGAACATCGGCGTCATGAGCTTTGCTAGAGACCGGCCCGTACAGACAAAGGAAGGCACTTCATGATCCAACTGCCTGGAGAAGTACACCAGGAGACGAGCTCTGCGGACAAACAACTGAAAACGAGCAAGATTACCATGAGATTCATGATCTGTTGAACGGTGTGCGTGGCATGCATATTCAAAAGTGCCCGCTTGCGTTGGTAATTATTAATAAAACCATCACTAATATTTAAACTTGTTATATGGCGTTATCAAAATCATGTAAACCCTTAAGATATGTTTTTTGTTCTCTAAACTTGTTAAGTGGCTCTTACTTCTAAGAGATGGCTGTTACTTGCTAATTGCTCTTGTCCAACCTATATCAACAGTACTAGAACTGGAATTTACAGATTTTTTTAGGCATTATTTTTTCACAAGCAAAAAACATGAAATTGGGGAAAAGATTTTACTAGCTTTGAATTTTAATAGGCCATTCCTATCCTAGGTCACGTAGAGATTTGTGCCCCCAAACAACTTGGCTAGGTCGGATCTGCTCAGGAATGCTGCTAATCAAGCTCACCGCATCTTGTCGGAAACATGACAGATATCGGATTCAGGGAAGGGGAGGAGAGACAGATTTGGTTGAGGGACGGGATAGCAAGAGAGAAGCAGGCCCTATTAACCTGCCTTGTACATGTGCACTTGTTGATTGCTGATTTTTCTATACCAAATGAACCACTTAACAAGTTTACATTTAGGGCTATTAGGGGTGGTAACAGATCGTGGTACTAGTGCTCTATTCATAATCCAATCTAGTTCTTATATATTTTTAGCTCAAAACTATCAAAACTGAATAAGATTAGAACTCGACTATTTTAGAACCTGGCCCTTAAATTATCTAGGCTAAAATTTAATACCCTTTTATCATCCTGGCTACTGCTAACATAAGTAACTATTTTAAGCTAAGAAACACCGCGGTGCTACTTTGCTGGATTTGTACAACTCGCTGCTAGTAGTAAACTGTCGGATCCTTCCAAGGAGGGCAGAGCGCATGGTGGGCAATAGAATTTGCTCGTCAAGGCAAGCCATTGACCCACTGCCCATCGCTCGTAACGCGTTTGGTTAGTTGATGATCCCCTGTTAACCTACTCTATATAAGAGTGCGGCGGGCCGAGCAAGCTCCTCCGCAGCAAACGCTCGATCAGTCAGTAGCCACCCAATTCGCCTCGGTTGATTTGATCCACCGATCGCGACGGTTTAGCCGGATTACTCTCCAGAGTCCAGACGCAGATACATCACCGCGGCAGGCAATGAAGGTAAGCAGGGCCGGGCAAGTTCTCTGTTGCTGCTCCCTAGAATTTCAGGCCTCTGTTTCAGCTGCATTTTTTTTCAGAGCCCTGAAACTGAATCACGCGACTGATCTGTGTTGCTCCATTGTTCCTTCTGCTTCGCCGTTGCCGCGCGCAGCAGAAGATGGTGGTCAAGGTGAGCATGCCGTGCGAGAGGAGCCGGTCCAGAGCCATGGCGCTGGCCGCCAGAGCAGACGGTACGCGTTCACAACGACGTTCGTCAGTTCTCTGCAGCCAGTACAAAGGTGGTGGTCAGTGTGCTGACGGTGCTCTTCGTCTCTGCAGGGGTCATCTCGGTGGCGATCACCGGCGACGCCAGGGACAAGCTGGAGGTGGTCGGCGACGGCGTCGACCCGGTCTGCCTGGTCAGCTGCCTGCGCAGGAAGGTCGGCCACGCCGAGATCCTGCAGGTGGAGGAAGTGAAGGACAAGAAGCCGGAGGAGAAGAAGCCTGAGGAGCCGAAGCCGCCGCAGCCCATGGTGGTGCACCCACCGCCGCACGGCTACTACTCCTACCACCACCACCACCCGCCGCCGCCGATGGTCGCCTGCGAGGAGCCAAGCAGTTGCTCCATCATGTAGAGTTAGTTTGTAGCTGCGACGAATAAGAACTGTTTTGCCTAACTGTACTTACTTATTTGTAAGAAAATGGAGGGAGCTAAATCAATTTGTGCAGATGAAGAGAAGTGGCACCTGCATCTCAATTTCTGTCGCCGTGCCGGATATTTTTCCATTTTCCAAAAAATCTCAATTTTCAATTGCTCACTTTGGTTCCAATTTTTTGTTTAGTTCTCAAACACTAGCTTCTTCGGGAAGCGTCCATGCGCAGATGTGATTTGGGGTTACTCCAGCACGTGCCAATCTGTGATCCCGATGTGCCTGGTGCCGTAGGATGAAGGGAGACGAAAATCCAACGCAGCCTGCACAACTCTGACGTCATCTGTCTGAAAAATACTAACGTCACGAGGACATCTGCGTTTGACGTAGTAGATCATGATGGATGGATCATTTGCCTTTTTCGCAGTCTAAAAGTGTTTCTTCAAAAGAAAGCGGTACAGGCTCAATTATGCAGCGGCTCCTCTCAATGGCTGAATTTTCTCCTCCTCTTGTTTGTTTCATTGTCCTCATGAGTTGGTTAAGTCCACAAGTAAACCATCAAGCAAGTGGCCACTGACCAATCAGATGGACAGCTTATACAGACACAGAACTACAGGCCTCTTTGGCATAGCTTCACGAGCCTCCAGCTTCTACACTGTTCGTGTACTGTTTATCATTGTAGCGTGAAGCCGGTGAAGCTAGAAAACCTGGCTTCGCCAGCTTCACCTCTCCCTCAATTCATTTTTCTTCTCATTTTGCGTTCTAACTTCTCATTATAGTATAGAATAGTGACAATCACTGTATCATGAAGCTGAAGCCGTATCCCAATAAAGCTATGCTAAAGGGGGAGTACACTTCTTTCACGCCCCCCCCCCCCCCCCAAATCCACATTTTGGTCAGAAGATAACCACTCACCAAATTTCTCTTTTTTATCAGGATGTATATGTTGTGTGTTATATAGATTTGTATATTTATATACTATTGCTACGCTAATTTTGTGCGCGTGAAATTATTTTTTTCTTTGAAGCTACCTCCCAGGTTTTCTTAGAAAATTTTGATTGGAAAACATTTTTGTAGATACCTCTGAACATTTTAAGGGAAAACCAAAATCTTGAAATAGTTATTACTACTAGAACTAGTGCTGTTCCTATCAGTTCAAGTTAATGAACGTTCAAAACCTGACGCGATAATGTACATACAATTCCTTTCCTCGGGAATATCTATTCCCCCATAAAGCACAATACTTCACTTCGCAGTCGTTCTGCTTTTCTATAGGATTGATTGAAGCAACGCTTTCTGGCCAAATAGATTGAAAGATACAGCTTCCTATAAAACTCAGCAATTACTAAATGGTCATATAAAGTTCAGATCCATGTGCCTTTCCAGGATCCAGCCATCCAGGGTTGACCATATCGCCATCATCTGGACTTACGAGACGGAATGAACTAACCAAGACTAGTCCCTAGTCAAGTAATTTGATTAATATTGTTGCAAGTGGATCGAACTTAAGTGCGCGTATGTGATAGCTTTGGAAGGAACGGGTTTACACCGTGGTTACTATGTTCAAATCGTGCAGCTTCTGAAAGTAACTTTGTACATTTTCCAGGCACCTAAGGGTTAACAGAAAGTGGTTAGAGCACTAATGAAGAACTCAGTGTTGTGAATTTGGTTTTCTTGGGCAAAAGTGCGCCTAATCACACGATAAGGATATACGAAAAGGTGTAATAATTTCTCCCAAGTTCCAAATTGACACTTTTTCTATCTGATGAATAGGGTTTCTGTTGAAAGGTAGTGCTTTATGACTGTTTGAGAACACTGGGATGGTCCTGAACACATTTTCCTTCGAAAAATGATCTTATAAAAAATCAGTGTTCCATCAGTAGTTCCAGTTAATCATTTAGTTAGATAGCATAACTGCAATCACGCTCTGACAAATTAATTGTCAAGAATTCAATATCTAACTGACTACAGTCCCACCTGATTCTTTCTTTTTGTTTCCGCTGTTTTCACACCAATAATTATGTCTCGGCTAACATGTCAAACATTCAGTGTAGTAGTCAAGCGCCAAGTTAGAATTGATTATTGATACCTACATGGTCTCAAATTCCACAGCATACACCTCCACCTCATGCAATCCAAAGAATCAACGATGAATCCTATTCAACTGGAAATCAAACACGGTTTCAGAAAGCACGGCAACTCAAGTCAGTTCTTATAGTACAGTGCTTATGCTTAGCCCGCGGCACATATAGAAAGGCACGGTGGTTTGGTTGGGATCGATCGTCTAAATAAATTGCCCGGAATCTTCTTAGCACTGGGCAATATTCTTAGTGGGGACGCATAGTACACTCCTCATCGGGCCTGCTGTCCTACTATATAAGTCGGATAAGGGCCTTTCTCCCTTCCTCAACAAACTCTGAAGCTTCAAGGCTTTCGAGCTAGTTGTCACCTGTCAGACACCACACAGAAACTCTCACGTTGGGGATCAGCAACGGACCAACAAAAATATGACGAAGGTATAACAATCTTTCTGTCAGGAATAGTAGCTTTCTGTCGACGATCACGGCATCTTCTCCTGCCTCTAATGCAACCGAAACAACTTGTGCAACTTTTTTCAGCAAAGGATTGTGATCAAGGTGCACATGACGTGCGACAAGTGCCGGAGAAGCGCTCTGGCTTTAGCTGGCTCGACGTACGGTGAGCACTGCCTACTAGTTCTTGCTGTACTATGTGGCTGTGTGCCGCAGAGCATGCAACTGATGGCATCGATGCGTTGGTTGCAGGGGTGCAGTCCGTGGGGATCGAGGGGGAGGAGCGCGACCAGCTGGTGGTGGTCGGCGACGGCGTGGACGCCACCAGCCTGACGAGCTGCCTGCGGAAGACGGTGAAGGTGGGCAGAGCGGACATCATCAAGGTGGAGGAGGTCGTTGAAGAGAAGAAAGCGGCGGCGGCGGCGGCCACCGGCTGTAGCAATCCCGTGGCCGCATGCCCGCCGCAGTGGTACCCCTACCACCCCGGCTATGGCTATTACTGCCCCCGGACGGGCGTCGTCTACCCCTACGCCGCCGGCGGCCACTGCTACGTCGAGGACTCCGACGAGGGTTCATGGTGCGCCATCATGTAGGTGTGCACGGATCGAGTTGGGAAATCTGCAAGCATTTGATCGATCTCTGGATGATCTTGTCAAGTGCAGTAGTACTTTGTGGCCGAGAAAAAAAATAAATATAGGGAAAGTCATATGGGTGCAGCCGTGTACTCGTGTTTAAGCAGGGGTTTGTACAGGTTGTTTGATTCCGACTTAATTTTTTTTTATTGAGTTCCGACCAGATTTTGTGGTATTCATAATTATCTTGGAGGGGAGTAAGTGGGTTTCGTTCCACTTTTATTTCTTGCTTTAAAATCTGGATCCATTCATTTGCGGGCATTGCATCTCAAATATTTCCATATATTAAAGTTGTACTCGCATTTTTCAGATGATCACAATAATCTCTCAATACGGATTTCTTTGGTTTCTTTGGCAAAAGTGCATCATCTAGTTACACAATCAGGATATACGAAAAGGTGCAATCATTCTTCCCTTTGCGTTAGGTTGTCGACTAGTTGCCAACTTGCCATTTCGCTTTCTCATGAATAGGGATTCTTCCCATTAAGGTATACCTATTGGGATTCTTCCCATTAAGGTTGTCGACCACGTAGTTCTCTAAGAGTGTCTGAGAATACACTGAAAGGAACTAAGACACAAATCTATTGGGGAAAAAAATCGTTGTCGCTTCAGTAGGACCAGATACTATTAGTTAGCGTAATTACAATCCTAGCAAAATTTCAAACAAAACATCATTACAGTCACGTATTGACAAATTAATAGTCAGGAATTTAACATCTAACGACATATACTCCACCTGATTTGTCAGGGAACCAACTTCTGAATCATAGCAAAATTTGAACAAAGACACGCGGATTTACGTATGACTGTTAGGAGTCAAGTTGGAATTTGACACACATGCTCTCAAATTAATCCATGCTAGCTACTGGGACTCAAAAGTCAAAACACGTTTCAGAAAGCGACAGGGAACGACAGAGAACTTTGCAAAGTCGAGTCCACGGCAGATTTACCCTTACCACTCCGGCTTTTACTGTCCGCGGCCGGGGCGGCGTCTACCCGTACGCCGGCCGCTGCTACATCGAAGACTCTTACTCCAACGAGGGTTCGTGGTGCAACATCACGTAGTGCACACGGATGGATCAAGTGGGCAGCCTACAACTGCAAGCGGTTTGATGGATCTCCGGAATCCGGATGATCTCCTATTCTTTTCTCAAGTGCAGTGCTACGTGGTTGAGATTGAGAAAAAATGTAGGGAAAGTCATATTGGTGCAGTCGTGTTTAAGACTTTAAGCAGCGGATTTGGACACGTTTATTTTTTGAAATATTTTTATCTGTACCACTATTTGATGTGTAATCTCATCAAAACCACCAGCCTGCTTCTTTTAGATGGTAGTGTTGGCCATATTTTTCTTAGGGAGTATTCGTCAATTTATCAACAATCATAGGGTGGTCGGTCAACTGTTGTTTGATTGATTTCGGCCCATTAGTCAAAGAGCTAAAGCCTTCCCCGGCGGATAGGCCTGATGGCATTTAGCCCATAGAGGAGTCTTACCGGTCTAGCTGCGGATGTCTGTTCATCGCATGTGCACTGGCCGCCGTATCAGATAATAATTTTTCAGAACAGAATTAAATGTTCCAGAACAAAATAAAAAGTTGGAAATAATAATGTACTAAAATATTTTTATCTTATTTTGGAATATTTTATTTTATTCGAAATATTGTTATGTCCAGCGGATACGTGCGATGATATAGCGACTGGTCGCACGTGCAAGGAACAGACGTCCCATCTAGCTGGGCTCTCGGGGATGGAAAATGCAGTTAGCTATACCGTTTGGAATTTGGATCATGGAATTCAATCGGGGCCTAGTCATTGGAATTCGTTTTCCCATATAGGTGGAACTATGCTCATCGTATTTAATTTATTTTTTAGGAACACGCGATCCGTTGATCGATACTCTTCGAACCTCAACACACCATTCTTTAAATTATTTTCCCTTAACGCTTCGGACACACAGAAAAAAAAACTACTATGACGTAAACAACAACCATGGCATGGCTATGCCGCCCGCCGTCGTCACGCAGGCAACGCCGTCGCCGGAGAGCTAGAAGACGGGGATCCTGTCCACTTGTCACCCCGAGCAGATTGTTCAGCTAAATCCCTCGACTCGTCAGCGGCGGCAACTTGCATTGCATCCTCCAATCGAAATCCTCCCCGCCCCATCTGGTCCCCCCAGACAGATCGACCAGCTCCCCACTTCTTCAGTGGAGTGTACGTAACCGCCGGGACAGCGACGCGCGGCGCTACCGTTCTTCTCCAACCTGAGTCCCGCCAAGCTCCGGGCGAGCAAAGTCGCCAGCCGCACCGGCAGCACGGAAATTTCCAGCCCGTTCTCCCTTTGAAAAATCCGTCGCCAGGGCACAAGCTACCTGCTCCTGCAGTAGCATATCGGAGGTAGGAGATGCGGTCGAGCTCGAGCTCGCTCAGGTCTTCCCGGTCAAGTCTTTCTGTCGCTGTCCGGCACACTGCGGGCCGTAACGGATGGAGTATCCTACTGTAGCCGAAGAGCGACTAGTTGACTAGTTAATGAAGTCAACTGGCAGTAATTTGCTCCTGCTATTTGCGTTCGCGTGTATAAAAAGGGAGGCGGCAGTAGTGTGCACACTACTGTTAGACCAAGGCAAAGCCAAAAGCCTTCCTGCTCGCTCAAGCTTGCTGAAAAGAGGAGTGTGCTTGGCTCTTGCTTCGTCCGGGAGAGATGAGGGTAAGAAATCCTGCTAGTTCCGATCAAGCTAGTGCTTGGATATTTTTTTTACCCATTCTGAGTTACAGTAATTATCATTATCTCGCTGCACATGTTTTAATTGTGACAAGCCACTGTAGTTTTTTCCTGGTTTTTTTTTTCTTCTGACGTTTTTTGGTCGTTCGAAATCTTTGCAGAAGGAGATGATCATCAGGCTGCAGACGAGCTCCGAGAAGGGCCACTGCAAAGCTATCAAGGTGGCTGCTGCAATCTCAGGTAAACAAAACATTCTTTGATCCATCCCTGAATCACCTAGGCCCTTCTATCGTTATACTAATTATCATCAGTCAGGAAAAGGAAAAAGTTTATACCAATATATATGATATATCTAGTTCGTCGACACG
The DNA here is from genome assembly GCF_002211085.1 of Panicum hallii. NCBI lineage: Eukaryota > Viridiplantae > Streptophyta > Magnoliopsida > Poales > Poaceae > Panicum > Panicum hallii. The sequence goes on along the minus strand of NC_038048.1, from coordinate 37,319,640 downwards.
TTTGGGTCCTCTGCTAAAAAGTCAAAACCCGTGCTATTTGATCCACCTGCTCTATCCGTAGTGGTGTGGTGGCATACTGACATATGGTTGGATCGATGCAGGGGTGGAGTCCGTGACGATCGCCGGCGAGGACAAGAACCTGCTGCTGGTGATCGGTGTCGGGATCGACTCCAACCGCATCACCGAGAAGCTGCGCCGCAAGGTGGGCCACGCCGAGGTGGTCGAGCTGCGCACCGTCGACGCCGCGGACGAGCTCGGCGGCGGCCTCGTCGTCGCCGGCGACCACGCCTACCGCTACCACCCGAGCCCGAGCCCCTACAAGCACGCGCCCGCCGCGCGCGACCACTACTACGCCGCCGCCGGCAGGGACCACCGCTACTACACCGGCGGCGGGTCGGCGTACGCGCCGCAGACGACGATGGCCCCGCGGGTCGACTACTACTACGGCGGCGGTGGAGGGTACCCGGCGCAGTACCAGCAGCCGCACGACTACTTCTACACTCCGGCGGCCGCCAACACGCACACGGTGGTGCACCATGAGTACGCGAGCGACCCCAACGGATGCTCCGTCATGTGAGGCGTGGTTGCCGGCCGGTTGCTGTGTTTGCCCTTTGCCGTGATCTGAGAATGATGGACTTCCTTTTGCATGCCATCTGGTGTCGGTCGCTCGGTGACTCGATCGGTGGCTAGTGTAAGAGTCACAAGCAGACACCCAATTACTTTCTGGTTCCGTGTAACTAGTGTAGAGCAAGCATTTGCGTGCGTGGCTGCCTGAACCTGTGTGTACATACTCAAGCAACAAGCTTCATACTACGAATCCAAGCGCAAGCCTTACTGCTTGTCCTTCAGAGATGATGCTCGTGGTTGAACAGTGATGCTTGGAGACCAAACTTTCAAATGCGAATTTTGAATTCAAGAAGCTTTCAAGCCCCTATCTCTAAATCTAACTGTGATGTGAATTTTCAGCTGTGTATATGAAAACCTGCCAAAATTAAAACCGACACTCTCAGTTGCAAGGTTCTCAAATGTTAGTTTTCACCTCCAGGAAACACACTACTTCTCTTCGTTTTTCTAATTTTATTATTACAAATATAAGTCCATTCACATTGACACAGCCTTGAATACGGTATTAATGGCCAAAGCTAAAAAACCTTGACTTACTAAAACAAAACTAAATGTACTTATATTTGTGACAAGAGGAATTACATACTGCTCAGTTTAGACGTCAAGTCGTCTCCATTTCGTCTGACTTTCTTAAGCGTTTGTTACCAAAAGTCTAAAAGTATAATCATTCGAAAGTATGCTTCATGAGAATGTACTAATACATTTTTCGTGACAAATCGTAATACTCTTGTGTATAGGAATGGTCAGATTTTATACCGTCCGATCCCCCTGAACACATCACTTTCAACTCGACGTACGCATCCGATTGGTCCTATTTTTCTTACTATTCCCAGCGAGCAACGTTGCGCTGGGACATTCCATGTATTAGCAAAATCATTTTAGATCGGTCAGGAACTTCTAGGTACGCTTGTTTATGGGTCACCGAGAAGGTTGTTTCACCGAATATTTTCACATATAAGATGCAGCAGCATCGCCTCCCAGTTGATTCTTTTTTCTAACGAAAAAGATTATTTCAGGAGTTATGCCTAATTACAAGACAAAGATCACGTGTATTTAACGTCTCCATCATTTGCTAGCCGCTGACCTTTTACCTATGCAAGATTTTCCTATGATGTTTTCTGAGAACATGTATGAACACGTGTTTCATTAAGAGAAAGAATCAGCATCACCATAACGTATCTCCGATGAGAATTTCAAAGCATAATATGTAACACAGACGCACCATACTACTACATCACAACGTACGGGAACAACCCTCCACACAACATACGAAACCACAAAGCGCGAAGGTACAAGAACCACAAGCGCGTAGCCCAATCTTATGACTCGTCGAAGGATCAAGCCACTTCCCAAACACGAGAGTGCAAGAAGAGAGAGAGAAGGGCAGGCACCTCATCATCACAAGCAAAGCAACGAAGGTTTTCCTTCCATGTTATCTATCCGGATGCGACTGCATCCACTATTGTAATGCCTGATCCCTTCGCAGAATAATTTTCTGGCGAGTAGGATAAGGACTCCTGGCCAGTTAGCGGAACCAACCATAAGTTTCCAAGTCAATTCTTTCGCGCACTCAAACCGTGTTCTGGAAATATAAAATTTCAAGCATCCTGACGCCATCTACTCCTCCTAGTTGCATTTTTCTTTCCCCGTAGACGATGACGTGACCATGGCGACACCAACCTCTCGCAAGCTGCGGACGTCAGGCGGGGAGAGAGAGAGAGAGAGAGAGAGAGAGAGTTTGGTCAGATCGGCGGCATCTACCTCGCAACTGCTCTAAAACTCTTCTTGGCCAAGCTCGCGTACTGAACGAAGTAGGAATAACAACAGCAAACATGCCGTGACAGTCACTGCATTTCAAGTGCAAACGGTGGCCACCAGCCATGAACAGATGGACTCCGGTCATGGTTACTTCGCTGGCAAATGGACGGCAAAGTTTGTTAGCAATGCAAAATGTTGATCTTGGGCTGCATATATATACTGGATTATCCTACACGGTCGATCCTTTGTGCTCCTCAAGTGAAGACATGTTTGGCTTTCATTTTGCCCCCAACATGGCCGTACTTAAAACTGAAGGCGCGTTTGTCCTGAATTTGAGGCTGGTGAAGATCAGCCAGCTACCGAACGACCCAACTCAAACGCCTGGACCATGACATCAACTCCAATCTTCGCGATTATTCTGCGTGCTTAGTTGCAGTAGCCTAAGCTACTTCGCACAAAGCTGGACCATTTGGGATGCATTGTTTGACCTGGGCACAAAGTCTGCGGTGGTGTCGAGTCACAATCAGATTTTCTGAAGCTCTGAACCGTCGTACCGTTTCCTGAAACTTTTTGTTTAACCTCTGCTTAATTCTTTTGAACCAAGAGTCGCCTGGAGCAGTTATGAGTTTACTAATCTTAACGACCGGTAAAAAAGATTGCAATCGTTAACGTCAGGAAGATGGGAGCTCGGGTAGTATATATGAGTCTGACCAGTTTCCGGCACACATCCTGCCGTAACTCTGCAGCAAGAACATTCCATCTTCCCTCAGCATCAGCCAAATTGTCTGCATAATTAGGTCCCAATTGAGCAGTGTTGCACAACCATCCATGAGGGTGAGAGCTATTTCACCTCAGACTCTACTTCAGTTGACGCTCCTGTTTAGCAAAAGCTAACACCTGAATTGCCGAAATTTCTTCAGAAGGAGATAATCATCAGATTGCAGCCGGATTCCGACAAGGGCCGTAGCAAGGCTCTGAAAGTGGCAGCTTCAGTCAGCGGTATGCTACTACTACCCCTTGCCCTTCGTGATCAGGAAACCGGTGGAGTTCATCCAGAATTTCTTGGGCCATGATGACATGGAAGCGTACGTGACATTGGCCAGGGGTCGAGTCGGTGACAGTGGCCGGCCGCGGCAAGGACCTGCTGCTGGTGATCGGCGACGGCATAGACGCGGGCAAGCTGACGAGGAAGCTCAAGGAGGAGGTCGGGGAGGCCGAGATCTTGGAGCTGCGGACTCTGCGGGGCGGTACCCACGACGCGCCGCCACGGGGCGCGCCGTCCAAGGACACCGTCGTCACGCTGTCCCCGTACCAACGGCACCCCACTCCCGGCCGGAGCGTGGCCGGAGGCGGCCGCATCGAGTGCCCGGTCGCTGCCGCCGCGCCGCGGTGGCTCGGCGAGCACGGCAGGCAGGCGGTCAGCTACTACCACCGCACCCCCAGCCTGGGATACTACCAACACTACGCGCCGTCGCCGATGGCGGCGCAAGGCGGCTACGGCTGCGGACACGGGCACGGCTACGCGGGGGGCAGCAGCTTGTACGCGCGCGAGGTGGCGCGCAGCCACCCCGTGAACTGCTCCCCGATGATCGCGCGGCACGACTTGGGCGCCGACGGCCGCCCGCCGCCGCGCGCGGCGAGCGGCGATGGGCGAGAGCACGGCGGTGGAGATCCCAACTGCTGCTCGATATTGTAGCGCATTTTTTTTCTCTTTTCTTTTACCGTAACGGCAGATCGAGGCTGTTGCGTGTGTGCTCAAGCTATTTGCAGGTTGTATGCATGTGCTGAAGAAGAAGAAAAAAACTGATTTGCAGATACTTTTTTTCCTATCAGATCGAATCAACCAAGCCGGACTTGCTAAAGAATCTACGCGTTCTAGGTTCTAGCATATTGCCATTTGCCAGTCGTGGAACGCACACAAGTCAAGCTATCCTTTCCGTGCCCGGGAGGCCGGGACCATGAATTTTGTCCGCTTGCAAAGTCGCCAATCAATCTCTGATTGGCAAACCCTAAGGAAAACAAAAGACACCGGCTAATAACCCAAAGTCGGTAGAAAAAAACACGCGGATTCCTGATCCATTAGATTAAGTTCTGCCACTAATTAGTTCTAAAATCATGCATGGAGGGTGCGGCTTAAACATACTCAGAAGTTTTCAGGAAGTCCTAGAAAATTCAGAAATAATAATCTTTCTCGTCGTGACATGGAAATATAAGGATTTTGGAATGGAGAGTGGGGATATGGACAGACTGTAATATGAAAGACTTCAGGGCTTCGAGAAGGCATACCGGTTCTTTCCTTTTTTATTTTTTTCACTGAAATACAAATCAAGTCCTGCGCTCCAAAATACAAATCGAAATCCTACAATTTCAAGGGGCCCTCAACTCGGAGGACAAGTTCATCGAAAACATGCCCATTGAGCCACCTGACTGCGTCCTCGGCATCTTCTCTCTGATCGAACTCGACAATGCCGACCTGCCTGCGCGATCCCGCCTCCTCATCCACGGCAAGGTGGGCGCTGTTGATGATGCCAAACGGGCAGGCCAGGTTGTGGAGGTCCCGCTCGCTGGTGCGCTCCGAGAGATTGGTCACGCGGATCCAGGTCTCGGAGGCCCGCAAGCACCTCGCGCAGATCGGGGGCGGACGAGGGTCGAACGGCACCGCCCACTCGACGCGGAGGACGCGGCCGCCGTGGACGTCCCCGTCGAGCCAGCCGATCGCCTACTCCGCGTCCTCGACCTCGTCGAGCTCGACGACGCCGGACCGCGACCCGGGCGAGAGGGAGACGCGCTCGACGATGCCGAACGGGGCGAGGAGGCGGCGGAGGTCGGGCTCGCGGGTGCCCTCTCGGGAGGTTGCTGACGCGGACGGAGCTGTCGTCGTCCCAGCGCCGCCTCCACGGGTCGGGGCGATGCAGGCATACCGGGCAGACTCGAGGCGACGCGCGGTTAGGTGCGCGAGGAGGCCCGTGCCTCCTAGAGGCTCGTGCTAGGAGGTCCCTGTAGGGGCAATCGGGTGCCGAGTGGTCGCCCTCCTTCCCGCAGGTTGTGCAAACCATGGCGACGGCGCCTGCCTCCTTCGTCGCCAACGGCGGCGGATCACCAGAACCAGGTGCGCTTGGTTCGTCAGCCTCGCCCGCAGAGGGGCGTGGGCGCTCGAGGAGTCGAGGGAGACCTCCTCGGTGGAGCCCATGGCGTGAGACTCGACGCGGTCCGGCGGTGTCCTCTTTCACGGCGCCGCCGAGCTCGAGCCACGAGCCCACGAGCAGCGCGGGTGCCTGATCACCCTAGAGATTCGAGGTCCCTGAGGGCGTCTCGTCTGGCCGTTCTTCGGCTTGATCTGTTGATCGGTTCACGTCCTACGGGCGGCGGAGAGCTACGGAAACGGAGGCGGCACGGAGCTTACCACGCCGTTACCAGATCGTATTTTGGGCTGGGCCTGGTAAGCTGAGATCTCACCAGTCACCAGGCTGGGCCAGTCCGAGTAGGATACGGATAAAGGCTCGTTTCCTTGTTAGCTGGGAAGAAAAATAATCTCATTCCCATGAATTTTTTCATCAGAAAGCAAATTGTCTAGAGGACCAAATCATACGAGTACGGAACCCTATCTTCTTTTTCAAAAACAAAGTCTTCTTTATTCCTGGTCTCAGCCAAATCAAAAATCTAATGCTCTTTTTTTGGCGGGTAAAAAATCTAATGCTTGGTGGACGTGACGTTCAGTTTCAGGCTTTTCAAATTTCAACCGCCCGCGGATGACAATCTCCTCCTGAAGAAATCTAGCAATTCAGGAGTCGGATGCAGCTGAACGTCAAGACAGTTAAAAAAAGAGAGAATACCAAAGCTCATTTATTATTACTCTCATGTGGCCCCCTGAAAAGTTTCAGATAGTACTGGCAGTTTGGGCACTGAAAACTGATCCTTGCCTGAGCGGGCAGGTCCACTTGGGCCGAAATTAGCCCATCGACCATACAAGATTGCACAAGCCCAGGACTAACTAGAAAGGCTTGTCTCGATGTTTCTGGCTGGGGGAGTGCTTGATCCCGTTTAGCAGATTAAGCCCAGGCCTGGAACTTTGCCTCATTCTTTTTTTTTTCCTTCGATTTGAAATATTGGAACAAGAAAACTCATATCCCAGCCTCTGCACCTATATGCATATGTAACTTAAACAAACACTCTAAAAGATAGAATGGACAATAAATCTAGTTGTTGGCAAACTTATTTGTTGTTTCTTTAGAAAAAGGAGTAGTCTTTTATTTTTAGCCTATGCACGAGTTGTCCGCTCGACCATCCATTGTTGCAAGCCTTAACCTCCGTCGATAATCAGAAGGCAATATATAGCAACCCATGAGTTTGCTCCTCCTCTTCTGAAACAAACAAAAAAAGAATCCTATATGCAAGTCCATGGAGTCTGGTCAGTTTCTAACTTGGTCGAGTCAAATACTGCCATCCTACGATCTGAAAAATTCAAAACGGAGCGACGCCATGGCTGGAGCTTGGACCAGGCCATTAACCTAGCAGCTCGATAGTTTGAAAAATCGGAGCATACACCCATCAGCGTCCGACCTTCCGAAGTCCCCCGACCGGCAGTGCCACTAATCACCTGCTGCTCTACACCGCCCACGCATTCTCATCCACTGCGGTCGCACTCATTAAAAAAAATGAAAGCCACACGCTGCCACTGCCAGGCAGCAGCTCTGGCACCATGCCGGATCTCCCCAAGCCGACCGTTTTCCTGGTCCTGGTTCGAAATCCCTCCCCAAACCCGGCATACGGAACGAAGAGGATACTCCAAAGTGGGGGCGAGAAAGGCTTGCGCTTGCGCGTTTGAATCCGGAAATAAATTACTCCACCACCCATCTGCGCGGTGTTCGGGGCCCCGCAGCGGACGCGCCCTATCTTTCAGCGCTGCGCAGGTCAGCACACCGGCTCGCTCAAGTGCTCAACCGAGTTAAACTCGCTGTTACTGTTACTGCTGGTTGGAGTTAGCCGCTTAGGCCCCCTCGAGTTTCGAATTGTTTCCAGGAGGCCCCTGGGGGAGTGTCCGTTAAAGGAAGCCCCCACCGCCCTGAGCCTCGGGGTCGGAGCTTTTCAAACGCCCCCTGGCTCTGTGGACCGGTCGTCGCTGCCGTTGCTGCCGTGGGAGAGCGCGTGCGGAGACGAGCTGCGATCCTTCAGGCGGCGGGGCGAGGGGTGTGATCGACTTCGGGTCTTCGGCCACCGCCTGGCGTGATGAGGGCGACGGCGCCGGCTGCCGGGGCGCACGACGCGGGGATGGCGCTGCGCAAGGCCGAGGAAGCCGGTGAGTCCCACACCTCCCCGCGCCTGAGAAGGCGGAGCGGCGATTCGTTCGCGTTTGCTCTGTGTTTGCCGCTCCGGTTTCCGTCGTGTTGCGCGTGGGTGGCGGCCGGGTGATCTGCGCTCGCGCCGCTGCAGAGCTTCGGCCTTCCGCGGTGCGGCGGTGGCCGGTGGCGCGGGCACGGCGGCCCTCGCCCGTCAGTAGTGGAGTGGAGCAGCAGCTCGCTCGCGGCATTTCCACGGCTGCGGCTAGCAAGTGGATTAGTACTGCACGGGGAGAGTTATTGCTGTTCTCTGCTAATCGTACGCCTCTGCAATTAAACACACTGCCTCCACCAAAGGCAAGCCACGCATGTGCAAGCATGCAGAGGAAGTTTGATCACCGATGCATTAATCTAGATCGCGTTTGGTTTAAGCTAGTGCGATGCTGCGTTCATTAAACACGCCACATTAATTCTCGATCTCGTCGACGTGATCGGGAGTGGCTGTGATTTAATATTTCAAATTTCTGTGACCGTTATTCATAGTTCAAAAATAAATCCGCATTAGTGACCAGTGAGCAGTGAGATCCAAATTCGCAATAAGCTTTGTCTCTCGGCTATTACTAATCTGTAACGAATACGACCTCTCTGATCCGATGTTGCTGGTGCTGCCGCCCCTGCAGCTGCGCGGAGGTGCGAGGCGGCGCGATGGCTGCGGCAGATGGAGCCCGCGGCGGCGGAGTCTCTGCCGGAGAGGCCGTCCGAGGAGGAGTTCTGCGCGGCACTGCGCAACGGTCTCGTTCTCTGCAAAGTGCTCAACCGCGTCAATCCCGGCGCCGTCCCCAAGGTGCGTGTCAGATGCACATCAATCTTGGGGACAAAATGTGACTATTTTTTCTGCTACATGAAATTGGAATACCACTGCAGCATGTCAACGCTTCGTTCTTTCTTCTGTGGGTAGGTTGTGGAGAATCCCGTAGTAACGGTTCAGACATTCGATGGGCCTGCGCAGTCTGCAATCCAGTACTTCGAGAACATGAGGAACTTCCTTGTAGCAGTTAGCGAGATGAACCTGTTGATGTTTGAAACTTCTGATATAGAGAAGGTACATAGTTGAGTTTCACTGATCCCATTATTGCTATATATGTTATAAAGTTCTTCGATTTATTGTGAGCAGTTTTTATCAGATTGAACTGTTTTGCTCATTTGGAAGAAAATAGGTGATTGTTTCTCATTGAAAACTGTAGCTGTTCTATTTTTAGTACCAGAGTCCATCTGTAGGTTGGGTATATCACACAAGAAAATCCCCATCGTGCAGTCTGCTAGAATGCTAGCTTATTAGATCAAACCTATGACTTACCTTACTATGATAAACTTCTCCCATCTGAATTTCAACTACAATGCTGACAGGGAGGTTCATCAATGAAAGTTGTCGACTGCATACTCTGCCTCAAGGGATACCACGAGTGGAAGCTCTCAGGTGGCATTGGTATATGGCGGTATGGTGGCATCGTGAAAATTGCATCCTCAAGCAAAAGGCCTGCTTCACATTTAACCAGAGGTGGAGGCTCAGACCAACAAATGCTGGAATTCGTGCATCTTCTCTCTGAGGTCTCCCTTGAGGAATCAAGAGTTGAAGAAGTTCAGCATTCTCTTTTTCAGCACTTTGTTCTACGAGTTGTGAGGGCATTCCTTCTGGAATGGGGTGAAGCTGAAGACTTGCCTCTAGATGATATGGTAGGTGAGTTCTGCTTATTTGTATCGATTTGTTGTCCCTCTTAACACTTGTCTGACTGAAGCTGAATCACAATGACATTTGGACTGATTGTTCATATGGCGGTGAATGTTGCAGGTCATTGAAACAGTACTCGAGCAGGCTTGTAAAGAATTTACTATACTGCTTGCTTCCCATAGAAATCAGGTACTATACTGTGTGTAAAATATAGAATATTGGATTTCTATTCCACGCACTTTGATGTAACCTCTATGCTATAACCTTGGCATTTACATATTTTTTCTTGGAAAAAAAGATCTGGCAAAATTTTAAAATAACCCTGTTCCTGACAGCCTTAAAAACTAAAATATTCACAATAATAATTATTACTTACTTTAAGGCCTGATCTCTAACAGGTCCGGTCACTTCTAAGGAAGATGATGAAGGATGACAATGGAACTCTTTCTAAATTGGATTTGATTGAAGTTATTTCAAAATGTCTGAAGGAGAATAGTGAGTGCTTGTTTTCTTCATTGCGAATTCCTTGTGGCAGCCGTGAACACTTGGATGATGGGGGAGTACTTGAAAGCCAGCAAGATGAACTGGAGGTAAAGACCATGCAAAAGTTGATTGTGCCATTGAGCTGGTAATATATCCGATGGAGAATCAGAGCTGTTAATAATCTAGGTTGCATGTTTCATGCTAAGCTTAATTTGTAGCAATTCCCAGGTTTACTTGTCAGAACCCCTTTCTACTTCCAATTAGATGTCATTTGTGCGTTCTAGAAAAATTGACACATTTCTAGCAATAAAAATAAAAAATAAAGCTTTGCAGCTAAAGTAATTATAGAATATTCTCTGCATTACGTGCGCTGTTGTATTTTACTAATTATGGTTAATCTATTGATATTTAAAAATTCAGAAGCTGAAGATGTCCTTCAATGAGATGAAGCTTCAAGTTGAATCTACTCGTGCTGACTGGGAGAAAGACTTGAGGAGGCTAGGTAGGTATTAGATTTGGAATTATATCCAACATTTTAATATTTAGTTGCTTCATCTCTGATCAATGTCCTAACAAATGTAGAAAGCTACTTTGAGGCTCAGAACCATAATGCCTACCACAAGTTGCTTGAGGAAAATCGTAAGCTGTATAATCAAGTACAAGACCTTAAAGGTAACCTGCGAATTTCAATTTATTAATTTCATTTTCTAGTATAAAAGATATTTGGTTACTGATTAATCCAAAAAAAAAATGTGTCAGGTAGCATTAGAGTTTACTGCAGAGTGAAGCCATTCCCAAAGACACAATCTGATCAAAGGTCTACTGTTGATCATATTGGGGAAAATGGAGAAATCATGATTGCGAATCCTCAAAAGCAAGGGAAGGATGGACGGAAAATATTCACATTCAACAAAATATTTGGACCGCATGCTTCACAATGTAGATAATCAATCTTTACCAGTTTTCATTTCTCCTTTACTTTAGAAACTGTGATTTTTGTGCCTACTTTAATGTTTATGACCTAACTTTAAGTTTTCTTTGTAACAGCTGAGGTTTTTGCTGATACCCAACCTTTGATTAGATCTGTCATGGATGGCTATAATGTCTGCATATTTGCCTATGGTCAAACAGGATCTGGGAAAACTTACACAATGGTAATTCTTCATAAGGAAAATTTCTTAGAACTTCAGAAGTAATTTTTGCTCCAAACCATGACACTTATGTGGAAAGTTCAAATCAGGGGCACAATAGTATAACAAGAGAGTAGTTACCATTGGATAGATACCTAAAAACAGTATTTTATTTGCATACCATCAAGTTGCTTTGCTTATGATAATTTATTTTTGTATGTGCTACTCAGAGCGGTCCAGATGTAACAGCAGAGGAAACCTGGGGTGTTAACTACAGGTCATTGAATGATCTGTTTGAAATTTCTCAAACCAGAGCAGATTCTATGACATATGATGTTAAAGTTCAGATGATTGAAATATACAATGAACAAGTGAGGGATTTATTAATGACTGATGGTGGAAACAGAAGATATCCTTTTATGATGAATAAGTTATATTTATTTTTGAATAAAGAAGTTGAAATTTCCCTTCCGTTAAATGGATATGAAATACATTAATGTAATAGTTTTCTTCACTTTTTTTTTGCTTTACTGTCAAAGGTTTGTTTTTCATGCATGCCTCTTCTGTATTTCCTTAACCATGAAACACATTAGAGATACGCAATAATTCTCATGTAAATGGACTCAACATCCCAGATGCAAATATTGTACCAGTTAAGTGTGCACAAGATGTTTTGGATCTGATGAAAGTTGGCCAGAGAAACCGAGCAGTAGGATCAACTGCTCTTAATGAACGAAGTAGTCGCTCACACAGGTATTCTTGAACTCATGAATTGTACTTCGTTGCAGGATAGGATCATATAATCAGTATAGTCTCTTCAAAATTACCCCTCCAAGAGATAGTATCTCTTGATTTATCTGGATGATACTAGTGTCACTGTACTATTGTTAATTGTATTGCTCCTTTTTTAGTGTGTTGACAGTTCATGTACAAGGAAAGGAGGTAATTTCAGGCTCAACTCTAAGAGGGTGCCTTCATCTGGTGGATCTTGCGGGAAGTGAGAGGGTAGACAAATCTGAAGCAACTGGAGAAAGACTAACTGAAGCCAAGCACATAAATAAATCACTATCTGCACTTGGTGATGTTATAGCTGCACTTGCCCAAAAGAGTTCCCATGTTCCATACAGAAATAGCAAGTTAACACAAGTGCTGCAGGATGCCTTAGGTACTAGAAGCCCTTATACTCTTGAAGTCATTATTCTCAAAATACTTCTCTAATCATTTGTTTTCCTGCAATACAGGTGGGCAGGCAAAAACATTGATGTTTGTGCATGTGAACCCTGAAACAGACTCTTTTATTGAAACAATGAGCACTCTCAAATTCGCTGAGCGTGTGGCCACAATAGAACTTGGTGCGGCCCGTGCTAATAAGGAAGCAGGCCAGGTCAAAGACCTAAAGGAAGAGGTATGCTGCTGTTTTATTAGTAACGAAGCCATATAAATATCGAAACTTTGATTTCACAACTCATGGCATGAGAATTGTCTGCCAGATTGCCAAGCTGAAAATGGCATTAGATGAAAAGGAACGTGAAGCAGCGCAGTTTAAAGATCTTGCTAACCGTGTGACCTCTGAGATGAGAAATGCAAGGACAAAGTCACCTTTAACTGCCAGCATGTCCTTGAAACCTGAAGCTGGTCAAGAATCTAGTGTAGACACTTGTACAAGTGAGGTACTTCGTTTTTCTGAAAATTCTTATGTTGTTTTTTACTGCCGTATTCTTCCAAGTTCTTTCAAGTTTCAGCACACTGCTCTCACATGTTTTTTTTCTCATGTAAGCATCTTGATTCCTAAAGATATGACTTGATTCATTGACAGATAAGAAGCTCATCATCTGGCAAGCAGAGAAGGTTCCGCTCCCCATTGTCAGCGAGAGAGCTAGATGAAAAGTCACCTGTTATCAACAGGGAGTTGTACTTGAGCGCGTGGAAGTATAAGACCCCATCTCCTCCAGTTAGAAGTTCACTCTCTGCTGAGAGAGGCAACTTCGCCAAAACTTCGGAGAACACCAGTAGCATCGATTGCACACCCGTATCAAAGGTCGAATTGCCTCCAAAAGTACTGTCTAGCAGCTCGAGGAACACACCTTCATCCGTCCTGACAGCTCAGAGCCTACGGAAATTCCGGGACTCGGAAGAGAACAGATGCAAAATCCCATCTGTTCGTCAAAGTATGACAAAGAACAGGTCCGACAGCACGCCAAAGGCTCACAAAGAAGAGCAGTCGGCAAACAGACACTCGGGTACCAAAGTGAGGTCAGAGGCCAAGAACACGAGGGACTCGTCTGAGATCGAAAACGAGTTTGCAGGTGATGGGCCTACCTTCCACTTCAACCGAAAGGCGAAGAAGCTCCCTTCGCAGGCGACAAGGCAGTCCCAGAACATTGATCTTCGGTACGGCTCAAGCTCATCAGCTATCTGTTTCTCGGAAAAAAAAGAAGAACTCTCATCAGCTATTTTCTGTTCCCTGATAGGAGCATTTCTGTCACTTAACTCGTCGTGGTTTACAACGCCCAATCCACAATTCCACATGTGAGTTTACTTACGAAGGTCTGTTTTTCTCACAATGCCAGGGCCTCTGTCCGGGAGATGGAGCCTCTGACCGAAGGGAGGCAACGCCGGAACTGGAGCAAGCCGCCGTACGCCGAGAGGACCAACATCCCCTTGCCGGACATCCGGCGCAGCGCCTCCCTGCCGCGCGGGAAGAACCCTCTCGTGTGAATCTAGCTAGTTTGGTCCATCAGGCATTCTTTCATTGATTGCTACATTGTGATCGGATCCCTGCGTAGGCTTCTAGGCTTTGGGTAGAAGACCCCATCTGGATCACATCACATGCCGTCTGTTGAGTTTGTTTTTAGGATGCTCCCGTGCTGGTCGCAGACGAAGTTTCACTCTCTTTCGCACAATGTAAAAAAAATGTAGCGTTTGGTGTTGTTTCTCAGCATCTCTTTTCAATGGTGATTGAAAATTTGAAGGCGCTGCTTTCGTTTCAATGTCAGCCGTGATGTTCATGTTCCTTGGCGCTGATTGAAAATTTACTCTCTACTTGGAGTCTGCTACCGCGTGGATCTGAAAATTTGCTAATATACCCTTATCCGCATGTCTTTTTTGAACCGAAAAAAATAATGCACTTTCATTTTAAAATAAAACATTATTATTATTCATCAAAGGGTAAGCGTCAAACGTCGTGTACTTTGTCATCTGGGAACCCGTACAGGCGTACACTGAGCACGCTTCAGTCACTCACACGCGGGCTATGGAGGCAGCCGCAAGGGAGCGGAAGAGGGCGCGCGAGGGCGACGCGGCTCCTTCTGCCGCCGCCGCGGCGGGGGCGGGGAAGGCGCAGTACGTGTACCTGCCTATCGCCGACGCCCTCAAGGCCCCCGGCGCCCGGGTCTTCCTCTTCGCCGCCGTCTCCGAGATCGGTGCCGCCGTCCGCAGCCGTGGCACAGGTGAGCCTCACTCTCAAGTCTCAACCCCTCCCCTTCCCTCCTTCCTCCCACCCGCCTCTTCCTAGGGTTTAGTCCGGGTTTTAGCCGGGTGAGCAGTGGAGTTCGGCGATTGTGCTTCGGCTGTTGCAGAAGCCGTCAGTTTCTGCACCGCTTGATGTCGCAAGCTGTATGCTTCCTTCCTCAGTTCTTCTCCTGTCTGATTCAAGTATTCACCTAGGGCTTGTTCTGGACGGCCAATGCTGCGGAAACAGGGAATTTGTGGGTTAGGTTGTGAATTTTTGCTGTGAATTCAGAGAAACACTTTTGGAATGATTTGTTGAATCGTGTTGGTTATGATTTGCTCGCCGCTCAAAATACTGCTTGCTTATTGGGGCGAAACACTCATGCTTTAGAGTCTCCGTTCCCTACATCGCCCCTTTTGGTGAATTTTTGCATCAAGCCATCATGTAGTGAGAGGGATCTTGTGTTGATTGTCATGTTCTACTAATGTTTATGGTGATTCTTTTACTCATATTCCTCAAATCAATGCTGGGACGCTTGGTCATGGCTATTTTTTTGTTGCAGATTTCACTCTTACATTGAGGATTGTGGATCAGTCACGTCCAGCTGGGATCTCTGTAACATTTTTTGCCGACAATGCTGCCCTATTGCCCTGCGTTAAGTCAAGCGGAGATGTGATCAGTCTTCATAATGTCGTGGTATAGCATAAAATGTTATTTAATTATGCCATTTGTTACAGTTCCAGGTATTTCTAAGAGCTATAACTTTCCGTGTACCTTTTTTATGCATGGTTATCCAAGCCTTTTCTCATCTTTTTGAATTTTAGTGACATTTGGCAGCAAGTAGTTCATGTTTACTTTTATCTGCAGATAACAATGCATGGAGAATTTTTTGTTTCATTTAACAAAAAGTTTTCTTCATTCGCCTTATTTGAAGGCAAAGTATCTACACAGTGCAGCCCATATCAGACTTCTACAAAATATCATGGGACCATACATGACAATGAACTTTTGACCCAGATGAGAACGTGGCTTGCGTATAATCCTCCAGGTGACTCCTAATCAATAATTACTATTGCTAATTTCTTTAAATCCACCCATCTGCATGGTATTTTTTGTGATGCCTTAATCATGCTCATTCCACTTCAACTTGCGTGTCTATGAAATATCATGGTGGTGAACATGTTCTCATCCAGATAAGAAGCTAGGCTCTCTATCATAGTTCTGGGGCAGAAAGACTAATTCAGTTTTCGATTTCTTGGTCCCACCAAGTAGCATGATGTCAACATGCTTGAATTTATTTAGGCGTTTAGGGCCAATTACCATACCTGAAGGGGTAATTTGTTTTAAAAAAATTTGAATACAACAACAGTTGCATTATCCCATATCAGCTGGTTAAGGGATATCTATGCCAGGTTTCCTTTCAATCAAACACAACGGTGGTTTGAATTTTGTTGTCTACAATTGTTCCTATTTTTGTTAGGTTGTCAGCTTCTTGCAGTGTACTCATGTCACCTTTAACTACCTGCTATCCCAATATCTGATTAATATACGCTATTCTGCTGCTTTAGGATACATACCTTTCTTTTAGCATGGATTCTGTGTTTGTCTCTGTGCAGAGATTCACGAAATATTTGTGTTCGTGACTGAATACATGCTCTATCGTCAACTCTTGCAACATCTGTTTCAATCTAACTATTTTGCACCATAGGTCTGAAAGATCTTGAATTGCAGTTAAGGAGTTTAAAGTCCGATACTACTTTTGATTTAGTATGCAAGGTTAGTTCTTTATTCAATCACATTGAACCCAAGAGTTATTTTGGCACAGGGTTCTCTCATAAATCTCTATCTGCCTTGTAGGTTCTTCATGTCTATGAAAATAACGGCGAATGGATATTTTATGTTTGGGATGGAACTGATACCCCTGCAGCTGAGTTTCAGGCATTGTAGGATTGTAGCTTGTCATTGTTTATTATTTTTAATTGCAGCAATAGCTTACAAAACCATCTAATGTTTTCGCAATATTGCTGCAGCTTTTAATCTTTATTAAATTGTTCTTCAATGGTGCACAATACTTGAGCATAGTTAATGAAAAGCAAATAACTCTTTTCTTCTTAGAAAAGCATATGCTGAGTGCTGAACACCACAGTTCTTTATTAACTAACATTTATTGTGCTGTTCTGTAATTTTGATTGATCAACATGTAGTTTGGATGCTGAGGCGGTTGAGTCATCCCCTTTACATCTTGAAGGAGCGACTCTACCCAGGGAGGTTTTATGCACAATGCCATGTGTCGGAACTGTTCTGAGGGTTTTCACGAACAGGTATCTCAAGGAAGTATTTCACTTGCAAAAGAATATTTACTGGGCCAGGTTCTGCAATATAACTTGCAAGCAAGAGTTTGGGATTTGGAAAGGCATCTTAGTGCCCTCTAGTAGAGTTCGCCTTTTATCTCATGAAGATGGCAGCGTTGTTGATCGCCTGAAGTAATCTCCTTTTCTTCTCATGAATTTGATTGTCTTTTGAATATTGTGCAAGTAAATTTTACCAATCACATTAATGCCTCCAGGATGTATGACAGCCGCATTGCCAACCAAGTTTATCGCCAGCCAATGGCAAGCGTCCCTGAGTCCTCTAACATCGCTGGTATAGAGCATAGTTTGATAATTTGTGTTGCTCCACTGATAAGCATATTCTGTTTCATGTTTCGGGCCCAGCATTTAGCTTCTGATTCAGCATTTAGTTGATTAGAATAGCAATATTTAAGTTTCCTCCTCAGGCCTTTTTCTTCATAATTACCTGAAGAAGTGTATTATATAGCATTCCGCTGCTCAATGTGCACATGAAGGTTGTTGTTCATGAAAAATAAACCTCATTAATATTTTTTTCATGTGGTATGTACCTATGGATATCTAATGTAGCACATGATGACCTTCTTTATGCTTGTTTGCATGAGTTATATTGATGAAGCGCTGCATAAAGTTGCAATGCCCTTTGTTGCTGTCTGTTGCCCACATAAGGCTCACTACATGACAATTTTGTTCTCAATTCTGTCAGATGTAGAATATGAGGCAGCAGGTTACACAACGTTAATGGAGTCTTTAACTCATGAACAGGTGTTACTTTTTCCCATTTTTCCAGTGATTTATTAGTTTTGTTTCTGTGTTAGATTTGTTCTAATGTCACCTGACACCCCTAGAACATCTGAGCATGTTTACTTTAATTTGTATCCCAGTGATTTGTCTCTCCCTTTTCATAAGAAAACTATATTTTGAGAGTGTTCTGAACCCCCCCCCCTTTTTTATTGCTAGGTGACGCACAAATTCAAAACCCTGGTCCGTGTTGTGGCAGCATATCCATGTCGAGCTAGTGAACTCCGTTTGCTTTTGACTGGTAGCTATTGTCTTCGGTTGACTCTTGAGGATCCTACAGCGAGAATTCATGCATACGTCCACAAGGATGATGGGGTACTATGTTACTAAATCACTTTTATGCTTGATGGCTTCACGTACAGACTGCCTCTGGTGTCCATATTCGTCAATAGGGGAAAATAATCAGTATGGGTAAAAGTTATGGGTGTTTGAAAGTCTTGCTGAATTATGTGTTATCCCGTCTTCATCTAAATCCATGGCAGGCCAAATTCTTCGGTGGTTTTCTAACAGCAGAAGCGCTGATAAATAAGATGAAGAAGCTACTGGGCATCCCAGAAGAGGACGAGGAAGGCGCTCCCTTGACCAGGAACCCACCTTGGATATGGTGCTGCTTGAAATCTTACCGTCTGGACAAAAACGACCCCTGGGGCAGCAGAAGATATAGGATCTTTGGCACAGAGATCAGGGATTGAATAGGGATGCTGCTTGAATATGCCGGGGAAAACCCCTGCAAATGAATCCCATGAATATTGTGTAGTATTTGTACACGCTTAGCGCTGTTTTTAGTTTGCCAACTACTGTTATGCCTGCACTAAGAATTAGCATGTTGTTGCAGTACCTTCGCTGGCTTCATGTAATTGTTATATTTGTGTACAGCCCCTATGTAGAACACTAGTGTCTTGCAGCATTCTGCAATCTGTGTGTGAATCCCCTGCACGCTAATTATCTAATGAGATGTAATTCCTGGCATACTGCTTTTTATCAGTTTCTGTGGCATTTTTGCAGCAAGAATCCTCAGGTCACCTCATTTCCTTCCAGTGCAGCCCTGCTAGCAAAGCATGTACGGAGTAGACGACTGGTGCCAGCAGTGAAGCGGCCAGTAGGAGAGCTGGTGTACGACGCCCAACGGCTAACGTCCACCCCAATCCAATTAGCCCCCCCTCTGCTCCGCGGCGCCTCGAATGGAAGCGCTCGCTGTAGGATCCGCTCCTCCCCGGCCGGGCCTCGCTGCCCCGACCCGCTACCCCCACCTCCGCCGCCCGAGAACCCTCGCCGCCGCGCGCCGCCCCCTCGCCGCGGCCCCCATGGAAGCCGCCGGAGGCGGTCGCCCGAGCCCCGCCCCGGCCCGCTGCGCCAGCGCCGAGACGGTCAGTTCCCCGTGCCTTCAGCTGTCGGGATCGGTTCGCCGAGAATCGCGACCAAATCGTGAGGTTGTGTGCGGATATCGTGCTCTCTCGTGCAGGAGTCGGAGGTGGATGAGGCCGCGACGAGCTCGCACGCCGCGGAGGCCGAGGCGGCGGGCGCCACGGAGCAAGCGGACAACGGGAGCCCCGTGGCGGATGCCGCCGCTGCCGGGGCCTCCATCGAGGGCGTCGACGGGATAAGGATCCGGCGGCGGCCCGTGACGGGGCCTGCGGTGCACTACGTCGGCCCGTTCCAGTTCCGCCTCGAGAACGAGGGGAACACGCCGCGGAACATCCTCGAGAAGATCGTCTGGGACAAGGACGTCGAGGTTTCGCAGGCACGTTTATGAGATGTCCCCGTGCTATGCGCGAAGCCAGTGCCTGCCTTAGCCCGTGCTCAAATTTTGCGCGTGCTTGCGTTTGGCAGATGAAGGAGAGGAGGCCCCTGTACATGCTGAAGGGGGCGCTGGAGGCTGCTCCTCCGGCGAGGGACTTCGTTGGGGCGCTCAAGGCGTCGTATGATCGGACTGGCTTGCCTGCTCTGATTGCGGAGGTCAAGAAGGCTTCACCGAGCCGTGGTGTTCTCAGGGAGGATTTTGATCCGGTGAGTTTGGGGTATGGATGGCTAAACTTTGCCGTGTGGATCTCCAATAATTTCATTTGTATAATCAAAATCTATCTATTTGTTATATGTGCATTACAATCCTTGTGTAAGCGTAAATACCATTTCAGTGATAATTTGTCCTGGGAACTCATTTGTGGAACCTGAGTACTAATATGAACCTGGTATGTCATTGACTGAACTGATTATTGTCAGTGACATATCAAGTCATAACTAGTAATCACTAATTAGTTGTCAGGGAATAATACAACGAACTGTGAGTTTGCCAGGATGCCTGTCCTTTCCATAAAACCTGCGCTACGCCTACAGGAGAGATGCGAGGATTAGAATAGAGGTTATATATGTAGCCTGCCTTCATACCAGATGGCTAAAAAAATTTGTAAAATAAGTGAATAGAGGTCATCTAATTGATGTTTGTTTTTGAATATTGTCAACATACATATTTATGTTTTGAAACCAATCAGTTTCTTTAGACGTGTAATAATGTTTGTTGGGTCATATACAGGTTCAGATCGCTCAGGCATATGAGAAAAACGGAGCAGCATGTCTAAGTGTTCTTACAGATAAAAAATATTTTCAGGTTGTTAACTTCTTCACCTTCAGAAATTTTGTCTCATTTCTATCATCCATTTTTAAATTATGTATGCTGAATACACTTGCTTTCCTTAATATGTGATCAGGGAAGTTTTAACAACTTGGAGGCTATACGCAATGCTGGAGTCCAGGTGCGGTATCCACATTGCGTACATACATTTCAGAAGTCAATTGTATTCAGATAGGGTACTTCAAGTGCATGAATAGCTCAAGTTCTGAATTACAAAATGCAGTGCCCTCTTCTGTGCAAAGAGTTCATTGTTGATGCTTGGCAACTTTACTATGCACGGTCCAAGGGTGCAGATGCTGTTCTTATAATTGCTGCTGTATTACCTGACCGTGATATCAAGTACATGTTGAAAATTTGCAAAATACTAGGGATGGCTGCTTTAGTTGAGGTTAGCTGAGCTGTTCTTGCGATATGTTTTATATGTTGTTTCAACTGCCACCTCATGTTGCTCTTGAGTCATTTGATTTATTGATTCAACTGGACTGTGTTACTGAAGGTTCATGATGAAAGGGAAATGGACCGTGTTTTAGGAATCGATGGTGTACAGCTCATTGGCATCAATAACCGCAATCTTGGTATGTTTTTTTTTACCCTGATTCAATTCCTAGTGACCCCCGACAAGTCATTTAGCTATTTTATCACTTGGAAGCTTGTTGACTCATATCAGAGTATTAAACCATTGGTTTATGTATCTCAAATGTCACCGTAATATGAAGATTTCATTGCATGGTAGAGAAGTGATTGGAGTAAACATACAGTCAATCTGACTATTTAAGTGCTTGTATACCAGAATAAGGTGGTCACTGTGAGAAAAAGATTATTACAGACACTATATTCTACTGTAATGATCCAATCATGTTATTAGGTTGAATAATTCATTGATGACATCTCCTTTTCCAGAGACATTTGAAGTTGATATTTCAAACACAAAAAAACTTCTGGAAGGTGAACGAGGACGGCTGATAGCTCAGAAGGATGTAATTGTAAGTATTTTCTTTGACATGAGTCTTGTGAAAAGAAAACGAAAGCCTGCTTCCTCCTGTATTTAGGCTACGGCTAGTTTTATAGAATTAATCACTGATCTACAATGTACTAACCTTGCAATGCAAATATCCCACAAGTAACTTATAGTATGTTTTACTTAGTAAATTGACATCAGTAGCTACACTTGGGGCAGCAGTTCTTTATCACGTAATTAATGCCATCTTAAACTGCCTCACTATATAGCATATTGCGCTGTGCTGTGAATCAGGCTTACGCCCTATGTACATGTACCTTCAATTCAATCTGTAATTCGTGGATGCCAGTACACCTATAATGAAATCACTATCCAGCGGTTATGAAAATAGCTGCATCACGCCACACATTTGACCGTGCCCAGGAAGTAGTACTTCATGGAGCATTCATATTCTTTTCTATGTTTCAGGTTGTAGGAGAATCTGGGCTGGTCACCCCTGAGCATATTTCGTTCGTCCAAAACGCTGGGGTCAAAGCGGTGAGTCATCAGCCACAAAGACGCCTCCAAAATGAACTCCAGGCTCATCTGAGAAATTGGCGTTCCTTTGCTTATTTGCTGAGCTGACGACGCTGGTATGTTTGCTGTAGGTTCTCGTCGGGGAGTCCCTCATCAAGCAGGAGGATCCAGGGAAAGCAATCGCTGGGCTTTTCGGCAAAGATATTTCGCACGCGGGTGCTTCCTGAAGATGCAGAAGGGCCGGTCGAGATAAGCGAGAAACGCAATGCTGGATTGCATCATTTTGTATAGCTTGGGGAAAGATGACTCCTTTCGGAGAGTTTTTGGTCAGTCTTTTGGTTTACCTGACCTGATCAGTGATTTTTCCATACTGCAGTCTTTTTTTGACCGAACCTTCGCAGACAGATAAATACAAGATTAAAGTGCACAAGGTATATTTGAATGATCTGGATGTACGAGAGCGGCTTGATACCGCGTAGAATTGATCTGCACTGTGGCTTGTCTTGTTTGCGAAAGAATATTAGTGATGTCTAGAGGGATGAATAGGCGTGCGTGTCTGAAAATTTCTGAAAATTTCTTCGCAATAATTAAATCTGTCGGAACTTTTGATACCAAAATTTTCGATACTGGATCGAAACTTCCAATAAAATAAAGTTCTATGCAAAATTTAAAATTAAACTTAAAATTGCAGAACCTATTAAAAGTTCACCATTAATGCTAGGAGATTCTGCAAGTGTTCTTTGTAAGCACAACAATTCAAGAACGTAGATCAGAGTAAAATCAAATTCTAGATCAACAAAAACTAGACAAAAGTAATAAGCACAATGAATAAGAGATTTGTTTCCCTAAGTTCACTCCTACTAATAAGTTCACTCCTACTAAGAAAACTACGTCTCCGTTGAGGAGTTTGTTTTCCTAAGTTCACTCCCACTAAGAAAGCTACATCTCCGTTAAGGAGCTTATAAAAATTCAGATCTTCTACTAACCCTTTACCTTACTCAATCAATATAAAAAAGGACTGAGTCACTTACTATGAAATCCACGAAAAATAGGTAATACAAACTTTCCGAGACGCACGTACGAGAGGACGCTCAAGAGTAACAAACGTGAATCGATAGATGAGGATGCTTCAAATACTCTTGAGATGAACTTAGCGGCCTTCTCATTCAAATGCGCAAACCTCGCACCTCAATCTTTCTCTTACCTAACCCAGTTCGAATCAACTCAAGGAGCTCTTGGAGGAATTGGGAAGTGTGGTGGAAGCTTGTGGAGATGTTTTTCTCGACGAAGAATAACAGCAAATGAAGAAGGGGCTGAGCGGGTATAAATACTCGAGTCTCAAAAACTAGTGTGCTGGTTAAGTGATTGTCGAAACTTTCGATCCGGGGTCGGAATTTCCAACCTTATTAAAATTAGCCGGCCGAGGATCCCCGGTCGCAACTATCAAGCAACTTCCGGAAGGGATCGAAACTTCCGACACACACTAAGTTTGTGAGAAAACTAAGTGCATAAGTGTGTGATTTTATATGTCGCTTAGATAGTTAGCATCTTAATTAAGTATTTTTGATATTTTCAAGCTATCCATTCCCATTCCTCGTGCGGTGTTTCCTATACTAAAATTTAAAATAGAAAATAAATAAAATTCTTCTTTTGTAACAAGTAAATTGACGTTTTTTCACGTAAATATTTTATTCCATTAAACTTTAACTTGTCTATAGTTTGATAAACTTATTAGCTTCTTAATTATGCATATCATCAACATCAAACCCACTTAGAGGGCCAAATGCACTTTCAGTTTAGAGCATGGAAATTTAAACTTCATGCAGTACAGAACGTAAGGATTTTGTAGAAATATGATGAAAACTGGACTGTTTTCTATAAATATACTGTAAACATTTTGAAAATTACTGGGAAATTGTCTACGATACAGTATACAAACTATTTTATATTACTGGGACATCGGCTACGATACAGTATACAAAGCCAAATTTAAGCTCGTCTTCGTTCATGACATTTTTGACATATGGGCCTTATACCTACACGGGTTTACAGTCCATTATACACAATCAAGCCCAACCCCCCGCCGCCCGCCTCCGCCCTTCTTCTCCAGCGACGGCGACCATGCAGGGCCGCCTCCGCCGTCTCCTCCCCGCGCCGCCGCCAAGGGCCCTGCTCTTCCGCTCGCTCTCCTCCTCGCCGCCTCCGAAAGGCGGCGGCGATGGCGGCAGCGGGGTGCCGGTGAAGCAGGTGACGCGGGGGAACCTGGCGGAGGTCCTGGAGGAGCTGCGGGGGCGCGTGCGGGAGGCCACGTTCGTGGGGCTCGACCTGGAGATGAGCGGCGTCACGAGCGCGCCCTGGAGGGACACCTTCGAGCTCGACCGCGACGACGTGCGGTACCTCAAGCTCCGCGACTCCGCGGAGCGGTTCGCCGCCCTGCAGCTCGGCGTTTGCCCCTTCCGATGGGACCCCGCCAAGTCCGCCTTCGTCGCCCATCCGTGCGTGCCGCTTGTCTCTCCCAAATCTCCTTTCTGTTCTAGTAACCCGCCCAGATTTGTGTGCTTCAGGCCAACAGCATTTTGGCCTTGTTTCCTGTAGAAAGTTTCGTCGTGATACTTCGTTGGTTTTGCGGTTTGCGACTAGCAGATTTGTGTGCTTCAGGCAACAGCATTTTGGCCTTGTTGTCCTGTAGAAAGTTTCGTGGTGATACTTCGTTGGTGCAGATGCTTCATTGAGGTCTTTGCTTTGATCCTAATGATAACTGCTTACTGTGCTTCTTGCAATGCTCTGCAATGATAAGCTCGTATTGAGATAGCAATGATAATGGAGATGTGAGAAAATTGGGATCAAGAATGGCTCATGAACATGTTGTACCTTGCAAAAATTTCGAAAATACCATACTAGATTGCGCTGACACTCTGCAGAACCTATATGCTTAACTGCTAGTGTCTAGCTTCATGCCATACTAAATTGCACTGCCACTCTGCAGAACCTGTATGCTAACTGCTAGTGTCTAGCTTCACGGTGGACACGGATGCTGCTCTGGCACACAGCCATCTGAGGCAGATGATTTGAGCTTCCTAGATGTGGAGGGCAGAGTTCCAATATTGAATCCTCTGTATCTGTCTTAGTTGTGAGGATTTGCACCTTTGCAGCATATGTAGTTATTGGCTGCCTTTTTATGCGATGTTAATTGTTGATTGCTTGATCACTTGCTAATCAGCTCTGTAGCTGATTTTTTTTCAGGACATAACCTTTTTCTTCTTGGCAGGCATAACTTCTTTATCTTCCCTCGCAAGGAGCTGAGTGATTGTCCATCTCATGAGTTTCTTTGTCAGACAACTTCAATTGACTTCTTAGCGAAGTACCAGTTTGATTTCAACACATGCTTCCGTGAAGGTGCTTTCTCTTACCTATAATACTTGGTTGAGCTGTTACTTCATGCATTTTCTCTGTCAATTAAGATTGCAAGATGCGCCTATCACACAAAACTCATTTTATAGTTCTTCATTATCTAGTACATAAGAGATAACACATGCTCCATGCATTGATGCATGTTATTCCCCGAGAGTACTTGTTCATTTACAATATTTGGTTAATCTCAGGAATATCTTATTTATCCAGAGCACAAGAGGAAGAAGCACTACAGAAATTAAATTTGTTGCATCAAGATCAAACATCTGCATCTTCCACCGCTTCTGAAGGGGATGGAGATATGCCTCTAGAGAGGGCTGCTGATATCCTTTTCACGGAAAGGATGAAATTGAACTTCAAGGAATGGCGTGATGTGATAGTCAGCAAGCCCGACAGCCATTTGTTAGGAAACACTAAATGTGCCGCAGGACAATTCCAAACAGTTTTCTTCAAAATGCGCCCAGCTATTATGCTTAATGGATTCTCATCACATCAGTTGCAGCTAATTGAACAGGTATTACTTTCCTTGGAACTTAGTGCTAGCTGAGTAGTTAAGCTGTGAAAAAGATACTGTATTCATTCATGAGTTATATCTTTGCTTCAAAAATCATGAATAGTGTTGTTATGTGATCCTCCTTTTTATTGTTTATTTGATGTGTTATACTTACACATGCTTATGATGAAAACAAAAGCAAAAGATGACCACACGCCCCTACTAAAGTTGTCTCTTGGTACCTTATTGAATCTTTCAATTTATTTTGTGTTTTAAAGCGGTCGAAGTGACCGATGGCCAAAGAAATCGATTCTCATAACTCAATGTAGCAGGCACTGAATGGGTTGGACACTTTAGGAACATATACATATTTTTCTTTGCGAATACTGTAACAATAACTAGAATGGACACATTATCCTCCTAAAACATCCAAGTAAAGCATTAATCCTTAAGATACTTGTTCAACATTTCTGGCTGTTGTCATTTTGATAGTAACTCTGCCATATAGAATTTACATTCATTAGTTAGATTTAGGATATGTTAGAACTATTGTGTTTTCTGATGCACAAAATTTTACTAAGCAGTGTGTGGCAAATTAATAACGCTTCTTGTACACTCTGTATCTGTCATTTGTCTGTGCAGGTTTTGAGAAAAAACTTCAGGGATCTTGTTTATGTCTGTACATTTGGTGAGGATGACACATCTGAAAAGAGAGTAGTTTATTCAGACACCGATGAGGACAAAATATTGCTGATGGTAGGAGAATTAACTTATTTTATTTGGCATGGCACATGATTTGTTACTTTTTTTATCTATACCGAGCCTATTTCAAAAGCTGGAGGTCATCTATTTGACTTTAAGTTCAAATGATGCAGTCCAGCTTTCGGAATTTGCGCATATCATTTCCTTTTGGTTTTAAATTGAAGACGTGCAATCTATGGGACATAACCTTATTTATTATCATTGTTTCACTAATCTAAGCAATAGGTAGTGATATTTGTTTCTATTCCAATGCAGAAAGATGTGCAGGAAGATCTACTGAAAAGCAGGGAAGCAAGAGTCAAATCAGCAATAGGAATCCGCCATGTCATTGACCTTCTTTCATCGGAAAGGAAATTGATTGTTGGCCATAGTTGTATTCTAGGTACTCTTTTGTCCTTACGGATAACTTATGAGAAGTAACTCCACAGTTGATACATGGTGAGAGTCCCCATGCACTGCAGTAACAATTTCTTGTCATGGAAATTTCTGCTCAGATGTGCTGGGAATTTGGACCAATCAATACCAATTGAATTGGTGATTTATGTAGCACTAACTCTTATGCTTCTTCTCAAAATTTTCTTTTGTTTTTAAACAGATATTGCACAAGTGTACAGCAAGTTTGTCGGTCCTCTTCCTTCATCTATCAAGGAATTTGCCTTAAGTATCCACAAAATTTTCCCACACATCGCAGATACCAGGCATCTTATGTCTGTCAATCAAGCAGTTCAGAAACTGATGAAGCAGAAAAGTAAATCACTGTCTTCAGCTTTCTCATTTTTGTGCCCTGCATCACCTTCATATGCTATGAAGCCATCCAGTCTTTCTCCTGTGAAAATTGAAGTTGAAGGAGATGAAACAAAGTATGTTTTTTCTGGATCCTTGATATTTTCCGCACTTCAGTTTTTTTTGCTAACATTTGATATGCTTGTGGTTATGCCCAAAACTTCTTTGGCATGTACAGAGAACATGCTTGTGAACGTTCCATTTTAATTGGAATTAGTTGGTTCTACCCAAATTGACATATTGATTCATTCTTCTTTTGTTTGTCCTGCTATCCTGCAGGTCGTCTTGCTTCATTTCAGGTGCTAAGCATGAAGCAGGGTATGATGCATACATGACTGGATGTGTTTTTGCACAGTTGTGCACTTATCTTGATATCGAATTTGATCAGCTCTCACCTCAGGATAACTTAGCAACAAACAATAAGCTGCAGAAACACATCAATCTTTTGTCCCCAAGCTGGAACAGTGGAACAGTGATTGATTTAAGCAGTGGCATGGAGAGACCAGAGCCAGGTTATATGAGAAGGTATCCTGCTCCTGTATATGATAACATTGTTCTCATCTGGGGATTCATGTCTAAGGTCAGACCAAAGGAAATTAAGGATTGCATCTGCAAAGTGTTTGGTCTAGGATCAGTCATATCTGTCTTCTCCATCGATTCCACCGCTGTCCTTGTGCAGTTTAAGAAACCAGAGTCTGTAAATGATTTCTTGGATTTGAAGGCAGTTTTGGAGAGGACGGATAGTGCTATCTCAATTCTACACCCGTTGTCAACTATATTGGAAGGAGGCCAAACTCGAGCTGCGAAATATGACACCTACAGAGACATCTGCAGCTCTTCTGAATCAAAATATCTTTTTGCAGATCAAGCTGAAGCAGTTTGTGCAACTTCAGAGAATCAGCTCCAAGAGAATGTTGATGACAATCTTATATCTGGTGTGCACCAGAGTATTCTTGATGGCACGGTGCTCACCTCAGTAAATAAGGGAGATGGAACAAAATCTGGTTCCAAGAATGAAGGCGATGCTGATATTACATGCCAGCATATCTTAGATGCTCTACATGATGGCAGAGCATTGATTGGCAGACGAATGAGAAGCTAATGACTGCTAGCGGCCTTTTTCCACAGGTTTTTAGCAATTTGCCTTTTATTTTGAGGCTTAATGCTCTGAATCTAATAGGGAATATTTCCCCAATGTCTTTAGGCACAATGCCATAACTAGCATCCGCACGCAGTGCAAGCTTTGAACTACAGAATAACTGTCTACTTATACAGGGAAGCATTCTTCCTGTTGTCATTTACAAGAATGATTAGTACATTCTTCCATCCTCTTTTGCTCATCGAGAGATGTCCTGAATTTTACTCTGTAACAACTTTGATGCGTAAACTTTTATATTAGTAGCAGGATGTAGAAACTCTGCATGATGCACACTAAGGACAAATCAATACTCCAGGCCTGCCCTGTAACCTGCGTCTATCTACATGAACTTTTACGAAACACATTACAAATGCTCAAACACAACGCTGAGCTGGCAGTGCCGGGTACATTGTCTATTAAATTATAGAATAAATTTTTAAAAATACGAGCACTCGTGTTGAGTTGAGAACTTAAACCCGAATGAACGGGTTATACTACAGGTAACCTTATCGGTTTGAGCTGCACTCAGTTCACGGCATGCCTTGATATTGACAACATTAAATGTCTTGGTGTCCCGATACATGGGGATCTTTGCACAAGTAATCCTCCACTTAGTATGGCCTCACAAGTAATCCGGATACATGAAATTTATATTGGGCTATAGAGTTTCATTTCATGCAATTGCGCTCAATCACATGCTTCACAATTAAATACTATGGCTAGTCTATTAAATGCATCGGGGATTTTGTTTCATTCGCGAACTCAAATGTATTTAGATGATATGTTACTTTATAAAATCGTGCAATAAAATCCTGCACCGGGAATAACCTAACATGTGTTCAGACGAACCACCATCTGGTCTAGCACGCTAGCATACAAGGACTATGTTTGGGCCACTTGTTCTCAATATCAGCAATCTAAAGACGCTGTCATCTTGAAGTCAGCATCTTCTAGCGATGAATCAGTAAAGATAACATACGCAGAAGCATTTTGAACAATTCCATCGCACTTCACCATTTGATCATACCAATTGAAAAAAAAAAATGAACATTCGAGTTCACTCTTGCATTATTTTTGTTGAACACCTTCGGTCAACCTCACTGTTGGCCGGAACAACACATGGATGTAGCGTGGCGGGGGACAACCTCGTATCAACCCTACCGAAGCTCACAGTAACATCCCAGCTTGGAGCGTGTGGTTCTGGCATGATGCGAGGGTTATACCTGGTAGCTATGGCGGAGCTCAGCGTGCATGACCAAGTTAGGGAGCAAGTGGGCACCGTCGGAGGTGGCGGCAGTGGCAGATTTTAGGGCGGACGGAAAGATATCAAAACAACAGCCATTGAGGTGCCGATGGCCAGTTGGGACTACGGGGACATTAGTGCAAATGGGGCTGAAAACTTTGAAAAAAGGCTATTGGGGACTGAGGCTTCCTCCATTCTTTAGGATGGTATAGGAGTGGGCTATTTTTTTTCCTTTTGGTGGCCATCAGCAAGTTTTAAGAATAATAGGGTTACTGGTAGTTTGCTAGATAAAAAAACTCTAATAATTATGTTTTGTAGAAATCCGCTGGAAGATCTATTTAGGGCACCCGCAACGGGTCGTCAAGGGCTCTCAGAGCCACGTCAGCATTCGTAAATAAAATATTAAGAAGAGAGAGAAACCGCCGCTGCACCCGGCGAGTGCCGGTGGCACTCGCTTCCACGCCGAGCGGGCCATGCGGGAGCGGCACAGAACGAGAAGATGGACGAGGCGAGGTGGGCCATGGCTGGTCGCAGCCCCGGCTGGCCGGCCATAGACGGCGGCGGCAGAGCTGGCACGAGCCGGCGCTGGGCGCGGCCGCCGAGCCGCCGGGCGAGGCCTCCGCCGCGGCGCAAGGCGACGCCGGCCACAGCCTCCACCGCGGACAAGCCGGCGCTGGGTGCGGCCGCCGGGCTAATGAGATTGGAGGATTTGGAGTAAAAAATCAGAGGAAGGGGGTGAAGCTATTTGCTCTCGTGGAGAAATCGAGAAGAAGTGAAGAGAGGAAGGAGACCCGCTGCTTGCTATCTCTTGGAAAGAACAACGAGAGCCACCGTGGCCTCAGCTCGCCGGCTGCAGCCTCCGCGGCGGATGAGCGGGCCAGCGCCGGGCGCGGCCGCCGGGCTGCGGGGCGAGGCGACGCCGCCCGCGGCCATGCGTGGCCGCCGGCGTGGGGCAAGGTGGTGGGGGCGGCCGACGCAGGTGGGGTCGGTGCCATGGGAGAACAGCCGAGAGGAGAAAGAAAGAAGAGAGGATGGGTCACGAACATTAAAAAATTCTGACATACAGGGTCCGCGTAATTTAGAACATGTTGTATATAAGAACATGCTGTATCCTACATGAACACCGGTACGGAGAGTATCTTGCTATAACTGTTTGCGGGTGCCCTCGACGTTCAACATATAACCCGTTCTAAACTCAACGAATTTTAGGGACGTAGCAGAGAAAGGTAATGTTGGCGTGGTGGAATTTTCTGAACTTTAGTACATGAATGTTCAAATTTTCAAATCGCATGGGTTTTGCATCCAAGCCAAGATCCAACATTCGCTTCCCAGTCGGTTGGGATGCCTCCCCTAGCAACCATCGTGATTCGTGAAGCCGTGAACATGCTTACAGCTGTCGCACTGGCCCTCCCGGCCTTCCCACTCCCCCCTCCTGCAGCCTCCGCGCCGCGTTGGCCTGTCGCTGCCGTGCTTGCGCCGCTCAACTTCACCACCACAGGCCACACAGACAGCACACCACCCAACGTCCCAACCAAACCAAACCACACGCTAAAACCCTCCTCCCCCATGGACGGGTACGACGCCGGCGGCCGGCTCACCGCGGCCTCCGCCTCTCCGCACGCCGAGGAGGCGATCAACGCGGTCCGGGACGACGCCTGCGCCCGCCTCCACACCCCCTCCGACGAGGAGGAGGATTGCGACGACCTCTACGGCGACGTCAACGTCGGCTTCCTCCCCCTCCTGCCGCTCTCCCCCTCCCCGGCTCCCACCTCGCCTCCCAAAACACCCTCCCCCGGCTGCTCAATCCTGTCCCCGTCCCCGTCCCCGTCCCCGCCGCCGCCGCCGCACCGCGCCCCGGCTCCGGAGCCCCAGCCCCAGCCCCAGCGCGAGCACGAGGCGCGGCCGGAACCCGCCACCCCGCGACACCAGCCGCCGCGGCCTCCTCCTCCTCCTCCTGGGCCTCCGGGACACCACGTGCCGCCGCAGCCGCCGCGCGGTGGGGGCGCCTCGGCCTCCTACTCCTCGCCGCCCAGGTACACGGCGCTGTACATCAGCGACCTCCACTGGTGGACCACGGACGCGGAGGTAGAGGCAGCGCTAGAGCTCGCGCCGCACGGCGCCGCCGCCGCGCTCTGCGGCCTCCACTTCTACTCCGAAAAGTTCACCGGCAAGTCGCGCGGCATCTGCCGCGCCGAATTCCTCAACGCCGCCGCGGCCGCGTCGGCCGCCGCCACTCTCCAGGGCCGCGCCTTCCACGGGCGCCACTGCGTCGCCTCGCCCGCCCGGCCGGCTGCGCTCCACCGCCTGGGCGACCACTCCGATTCCTGCGCCGAGGCGGCTCCTGCCCCGAACCCTACCCGTGGCCTCGGCGGCCGCGGCGCGAGCCACGCGACGACAGGACGAGGCAATGTGGGTCCTGTGTTGGGTGATCGCCCGACTATGGCGCTGCTTCCACTGTCCGTGTTTCCCCGGCCGTCTCCTGGGTCGCCGTTTGGTGGCATTATGAGAGGTGTTGGTGGATACGGTGGATTTCAGTCAATAGGGCAGTACAATATGGGGATGGGTTGTCGCATGATGCCGTCGCCGATGCCGCCCCACGTGAACCCATCGTTCTTGGCTGCCGGTGGGATGGCCATGCGTGGCCCGGGAGTGTGGCATGATCAGGGGATGGCTGGGGGCTTATGGGGTGCTCAGCAAGAGTGGAATTTCAGAGGTTGTCAGATGCCATGGCGGCAGCTAGCGCCACCAGCGCAGCACCACCAGGTGCAGCAGCACTACGGGAATGGGGACTATGGGAAGGGGCGTGGCATGAGGCGTGAAAGACCAGGTAGTAGGGGTGAGGATAGGGGCATTGGCACTGTGAGCTATCCGGATAGAAGGCAATCTGACCGTGATGGGGTTGATTGGTACAAAGAGCATGACCGTGAGGAGAAGGGTCAGCATCGGGAGCGTGTCCTGGAGAAGGAAAGGGAGCGGGAGAGGCACTGGAATGAGAGGGATCGGCATGGGGGTGACAAGAGGAGGCGCCAGGAGTACATTGAGCATGCTGACTTCGACAGGAGATCGAGGACAGGCGAGGTCAAGGAGCCAATCAAGGGATGGTGGTGGTGATGATGATGATCGTCCAAGGAGGCGGCACTAATTTTTTGTGCACCAGGAAGCATCTTCTGGCTAAAATGGTAATTTCAATCCAAGAAACAAATTCTTTTATAACTTTTTTTGTTTTCCCCATAACTATAACTAGCATGAGTGGTGTGTCCTTCTGAAGTCATAACTATAACTAGCATGGTTGGTACAAATTCTGGGTTCATTTTTGGAGCAACCATCCATAGTGTTCTGATTCTGAGTTGCATCTTCACACATGTTGTCTTGGTAGACTTATATACCCATAGTTCTATCATGCAACCAGAAGATCTTCCCATCAGCAATTGCCCATCAGTCATATTCTTATGTAAATGCACATAGACAGCTCTTGTTGTAACTGTTAGGATGGTGCCCTTAACCTCCTTAAGCACCATGTTGCATAATGGTGTCTAAAAGGGTGTAGATTTCAAAACTTGAAAGGTTGATGCATTATTTTATTCATCCAACTATGATTCTTTTTCTACTGTTATAGAGTCAATGGAATGAGACCGATGTCTTGCTTTCTATGAGAAGAGATTGATCTTGTTTTCACCAATACTGTGTCTGCTCCGTTTGATGGTCTACATAATCACTTTCAATCTTAATGTGATTCCCTTTTCAGATTGCATATTGTGTGAGCAGGTAGCAGTGTGTTGGTTATTGTGTTGTGAATTGTTGCCACTTGGCAGTAGTCAGTTATGTTGGAGATAGTGCAAAAACAGATCTATATTCATTGTAATCATGTCGGTTGGCTACTTTATGAATTCATACCGTGTAACGTGATAAATTGGCACTGATTACATAAATAATTGATTCTCAGTTGACTTATGTTATCAGCATGCCCCTTTCTCCTGAGTGAATTGTTTTTATGCCATGTCATGTCATACTACGAGTATACAAATTGGAGAGTTCCTTCTTCATAAGAACATATTACTTGAAACACGTGAACCATTAGTCATTGATCGTACCCATGAAACTTGTCAGTTGGAAACTGAAAACAAGAACATAATTCTGCCTTTCAGCACTTGTGATAATTAACTGTTGCATGGTACTGTATAGTTACTTATCAGAAACCTGGTAATTAAATGAACGTTCCTTAGCGCACTACCACGCAGTCAGCGTAGCACAATTCAACTTTCATCCTCTAGTGCTTGATATTAAGAGTTACTAGCATGTTTGGCCTTGTATATGTTTAACTGCGCTCATGCATATCTTCCATGCATATGTACTAGAATATGGTTTTGACATGCTTCTCAAACTAAACAAGACACTGAATTTGGTTGGTTCTACCATACATTACTGATGATATAGAACTCGTTAGTTTCTTGCATAGTCTTGAATCTGAATGTTAGGTTTTACTGGTATGCCTGTGAGGCTGTGACTTCTTTTTTTTCCACTTTGAGCTACCTTTATTTATTTAATTTTGGCATCATCTTTTGTGAGCTTGGTTTTGTTGCTGAGAGAATGTTTTGATAGAGGAAAGGATGAACAGGAGGGGATAATGTGGATGTTACAGTGAGTTGAGTGGAAAGGATGAGTTGTACTAGAACAAACCTTGTCAAATGTCATGTCACAAATTCTCACATAGCAGTTTCAATTTGTTTCGATCCAATGCTTTCGCAATACACTGTGAATAATGTAATTCTGAGTGAAGGAATGATCAGTGGTAATAAATGAAATTTAATAGTTGGGAGATAATATATTGTTCTCTTGGTGAAATGAACTGGAAGAAGATCCATTGATTCACCAAAAAGTACTAGAGCTAGGATGATCAAGCTTTTACCAAAATGTACTAGAGTGCCTGATGCATGCTGATAGGTACTTTCCAATTTTTCATGGTCTGAGAATTTGTCTTTAAGCGCAGGGCTTCTCATCTCTGTGGTCACTTGAATTCTAAGAATTCAGTACATACTAGTGTTTTACTGACTGGATGTTGGATAAGCGAACCCATGTAGTGTATTCTTGGACTCGTCATCGATCAGGATATCAGAGTACCAGTGGTCATCTTTCTTTGGTGGGACTTGAGAGTGTATAAGAGCATCTTTCTAAATTTCACTCTCTAAATTATTATTTAGAGAGCCTTCTGCATAAAAATTATTTTCTATATGTTTTCCCTTCCCAATAGCTTTTCTATATCTTCTGTACACTCTAGAAATCCATTTTTGTTATCTATCTTTGGCTAGCGAGAAATGCGGAATGGAGAATGGCTACATTTGGATAACTACTTAGAGAAGCTGTTGGAGGATATTTTTCATCAAAATCTCTGTTCCTAACAATGAGGAAAGATATAGAAAGTCTCTTGAAGTTTCTCTAGTAGTCTAATAGTCTAGTTTCTTTAACCATTTTCAAAGTTTTCAATTACTGAGGTTTTGAGTGAGGACTTACCATTAATGGTGTCCAATTTTCTGCTATGAATGATTTGCATGTAGCATTCTTGATTTAATTTTGCGTCTTTTCATGATCTCCATTGTCTTTTCGTTACATAATTGATTACAAGCAACTACAGTGCTTTATCTCCTTGCCAAAAAAATTGTGTGATTTCTCTCCTCAGAAAAAGAAAAAAGTTACAGTGCTTTCCCGCAAACTTGGATTCATTTTGTTTGATACCTGTTCACGTATGCTGATCTTGTTGATTCATATATGCAGGCAGGTACATTGTCTTTTGCCGTCCTGTTCATCAACCCTGCAGACACCAGGCTTACCCAATACTACCAAGGCCTTGTTTAGATTCCAAATCTTTCTAACCCAAATTCCAACTTTTTCACTCTCTCTCCATCACATCAATTTTGGGACATATGCATGGAGCAGTAAATGTATGTAAAAAAGATAACTAATTGCACAGTTTAATTGTACATCATGAGACGAATCTTTTAAGCCTAGTTAGTCCATGATTAGATAAAATTTGTCAAATACAAACGAAAGCGCTACAGTACCCCGGTTTATAACATTTGCAATTTTGACTGCATCTAAACGGGGCCCAACTATCAACTGACTAAAAGGAATTATCCTCTGCTTCTGCAGTGGTTAAAGTTAGCGTAATTTATGGCGACATTACTTTTGGCGCAGATTACAGCGTTATTTTAACTCCAGAAGCTACGGGGCCGTAATTGGCTCAGCTAATATAAGCAGACTTTAGGGCCCGTACAACTCGTCTCTACAGCTGTCTCTGCAGCCGTCTCTATGGGACTTTTTGCAAAAAATCCTTCCACCGAGCTCTTGACGGAGAGACGGGCTCTGGCTCCGCGCTCGAGGAAGAAGAGACGCCAGCGTCTCAGGCTGTACCTCCTCGGACGTCTCTCTGGGATCCCGTGCAACAGGCGCGCCTAAATTATCTCCTCGCGCCCCTACGTGCCTTCTTCCCCACAGATTCGCGCCCATTTTTCCTCCTCACGCCTTCTTCCTCCACCCAGCAGACCCGCGAGCACCTGAATGCGATGCATCGAAGGGGGGTGGCGGCAGGCACCGGC
Source organism: Panicum hallii (assembly GCF_002211085.1). Taxonomy (NCBI): domain Eukaryota; kingdom Viridiplantae; phylum Streptophyta; class Magnoliopsida; order Poales; family Poaceae; genus Panicum; species Panicum hallii. The sequence continues at coordinate 37,283,517 of NC_038048.1, read as the reverse complement.
TTCCGTCGCCCGACCTCCGTTCCCGGGAGGTGGCCGTCCCTGCAGCAGCTGCCTTCGGATCTCCATCCTTGTTCTCCGATTTGCTTGAAAGGTATCCTCCTTCTTCTCCGATTTGTTTGTGTATGCTATGCCTGTATGCGCGTAGCATTGCCACACTGTTCTCTAAAAGCTTTGGCGGCGACATCTGCCGAGGCCACGACCGGCGCCTAGCAGCAGGCTGCAACGACGAGCAGCACGGCAGCCAACACCCGAGCTGTATGCATTTGTGTGTGTTCGTATCTGCAACACGCCGCATGTGTGCTTGGTTTCTTGCCACATGCAACACCCGAGCTATTTGTTCTGATAAAAATGCTTTGGATTCTTGCCGCATGCAACACCCGAGCTTGCGTTCAGCATAGAGGAAAATAATCAACAATACCAATTAGAATCTTGTACTGGTTCCTAACACCACGCAAAAAAAGGCGTAAAGGATAACCCGCATTGGATGGTTGAGGATTCGACGATGGTGGCTCTACGTGAACTGAACTGAAATAGCTTGTATATTTCAGAGAGCACATATTGTGTGACTCTCGAAAATTCAGAATGATGTCCATGCTAAACTGAACAGAACTAAATTTTCTCGATTAAATATTATACTTTTAATTTTATTTTATCCATAATGTATCCGATTAAATATTATGGATTTTTATTTATCTATTTTGTATCCAATTAAATATAATAGATTATTATTTATCTATAATTGATATTATGAATTGAATGTTTCAAATTTATTTTATCTATACGAGTTCAAAACTAAGTATGTATGACTACTGCATTCTCTCATCATGCATAAAGGATCCAACCACATTAACTTCATCTAAACTTGATGTATTTATTAAGAGACAACTTTTAGAGACCTTAGGTTGTACTTAGATATCTTTTAGGTGTCTATTGTGACTTGAAAACTGCCCAGGGGTCTCAGGGTGTATTTATCGTTGCAGGACTGTACCTGACTCAGCTAATATAAGCAAAGACCTGACTCGGCTAATATAAGTAGACTTTACTTATCGTTGCATGCCATTTGGATTGTGGGTGTGGGATACTGGGATGTATCCAATCTCCTCGTAGTGTTTTCCTCGGCTGCTCTGGCGTGTGGTGATTGCTGGCCGTTACCAGATGAGAAAAAATTCATGTGAGAGAAAGAGAGCGGTGTATGTTTCTGTAAGGTAGTGATGGTCGAGTACCTGCTGGCTTCTGCATCGTTGATCGCCCTGGAGCATTGCCGTACGCCACGACGGCAGTGGCATGATCTCAGGGAAAAATACACAGCCTGCTGAGCGCTGAGCAAGCTTTGTTGCGGCCATGGCAAGCTAGACGAACCAGGTGAACCCTGCCCAGCACAGCCAGTTAGGATCAACTCAGGACGCTGCACTTCGAACGCCGCCTCCTGCCGCCACACCAGTCAAGCGCACAAACAAAACAGCCAGAGAGATTGATGGCATTCGTGGATAAAGTAGGGGGAGGGACGGGCACCTTTCAAGTGGAATGCGCCATGGTTGCCAGGGGGACGCCGGGATGGTGGCCGGAGCCGAGCAATCGGAGTACTCTGGCGAGGAAGCTTGACGTCGTGCGCTGCCAGCGAGCGCCAGCGCGTCAGAGAATCCGGAAGAAGCGAAGGCTAGGTTCGCGATTTCGATGGTGAGCGAGCACGGAACGCGCGGTGGCGGGGCGAGAGGATGTCGCCGCCGGTGGCAGCAGAAGCTCGCCACGGTTACCATGTCGCCAGCGGGTCCGTCGGGGAATATTTATGGATACCTCCGTTTATTTACATATTCGTTCCTAAATTGGATCGCGATTAATAACCGCGATCTGAATATTTACAATTTAACAAATACATTTTACGGATAGCTCCCTAATTTGAATTACGATTATTAATGGCGATCCGAATATTTGCAGCATCACCCCTGGTTTCGGTCGGACCTGCTCTCGCCGCCCCGCCCGGCCGCCGCCGGCCGGGGCCTCCGCCCTTCCGGTGGGAATCACGAAGGCCAACCCCTGCTCTTTCTCCCGGAGCGAGCAAGCACGGAGGCGAGCCAGTCCGAGCAGCCGCTGGCAGCAATGGCGACCCCATGTTGCTGGTCCGCAGGCAGCAGGAACGGCTGTGCCCCGTCGGCCATCCCTGGCGAGCGGCGGGCTGGCGGCAGATTTGCCGGAAGTACCTTGAGAATGTACGAGAGACGAGACGTAGAAGCCCCAGCTTGACTGAGGTACGAGCGAGATGCGGCAGGGGACCATCGGCACGGCGAGGCGGATGCCGGGCAGGGGGAGAGCGGCCGGCCGCGCGCAACCAACCGCGGTCCAGCCTCCGAGCGGTTGCGGCCGGTCCAGCTGCAACGCGCCGGATTGGGCCGTCGTTCCGGGGGGGTGCTCCGGTTTGTTTTGATCATGGGCCGGGCGTAAGCAGAAACAGCACAGTACGCGAGTGCGGGCCGATCCTACAAAGCGCACCAGACGCAAAAGCGACTGGCCTGCCTGGCTGCCGCACCTGCCGCCGCTGCTACTGTAGTTGTGGACTCGTAGCTGGTCGAGATAGCCCGTACACACTGTACTGGCACGCACATTTCGGTTCGTTGCCCGCCGGTCCATCCTAATCCCCATATGCACGGGTGCGTGCGGTGCAGTTGGCCGCTGCCGCCCTGCCTCTGCTGCTTTTCCGATGACCCACCCAAGCACCCAACCAGCCAGCCAAGGCACGGAGCCAGCCGGGCCGGCGCGGCTTTCCTTTCAGCGAACCGACACCGACCGCACCGAACCCCTCTCACCTCTGCGCTCTTCTCGGCGGGAAAGTAGGCGCCCCGCGCCCAGAATAATGGGGGCGGCAACGCAACGCCCGGCTCCGGTTTGCTTGTCGCCTTGTCGGTCAGCCCATCGCCACATGCACGGCACGGGCACGGACACGCGCGCGTGGCTGGCTGGCCGCCTGGCCTGCCGGCGCGGCCCCTCCTCTGGCACCATGCCGCCGCCCGGCCGATCGAGCCGGAAGAAGCCCGTGAAGAAGTAAACGAAGCGCACGCTTTCGGTTTCCTCCCGTCGGCTCGTCGACGGCCGGGACCGGCGGAACGCCTCCTTTTTCGCAGTGGTTCGGCGGCACGCCAGTCCAGCAGCGCAAAGAGAACACACAAGAGCACGCAGAGAACACGGGAGCTGCTCCACGCCACCTCCAACGGCAGGGACATCTGAAGCATGTGACCCTAGCGCGCGGCCGGCCGCGCTCCGTGCCGTGCGCCGTCCTTCTTACTTAGAAACCCAAGGGAAGGAAGGGATCCGAGGTACGTACAGGCGCCGCTCACGTGACGTGACACTCCGAGAGGGGAGATCGAAAGTACACGCACGGAGATCAGAGAAGATGAGAGAAAAGGTCTGGACAGGTTTGCTTGCTTAAACAAGGGGGCACGAGAACATGGAGGCGGTGCCAGCGAGATCCTGGAGAATTCCCAGGCCTCGGACCTTGCGTACAGTCAAATGATTGGGCTCGGGCGCTGCCTCCCTCCCTGCGCGCACGCACGCGGCCGCAGCCCGGCCGGTTTGGACTTTGGAGCTGCTAGCGAGCACACGGAACTAGCTGAAGAAGCCCCGGGCGGGGCACATGCGCTGCTGACTGCTGAGGCTGATAAGATGAGCCTTCTGCATTAGAACCTGTGCTTAGGCTGATCGGTCAAACGGCTCACCCTCACATGGCCAGGCGACTCAGGGGAGGGGAGGGGTGTGTCTGATGTGATCATCTTTTGTCCCTCTCGGGAGTGAAGGGTACAGTGGACTTTCAGGCATTTTTTTAAAAGCCTGAGGGAGTAAACAAAGGAAAAACTACTCGAGTTCACTTTTGCATAATGAACCGTGCGCCTACCATATTTTCGACCATTGGTAGAAATACAGATCTGTGTGGTTAGCAAGACTCAGCTGCTGTCCAGTACAGTGTGCGTTTCAAAAGAAAACTCAAGCAGATTAATAACAGTATGCTAAGGATCTCTCTCTCGCTCACTCAGGGCCTGCTTGGTTGGCTAAAAAACGTGGACATGCCAATCCTTTTTACCAAAATTTTGGTAATTTTAGAAGGTGAGGTACCTTTTGAATTCCAACCAAACAAGTACTAAAATTTTTAGTCTTGCCTACATTTTTGGCATGGTAAATTTTGGTAGCTAACCAAGCAGTCCTCACTCTCACTCTTTCAAATCCTGCAGAGACTGGACTTTTTTTATAAAAAAAAAAGTTGCTTGTGAGTGTATATTTATGTTCCAAAGGAGGCCAAACTATTTCCTTCATATCAAACGTGCTACATTGCTAGTGCCACATTTGGGCTTAATTTCCTTAATTACCACCATCTTACAAGACCAATTAAAGAAACAGGCGTATATCGTTTGCATTGACTAATTGTTAGGTACACCCCCCCCCCCCCCTTCAGAGTAGGTTCTGTCAAGACAACCAAATCGGAGCGGCGGGGTATGTATATTCGTATGGAAAAATGACGCATCCACGTCGATCAATTTCTTGAAAGTGAGAACGCCTGAATTGATCACTTCATGTGCGCAAAAAAGGGACCGATCCAATCACCCAACGAGCTGGCCGCGGTCTTCTTCGCACGCTACCCCATCACAAATTCAGCTCGCTGCGCGGCTCTAGTTGAGCAGTCGGTTCGACTGTCTTGTCTGAGAAATTAATCCACGCGGCGGCCGCGCCGAGCGTGCACATTCACAGTCGAACGAGACAGCAACCAGCAAATCACAGAGCAGGCAGATGCAGAGGGCTGCGTTCGCGCCTCGTCTGTTTTATTCAGACTCCGATTTGGCTGCTTCTTACCAAACGATCGCAGCAGCTTTGGGTTGGATTGGTTCGGAGCAAAATACAGGCACCAACCGAAGATAGACTATACAAATCTAGCTGCTGTTAGGTGCGTGCGTGAGTTCATTTTTGGCAGGTGGACTTATCTGCTCCGCTCCCAGTACTTCCGAGAAGCTGCGGCGTTGTCTGACCGGCAGTCCGTGCCCGTCGACAGAGATACCATCATCGCCAGATGCCCACGCGAGCACGCGTCCGGCAGCGAGGTGGTTTGTGGTTTGGGCAGTTTCTGTCTCGATCGGGAAACCGAGATGGGGATCGGATCAGGCGTCGCGCATGCTGCGCCCTTCTAGAATTGCTCTGGGTTCTTCCTTCGCGAGCACTTCATGTGCCACGCTACGTCTAGCATCTCTACAAATCGAGGTGCCCCGAAACCAGGTCGGCCACGCAAAGGCGCGCGCGCGCGCGGGTCCTCGTGAGAAGGCAGCAGCAGCAGCCTGACCGAACCGGAACGGCGCAGGAGATGCCGTGCTCCTCGGACATCCGGCAGGGAGGTGTGTCGACCGATGGAGAAGCTTTAATTTGCCACCGAGCATTGCCCACCGATCATGACGTACAGGCTTTCCTTCCGAAAGACCCGCGCTGCACGGCGACGCTGGGCGCGGCTCGGGTCGGCACGGCTAGTGGAAGCTGCAAAAGGCGTCCTTTTCTCATGTGACCCGGGCCCCTCGACCGTGAGCTCATCAAAGTCGTAGGCGCGTACGTGACAGGTGGTATCGATCAGCGATGATGCCCACCAAACCCAGCGCAACCGAACGCGCGCCATCAGCCAGCAGGCAGCGCACGCACGCACGCACGCACGCACCCGGCGCCCCTCGTCCGCTCGCCTCGCTCCAACCGATCCGACGCCAGCCAGCCGAGGTCCACCGCTCGCCTCCACCCACCCAACCCCGCCTGCCGCGGCGGCGAGCAAAAGCGGCCGGGGGGCGTGCGCGCGCTGCCATCACCGCCAGCCTAGATGACACGGGACCCCTCGCGCCCGCCCGCCCGCGAACATGCTACGCGTCGCCATCATGCGCGCTGCGCCCGCGCGTGGCGATCCCATCCACCACCGTGCGCTGCCCGCCCGCCGTGCGCTGCGCACCCGCACCCGCGCGCGGAGGCCAAGGCGCCGGCAAGGCAGCCGGCAGCGCACGAGCATACGGCTCAGCAACCCAAACTGCGCCTTCAGCTTCAACTCTTCAAGTATGATCGACCCATTGACCGGCCGGCCGGTCATCGGGAGCCCTGGTTTCCTTTGCCAGCCTTTGGGCCTTTGGTTGCTCGGTCATCAGTTGAACAGAATGGTTCGCACGCTCCACAGACGGTGAGGGATCGGAGGTCAATAGTTAAAAAAGGAAGAAGAAGGTTGCCTGTGCCGGCGTGCCCGTGCAGGTTGATCTCATGGGCAACGCACAGGCATTGCACGCGTCTTCCAAAAGTAACAGCGAAGGAGAGCCCGGAATAAGCCGTCCCCAGTTGCGCGTTAGAGACCACGTCACAGTGTAAAAAAGGTTACATACGATTTGCGGTCGTGAATCGTGATGCGATAGATAACGTATGATTGTTAGCTGTATGTAAAGCCTTCCGTAAGCGTGCAATTTGAGTATTTGGCTACTATGCGCCAATGCCGGTGTATTCATTTAAGGTGTGCTCCCTGATCATTGACGCGTGGGTCCAGATCCACGCGTCAGTGATCCAAAGGCAGAGATAGGATTTTGCTTCCCTACTACCCTTCTCTATCAATACCGTACTTTGACTAGCAATACCTATAAAAAATTCATGTATCTTAAGTAGAATTATTTATACATCATAAAAATAGTTTTACAATGATCTAGTAATCGACCTTGTGGTGCCAACTTATATGACATCTTAGATAACGATAGCTAAAGCTAAAAAGGTGTGGCTTAAAACAAACCTACTATACACGTTATGATATGAGGAAGTAGCTTGGTTTTTTTAAGGGCCTGCAGGGAAATCTACCGTGATGAGTACAGTATCAGTAATAGAGAAGGTGGAACTAGCTAGCTGGCTCTAAAAAGAACATGAAGAAAAGGAAACAAAACCTAGCAAGAGCTACCCATGTCTGCACTCGTTATCCCTTGGGTCCACCGCTACATCGACCCCCAAGCATGCTCGTGCCAATTCCTGCCTTTTGAGGTGTTGCCTGCCCAGCCAATCGACCTCACCTTCAACTTGCTGGCAGGCTTTGCTTGCCCCTTTGTGTCCCCGGGCAGGCAGCCTCTCCCCGCGCAAAAGGGAGAGCGAGAGGACCTACTGTTCTGGAGTAGTAGCCCATTGCCTTGTTCTGTGCACCCATCATGCTAGTTTTTTCACAAGAGAAAAAGAAACATTTCTTTACTACATTTTGAATCGCAAAAGAAAACTCGTGCCGAGTGCTATGCCGGTTTGAAATCTCAGTGCAGATAGAGATGGGCCATTTGTTTAATCTGTCATGCATCCCCAAGCGCGACATGTACAAAGCCGAGTTCGTCATCGGGGAAGAAACAGTGAAAGTGTGAGTTCACGTCAAGTGGCAGATGGTTTCACCAAAGCTTTAAGTGTACGAAAGTTGGAGAATTTCAAGTACCATCTCAACTTAGGAAAGTTGTGATTGAGGGGGAGTATTAGATGAATCTGTAACACATGCATCTAGAATACGTAACAAATCTTCTGTAATTAGGAAACCTTGTAAGCCACGCCAGGGGCTCTTCCTGTCTATATATAACACGCAGGCGGCACGAGGTCAAGTGCACGCTTTAAGCTCTCTGATTATCTTACGGTTCCCACACTAACCAAACCTTTTTTAATTTGCTTAATCTAAGTTGACAATTTCTTGCAGAGCTCAATTATGAAAATAATTTCAGAGCACCGTCCAAGAAAAATAACAGCGATTTCAGGTTACATTTTCTAATCTGCCAGGGCCATTTCTAAGCTGTCAATTTCTAGGTACTTACCATCCCAGCAAGTTTTAAAATGAAATAATTTCACAGCAATTTTGTAGATGGAAAACCTGACACATCCATTCATTACCAGCCAAACCCAAATCCTCCAAGAACTATCTGCAGAAATCACCTCATACTCCTACACTTTTAACGGGGCCTAAAATGCCCGTGAAATACCGGCATGACGTCAGGCCCTTTACCAATTCCGAACCTTTCCCCCCAGTCCCAAAACTGGGAACCAGGGAACCTGCCCTGCAGGCTGGAACACACGTCGAGGCCCAGGCTCGGAACGGGTTGGGCATGATGGCCGGCATCATGGCAAGCCGTCCGGGGTCAAACGGATGCGTCCGGAGAAAGGTCTCCTCCTCTCCTCCGCTGCCAATCTGCCACCACCACTCTCCTCCGCGGTAGTGGCCTGGCCTCCAAGCGCAGGCTCGCGGCAGCCAATCATCCGGTTCACCACCCCCATGCCTAGAGGTGCACAAGTCAATGGCATGATTTCCACCGTCGCCTCTCTTTTTGGCGGCCCAAAAAGAGGCCTCCTTGGGGGCACCGCGAGATCATGTCATGACTCGAGGATCTCCGGAAGGTCGCTGCTTAATCCTCTTTTGTGATCCTCCTGCGAGACAAACAGGATGATTAGCATAAAACAATGGGGGTTTGGTCAACTGAGGAGATGGCGACTGAGGTTGGTTGCACTCAACGCCAACGGTATGTGGACATGTTCTAGAGTTCAGACTTGGTGCAGGTCTGAGGTCGCAGCATAACACCCCTCTGTTCCAAATTATTAGTCATTTTGACCTTTTCTAGATAAATTAATTTTGCTATACACCTAGGCATGATATATATATATAGAAAAACCAAAACGACTAATAATCTAGGACGAAGAGAGTATTAAACTACTAGTATTTGGCTGCTTCTTCTTATCATATAAGTTTATCTAGAATTGTGCGTTTAAGTTTGGTCATCAACATCTGTACAAAGTACAATATCTTAAATTGGAAGAGTTATATGTGATTAAGAGGATTTATAAAAGAAAGGATCCAGTAAATATTAATCTTGTGTTGTTAAATTTATATGATTTTTTACATCGATGGTCCAAGTACAAAACCTCGACCTAGACAGACTTTAAGTAAAAGTACTTCCTTAGTCCTAAAAAAAATTTCTAGATCATATATCGCTCATGTTCGATAGTCGTAGGTGTGACTGAGAAATGCTATTCGAGTTGGCATCAACAACATGCTTTCGCCAGAATTATTGCCTACAACTTTTAGCCCACAATGAGCAAGGCATTCGCCAAACTTGTAGCACTAGGACTCGTAGCTTATAATGAGCAGGGCGCTCCCTCCGTTGGACTCTCAATGGTTCTTCCATGGTAGCAGCTCTCCATTGTAAAATCTAACATCAAATGGTGCTAAAACAGATTCACTTGATCGATGTCTTCTCCACATACAAAAATTCGGCCCATGCAAAAATATTTTCGAGTTGTACATGCTAATCTCATCGTAAAAATATTCGGTTTCTGAGAGCATGGTTTTCCGGGGTTTCCTCCTCTCCGTGCAGTGATTTGGGGTCCATGGAGGTGGACTAGACAATCACATTAGAGTACTTGAATGCGGCTGAGCTGTCTCTTCCTCCCGTTTGGCCTCCTTTTCTTTGACCTCCTCCGACGCATTTCGCATGTAAACCCCGGCCTTTCGCGTAATTACTGCCCGAACCGCAGTACTTTCCAAGCTTATCCAGTGATTCTGCTGAAGCGTATCAACGGACAGATTTGCTCCCGGTACAGCAGCACAGCAATGGGAGAACCCTGAGCAAAAGATTTCCCTGCCCAGAACATATTAATATCCCAGTACAGCTTGGAGTACTACCATGCAATGCAATCTCATGCACGGAGTAAGATCTAAACTTATTTAAGGTCTACTTTGGGTAGTAGGGGGAGAGAGATTGTTTCTCAATCTGCCTCTACAAAGAATTAAAGTACACCTGCCTGCTGTCAGGAAAAAATTAACTAAAATTAAGATCGTTTTCTGAAAGGGGATATCTTGACAACTACTAGGCATGCTTGCACCATCAACAGCATGTTGGAATGCGATTCATATGATATTTTTTTTTTGCGGTGACCCATATGCCGTTTAATGTGTTTTTATCTGTTTTTTGTTGGTGCAAAGGACAGAGCTGTGCTTCCATTTGGCTGTATGGAATTCCATTGTTCATTTGTTCGGACGATGATGTGGTATTCTAAGAGACTATTGTTTTTTTTTCAATCTATACAGTGCCTTTTAAGTCTGGGTGCCCACTTCTATTTTCGACTGGTATCACAGTGATCTCCATAGATCATTACCTATGCTGTGGCTATTCTTTCCGAACACAAAAGACAGTAAATAATTATAGCTATCAGTGCATTTTTTTTGGAAAAAACAAATTATTGCTACATATGAAAATTCCTTTCGTAATAAATGAACAAGAGTACTATACTCATTGTTCTAGTAGTAGCATACTAAGCATATAGTAGCATTGTACTGTTCAGAATATTGTGTTCTAGAAAACTTACACTTCGGTGCCTCAAACATTAAAGAACAACTCTTGGGTACCTAGAGCATTTACGAAAGGAACCCTGAAACAACCAGAATGGTACATGCCAAGCCTACCAAGTCAACAAGCACGCAGAATTCCGTGGACTAAATAATAAACCGACACCTGCACATCGCGCGCAGTCCACACCGCTTAAAAAAATTCGCAGGCCCTTCTTCTCGAAGCGATCCAAGGCTTCGTTTCTTGCACCCCGCAGAGGGGTCTACTCGCAAAATTGCCAACCCCAGCGCATCAAATTTATTGCACTGCTCTGCTGCCTCTCATGAATGGCGTTTATTTAAGTCCCCACCCTCCGCTCCGGGAAATTCTTTTTCTGCGGAATTTTTTGGGTTCTCGGGCTCCGCCGCGATCCCATCCTCGCCTCGCCGGCCCCCGCTGCTCCCGGCGGTTCTCCCGGAGCTTCCTTTCTGGCCGACGAAGCAGAGAAGAGAAAGAGAATTGCGGCGGCGTCTTCCCGCACAAAGGTCAGAGCTCCTGCCTGATCCTTCATTCCGTCTTGCCCCCGACTCGAGTTTTTCTTTGATCTTCTCGTGGTGCTGTTCTCCTTCGTCCATGGCTGGTTCTGCATGTGAGTGAGGAGTGGAGGGGACTTTGTTTCTTGGTTCTGTTCATCTTCCCTGTTCGTTTTGCGCACACATCCTTTTCGTTTATTTCTTCAGAGACTCTGATCTGAAGAGCTGGTAGACGAGTGACAGGATCGTCGAAGTAGCATTCGACAGCACTGGTTCGATGCATGTTTCATGATACCGGATTGAAGGCAAATCCTTTTTATCACAAAAAGAGAGGGAAAAGAAAAATCTTTGATCCAAGCTTCCTCTTGTTTGCTACTCCTTGGTGTGTTGTTCTTGCCTGCACGTAGTTACTCCACTGGGCCGCACAGTCCTATGTAATTACTCCGCCTTACCGACACAGTCAGATGCGGCTCAGTTAAAGCCCTGCCACCGGAGTCCCCGAGTTCCTCCGGGCGCTTTGCCCGTTTGCCAGTTTCTTGAGATGGATAGGTGGCGCGAGTGCTGGTTTCCCTCCTGTTTCCCCTGTTCACCATCCTCCTTGCTTCCTCGTTCCTTCCGCGAGGGGAAAGGAAGAAATCAGGAGGGCGTGCTTATGCTCTGATCCAACCCAGGTCCTGGTCTTCCTGTGCATCGTCCGGTAGCCACTCTTTGTTTTTCCCCCGTCCCTGCTTCTACGCGTATAGAAGCCTGCGGTTTTAGTTTTAGTATCCGGTGCCTTGTCTGCTTCTCTGTTGTGTTGTCTAGCTGTATGTGTGTGTACACTGAGGCTGACTCTCTCCCTGGGAACGCCCGATGTTTGGTGAGGCGAAATGCGAAGGAGTTGTTGGGCACGCCGGTCGCTGCATCTGCCTTTGCTCTTCAGAGTTTCTTTCCTTTTGAACATTATGTTTCTGCGAGATGGTTTCGTCTTTCGATTTCTTTTTCTCTCTTCTTTTCTGGGTGTCTCTGAAAGGGTGTAAAGCGTCTGGTTCTATCAGGACGCTGCGAGACTTTTCCTCCCATGGGAATCTTAGGTTACGCGAAACACGGCATTTGTTTGTGGATAGATGGACATCGGCATTAGCAAACACAGCTTTTTGTCCTCCATTCTGGAGAACAGGAAGCACGCACTTTTTTTCCTGGGTGGATCGGCGGGAGTATTTGACTTCTGAATCTTTTTTTTTTTTTGCAGGAAATAATCAGCATATTTATCAGAGGCAGCTGCTGAGGCATGGCTAGGACTTAAAGATACTGTATGTGCAGATCATGAAGATAGGTAAGTGAGATTCACCTCCGGTCTTCTGCATTTTACTCTGTGTTCGTGAAGCATTTGCTTAATTGCATCAGTTAAGCAGGGTTGCATTCTGATTTTCTGAGATTCTTGATGGTAGCCTGGTTTTGGACTTTTGGGCTGTGGGAAAGCCTGATTATGCCTTCAAAGGGTAATCTGTAGATAGATTGTGATCTGATAGGATTATGCATTTCATTTGCTAGGCTAACTGAATTCACAAATGTGCGTTGATAGACCATGTGATTGCTAGAATCCATGACATCATAGTTAATTTCCTTTCTGATTCTGATTATTTGTGAAATTATCTCACTTGGCAGGCAATATGCTCCGAAATAATGCCGCATCAATTTTGTTGGCTTTTATATGCCTGTTATATTCCTAATGTTTTATGCTTTAATCCTCATAGGAGTGTCCATCATATACCAACTGCAATCATTTTTAATTTAACTCAATCTTTATATTGACCTGAGTGTGATACAAAACATTACTCTATTTGTATTGAATCATGATCTTCTTTATTTGGTAGGAAGACTGTCGCTTCTTGGCTTTTGTTCCTTCAGGACTACCAACGACATCTTAGCTAAGCAAATAGCTTTTTCTGAGTTTCTCTATGACAGAAACATTGTGCATTCAAGATGCTTGATTTCAGAGTTTTGAGTCGCTGAATGAAAGTTTAATGCTTGCATATGATGAAAGTGACAGCGCAACTAAAATGAAAGAGAAGCTAAAGATGAACTTAGCTGAGGTTCCCTAATGTTAATTTCATCCTAATGAGTTCTTTCCATATTTATCTTGTCCAAGTTGGGTTGGTCATCAGTTACTATAGTTTAGAAATGGTTTTGGTCATTTTTTGACTGTTCAAACCAGAAACCATAAATGTTGATTATGGCACGTTTGTTTCCTTTTTTTTCCTTCTGTGTCAACACTCTCAATGGTTGATTTTGGTACCTGAACGCAGACGATGAAAGGTCTTACCAAAGTCATATTTTTCAAGAACTTCCATCCAATGGCAGTCCTAAATTAGACTACGAGTCTGAAAGACAAAGTAAGCACAGTTTTTTGGCGGATAAAATGGTTGAACAAACCAATCAATCTGAACATAGTTTTGTGAAGGGTGAGCATCAGAATGGAGGTAAAACCGGACAGACATGCATTGAGGATTACTCGTATGACAAGGATGTTGTAGAGATCAAACTGCCAGACACAGTTCTTTCTTCTGATTATGGTGGCCATTTTGTCAAGGATGTCTGCATTGATGAAGGAGTTTTTCCTGATAAAAAGACTTCAACGGAAAAGGTAGTAGATCAAAAGGTGTCAATAAACTTTGATTCCTCGGAAGATACCAATGATGACCTTGGGGAAGAGATGAGAGCTGACTCTACGAAAACTGCACTTGAATTAAAATCACAAATAGTTATTCTACCAGTCATGTGTGCTACTGATGGCAATACTGGGGAACAGAACTCCTTATGCAAAGAGCGTAATCTTGAAGACAACAATACTGCAACTAACTCTACCGATTCAAATGATGAGAAACCAAATCCCAAACAATCACTACATGAAGGTGCACAAGGTTGCCATCAGGTTGGCGGTGTCACATCCAAGAGCAATGAAAATCTGGAGCCCTTTTTCAATGGAGAAGTAGCACATCAGGTATACCACTACTTAACTTACAGTAAAACACATTTGCAAAGCATATATATAATCACCACTTTAATCCTTAAAAATTCGTTCATCCCATTGATGTGTCTCATAATTGTTCGATGATTATATATGAGCTGTTAACTTTAGTATTACATCTTCAGTTTATTTGGTTGGATAAATGAACAGCTGCACATATAATTTTTAACTACTTCTTCACTTATATACCATTATCTACATTGGAGCACATAACATGATTGATATTGTTACAGGTTTCATCGAATGGTTGTCATGAAACTGGAATTGGTATTGCATCAGAGACCAGTAACATCAATCACAGTGATTTAACAGTAGAATCAGCTGCTGCTGATTTCTCAGTGGCGATACCTGAAGAAGTTGTTGTCAGTGCTGCAATGGATAAGGGAGGATCCAACCAAGTTAATCACTATAACCCCTTTATTGCCTATGGATCATTAGACGAGACATGGGAACCTAATTACTCTCTCCCTACTATTGTGGATGCTGCTTCTATAGCACCCATCTGTCCTGTTGAAAAGACAGATAGTTTTAGCGATCTTGTCAACAGAACACTGAAAGGATTTGATCCTATTGAAATAGATGAAGCCATAATTGAAGAGAATAGGTCAGATTCTGTTGAAGCAGGTTCAAGTACATTGGATGTTCAAGCATCTGAACAATGTAATGATCAGAGAGGAAGTCTCACCGATGTGAAAACTGATGCGGCGCATGAAACAGGTATAGCCACATCTCTGTCTACCAGCAATGGAGAGCCTAGTGACGGCAAAAGTGAGAGCTGTAAAAAAATTGAGATTGATAGTGCCCAGGATATAAGTGATTTTAACCCTAGAGATGTGGAGGTTGGCACAAAAAGAAGTGAGGACGTCACGGATGATAAGAATTCACCTCTTGTGCAAAGAGAACCTGTTGTTCAACAAAATGGACCAGACAGTGCAAAAGTGACTGCGCAAACTGTTATCCGCAATCCCTTTGAATCCAGCTTCTCTGGTCCTAGCATTACGTCAGGTCCACTAACACCTTCTGGTCACATACCTTATTCTGGCAACATTTCTCTTCGATCAGAAAGTAGCACAACAAGTACTCGGTCCTTTGCATTTCCAGTGTAAGTGAAGACAACCCTGTTACTTTTTTCAACGTAGAATTGCTTTGTCACCCTGCAATGTTGCTGCTTAGTTCTATTAAACAAATTAATTCCTTCCCGATATACATCTCTCTGCCGTAATTCATAAAATCTAGCCCCATATATTATAAGCAACTTCATAGTTTGTTGTACATCTGAATGGACCAGCATTGAATTTGTTCTTCTATTATGGTAAATACTAAATAGTCAACAACATAAATTCCCCTGGCTAAAGAAATATCAGCCAGGCATTGATATAATTTCCTTATCCTAATTGTTACTGCGTAACTTCCAGTGCTTGCTTGTATTGACTTGGGCTCATAGCAGTTTCTGAACCTTTCAACCTATCAGGGCATTCTTCATATATGTTATGTCATCTTTATATACGAAGTTATTTGCTCAAGCAAAATAAACTTTCTGATTCACAGACTACAGAACGAGTGGAACAGCAGCCCCGTGAAGATGGCAAAGGCCGACCGCAGGCGTCTGAGGGAAGACCGAGGCTGGGGTTACAGAATCCTTTGCTGTAAATTCTGAATGTGCTTGCCCCTGCATTCTTTTTGCCTGTTGAGTTTAGCCCTTAGTGTCACGCTTGAGCCCAGCCCTTGGTAGTCCATGTTAAATTCATTCAAATATTTCTCTTCTTTCTCCCTCCTCTTGCTGTCTGTCCCCCTCATGCCCTGCTGTTCTTATTTATCTCTAGCAGGCTAATGGCTTGTCGGATTCGGTAGTGGCTTGTAATTTACGACACTATGATGAGTGAGGAATGAAGGTATAGCTTTGATATAGCATTTGCTGCTAGCTACTTGTTGATGTATTATTGTAGATGAACATCCCTGCCGAATGGCTGCTATTTGATCCGTGTTACTCTGCTGCAAGGATCACTGAAGCAGGTTCTGTTGGCCATGAACTGGTCCTGGTATGCGAGCAAGCAATAGAACTACATGACCGTAAATTGGTGAGGACACATGTAAATCATCACTGAACCTGTTACAAGCATATGAGGACACCTGCAAACCTGATACTGGTGCAGATGTTTATACTACATGGCATCTATCCTCAACAAGCATGAACACCAATTACAAAATTGCCCATCTGCACATGAATATGATTCATGCTACTGCAGTCAGGGCTAAACAGGTTGTTCCAGCTTGGAGGCTAGATCAAGGCTGGCCGGATGGCATTATTCAGTATAGGCAACTAAGTGTACTGACCCTCCTAATCACCTAGGACTAGCAACTAAATCCCCGAAAGGAGCTGCTAAGCTAGCTCTATAACTATATGTACCGATCGAATTACTACCATGCCCCCCCCCCCCCCCCCCCCCCCCGCCGAGTGCCCGGGAAGCCTAGCTACATCTAGGGCTTCTTCACCTGAAACGGCTTGACGCCGTTGTTGATCGGCCGCCGGCGGCTCGCCTTCCACGCGTAGTCCCTCCGGAGCATGTCGTACAGCTCGGCGGCCGCGTCGCCGTGCCTCCTCGCCGCGCGCATCTCCACCGTCCGCGGCCGCCAACCTGCTGAAGTCGTCGTCGATCCCATGGCGGTTTTGGTTTCTTCCTTGTTCGGCGCACCAAGCTTCCGCCCTGAGAATCCCTTGCTGGTCGCTGCTAAATCATCAGTCAACGCCGAGGCCGGCACCATTGCGAGGTTCTGCAAGCAATCACACAGGCATTCTAGTAAGTAATCAAGTATCTATCGTCTATCAGTGGATTAATTTGCTCTAATTTGTGAACAAGGGACGGTGAGGGCAGCAGATTGGACGCTTTCACTTACCTTATTATCTCCTTTGTTGTTCAGTCCATTGTTGTTTGGGTTCAGCACGACAACTGCAAGAACAGTGGAGATGGACTCATCAGCAACGGATCAAGGCAAATCTCAAGAACGTCGTCAACTGCGACGGCGACGAGATGGACAAGAACTCACCGTGTCGAGCACCGGCAACAGGGGCGTGCAGAGTGAGCAAGGAGACGATGACTAGGACAGCTACAAGAAGATTCATTGCACTTCTGGTTCTTCTGCTGCTCATGCTTTGAGATTCTCCTACAAGCTATACCCAATTCGATAGATTGGTCGTGTGTGTGATGCTATAAGTTGCAAGCTAGGAAGAAGAATGCGCTGAAGAGGAGAGAGGAAGCAGGGGGTGGGGGTTGTTGGCCTTTTATAGAAGAGAGGATGCAATGGTTGAAGCTCAGAAGCTGTGTGTAGGTAGTACAGCTAGCTAGGGATGGATGAATATGCAGTCAAAGCAAGCCGAGAAAAGGACTGAGAATATCTGCTGTAACCGTACGCCCGTGGTAGTTTTCTTTAACAAGCCCTAGGAATTGTTTATCGACTGGTCCTGATTGCGCCTGACCAAGGTATCAACTTAACCCAAGCATCCAAGAGTCTTTCTTTCAAGTTTGAACTTGCATGTGTGCTAGCTCTGCATATTTCGTCGACTGATCAAATAAATGTGTTGGCAAGGAAACCCAAAAAAGTTGACATTACAAACACTACACCGAAAAATAAAAGTAATAACTTGTATGTTTCTGAAGTCAAGGCTAACGTATACATTTTGCATGCCCCCCGGCTGCACGCCGTGTACTGTCGAGGTGTGTGAAAGCTCGGAGTTAAAGCTCCAATGCAGCTGATGAATCTGCTACTGTCAATCAAGTGCACGTCGAGAGTGTGAACGACAGGCATTGCCTTTTCGAGATTCGTAGAACGGTAGGAGCATGTCGTAGCTTCAAGGTAGGAGTACATGTCAAGAAGAAGGGTCGCTGCTTGTTTACGGTCTTCCATGGACGCGGCCGGCCGGCGAGGGCGAATCCCGTCGCGCCGGCTTTCGGTCGAACGTCCGGCCGTGCAGTTAGCTCTTCGAGACGCAAATGTCGGCAGCCGTCGGCACCGGTCGTCGGTGCACACTGTACGCGTGGAAACTCATGCATCAAAATCTCCGAGTATGTACGGATCACCCATCCCCAGTTTCACGTCTGAACTGATCAACCAGTGAGGCAGTGACTCAGTTGGAAAGTACGGGCCGTACGGCTGAGTACCAGCCATAGCTACCTAGCTATACGTACTCCAGTAGTATGTACGTAGAGAGATCGATTGGATGAATCACAGAATCAGTAACGTTTGATGGTTTTGAGTTCCTGAGAATTGAGAGTAGTTGGCCATGGCACGCCTACACTGTTAAGTGTTCCAGTGTGATCTGATTTTACCCCTCGCTGTTAAAGCAGGTACGCGGAACTCGCGACAGCTCTTACCTGCTTCTGCCTTTTCTTTTTACCACCAGTACTATAGTCTATGGTACGCGGTGACCTGGCGGCCGCCCTCGCCCTCTCAGGTTCGGCCAGAGCACGAGCTGGAGCACGAGGGCGTTCTGCCCCAAGAGCCCCGGCCTTGTGCGGAGTGGTGGGTGGCTTTCGGGAGCCGAGCTCGCTGCCTGCTGGTGGTGCTGGCCGCCTGCCCGGGCGACGGAAGCGCGCGCGGCAGGCTCGCAAAGCCGGCGTGCACCGTCGACGGGCGGCCACGTGCCGCTCATCGTGCGCCGCTACCGCCGATCCCTGGCCGTCAAAAAAATTACGCCGGCCCGGCTCCGGCTCCGGCGCCGGCGGTTAGCGGATTCCCCAAGTTGTGCTGCCGCAGCCTGCACCGCGCACGCCGACGCCTTTTTCTTTAATCTCGGCCAGGCACGTATGCTGCCTGCGTCACCGTGTCGGCTGTGGAGGTGGAGCCTTCTGTAAATTTCACCTAGCAAATGCCCTCATTTTTAGCCCTCTCCTTCTTCAGGTTTCAGAGCGGCAGAGTCCAAAGGTGAGGTTCCCGTTAACCGCGTGCATCTTCAGTCAGGCGGGGGTGACAAAGTTTCAAAGACGCAGTGGTAAGCTTCAGGAGTTTCAGTGAAGATGCCGCATGTCTTTTGGAGTACCTGGCTAGACTAGGCAGGTGTATCATGTATTTTAACCCGACCTGCTGCAACTTAGCCAGGGCATCGAGGCAGTTTGGCAGGAGTATCTCACTAAGCTAGCATTCTAGCTACCGCTTATCGGGCATGCCGTGGATAGTAGTTTCTTCGTCTCAAAATATAAGGTGTGGTTTTTGACCTAGCATAATATTTGAAGTTAGACTTTGATCCCGTAATTTCTCTAATAATGTATATAGTGATTGTAATGATAGAATCACAATAATAATATAGTACCTTTATACACAAATCCAGTGATTATATCTCTCTTTTTTTAAGGAAAAAATGTATTTTTCATCCCTCAAGTATTACAAAAGTGTGACATTGATCCCTCATGTTTCATTTGGAGCAAATCAACCTCTTAACTAAGCAGATGCATTTATCATCCCCACCATAGTAGCAATGGTTTAGTGCCATCTAATGCATGTTTATGCCACACAATTATCTGACTAATCCCTGTTTAGCAATGTAATATGCTGAGTTCAAGATATAAAGCTAAAAAAAATCAGTAAATCCTCTAAATTGGGTGTCTTATAAAATTTTATCGGAAAAAATAACGGGACTGATTCACACCAAACTATTATAGCGATGGACTCAATATTAGATGTGGCTAAGAAATAATTAGCAAGATAATTACATGATCTAAACCAAATTATATGATACTAAACTATTTTTAAACTAAGTTAGGGATGAAATACATCGGTTTAGTTAGTTAAATGGTTGATTTGCACCCAATGAAACACAAGAGATCAATGTCACACTTTCGCAATAGTTGAGAGATGAAAAATACAGTTTTTCTTTTTCTTTTTATAAAAACTCTTAAGTTTCTAATCTTTGGAGATTTTTTTAGAAACACAATACACACGCAAACGCTAACAAACATGCACGCAACCTACCCCTGTAAACACCTTCGAGAGACTGAGCTGGCACATCCTCGAGATTGATAAAGTCAAAACAGACGTCTCGCTATCGATGAGTACGTCGTCTACCATTGAAAGAGTAGCGCCGGTTAAATCTTAAAATAAATCTAGAAAAATAGGAACAATCATGCCAAGTCTATACTCGAACCTGGTTCCACCAGAAGAAATTTTACCTGAGCAGCTGACGCTTTTAATCTTTGGAGATGGCAGTGGCAAATTCATACGTTATTGGCCCTTTTTTATTTTTTTATTAGAACTTGAGAAGCCCATATTTCTCTGCTTTATGCTACCGGCAGCCACTCGATGCGTGGGCTGCCATATCTCCTATCCCAGCTAGGCGACATATTTTACATAAGCCGGCCCACAAAGGATAGAGCCCAGCTGCAATAGGCTCGCTCGGCCCGTAGAGCAAGCCCTGATTTGCTCTTTCCCTCACTGCGCCGCCGGTGGCGCGCGAGAGCAACGCAGAAACCCCTCCGACAGCCGCCGCCATCCCAAAGTCCCGATTCCTCACGCCTCCAAGAGTTTGGTAGCTACGCCCTGCTTGCTCTCGCGCCAGCGCCATGGGGAGACCGAAGGGAGGCGCGGCGGCCTCTTCCTCCTCGTCGAAGAAGCCGAAGCCCAAGCAGAAGCAGCGCGGCGGCGTCGACTTCAAGGTAACCCCATCCCGCCGATTCTCGGCTCCCTCAGAGCCCTGACCCTAGCTCACTGCGTCGAGCCCTTTCCGGTGGTTGCAGAAGTACAAGCACAAGGTCGGGCGCAAGCTGCCGCCGCCGAAGAATGCCACCAACACGGAGATCAAGTCCAAAAGTAAGGCCAGCGGAGGCAACCCCCTTTTTTTCCCTTCATTTTCTTGCAATTTGAGGTTTCACGGTGCTCAATTTAGAGTTTGGGTCGTGAATTTGTGTTGTGTGCGCGTCCAGCGATCGTGCTGCCGGAGCAGAGCATGGCCTCGGAGAGGGCGGGCATGGCGGTGAACAAGCGTGGGCTCACGCTTCGGGAGCTTCTGCAGCAGACGGCCCACTACAATGCCAATGTGCGGCGAGGTGAGCTTCCTCTAGTCTGCACGGTGACCCATCAGATAAACTAGCATGCAGTCTCGATGATTTCGTAGTAGCTGACTGTATATATGCTGCCGTCTTTATGCTGAAGCTGCCCTGAATGGAATCAAGGACATTGTTGTCAAGCACCCAACAGAGCTTAAACTGCACAAGGTTGCTATAATTGAGAAGCTGCAGGAAAGGATATGCGATACCGACAAGGTGGTCCGTGAATCATTATACAATATACTGCAGTCTCTGATCTTCCCATCTTTGAAAGAGGTATTTCTCCCTCTTTTACCAAATTGCTGGATTACCAACAAAAAATTTAATTGAAATTGCTATTGTTGTTTCCCGTTGCATGCATCTTTAAATTTCAGTTTACATAAATGCTCTGGTGATGATTAATCTTACTCTCATGATATCATGCTCTGTAACCACAGTCTAATGCCTGCTTATCTATTGCATTTGTAAATACATCATAATCTATCTCTTTCTTTACTGCCATTCCAAGCACCAGTCTTGAATTGTCTACTCTTTTTGCTATTCCAATAACCATTGAAGTGCTTCTAGCTCTGATTGGTTCAATTTTCTAGCTCTGTGATCTTGGCATCAAATGTGGACTATTTTTTTATTGCAGGATAATGCTATATCTACGCGGAGTACACTGTTTCTGCTGATGGCTAATATTCTGAATGGAATGACCCATCTATCTATCGATATACAGTTAATGGCTTTCCGTTTCTTGGAGCTTGTGGTTCTCAATTTCCCATCTTCCTTTTCTAGTTATGCTGAACAGGTAAGTGGGCTGCTGTCACGGTATTAAATGCGAGTCGTCTCTATTGCTCTGGGAGAAATTATTTTGTTAAGAGATATATTGTATGATTGTGTTCTTTAATCGATGGTACTTGTTTCTAAAATTTGCATCTGTCAACTATCAGAACTAATTCTGTATTCCAGCTTTCATCAAGTAATGAATGTTTATCATTGGATGTTTCTCCCTCGTGCTAGTATTGTACGCGTGTTGGCCATATTAATTACCAGTTTTATTTGCGTTATTTTTTTCTGACAGGCGTTCAACAACTTTGTTGCGGTACTGAGCAATGATAGAATCAACCTACATGATAGGAAC
Organism: Panicum hallii; assembly: GCF_002211085.1. Taxonomy (NCBI): domain Eukaryota; kingdom Viridiplantae; phylum Streptophyta; class Magnoliopsida; order Poales; family Poaceae; genus Panicum; species Panicum hallii. The sequence goes on along the minus strand of NC_038048.1, from coordinate 37,261,504 downwards.
AAACTTAACAGTGTCCTTAGTGGGCTTGGACATTGCCTTTCTTTGGTTGCAAAAACAATAGAAAATGATGATATATCAAATCGACAGGTTTGTACCATGAACTCATGGAACTGTTGTTTATTTAAGAAGTTTCTTCCTGACATAACTTTGTTAAAGCCCATCCTTAATTATACTCTGTTGTTAAAAGCTGCGTTTATCACCTACAGGTTCATGACCTCTCTGCAAGGGAACTTTGGAAATTTACCGCTGATGAAGATAACTCAGTAGGCAGTTAAGTCTTTTACACTCTCTCCTTTTCTTTTGCTTTATAATCTGCTATGTAGCTTATGTTGTTACACCACCTTGGAATGGCATAAATATTAATTGAGTGAGTTGAATGTTTATTATTAATATAATCACTAATAAGAGGTTGCTTGAAATTAAGTACACAAACAACTCACCTTTTTCTATATTTATTCTTGTTTTTTTATGGTACTTCCAACTTGCTGGCCTTCCTGAAGGACAGAATGCCAAGAGTTAGGCTGTAGCAAAATACCAGATACCTCTATCAGTATAGCACTTCTGTTTTTGTTCTTATCATTGGATTGGTAAGTGTGTAACCTGGATTCATGTTAGTTAATTGATTTTTTATTGAAATTGGGGTGGTTTTAATTCAGAATACCAAGAAGTACGAACAGTATTTATAAAGATATCTCCCTTATGGATCATAATATAAACAGGCAAACAGCTGCTGCAGTTCTAGATTCCCAGTCCTTTTTCCTTTATGAATCATTTGTTGATGCGCATTGTTCCTGATACGATGTTATTTTTGTCATGTCCTCCTGTTCATTTCAGCTAGGTTACTGTTGTCTTATATACTTTTTCTGCACTGCAGGAGCATTTGCAATGCCCAATTTATTAGTGAAGCTTCAGAGCCTTGTCCAAATTCTCATTAATTCTGTAGAGGTTTCAGCCTCAGAGCTCTGTGCGAAGTCAGCTATTGATGCATCATCAAGTGAAGCATTGTTATCAGCCCTCCATTGTCTGGATATAATATGTAGGATATTTATTCATGTGGTGAAGAAACCTCAGTTAAATTTTTCCATATCCAAGGCTCAGTTTGGGCCTGACTGGTTGAGAAGTTCCTTATTGATACATCTAAAGAATTTATGGGGCGTGAAGCGTTTGTTTCATGAAAAGGTAAAAAAAAATATTCCCTTGATATTACCACCATGTTTTTTTATTGAATACCTTCTGGATCAAACAAAAGAGAATCATGCTAGTTTTATTTTTCCTCGCAAAGAAGAAGAAATATGCCAGGATTTCATTGACTTTGGTAGAGTGATCACTTTGATCTACGGACATAGTACCTTTTGATAGAAATAAGGAACTCTAATATATGTATGTATGTATGTATGCTAGAGGCTCTTAGCTAGTGTTTACCACTCCTTTTGTCCTAAACGTCACATATTTAAAAATGGTGGGAGTACTATGTTTGTATTCACTTGTATTCATGTATAATTGCATATGCTTGAGCCTAATCAAGATAAGATTAAGCAAGCTCAGCCCAGCTGAGCTGAAGAATTATAAAATTTCATTCCCAATTATGGTTCAAATAGCTTGTTGAGCTTGAGCATGGCAACTCTACATGCATCACAATTTTTCATGGAATCCGTTCTCATGTTTGAGCATTTTTTGCTGCAGTAGTATAAGTCTATAAACTTTTTAGTTGTAACAGTAATATGTCTATGAAGATACTTGGATCATGAATTCATGATTCAGCAACTATTTGGCTGGACTTTGTTGCTGATGATGTGTTGGCCCAGAGTTAACTTTCTGGTTCAAATACCATTGATTTGCCCTGTTCAAAATTTGTAGTTGTGTATTCCTTAGGATAAAGTTCTGGTTGTTGAATATCTTTTGCATATAACTTATTGTGAATTTCTTTCGCATGGCAGGGAGACGACAAATTTTTCATTTTCAATTTGAAGATTGCTGAAATCTTTCTGTGCTTGAGTGCATGGATAGATAGCACAATGTTTCCAGCTGAAGAATTTTGCCATTTTGTATCTTCTCTATTCGCAAAGGTTGTTCCTTGCTTATCAGTTTTAACTGCCCATGTTCACCATTTTGTGACCACCTTAGGGATTTGCATTATTGATTTGGAATTAACGATCCTTTTGTTTTAGCAGGCAAAGACACTTCGCAATAAGGATCTCATGGAAATGTATTTGAGCCCCATTATAACTTGCATACCGGGTCTGATATTCAATGCTCCAGATGACTCAAAAGGATATTTATTGGAGGTATGTTTGATTTGCTTTTCTAGTCTGTAAAACATTTTATGTTATGACATTACCAAAATAAAAATACTTTGTTCAAGTGCAGGCATTTACAGATGCATTTAGAGGTTGCAAGGTGGATTGCAAGCTAATCTTGCCATATTTGGATGCAGTTGGAGAAATGCTGCTTCCTGTAGGTGCCTTTATTTGACATTATGCTAAGCTTTCCATGTACATGCTTAAGTATTAATTCTTCTATATTACATGTATAGTGTTTTGAACAAGATTCATTCAAACTTCTAAAATTTGGCTACTAACTCAACCAGGGGGAGAGACGTCCCCCTGATTTTCATCTTAAGAAGCTTAGCCTTGACTTGAACCCGGGCTGGCTCAGCAAATCGCTTCTCTGGCATGTTCGGTTGACCAGTTGCACCGTGAGAGTGTTGGCAACATGAGAAAATATCATCATAGATTGACTCATGGACTGACTGAAAGTAGTAAAAATATATTCTTCGTAAAAATGTTTCATCACACTATGTTTTCATAGGTTTTTGCTAATACATCATGATAGAGTCAAAGTTGCCTCTTAGAAACCATGCCAGGTCTAAAATGCCACTCATTTTTATATACATACAACAGTAAGAAGTAGTACTTGATGGACGTCTAGTCAAAACCACCAAATTGGTGATGACATGCAAGTAATTGTGGTCCATGGTATCAATCTGACATATACATTCCCAGAATTGATTCTATGTAAAAGATAATAATCACCTAAAACTTCTTGGTCACAAAAAAAAATTGTGTGGATCCTGAGTTATGATGTATAATATCTTCCCCTTTATATATGTTTAGGAGAAAACAGGCACATGGTTTGCTGAAAACGGTTCAGGTGTGTTGGGCTATTATGACGCATGGATACATGAGTTACCCCGAATTTTGCTGCAATCAATTGATAAAGCACCCTCAGTCACAAAGGTTTGCTATTGGTTTTTGTTATTCACTAAGAATCATTATGCTTGGTAATGATATAAAGTTGCTATACTCATGTTGATCATGTTAAACCTTGTCACTTTTCTACTTTCTGATCATGTGGATTATTTTAGGTTGTTTTGGAGCTGCTTCTAAGAATTGGACAATACTTCCCCACAATGGACTGTGAAAACCTGCGCCCCTTCATAAAGTTATTTGGTGTTGAATGTAATTTCCACTCAACGATCATCAAAGTCTAATTTTATTTATCATTCCTTTTTTAATTTTGAATTGATGTCTTTTACTGACAGCATCATCAGGAGCTGTGGAGCTTGGCCCTTTTGTTAACCTATCTCGTGATTGCCAAGAACTTGCCACGTCATGCCTTTATTACTTTCCCAGTCTGCTTCCTGACATAATCAGGCCATTGGCCTCATGTTGCTTAAGTAAGCTGTTTTGCTTAATCTCTGCTTGATTGTACCCACTACGTTCCAAATTATAAGTCGTTTTGGCTTTTCTAGATACATAGTTTTTGCAATGTATCTAGACATAGCGTATATTTAGGTACATAGCAAATGCTATGCATCTAAAAAAGCCAAAATGACTTATCATTTGGAACGGAGGGAATAGACCACTAAATTTAATTTTCTTGTTGAAAATTCTGGCTAGTCTATAACTTATGAAATTCAGGTGATGCACTGGAACCCCTCATACTGTTCAGGGTCGTTGAGGTCCTACAGTCAACGTACAAGGCTGGTAGTTTACAGATAACAGAGCAACTCAGTTTCTTGTTGCTACTAATGGCAAGATTCAGAGTTCATCCTGGTGATTACTTGAACATCCTTTTCCACTTACTGTTTTTATGCTTTCTGCTAGCAACCATTCAAACTTCGTTCTTAATTGATTGATTACCTTACCTGAACCTATTTATTTTCCTTCAACTGACAGCTGTATTTTACTTTGTTGAACTAGGGGGTTTAGTTACTCCAGGGAATCCTAGTAAGGTCTCAAATTGGGACACTTTCAAGTCGTTGAATCATCTAATCTTAACTTCCCTATCTGAAATGGGTGATGGCTCGCTGGTCCTCGAACTGATGTGGAATAGCTTATCTAATGCCATTGTGAGTTTTCTAAACAGTGGTTCCGTTCCATGTTTTATCACCACAACCATTGAACTCACATGTCATTTGCTTACTGCAGGCTCAAAAACCATCGATGCATAACATGAACGGCTTGTTTAGAATTATTGTTACACTTGATGCAGGAACTAATAAGCTCATGAATGAAGATGCCATAAAGCTTATAGCTGGCTACTTGGTTGATGCTTCTTTGGTGTGTATTTTCCAAATTTTAGAGCTCTGATAGATACTTGGGTGATTTGAGCATTTTTACCCTTATTTTGCTCCAAGTCCAGGAGGACAGGGAGGCATAGTATTTCATTCAAAAACCCAAAAGGGTGGTTATGTTGACACATCACAAGTATAGATCGCAGTTTCACAGATAGTGCATATAAGAGTGAAAAGATCACAAAGATTCTGTTATAACTTCCAATTTGTGCATTACCTAGCAAGTCCCAGGATACAGCGCATTGAACACAAAACACCACTGATTTATTTCATGGAACTGGTTGTAGATGTTTCCGATTGTTTTCTACTGTACATGTTTGGTTTTGAGTAGGAATTTACCTCAACCCCTGTTATGTTTTATCTGCAGGATCTGTCTAAAACCATTGAAGTTGGTTTTCAACCTGATAAGACAAGATTATTTCAGTACTTTATCAAGCCCTGCACCATCATGTTTGACAAGAATGACAAGGTTCTTTGCAGCACATTGGAGATGCTCAAGTCTTTTATAACAGGAGATGATCATCTGCTTTCATCTCTCTCCAACTTGAACTACCCAGGAGAGCTATCATGTCGAGTTTGTGTTGTCACAACCATACTCATCTTCTTATGCAATGACCGGAAACTCCATAGGAATCTTTCTTTTAGCAAATCAGTTATTAAAGGCATCCTGGATTATATAAGGCATCAGCTGGTAAGTGATAGTTAGCAACAACAGAAGCTGTTTTGTTTAATTGTCATATCGTTTGATGGTTTTCAAATTTCATAGTGGTCGAATCACTTTTCAACTTCTTGTTACTTTTGAGGATATCTGAGAAAACAGAAATCATTTTGCTTGTTGATATGCCAAAATTGCCAATTGATCACATGCTTCCTAGCTTAAAAAGAAAAACTCCTTGCTAAACTAAATCGGTTAATTGATTTATCTTGCCCAAATGTAGTTGTGGGAGTTTGGGGCAAAATACTGTTCAGAGTTTATCTAATTGTTTCACTCTATGACAATTCTTGGTTCAGGATTCTAGTGGGCCTAATGTGACATATGAGGAAAAACAGAAGTTAAGATCTGCTTTCGAGCAACTGAAGACCAAATCATTGCAGTTGAACTGCTGGGATAGAAGTGAGCTGGAAGGGCTTTCAATCACAAGATAATGCGAGTGAAGACATGGTTGGGGGTGGGGGTGTATGCCATTTTCCAAAATTGAATCACACTTCCAGAGTTCCAGCATATATATGTCTCCCAGCTGTTACCAAGGTGAGAAGTGCTTACAGATACCAGATAACTCAGTTGTGTACCTAGTCTAAAATGCTTATTTTTAACGTACCCGTAAAGAACAGCTTTAATTTTCCCATATAGTAACACTCAATGAACCTGTTACCACACCCATCAGTTCAACGGTAAGCAGTAGCTCTGAATTCTGAAGCATGGTTCTTTCAGTAGATCTGTAATGATCTTGCCTGTATGTAGTTTGATTACCTGCTCTACATGTTCTTTCAATGACAGCAATCGTATTGTTGCAGGGTGATCTGAAGATGGTTGGTACAGGTTCCTAGAGCCACTAACCAAGAACTGAGCAATCCACTGTTCATATCGCACATTGGGCAATGTGTTGTTTGTTAACCAAATGTAGTCATGGCAACCATTTGTTTTCACAAGTGCCCGAAACGCTAGTCACCAGCCCCAAGTAGACCGAGTCGGAGATCGTTGGCTGTGGTCGCTTCATAGATGGTAGGCGAACCCTGTAGGCCTGTACCACCTTGTAAATGCAGAAATTTTGGTATGACGCTACTTTGGGCATTCAGTCTCATTGGTTACCAGTTAGTTTCCCTGCCGTAGAAGTTTGGGCGCCTTATTGGCCTGTCGTGCATTATTTGACTTGATCCTGTGCCGTGACATCAGTTGCATTGCATCATGAATCCTGGGCAAGGTGCACGCGGTTTATTTCCTCTAGCCAGCCTGCTGATGCCACGTTGCTATGGAAAGGCTGGGCACGGAAGTAACCAGCTCCTGAGGGCAGCAGATGAGATCATGAGACCTTGGGGATCGGCTTATGGATTCAACATCTGAAATCGATGGTTGGGAGACCCAAGGTGGCCATGAGTTCCAATTTCCGAATGCACGGCGCGCTCGTCGTAGGCAGGCGGCGTGCTTGGTACGACGGCTCCTCCGTCTTCATGTCTGCCCGTTTGTTTCTTCGTCTTTTGGGGACGAGGACTCGTGTGGAAGTTGGCAAGTGACGTGCAATAGCACCAACTCCAACTGCAGCCCAGCCATGACCCGTTGAAAGTACGAGACCTCTGCTGCTCGCGACAAGCGAGAGGTAAGCTTAGGCTTTTTGACTCGTCCTGTCACGGCACGCATCTCAAGCCCAACCCAAGCGCCCGGTGCAACAGAGCCCAGAGCAGCTGGGAGTCGCCGCAGCAGCTGTGATTTTCCAGGCATTCTTCTCCCGTCGCCAACCGACGCGCCAGTACGAAAAAAAAGGAGAAGAAATCACGACCTGTGCGACTACGATGCGCGTCCCGTTCATGTCACCGGACGGGTATCAGTGAGAATCATCACTCATCAACCGGCCGGCCGGTCCGGTCGGCATCACAAATTTCAGTGCCAATTTCTCCAAGGTGCCGCCTGCGTGGCGCCTGAACACTCACATTTTCTTTTTGTCAACCAGCTGCAGGCGGCGGGTCTTATTCCTCGCACGAATTGGCGAGCTCGACAACGACCCGAGATCAGTACTAAACACTACAGTACTAGCAGAGCATGTCCTTCGTCGCCAGCCATTGCACGCGTCGCCTAGGACGGGCGCACGGGCTGCTGCTGCGTGATGCAGTGGACGTTGCCGCCCCCCAGCACGATCTCCCGCCCGCCCTCGACCATCACCACCTGCGAGCCAACAAAAGATGACGGGCCTCATCGCGTCATCCGAGCTCAAATTCGAGCGAAACTGCGGTGCTCCGCCCACACCACCACAGGGCACAGAAGCGCCTTGCGTTGCGTCTGGAGGCGGAACGCGCAGTGTAGGTTTACGGCTTACCTCGTGGTCAGGGAACGCCTTCTGTAGGACCGCGTACGCCTCCTTGTCCCACTTGTCGTCGCCGAAAGCAGGCGCCACGACCCCGCCGTTGGCGACGTAGAAGTTCACGTACGAGGCGGCCAGCCTCGTGCCGGGCTCCCTCGCCACGGCGTGCCCCTGAAACCAAACCCCACCCCGCCCAGAGGATTCTCAGTTGTTAGCGACGGCTGGCATCAGCGTTGCTTACAGGAACAGGGTGCGTGTTTAGAGCTGTGATACTGACCGTTGAAAGAACGCCGTCCGCCTCTTCCTCTGTCATGTACAGAGGCCCCGGGACGTGGATCTTCACCACCTCCAGCTGCCGTCCTTTCGCGTCCACCGATTGGGTGAGAACCGACAGCGCCTCGACCGACCGCTCGTACTGGGGGTCCTTCTCGTCGTCCGTCCACGACAAGAGGATCATGCCCGGTTTGATGAAGCAGCACAGGTTGTCAACGTGGCCATTTGTGTCCTCATCACCTGGGAGATGGTCGAAAGCTTGTTTCTCAGTGAGGCAAATGTCTAGATGCGGGAAACAGAAATTTTTGGAGTTGACATCTTTAAGAGTTGAAGGACTTTTCTTGTTTACCGTAAAGCCCGCGAGGTATCCAGATGACTTTTGTGACCCCAAGGAAATCCTTCAGCTCATTCTCTATCTCTAGTTTGGTCATGTTGGGGTTTCTGTTAGGATTCAGCAAGCATTCTTCCGTTGTGATGCACGTACCTGTTGGAATACAACCGTTTGTTAGCAAGACAACAGTAACAGAAATTCAGAAACTATCTGCTGTCGATAAATATATGACCTTCTCCATCCACATGAATGCTTCCACCCTCAAGAACCATTTTGTGCAAAAACCTAGGGATCCTCTCAATCTCGACTATCTGAAATGCATGGATGAAAGAGTGAAGTGAGCTATCAGTACGGAAAATAGCCTATCACAAACATCAATTTGTTCTGCAGCAGGGTTCAGTTGCTTACTTTCTTGGCAATATCGCTGTCAAGACTCCAATCGTCATAGATTCCTGTAGGGCAGAAGTAGGAAAAACACTCACTTTCATGAGAAGAAGGTAACTGACATTGGGCTCATTCATCAACTTGTGAAGTTAAGAAATTCTTATTCTAAAAACAGAGTAATTCTATGCATGCTTTCCTAGAGCAAATTAACCAGACCCACACCTCACAACTACCTTTGGAAATCACTTGCCGGTTGCTACTAAGAATAGTTATTTTGTTAAGTATGGATTAACAATTCGCACCTTTGCATGAACAGGAAGTTATTTTGTGAAAAAAGAAGAGAACTATCATCCGACAAAAAACATAATTGAAATAAACAGTATGAAAAAAGTGCAGAGCAACCATGCATAGTTCAATTTAGTAAAAACATACCTCCCCAGGCATTAAATTGCCAATCAATTCCTGCTATTGTTTGTTTTTCGATTCCTGACTCGACTTTGCGGGTGATAAACTGAAAACCAGGAACACTATAAGCAAACCAAAACATCGGACTGTAAATGACAATAGAAGAAGGCAAAGATTTAAGTCACGCACCGTGGGGCCCATATCACGGAACCAGGAATCATTCATGCTCATCTCAACCACCCTGATGTTCGTCTGATGTTCCATCAGCTTGTGGACATTGGGGTACTGCCAGAGACAAAAATGTGAAACTGAATACTCCATGTATGATAATGAAGCATTCTACAATACATTTGAAAGGAGGCAGATGTGAGGCAATCTGATACCTGCTTGGCACTTGCACATATTGTGACAGGCTCAAACTTTGAAATGGCAATTGCAGCTCTCGCAAATGTCTTTTGAGCTGGACCAGCATTCTCCCGCCAGTTATCTGGACGCTCCTGACATTCAAAAGAAAATTGAAAACGCTTATCATGATAGTGCACTTGAAGATGCTTAAATAAAAGCCTCATGTGCACACTCACATGCATGGACAAAAGTGAGCAGAAATTAGTAGGACCATTTTATAGCTTTCACGATTCTCTTTGCTAAATAAGCATCATATTCAGTTTAGTATATATATTGGCAGGTTGCAGGATCAGCTTATTTATGTATTTTTCATAGATCATCACTGGCATATTACGATAATGGTATATTGCACATCACAGTTGGTGTGCCTACTACCAAGAAAAGAAACCAATCACGTCCTAAGAATCTACAATACTAAACTTTGGATACTCTGTTGATTCATTAATGGCAACTTAGTCAAATACAACATATATGGCTGTTACGGCTCGAGATTCCAACAACAAAATATTCAAGATTCCAACTCCACACGCCTGCACTAATTGATCCGTTGATCCGGCTGCCGAAGCGCTAACTGCTCCCAGCAAAGTGCGAATTGGAGTATACGGCCGTCAGTTTTACAGCAACAAGACACTGACCAATTCGTTTCGCAGTTCAAGAAAGAGAAGCCTACAAGACAGCAGGCTTTAGGACCATACAATTCGCAGAGCACTGCGGCCGCACATGATCGGCCCCGTTCATCCGGAGCCGCATATGATCTGTCCCGTTCATCTGGACTGAACCACTGGTGTATACAGTAGCAAGCTAAAAGGCTAGTTTCTGTCAGACAAGTCTTGGTGGCGCAGCTAGCGTGATGGAAAGCATCATCCTACTTTCATTTTTCTAAAAAGCGGCGTCATATATTCTGGAAAAGGCGAGAGAAATCGCACGCGCAGCGCTCAAGCTTTACACGAAAAGAATTTCATGACTCCTGATTCCTGAACCGCCATCCCACAAACACAAGCTATCGTTTCTCAACCAAAAAAAAGTACTTTCGGGATGAGAATCAGATTCCAGCGTCACACGGATGGCCGGCCGCAAACCCGTAGCACGGAGCGCCGAATGGAGGCACAAAGAACATTGAAGGCGCAACACGAAGGACAACGGCAGATCGGAGGGGAAGAAGCAGGGGAGGGAGGGAGGGAGGGAGGAGTACGTACGGGCCATCCCATCCAGCACTGCTCGTGCGGCTCCCACTCCGCCGGCATCCGGAACCCCATCTTCGCCGGGCGCCCCTCTAGGATCTTCGCCATCATCCCTGCCTCTCTCTCTCTCTCTCTCTCTCTCTCTCTCTCTCTCTCTCGCCAATCGATCTAACCGCGAATCGACGGAGGCGCCTCGACTGATCTGCCTGAGCCCTGAGCTACGGCACCGCGGGCGCGCCGCTTTATATAGAGACGCGGCCTGAGACCGAGGGAGACGAACGGCAGGAGGGGGGAGGAGAGGGCCGTGAAGCACGTGACGGCGTCCGCCTTCGATGGCGCCGAGGCGCTGTGCGCTCTTCTGCTGCGTGCCTGCGTGCCAGCCTCACTGCAGGGGTGGGGCCGACGAGGAGCGCTGGAGACGGGGCAGGTGAATCTCACTGGACGGTGGGACCGGTGCGGCGGAGATGCGCCTGCGCCTGCGAGGGGAGGGCGGAATCTCACTAGGCGTCTAGGCCAGCCCACTGGTACGCGCGCCACGTGGTCACCGGAGGACTCAGGAGTCAGGACCGAGGACCGAGCTAGCTAGCGGCGTTGCCGCTGGCCGGTGCAGGTGCAGCCCTGCCACGAGGCCGCTCGATGACAGGTTTCTCCTGAAAGATCAGGTTTCGCATCGTGAATCATGCAAATCGTATGGGGAGCGTACGAATGGATGCAACGAGGAGAGGCCGATAGGGGACCAGATAAGGGCCGTTCAAAAAATTTATCTCGTACCCTAGATTTTAGTTGGGTGTGAGTGTGACTTTCATATTTATAACAAGCATATGTACTTGCCAGTTGACATGTTTGAAATGGTGATAGGTCAATCCATTCTATTCTCTAGACCAAACAAAAATTTATGGCAAATCTACTGTTGATTCTCCAAGCAATGGAGAACATTCAGTTTGCAGTTGGTTCTCTAACAAGTGCAAGCATGCAATCTTAAGACACATGGGAGAAATTAGAACCATAAAACCACTTGGGCAAACAGAGGTGGAGCTAGAGAAAAATAGAGGGAGGAAATTGTCAGTATTTTACCGCTAAGCCCACCGAGAAATACCCCTGAGGTGGTGAGTTGTAGGTAGGGTATCGCCGAGATCAGGAACTCCAAGGTGCAAGGAACACAAGTTTAGACAGGTTCGAGCCGCCGAGAGCGTAATACTCTACGTTCTGTGTGGTGGTTTGTATCGCGTTAGGCGTTAATCTGGTTGGAGGGGGTCTCTGCCCACCCTTATATAAACAGTTTATAATTTAGGAGAATAGGGTTATATAGAAATCCTACCGGTACGAGAGGGTGCGGCGCTTCATAGTATATGCATGATATTAAAGCAAATATGATAGGAATCTAAAAGTGACAAGGGATTACGAAATTTTTGTGAACATTTCTAACTTTGAGGGGGTGCCAAGCTATGTAGTGGTTCCTTCCACTCCCTCCTAGTTCCTTTTTTGAGGGCACCGCTCCCTCCTAGCTAGGAGGATGACAATCTAGCTTAGGTTTCTATCTCCCCTCGTGAATCATGTAGCCTATGAAAAAAACCATCCAAATGCGATAGGAGAATGTAACAAAGGGTAGGGTGGCCCACGACGGGGACCGGGGACTGCACGTGTTATTCTAGCTCAATTTACACGGTGAAATGCGAGGACAAGGCGCCGCGGAGGATGATCGAATGAATGCGCGGGGCGGGATGGCCATCAAAAGAAACAGAGCTAGCGCACATGTTATTCGAGCTGAATTTGGGCAAGAGAATGCAAGGAGATAAGGGTGAGGTGGTGGATCGAATGGTAGGAGCGGCCCAACGGGCAACGGTGGCGGGACTGGAGAGCCCATGGTGTTTGTAAGTTTGTTCACGATCAACTTATGCAAGCAGACATCAGGGCGACTAGGCCCTGGTTTGGAAGTTTGTGAAGCATATGATTCAGCTTGCGCTATCATTCTGTTTCTTTTCGCGGGCAGTCCTGTTTGGTTCTCGCTCACAGCCTCACTGGGGCACACAAGTAAAACAACCAGCGCATTCCCCGAGAGCATTCATTCTGATGTGCGGAACCCACGACCCAGCAAGATGATCCCTTCTTTTCTGTCCTTTTCAAGAACCTCCTCTTTCTTTCAAAAAAAAAAAAAGATCCCAATCACTCCCCCAACTGTAGCTAAAGTTTGGATAACCCGCTAAACTATGGTTTGGTTCATTTTACCCCTAAACTATGCCATTTGGTTTAAATTACTCCCTAATACAATTTGTCCTTTTCATTTCTCCATGCATAGGTGCAGTTTTAAATTAAAACTTTACAAGATGATAGTACACATCATAACACATGCTAGAAAAAATACATCATAATTTTTTTGATGGGTTAGGCTATTTAATAATAAATTAATCATTGGAGTTCAAAAATTATATGAAAAATAACAATGAAAAAATTATAATTTTTTAATATGCATTGTGATGGCCACTGCTACCCTGCAAAATTTGAAACTAAAACTCAACTTGTGTATGGGGAAAAAAAGATAAATTGTATTATGAGATAAAATGAACTAAATGGCATAGTTTAGGGGGTAAATTGTACCGAGTTATAGTTTAGGAGTTATTCAGACTTTGGCTATACTTGAAGAGAGTAAATTAAACTTTTTTAAAAAAAAGAACCTCCTCTTTTGAGCGGTATGTCGCTGACATGACTCGCAAAAGAAACCGTCCTGTGTGTTGTGCGTGAGATCTTGGAAAATTTCACATGTGAAAAAAGAAATGCCAATTCTTTAGACTAGTTGGGGGTGGACCCAAGCGCGCACATTTGTGTGCTAATGTTAGGGTCATGCATGCGGATGCTATGCGACTTAACGTAGAAGGTCCAGCTACGGTCCGCCACTGCCGCGCCGCCCGGAAGGAGTGGACCCCAGTGAGGGGTGGAAGATGGGGGAGCGGCCGGTGGCGAGTTCGCCGTCGGTGGAGGTGGTGGTCGAGGTGGCGATTAGAGTTACGGTTTCGAGTTTTCTAGGATGGAGACTTCCATGGCTGGCGGTTGTAGAGGGGAGGTCGGGAGCGGTAGCGGGGTTCGGCAGTGATGACGGTTTGACCGGTGATTGAGGTAAGAAGATTGGGATCGAAGGCGGCTACCGCCGCCCTCAGCTGGGACTGTGGATGGAGGAGGAAGAAGATAAAGAAGGCGCCGGCCCACGCACGGCCCACGCGTGGGGAGTCTTATGCGAGGCTGCCGCTCCCAGTCGAATTGCCCCCCATTTCATGTCCATTCCATGCACTCCTGGACTGAGTCCAAACTGTTCTTTCATTCTCACGAGGCGGAGCAGGCCAACCAAGAAAGCCCACGGCCCCAAATTTTCACGACAAAATATCCCCTCGGACATATCCGTGCATCGCCCCTCCCTGAAAGACTCGGACATGACACGTCACGCGCACAGATTGCGGAACCCAATCGAGAATCACCGCACGCCCAGTTCCTCCGCTCGTGTCCTCCCTCCGCGGAGTCATTCCGTCGAGCGCCCCGCGCGCACGCCCTCCCCCGCACCGCCCGCGGCCTTGTCCGATCGAATGCCGTAGGCCCGGAGCGGAAGAGCGCGCGCGGGCGGTGGCTGCCATGGCCTCTCTCCGCCCCATATCCGCCGCGCCCTCCTTCCCGCGCGCTCGCGCCGCCTGCTTCAGGAGCCCCGCCTCCTGGAGCGGCCTCGCCGCGGCCGCGAGGGGCAATGCCTATGGCTGCGGCTGCACGGTTCCACCCGCCGCGGCCGGGGGTCACGCGAGGCTGCGGACGCGGTGGAGGAGCCCCGTGCGCGCCAAGGTCGACGAGGCGGACAAGGACGCGGGCGCGGGGCTGGGGCTCCGCACGCCCGGCCGCAGGAGGAGGCCGCGGCTGCGCCTGCGGCCGCGGCTGCGCCTTATGCTGTGGCGGCTCCGGAGGCTGTCGCCGCGGGACCTCGCGGCCGCGCTGCGGCGCGCCGTCCGCCGCGTGCCTCCCGCGGCCGCGGCGCCGGTCCTCCTGGCGTTCCTCCTGTTCGCCGCGCGGCTCGCGCTACCGAAGAACGTGGCAAAGGAGGTGGCCTACTCGGACCTCGTCGCGGGGCTCCGCGAGGGCGCCGTAGCCGCCGTCGCGTTCGAGGAGGACTCGCGCCGCATCTACTTCAGCAAGAAGGCCGGGGACGCCAGCGGCAGCGACGAAGCGAGCGAGCCCGAGACTGATAGCGCAGCCGCGGCGGCGCCCAAGTGGCCGTACTACGCGCGGAGGGTGCCGCACGACGAGGGGTTCCTGCTCGGGCTTATGCGGGAGGGCGGGGTGGACTACCGGTCGGCGCCGCGGCCTGCGGGGAGGCTGCTGGTGGACATGCTGAGCACGCTGCTCACACTCTGGGTCTCGCTGCTGCCGATGATGTGGTTCATACAGCGGCAGATGTCCGGTGGGGGCAGTGCTGACAAGCGACGCAAGCCGAGGAAGCAGAGGGTGGGGTTTGACGATGTTCAGGGCGTGGATGAAGCGAAGGAGGAGCTTGTGGAGGTAAATGTGGCTTTTGCATTGATTACTCATGAATGTTCTCTGCGATGCTTGATGAATGTGGCAAGACAAAAAAAAATCATTTGGTATTTAGCAGTATAGGCATTTCATCTTTTTTTTAAAAAAAGGCAATAGACATAGGGTTCAAGAGGAACTAAGATGGTACATCCACATTGATATAGCAATTTACGAAGTGTCAATCAAGCTTATTGGACTAGTAATAGGCTTGCTTTTGCTTTGTCTTACAACTGCACACACTGTTTAGTCATCTGCATACATCACAACAGAACTATGCTCCATCTAATTAAGTGATTTTATTTAAAATGGAAATATCAAGTTTGATAATGCCTTCCCTTGCTCTTGCATTATGCATTAATCATATAATGTATGAATTGAAACTTCACCAATAGTCTGTTTCACATTTCTTAGATTCATATAAGATTTTAGGTCATTCATTGTAACACAAACTTAAAGGCTTCATGCATCATTTGTCTCAGTGGTTACTTCCAAGCATTTTTCTCATATTAGGAGAAGCAGCACTTTGGAATTCTAACATTACAATAACATCTTTTAAATTTCATCGAGGGGAAGCATGTTTGCTCTGTAGTTAAGTTTACTATGTGCCTCTTTTAGTAAATCATGCCTTTGCACCATTTTTGTTTGCAAAGTTCATGACGAAAATTGAAAATGTTGGTAGCACTCTTAAAATGAACATAAATGTGATAGCTCCTGGAAGTCTGGGGTTCCAGGACATATATATGCTGTTGAATGATTAATTTGTTCTTCCACCTTGCAATTATATTGGTCTCAAATTATGTCCTTGAGTAAGTATTGAGTGCTGGGTTTTTTTTCAATAACTAGGAAGTGCATTGGTCTGAAGTTGTTTCTTTTTCCATTAGAAGAATTAGTTTTGTATTACATTTTACTGTCTGGATGATGGTCATTAAGAACCTTAGTAAAACATGGCAATTTTCCAATGTAGATAGTGAGCTGTTTGCATGGTTCATTGAACTACAAGAAGCTTGGAGCAAAACTGCCCAGGGGTGTTCTGCTTGTTGGCCCCCCAGGAACTGGGAAGACTCTGCTAGCAAGGGCAGTTGCAGGAGAGGCTGGAATTCCATTTTTCTCTGTTTCTGCTAGTGAGTTTGTTGAAGTTTTCGTTGGAAGAGGTGCTGCTCGGGTCAGGGATTTGTTCAAGGAAGCCAAAGAAGCTGCTCCGTCAATCATTTTTATTGATGAACTTGATGCCGTGGGTGGAAGTAGAGGTAGAAGTTTTAATGATGAGAGGGACCAAACTCTAAACCAGGTGTGGTTTTTGGCACTCTGATGATATTTTATATCCTTGTCTAATGACATCACTCAAAGTATGTTTTCTTGATTTTCTCTATCAACAGCTGCTTACTGAAATGGATGGTTTTGACTCGGACATGAAAGTAATTGTCATGGCAGCTACTAACAGGCCAAAAGCACTGGATGCTGCTCTTTGTCGGCCTGGCCGCTTCTCCAGAAAGGTTGTTGTTGGTGTGCCTGATGTGGAGGGCCGCAAAAAGATCTTGGCTGTTCATCTAAGGGATATTCCTTTGGAAGAGAATCCTGAAATAATTAGTGATCTGGTTGCTAATCTAACCCCAGGACTGGTTGGCGCGGATCTAGCAAACATTGTTAATGAGGCTGCTCTACTAGCTGCACGAAGAGGTAAAGTTAGAAGCACTTATGTAAGATACAGAAAGGTAGATCACATATCATTTGTTGCTCATGCATCAGATATGATGTTGATGCCAGTGAAATTATTTCTAAATTGAATGGTGCTTTGAGTTACATGGTTTAAAACTTACAAGTTTTGGTCCATGATTGAAACCTATTACTGAGATATTTTTCTGACTAATTCTATTGGAAACTGTTACTGGAATAGTCATAATTCCACTTGCTGTTCAATATTTTACTTTTGCACTTTGAAATGAGGATTAGTTTCTGGTTGTTCATTAATCCCAAATGAATGTTTTTTAAGGCAATTGGAGAAAATATGTTAATATGAAATTTATTGGTGTTGATCTGTTCAGGTGGGAATACTGTGTCCCGGGAGGATATTATGGATGCAATCGAGAGGGAGAAATACGGGGTCAATGGTAGACAAGAAATCGATGGTTCTGAAAGGCAAGGTCTCACCAAATTATTTCCATGGCTACCTAAGCCCGGAAATAAACCATCAACCCCTGACGATTTCCGAGGACTGATGGGTTATCAGACATTAAGCTAACTTAGCAGCCTTTAGAAGGTATGTTCAGATTTGAGCCCTTTCTGTGGGTTGATGATTTTTGTCGCTCCTCCCTCCATCCCTCCCTCTAAATTACGCGTCTCGTATTCCTCGTATTCTTGATGTTCCTTAACAGCATCACTTTGAACAAACTGCATTTGAGGAATCAGTGTAAACTGTACTCATATTTTGCTTGACAAAAAGGACATAACATAGTTTGACTTTTACTTGCCTTTCCTGGCAAGGCTAAGCTATCTATCCAGATTTTCCAATAGATCCTTTCAATAGATTTCTAACTTCCCCCTCAGCTTCAGCTTTCGGGCCACCTGATTGGTACATGAAATTGCCCAAAATTATGTAGCATGAAAGACTAAGCACTTGTAAGATCTAGAGCTCAAGATCTGTCATGCACCTTTGGAAGGAAAAATTGTAGCAAGCAGAACTCGGGAATGTCAAGTAATGAGACCAGGATGTTTCCAGGTGTAACCAGGTCCATATTGGGTTCACATTATATAGTTTTGGGACTACCTTGATGACAGAGTACTGAAAAAGTGTAGTACACCGCTCACATTTCTCCAACAACTAGAGAGTTTTCTTTACTAAAAGGAAATGTCAACAACTATAGAGTTGGGCATTCATTGTTAGATCTAATCGATGTCAAATCATCCACTTTTTCATCATGTCTTGATTATTCTTGTGGTTGCTTAAAATGGATCATATAAAGTATGCCATTCATGTTACTGTTGCTATTTTGTGAGGAACACTCCTCTCCTCCCCTCCCCCACACAAGATATTTCATTTTCAATTCTTTTAAGTTTTTGGGCAATTGCAACATTTGGAATTGGTTGCAGGCCTTTTTGCACATGCTTTCTTTTGCTATCTGCAATTTTCGGTACGCAGTAAAGCTATAGAAAAGCATGGCCTTTTGTCTACTGACGTCTTATTTGTCCTTTTGCTTTGTTGTGCAGAATCTGGGAAACTGTTGGCTGTAGTTTTCTTGTATAGCAGCAAATATACATCTCCAAAGAAGGATGTTGCAATCAGTGGTTTTGGGTTCTTTTGAGAAGAAACCTGTTACAAATTACACGAGGATAGCTTGTGAAATACGGAGATAACAAGATCTTTCCTAGCTTAAATCAGTCTTGTGCTCCATAGTTTTGATAGAAACATTGCTCAGGTTTTGTCACAACCTGCACTGTTAATAGAATAGTCAAAATAGCTTTCAGACTAGTGGTGCTCCTGCTTCTGTACACAAATCATCCGCTTGTCTGATTCTTAACAACTAGAAGTCGAGAAATTCTGCTCAATTTGGATCTGCAACGATATATGAGCTTACAAGTGCGCTACTAGAGTTGGATCAGCAACAATGTGCAAGTCTACAAGTGAGAATTGGATCTAAAATGATATGCAAGTGCACAAGTGAGAATTGGATCTGCAACGATCTTTAAGAAGTACATGGCATCATATTCCACGGTTCACATTGATCGAATTTTTTTTTCATGTTAACTTGCATTACTGCTATTCTGTATATTCTCTGAATTACAGTCAAGAACAGAATCTGTAGCTCTGGCAGTTTCAAATGTGAAATCGCTCAATCTGTCAACATGTATGCATCATGGCGGTAGTGTTTGCTGTGCTCATCTATGTTCCATTCTCTAGCATCTGCGTGATCAATAGCCTTCCAGGATGATATTTTGGCCGCAGGTACCCCGTACCCAAGTGCATGACTGAATGGATTCCTTGACAGTTAGTCGGAGATCGACGCGACCTGACTGACCTCGAATAGCCTTGTGCTGTCAGGGAGACGCATATCCTGCGGCGATGCCGACATGACCTTAATAATTGGGAAGCCATGCAAGGGCTGCAGTATCAGGACATGTACCTTGGCAAAGACGAAGCTTCTCCTGCTCTTCCTCAGCAAGGAAAAGGGAGTAAAGGTGGCAGAGCTTTGGCGTTGCAGATTCTGGATGTCACGAACAGGAATGAACTGTATGGCTTGGCTTTGTATGTTGCTTTTTCTGGGCTCTATGCGCTGCTGCTGAGACCTTGTGCTCAGGATCAAATCCCAGGCTCAAAAGAGGAAAAAAAAACAAGGAAACTGATTTGTAGCTTTCACTCTCTTCTTCCCAGTGCATGCATTTATGACTCTAGACTAACCTTACTTCTCCTTCATGACAGAATTCAATGTGCTGCAATTTGGTATGACACTATTCTGCAATAGTTAATTTTCAGATGTGACGCAGGTGCCTCGTGACCACCAAGACTGTTTGAAGCAAGTGCCTGCACATTGTGAACTGCTGCGAGAGAGCCATTTGGCGACAGTTGATGAACTATATGAATATGTTGTTTAATTTTGTGCTGCATGTTCCATCTTTAAATATATGACGTTTAGGACAAACTAACTAATTTAAAAACTGAACTAATTATCATAATAAACGCCGTATATTTACAAAAGGAGGGAGTAATATATTTTGAGTAGCTAGCTAGTCACACCTGCCTGTGAACAAGAGTTGGGAATGGTTGGAGGAATCTTGGTTAGAGGCTTGCAGCAAAATACGTGTACAAATGACAGCAACTCGTCATACATATAGGGAGAACCAATTAATTGAGGACAGATGTAAAGGTGATGAATGACACAGATCAATTGTGCATGCAACCCTAGTTGTATTGTATCCTGCTACGAAATTTGGAATGAAGGATGCTATGATGATGTGACATGACACGATGCTAGCATCAGAGATAAGCGCACTGCATTTTTGCAATTTTCTCATGGAATTAGAAAAATTCAGGTACAGGGCAGCTAGCTGATGAAAACTAGCTATAGATGAGCATACAACATACTCGCTAGGCACAATGCTGAAGGCCTTTATTTGGTTGCTGGCAATGATTGGGAGTCCAGATACCAACAGGCTTAGGTTCGTATTTCTCAATACATAAATATTAAAATTTAATACAAACCGCAGGAAAAATTACATACTGACAGATAACTTTTATCATATACTCTATCCATCCTAAATTATTAGTCGTTTTGACTTTTCTAGATTCATATACTTTACTATGCATCTATATATATATAAAATAAAAATTATGTATCGGGAAAAGTCAAAATGAGTAATAATTTAGAACGGAGGAAGTATACGCTAATTAATTTGATATATGCAATTGGTTGTATCTCCGAGCTAGAGCAAAGCGTATTAAAATATACTGATATGTAACGGCGGCGCGCCAGAGATGAGATCGATGAGAAGGAATAAGAGGATTAAGGAAGAAGACAAGTGAGATGACTGAGAATATTGTAACAGACAAGAAGCGAAAGCAAGAACAAAGTGGTTCACTGATGAGTGACTTTCAGTCGCTAAAGACCTAGAGCTCTGAGCCGAATACTTTCTATGCCGTAGGCTTCTGGTTGAGTTGCTTTCCCGACCAAAAGCTCATTCCACTCCGTGCCCCTGTAAGACGCCTTTTCATTCACCACATCAATCAGAACTACCTGCGTGCGACTACCAATTGGTAACTCATGCATACTAAGCTCATGCATGCACTGGCAATTTACAAGCGTTTAAGCATGTGTGACTTGTTTTTTCCTTTTCATTTCCTCACACTGTCCTTGCGCCGTAATTAGCTCATGGTATATCTTTTATTTTTGCAAGGTAATATATTTTTTTTAACTGTGGTGTATACCAGCACCCGCAAGTCACAAATAACTGTCATTTTGGGTTATGTTCAGTCAACATGTTTAAACTTTGAAATGAATCTCTCTCTGGAAAATTCAAATGAACTTTAATTTTGAATAATAATATGGCTCGTTTTGTCTTCAAAAGTAGTTTTAGAATATTATAACTTTGTTATATTTTGAGTTTAAGTACGTATACATGCAATTTAGTTCTTGTCTCTGACCAAAAATTGCCATGCATTCTTTAAACTATATAATATATTCCCTCCTTCCTTTTATATATGACATTGGATATTTAATCTTGAACTATCCAGCATCTTATATAAAAGGAAGGAGGGAGTACTTGCAAAAATATTTTACTCTTCCAGCATATAATTCAATATCATATATATTTGTGTGCACGATAAGAAAATACAATGTTATATATTTGTGAATAATGTATGAATTCACAGTTAGCTAAAAAAAATGCAAGAATTCACAGTCCACCTCTTCTCGTGACAACACATGTATGGCCCCATAATTTTTGGGTAGGTATCCTTTATATATGCTATTGCACTTCATGCACCAAGAACAACAGGAGTATTTTACACTACTAAAAAACAATTTGTAGCAACATCCCATTTTTTTCAGGGGCAGGTCAAAATGTAACCCGTTCCTACAAAAGGAGCGGAGTTACTGTAGCGGTTGATCCGCCCCTGGAAATGCATCTTTAGGGGCGGGTGCCCTGAAAATGATCCCCAGATTGAGAGATTATGTCTAATAATAATTGAATACAAAACTTATTATCCGAATAACTGATATAACAAAACAAGGATTTGCAGATACAAGTGATTTTAGTGTCTTTACTACCATTCAGTAGTTATGCCAAATAAAAACTATATGCATGCATATTCTTACATTAGGTTCTTGCATGTTTGATAAGAAGAAAACAGAACGCTAACCCCAATCGACAGATTCAAAATGAGAAATGTATTTAAGACGATGTTGAGAGCATCATCTTCATAAGCAAGCACGTAGCTAGTTTGATAAAATACCATAAATTTGCTGGATGTAGCTAGTTTGTGTTTCATTACTTCATCAGTCAAAAATAGGTCACTCATTTGGCATGCAGTACGTCATCTCTCTTGGGTGGTCAAATATATGCGGATTATTTACTGATCTCTGTGAAACCACCTCTTGGTAGGGTAGCCGATCAGAGTGGTGGATAGACACACAATACTACTCGCCAGATCAAGTTGGTGCATTACATTTTACGTACGTATATGCGGTTGCTTTAATTTCAAGTTTTCTTAGTTTTGAGGAGGGTGATGGGGATCGTCGAAGTGCACCTATGAATGCGTGAGTATTGTTTTAGTCCATGGTTGATCGCATAGTGTGTCCGCACGAGTTATCCTTGTAGCCAAACAAAAGTTTTGTTGTCTGAGATTCGGACCTTCAATAATTATGGAGTGCATTCTTTTTTTTTGCATTGTGTACGTGGTTTACTGAAAACAATTAATATTGCAATTATTATAAACCACACAACTTTATGATACATTGATAATTTCTAGAGAGATACACCTCAAATACCACCATACAATATTGTTACTAGTGTACATCATCGATTTATTCTTCACTTATGATCTCATGCATGCATGCCTAGATCTCTCTCTCTCTCTCTCACACACACACACACACACACACATATATTGCTAAATTATTCAGTCGACCACCGAGCACAAATAATTATACGTGACCAATATATATAGCACTACATATATTTAGACGATGATGTGCTTGATCAGTCCTTGATCTATCTAGATTTGGTGTAGATAAACCTCGATCAGCTCGACGTCGAATTATACTGAAGGCACGCATGCATATATGCCCCCCGGGCACGGGCATCTATAAATATTTAGCAGCTAGACGACGAGGCGCCTCTGATGGAAGGTGGCGATGAAGTCGGAGGCCTTCTGGTCGACGTCGCGCTCGCCGACCCACCAGCCGTCGTCCTCGTCGCTGGACCGAACCTTGCGCAGCCTCGCCGGCGGCCCCTCCCAGTCGCTCGCCTCGTCGTCGTCGTCGACGTGGTAGCGCCTCGGCTTGCGTGAGAAGCTGAAGATGCAGAAGAACGACCTCCCTCCCATATACTTGCTCGCCCTGCCTCTTGTCACTAGCTTGCAAATGTTGTTTCACTTTCTAGAAGCTAATTAACTAGTTCAGAGAGGCAAAGAGATGGGGATAGTAGTTGCTCCTGCTGCTTCCTAGTGGTTGGAGCGTTGCTGTCTTAGCTTGTGGTCAAGTGAGTAGAGACCACACACCTCAATTTATAGTGGAAGGGGGCTTGTGCATGGAAGCTATAGCTCAACGAATTAGGGTTCATCATGGGGTCTAGCTAGCTGCTAGCAGCAGATAGATAATAATCAAAGATGCCCGATCGGGGAGATCGAGCATGGACGACCTGGATCGTATTGGTCCGGTAAAGGTCGAGATCCAACGGTTAGGATTGCCTGACATGATAAGATGCTAAAGGGCGGTTGGATGTTCTGTAGCGCATGATATGGTTGATCAAGGCAATCTTTAGACGAAAAAGCAAGCGGCCGGCAAAGCGCGGTTTCGTTTCCATGCCTCAGCTTGGTGGTCATTGCAAGTTACCTCGTTATTTGCTGATTATTAGTTCTGCTAGTTCTTTGAACATATGTAGCTAGTACGGAACTGCTAGCTAGTTCTTTACCTTAAGATTGTAGCTCTTTGTTTAAGGTTTACTGCAAGCTGTTGATCCTCTAATAATTTGACATCCAGTACAATATTTGCTGCACAATTCAGTCCTACATTCTCGATCAGCAGCCGTGCACTGATGCATGGCTAATTGGCATGCCACCACTAATAACATATATAAGATAAGATGTGTGGGATAACCTTCCATTAGCATCCCTGCGTTGTTTACCTCAGTTTTAAACATCTTATGGCTGTCATCGCATTATTAGTCCGAAAAAGCAGGAAAAGGATACTACCACTCAATCATGAGAGACAGCTACCTCCCATTCATTGTTCCAGACCATTTCGTTTGAAAGGGACAACACGTTATTTGGATCCGTATGTACGTACGTATACGTACGCGTACACAATGCCAGGACAGCGATATATGAATAGAAACTGATTTAACAAGATGGAATTGATGCAAACCAGAAGGTTGTAGAACTTGCAACGATCGACGACAATCCTGCTTAACTAGCTAGTTGAAGTAACAAGACTCTCTTCATTCATAGGTCAGCCCGATT
The DNA here is from genome assembly GCF_002211085.1 of Panicum hallii. Taxonomy (NCBI): domain Eukaryota; kingdom Viridiplantae; phylum Streptophyta; class Magnoliopsida; order Poales; family Poaceae; genus Panicum; species Panicum hallii. The sequence continues at coordinate 37,237,221 of NC_038048.1, read as the reverse complement.
TATTTTCTTGTTTAGGCTGCATTCTTTTTCTGCCTCCAAAGTGGCTGACAAGAGACATGTACAGTACAGGGTACAGGACAAAGTTATAATATTAAAAATGAAGGAAAAGGTAATGCTACTATTGCTCGTGTTCTCTTGGGGCTCACGATCGAAGTGGCAAGGAAGCTGGGCAAGCAATACATTATACTACTTAAAGCAAGCAAGAATCAACTACAATTTTGTTTCCAGAAAAAAAGAGGCTTAGATGTGTCCAATGCTTCCTAAAAAAATATGTGTTCAATGATGCTTGCATGATCACTTAAAAAAAAAACTCGGCCAGAAGAAGAAAAACTCCACCACGAGCCAATATATATCTCAAGGAGATGCTCATGCTCGATCACCTTTATCCATAAGCTCATGTAGCAGTAATCGTACATCCTTAAGCCCTAAGCAGTAAGCTCTAAAGCATGATATATTTGCTGCAATCTGCTCTTCAAGGTGCTATGCATCGTGTGTACACGCTATTGGCAGATGCGCTGTTGCATCACGAAAAGCCAGGGGCTGTTGTATTGTCTCTGTCGAGGCCTGCACCATAGACCCTGCGGTGAACACCTGCCTCTCGCTGGATCTGAGGCTTCTAGCGCAATCTGAATTTGCATCTTTCCAGTTGAATAGGGTGTCTGTTGATCGATTGTTGCCTGCCCCTGGTACGGCTCCAGACTTGATCAATTGTTGCCTGGAGGCTGTCTGCAATCCAGCTAAGTTGAAAGGATTATTGTCAGCATGACATGAGATGCGACATAGTGCGTGCGACCTCAGACTGAATGACAGTAGGGACAGTTAAATAACATGATTAAAAAAAAGGTGCCCGAAAAGAAGTAATTCAGAAAGACGTGCTCCGTAAACTTTCAGCTATTTACTAGAAATTTTTCCGCAGAGGAACCAAACTGAGGTTGTTTAATTTATATTACTAAAAACCAATGGCATACTGAAAAAGAAATTCTTTGCAATGACATTTTACTAAAGTACCGACTTTAATATGGCATTTTATAAATTTTTATTCTCCTATATGGGTTACTTAGTTACTGAAGGATTGATAAATCAATGCTGCAAGATTGAAGAAATCTCTTTGTTTTCCCTAAAATAGTAACATTAACTTATGACAAATGAGTACTACCATCTTATTCTCCGAATCAGGCGCAGAAATCACCAGATAGACGACTAAACAGAAAAAGCCTTTGTGGTTGTCAACAAAGATACTGTATGCTAGATTCTCACTACAAGCAAAAAAGGACAAGCAAAGATGCATTCATTTTTAGGAAGAGCCATAGCGGCCATTTGTTCTCTGAACACAATGCGTTCTTTTAAGATTATAATTTACTGGCATAGCTAGGTTTATTAACAAAAATGGGTGTAGTATTATTTGGTGTCAGTCTGGACCCATGAAACCGATGCTCGGGCTCATTATTTAGACCCTTTCTCAAGGCCATTTCAAGCCGTCTTTTACTGTACAGAAAATAGGTTGCTTGAGAATCAGATGCATCCGAACAGGAATTTGCTGGAGAAAGAATCTATCTTAAGAAGCATTCAAAGGTATTATACTGTTGAAACAACAAAGTATCAAATCTTAAAGGTATAGACACTGTTGAAATCGAATGTGAAACGACATGGTATCAAATCTAAAGGCGTATAAGTACAGTTGAAGCAATATTGTATCAAATTCCCCCACCAATAGTGTTCTACTTCAAAGCTGAACAGCAGTAAAAACAACAGCCTGTTGAAAAAGACAAAGGTTGCCTGGAAAGAGCGGGGAGGATACATTAGTGTACAAAACACTTAACGATGGTTAGATGCTTCATGCTTTGTTCCAGTGGTTATTTTTTATTTTAAAAAGGTGCCGTTATTTTTAACCCCTAATTTGGCTCATTTGAAGTCGTCAAAGTAGAGGAGTGTTCCAGTAATCTAGTTGATATTTTAGATTATTCCACTTTGCATAGAATTGTCGCATTTGACATTTGTCTACTGCTCCTTCGCTTGACTCCAAATGCACTGACTAATAGAACGGGTGGAAACTAATTGACCTCCACTAACCCAACAACCCACCAATCCAAGTACATCTATAAATGTACAACCATACTCGACACTGTTGATGTTGGATTCCGGATTTCTGATCCAGACCCAAACCAATTATGGGATACAATATTTTTCCTGCTTTTGGCTTATTCCAAGCCTACACCTTGGCCGGCAATTGCCAGTCACTAACACTACATTGGTAATAACGACTGGGTATAGATTGCGCAGACATTAACTTGCTTGCTTTAATCAGAACAAACACAAGGTTAGTGAGAAGCAATCTCGTGTTCTTCCCACACGCCCATAACCTGAAGGATGCAAAGAGGTTTGTCTCTTTACCTATTTTCTACCATTCCGTTCTGCCTGATCTTTCAAACTTTGAGGTCATCAAATTTATCTGCAGGATATGAAGCGCTGCTAGGATGCCTCTCTGCTGGGGTGATAGTTGGGATCATTGCCGTTCTCTGCCATATTAGGAGAAGAGCAAGCAAGTTTAAACCATCAAGAAAGGATATCGGTAATTTCATTAATTAATTGCAACCCATATACACATAGAAGTTACTGAGCTGATGGTTTTTTACCTACTAATATCAATATGCAATTGCACATGTTTATCTTGCAGAGGTCACATTGGCATCCCTTGAGTATGAGGAGACTACCTGCAAGCCAATGTCTATCAAAGATATATACACAGCAACTGAAAACTTGAGTCCATCAAATGTCATCGGACAGGGTATTGCAGGTAAACATAGTCCATAATAGCCGATTCAAGGTTGTGGTATTTATTACCATCAACCAAACAGAAAGCATATTTCTCATCAATGAGCATGAGATTTAGAAGACAGTAACCATACTGTCTAAAGTATGTTGCTCATGATGGTGTGCAACTTGATCCTCTTGTGGTTCCAGGGAAAGTGTACAGAGGAGTGCTGGCAAATGGCTGGCCTGTTGCAGTGAAGCACATAGTTAAGAATGAGCATGCAGGAACTTTCCTAAGGGAAGTTACAAGCCTGTCACATGTCAGGCACCCGAATCTTGTGTCACTAAGAGGTTACTGTGACGGGCAGGAGGAGTTCTTTCTTGTCTATGAGCTGTGCATCAACGGTAATCTATCAGAATGGCTATTTGGTGAGTAACAAGATTGCCTAAACATTTGACTAGAACTTCAGAAGTATATATTTTCTTTGCTTCAATGAAGAAAAGAATAATTTGATTGCAGGAAAAGATAAGAACCTCTCATGGATTCAGAGGCTTCAGATAGCACTTGGAAGCGCTTGCGGCCTTTGGTTCTTGCACATATATCCTGAAGGCTGCATCGTTCACCGTGACATCAAGGTTTGTTGCATGATCTGAAAGAATTCAGAACATCTATTCATATTCACTCAAAACTCATACTTGCTATGGCAGCCAACCAATATACTTCTTGGGGTTGATATGGAACCCAAGCTGTCCGATTTCGGACTCTCAAGAGTCATTGACTTAGGTGTGTCGCATGTAAGCTCTGAAGTCAGAGGAACCTTTGGCTATGTCGATCCGGAATACCGCCACAACCACAAGGTGAATGCTGCAGGAGATGTATACAGCTTCGGGATGGTGCTCCTGCAGCTCCTGTCAGGAAAACGAGCAATCAACATCATGAATACCGCTATGCCAATGTCACTGGACAAAATGGTAAGATCTAAGCAGTTAGAGTAGGATATTACACTCTGAGATGAAGTATTGATTGAGCCGAATCTGCGTACCTGTCATTCCCAGGCTTCCACACTTATCCAAGATGGCAATGTATTGGACTTTGCTGATCCTAGGTTGAATGGAGAGTACTCAACAGAGGCATTTGATCTTAGTTTGAAGCTTGCTCTGTCATGCACTGGCCACAAGAAGCAGCGGCCATCCATGGAGCAAGTTGTGTCAAGGCTGGAGAAGGCTCTTGAGATCTCCATGAGAGATGATTCGAAGCACAACAGCATTAGCATCATCGAGTCCCTTGCATAGCTACTCTGTGTAATCCTTTAAGCCCCTTGATGTTTAAACATGCTTAAACATTTTTGTGCACTAAAGTGAACAGAATCCAATTGAGTGTTGAGCAATTTACATCAAAATGTTTTAGGACAACCCGATACAATTACTTCACACCTATAAGAGGTAGTTAGAGACCAAAACTAGAGACAGTACTCTAATCTAGACCTACAGTACGATGCAGTCTTGGATATTTAAGCATCTTTTTTTTCACACTATACATAAAAGTATAACTACTGCAGAGGAAAACCAATAAAAAGAGAGAAGCATGATACCTCATAGAAAATACAATGATCCAGATAACAAATGGAAACACTGATAAGTACACAAGCCACAATAATTAGCTTGGCAGACATCATTGCTTTGCAGCATATACCCACCAGTGCTAAATGGTGTCATGGGTGCCTTGAATACCAAACCGTACCATCTATCTCCATGTGACCAATTTAAATGGTGAAATTCTTTTTCAACAGAAGTCAATGTCATCCATAATACAACTTTATTCCATAATAATATATGTTTCCAGCCTAAAGAATTACAGGGCTATGCAAAGGTGCACTAGCAATCACCCAGTTAGTAACTAAATCTAATTACAACATAATGCAGAAATCAGACTGTTACGAAACTTATTTCTGCATATACGGGAATACACAAATTATCGAAGTGGCAGCTCATTCAGTGCATCAGTATAATCCTTTTGGTTCATTGAAAGGACACACAAGCCATGCGGGAGAAAGAGATAAATGGAAAGAAAGATTATCACTCCAAGATCAGCTTCTTCACCTATGGCAGGTTGAGGGGGTTGCCGCAGGTATATCTGACTGGCACACCACATACAGTACAGGGTGGCTATCACCAGGATGAGAAGAAAAGATTGGTTTGATTTTTCTGCTGCAGACTTTCCATTCTTCACTCTGTCAAAACAAGGGGAAAAAATGTTTACAGAACTGCAACAAGGATTTGCAGTTGACATTAATATTTTCAAAAGGGGAAAGGCTTTGCTGCAGGAGTCATGGTCTTGAGGAAACATTGAAAACTAAAGTGAGCATGTAAGCATTTTGTAGCATAATAATCATGCAACATTTGTTGTCCATCAACAAAGATCAGTGTGTACTTTTTTTCTCTAGAATATACAGGAGAACTGTGTATCTTTGCATAAGAAGGAAGAAACACAGGTCCAAAGGGCTGATCACCAGAACATTTAAAGAAAAACCTAAAACAGACAAGTTATACAACAAGCACACATTCCATTAAGAAGAAGGAAAACAAAAGTACAAGGAGAGTTTCGAAGATATGTTGCATTGCCCATTTCCATCCATTACTCTGTGTGTGTGTGCTGTTGTTGGGGGGGGGGGGGGGGGGGCAGCATCGATTTCCATACCAAACATGATGGTGAAAAACACAGATACCAAACTAAAATGTTTTAAATTCTAGAGTTGTATCTAAAAAGTTTTTTCTTTTCTATTTCGATAATGGAGGAAATCATAACTTCTATAGAGAAAAAATTTTAATTACTCGTTTTGTATATAAGGAGCCAAGGTTTTAAATAGCGTTTCTAGCGGAATAGTGGCGAGGCAACAAAATAAGTTGCGCCGTTTATAACAGCATGTCTCACAAAGCCATAACTAATAATTTAGAACTTTGCAAGGAGCCGAATCTAATTTCTGTTTCTGGATTGCGCCAAATAGTTTGTACATTATGACAGAGCACTTAAAAAAGCCATCACCTGTTGATGTACACAAATCCCCCAATGAGGCAAGTGCAAAGAAGTCCTACAACAACCACTGCATCTGGATTGATAGGAGCACGGCCTTTCCACCAACCAGTGCTCAGGATCCAAGTGTACATTGTAGAATGGCCATTCTCCTGCATCAGTACAATATGAACTCAGTTGGGGTAAATGACACAGCTAATTCCAAAGTATCGAGAGGGAGGTTCATTAGTCATCTGAACATATTTGACTTCACATGTAGGAATAGCATGCCAGTTGGTTTAGGCAGATATTTCTAGGAAAAAAGCATTTCTCCAAGCTGTTAAGCACACATCCTTAAAGGTTAGGCACCAATTCTAAGCTAATGCCCCCTCCCGTTCACGAGAAAACATTCCTTGAGGTTGCATGCTCACCTCAAACAAGTGGTCCAGGAAAAAATGAGACAGCGAGCCGGCCGAGATAAGCAAGAAACACTGCCTCTTGTTTAGTGGTACCTGCAACAACACGAAGATTAAACAAATCAGGCACGCAACACTAGATTGATACGGAGGCTTCTGACCCTGGAGCTCCTTAACCCTTTCTGCAACAGAGGATTAGGATAATGCGGCATTGCTAGACTAGACCTGACATAGATACCAATTGGCTCATTATCTAAAAAAAGATACCAATTTGGTAGACGCAGCCGTACGGAACAGTAGATTCAAACAAGGGCCAAGCAAAGCAAAAATAGCAAATCCAGGACCGGGGTTAGAAAAGACTGATGACGAATCAAACATTCCAGCACGCACCCCGGCGGGGGAGTCTAGGACGCCGGCGCGGAGCAGCCGGCGGGAGAGACAGGCGTAGGCCCAGGCGAGCGGGAGGCCGAGGAGGAGCGGGTAGTAGAAGGGGTGGTGCACAGCCGCCATGGCGAGGTCCCCCGCGGCCGACGCGGAGACCGAGGACGGGAGGAAGGAGCAGAGCCACTCGGAGAAGGCGCCGAGGTCCGGGCCGAGGAACGCGTTGGCGGCGTAGACGGCGCAGTGGTGCGGGCCGAAGCGGCGGTTCCCGGGCCCGGCGACCCGCGACAGCGCCGCCCCGCCTGACAGCGCGTACAGCAGGTGCGCCCCGGGCCCCGGCATCCCGCCCTTGGCCGCTGATAGGCTGGCTCGGTGGTGGATCGGTCCGTCGCCGCCGGGCCACCGGGGCGTGGCGGTGGCGCGCGGTGGAGTTTGGTGGGGCGAGAGGAGTCGAGCCGAGTAGGCGGACGAGGACGGGTCGGGGTGCTGGTTTGGTTTTAGTTGGGGCGATCTGGAATTGCTTCGCGTTCCTGCAATCCTGCTCGGTGGGATGAACGCAACTCCCTCGTTTTCCTTCTCAAGCTGTTACTGCCAGGCGCCAACGTAACGGTAAACGGTCAGCGGGTCAGGTGTTCTGACCTGGACACATCCCTGGTCAGCAATGTGTTGAAGGTGTTCTAGACTTGACTTCCTCCGTCTAACCATGAAAGAATGCAACTTTTACTTCCTCAAGAATCAAATAATTTTAACTTTAATCAAATTTATACAAAATATTAGTAATATTTATATTATAAAATAAGTATTATTAGATTAATCGTATAATATATTTTATACTAAATCTATTTTGAGATATAAATGCTAGTAGTTTTTGTAAAAATTTGATTAAATTTAAAATTATTTAATTTCTTAGGATGCGGAAGTTATATTTTTTTTATGAAGGAATGGAGCACGAACGAAGGGAGCAGTAAAAGAGTAGTGGTTGCAGTTCGCCGGCTGCTATACGATCCCCAGGAGGGCAGAAGCCCAAAACACGCCAAAAGAAATGCCAAGCAGTCGTCCCAACGAACCAGCAAATGGGCCCTCGGTTAGTCTTACCTAACAGCTTAGCTAACCTTATCAAAATGTGTCCGTGTCATCTAGGTCTTCAAACTTTTAAAATACCCATTCACGTCCCTAAACTTAGTCATATATATCCAAATCTTCGTAACTTGAGTTAATCCGTGTACGTGGCACGTTGACTGGGCGATGTTCGGTACCTGACACGTGGGACCCGCGTGTCAGCTCCATCTCCTTTCTCTCCCCCGGTGGAAGCTGCTCAAGTTCTTGCTGATGCTATCGAAAACTCCCGTGGGCAACAAGAACAAGGTGCCGAAGCAAAAGAAAATCTAAGCAAATCAAATCCCCAAGTCAAAATCGATGCAACTATTCCACCGCTCTAGCAATCCAATCCCTTTCTGAACTGCTGCTCCTTTTGAGAAGAAGCATCCAATCCACAAGGCCTGCCACAGATCGATTCGATTGGATTCATGCGCCCGCTGGCCGCTGCTCGCTGTTGTTGACGGCTGGGCGCAGACGCGCGCAGCAGTCATCGTCCTCTATGGCGGCGGCAAGGAGCGGAGGCACCGACCCTCCTGGCTCGCAGGGATCGTGCAGCGTGGCCGCCGGAGGAAGGAGGCGGCCACAGGGTCCCCGCCGCAGCGCTCGTGGCGCGGGGTCAGCGACCGGGGGCTCTCCCTAGTGAGGTACGCCGATGGGGACTGCGACGAGAGCGTGTCCCCTGCGGAGTTGCTGTGGCTGCCTTCGCCGTCGTCGACTCGTCGTTGCGCAAGACACCGGTAGGCACCTCCGCGGAGTCCACCCGCCGGATGTCGAGGGAGCTTCGCCCGTCGCCGCTCCACCCGCTCACCTCCAGCGCCTCACTCCACCACTGCCGCTCCTGGAAGCTCGCCGAAGTCGGCCGCTTCATCCGGCGAGAGTGGGGGCGGAGGTAGCGAGGACCGTTCTACGCGCAGACGTCGGGGCCGCCCTCGTACGGGTGCCAGCTGGCGCACCTCATGCTCATGGTCCTCCCCTCGCCGGCGCTGCCTCTGCCATTCACCTCTCACAATCTCGGGGGTGGAGCGGAGGGGCAGGAGCGAGCAGGAGGTGCGGCCAAGAGAGAGGGTGAAGGAGATGCAACTGACATGTGGGTCCGACGTGTCAGGCACATGTCATCGCCAAGTCAAGATGCCACGCACGAAGATTAACTCAAATTACTCAATTAAAAAAATTTAAGCATATAAATATGCATTTTATAAGTTCGAGAACCTAAGATATACCGGCTGTCCATTTTACTCGCTAACCTGCCTAATCATACCTGCCTGGTGCTCCGCATATTCCGTTCAAAGAGTGCCCGAGGTGATGATGGGAGCATGGCTGGCAATTAACAATGCTGGTCGAGCCGGCTAGGTAGCCTCTTGAGCTTTAAATTTCATAGGCTCCCTCCGTTTAAATTTATAATACTTGTTTGGTCCCGTTAGAACAAGCTTTTGATCAAGAATTATGCTGCTAGTGAAATACTAGTATAATTTCGTGACAAGTTAACGTCATTCGGTTCGAATTAAAAAAACACTTGTTTACGGTTATGATTTTGTATTAAACAAATAAAGTAACTGCTAGTAAGTTTGTCCTATGAAAAGTAGGCATTGTAAAAAAAACTTTGACCCCCGTGGGAAGACCGCCCCCACAGCATTATATTAAAAAAAATCTTCTCGTGCAAGGTTAAGAAAATCTTCAAACTTTTGCCCCCACCCGTACACAGTAACCCGTCGCCCGCGAGAAGACCACATCCGGGCATCCACCAACCGCGCTAAAGCCCTTGCGAAGTAGGCATCGTAACAAGACGGTAGGAGCATTTTTATATTCACCCACAGGTAAATATTAAAGTGAAACCTAATAGGATGACACATCATGGATTCCCCAGAGCATTTTTACAATCTTGCACTCGACATTTTTTTTACAACACAAGGCAGTCCATCTTATTAGCTTACGGTCAGAGTCCAGTTAACCACTCACATCGCAATTTCACTTCACCGGCGCAGCGCGCAGCGGCCCTTCCCTCTAGGCGTCGCAGTCCATCGGCACGGCGGCGGCGTCTTCCACCCGCTTGCGGCACCTCCTGGCCGCCTTGATCGCCAGCAGGGTGTCGCAAGCGATCCAGGGGAAGCTCCAGAACCGCTTCTCGCCGCGGCGGCCCGGGTGGTACGTCACGTGGTACCACGCCGACGCCAGCTTCGACGCCTCCTCGTCCCTGTGCGCCCTGAGCCACCCCCTCACCTCCGCGTGCAGCGCGTCGACGGCGGCGATGATCCGGTCCTTCATCTCGAAGTAGCGCTTGTTGTCGCGCCGCAGGTACACGAGCTTGATCCGGATGTTGCCCGTCAGGATCTCGTCCTCGCGCTCCGCCGAGTAGTAGGTCATCAGGGTGCCCAGCCTCTCGGCGTACGCCTCGTAGTGCTCCTCCGCGGCGTCCAGGAAGTCGTGGAACCCGGGGCACTCGAGGTCCGGGTCGTACGCGCAGCTGGGCGGGGCCTCAGGCAAAAGGGCCTCCGCGTTCTCCGCGTGGCGCAGGGCTGCACGGTAGAGCTTGCCGAGGACGCCGTTGGAGATGTACATTGGCTTCTCCCAGCGTTCCAAGAAGTCAGGGAACTCCCGGGGCCTCAGCGCCCGGGGCATCTCGGCTGGAGCACCCGACTTGGCAAAGTCGACCGCCATGGAGTGCAGAGCGGCCAGCTGGAGGCACTCGGGGCTGCGAGCTTTCAGCGGATCACGGTCTGCGTGGATCAAGTGGGCAGTGGAGATAACACCCAGGGCATCATTTATCATGTAACTGACGAAGTGCTTCTGGATTTCCTGCATTTCAGATGTTCTTGTTGTAACATTTCACTCAGGTGAGACTAACCATGCGAGATGGAAAATTTGATAAAAGGGCAGTTGTTTAAATGTGCATGTTGAGTATATACCTGGTTCAAAACATTCAAAAAATTTCTTTTTTTGGTGTATTTTCAAATACGTTGATTACTTCTACATGCCGATGCACATACCATCTTAGTATCATTCTGGATGGATTAGAATTTGAAGGTAGCTGCCAGTTCTATATGCTCGTTACTGCCCTATCAGTGTTAGTGAAGTTAATGCCCTAAATACATAAAGCTTTAGAAACATGAAAAGGTTAATGAGCTCCATCTATATCACTAAAATGCCTCAACCCATCATCTCAAGACAAAAATGCAGCAATATATAAACACTTCAGGAAAATCTGGCATTACCGCATTAGCCAAAGGAAACTTCAGGAAAACAACCACAGTATTACATAATCAAGAAAAATGAGCTAAGAAAAGAGCATATACTCAGGAGTACCTCAAGTGTAACAACATGGTCCATTATGCGTGGCCTTGTTGCAGTATAGTCCATAGGTGCATCTACCTTCTCTGGAATCAGTTTGTCATCCCAAGTAATAAAGAAGAGATCGCCATCCAAATCACCACCCGAGCATTCATTTGGATGAGGCCTAATTAATTTGAAGATTTCAAGTAAGGATAAAGCAAACATTGACAGCATTAATCTAAATGGTTAATTGCCAATTACATAATTGGAAATTAACAGAATATGGGTAACAGTGCTAGCAAAGACCAATGTCTTGATTCAGTAAAGAGACAGGATGCATCACAGCCATGGACAAAGAAATAGAACTCCACAACCTAAGATAGTCATCTTTCAGGTTCAGAATAACATACCTTTCCCCTCTCTGAGGAAATACAACACAATCAATAAGGCCCCTAGCATCCAATCCAGGGTCATATATAGCTTCAAGTACTCTGACATCACCAGGATGGAGACATGGGTTTTTAGAGATTGCAACTTTTCCAACAATTACTGCTGTCTTGCCATCATCGTTACAAAAGAATGGCTGCTCACTGTACTTTTGCTCCTTGCGATTCTTTGTAATTCTGATGTAAACTTGGCCATAGTCTAATTTGCCTGTTTCATCCAAACAACCAATAAGAACACGGCCTTTCTGGACATGAATCTTACACCTGGTTCTTATATCGGTCAGCCTATTAGCCCGATGAGCTTTGAGAATCATTGAAAGGTAGGGCTCCAAACTTGGTTCATAGCCTTGCAGCAGCATCTCAGCTGCTGTCTTGGTATCTGCACCACTAATTTTCCCTAGGACAGACAAAGCCACTTCTTTGTTTGTTAGCATTTCATCTGATTCGTGCATGTCATCTTGTTGCATTGTCAAAAATGCTTCATCCTTTATACCCAATGTTGAAAGAAGAGAGATAATTTCACGATTCACGTAGCATGGCTGAGACTTGCTCCAATTTGTAATGTTCAGCATAGTGCTTTTTGATTCAAACTTCTTCATACTAGGTCGCAGAGAAAGATTGAAAAAGGAAGTAGGGTCAACAGCAATGACTCCTTTATAGCCACCATACCGTATTTGAAAAGCAGAAGGAGGGTTATTAGGGTCTAATCCAATTGTTTTGGCAATTTGTCTGGCAAATCTCGAAGAAATCTTCCCAATACCATCTGAAAATATGTGCTTAGTGCCATCAGTTGTGATTTCAATATCTGGAATTACTTCTACATCGTACGATGAGACTTCAAATGTCTGCCTGGAGGAGCTGAACAGCTGACCCATTCGAGCTGCACATTTGGAGACTGAACGGATATCTTTGAAGTGGCCCATCCACCTTCTTATACTCTCAGCGCTCAAAGAATTATTTGAAGCAAACATCCAAACAGAATTACCACGAAGTTGACTTGCTGAGAAGGCCAAAAATTCATACTTCTTTGGGCCAATGCGAAATCCTTCTTTTAGAATGGAGAGAATTCGATGGTACAAGCCAGTTTTCAAGGGTGTAGAAAAGAAACCTTGTTCAATTCTAGCTGACAATGCATTGGGAGAAAGCTTACTCCAATCTTCATCAACGAACGTAACTCTAGCAAAGTCAGAAGCATACTCAGAATGGTACTTAACCACATAATTTGAAACTTCTTCCTCAGGCCCCAAACAGTATATTTTTGATGGTGTGATGTGAATTCTGTAACATCTCATCAATTTTCCTTCACCTTCACCCTTCTTGGACAGCAAGGTTTTCTTACTAATCTTCATGCTATGAGCCTCATGTCTGATGAATTCCAAAGGTTCAAAGCAGGTAGAGTTTAATTTGCTCATTTTCTCAAATATCCTCCTCAAAGTATCAATTGGTAGATCTTCGAGGACCTTAAACAGATCAGCATTTACATGCCTGGCCACTAACTTCCCCATGTGAACAAGAGAGTTCAGACGAAAAAGAACTTCGTAAGGTACTGAAAAGCCACTTGGGCAATCAACAAGAGGAACTACTTTGGAGGAGGAACCAAACATATCCATCGAAGAAATGGTCAGTTCCCCTAATTCTCCTGAGAAGGGTAAACTTTCAAGAATATCAGACACTGGTGCAGCTTTGCTCAGTTTCAACACAAGTGTGGAACACTCCCCAAAAGAGCTATTAGGTGTAAAATCTAGTGCTCTGACCCATGCAAACTTGGCATCCTCCTTGCATGCATGAAAACGCTCATCTGTGAACCTTGATTTAATTGTAGACCCAGAAATTGTGGTGTGGATTCTTGGTGCATAAGTCAGCTGAAACAAGCATAATATTTATTTATCAAACAAGCTTCAGATCCATTAAAAGGAGGCCCAAATAATATTTGTATCTGAAACAAACTGATAATCTAGAAATATGAGAAGCATTAAATCTATATCCTGCAGATATTATGTATTCACCAGGGCAGCTTAATATTAATAGTAAAGAATGAAGAATATTCATTTGGAAAAGTCTACAAGGGAAAAAAGCTTAAACAGTTCCCCTCCCAATAAAAAATTAAGTGATCGGCTCCAAGAAATACTTGAAATAACACGCAGAGGAAACCCCACTGTGGTTGCACAAATATGAAGTTAATTGTCAGTTTCAAGTAAAATGCATTATCCTGTATGAGGGTTACATTTATTGTGCATATCTCAAGTCTTTGAGCTGTAATTGAAAATTGAAATGGTTAGAATATGCAATAAATGGATCATATGATAACCTAGAATGTGTTTGTTTTGGACGCTGCTACACAATATACACTATAGTGGCCATAGAAGACTGCAAAATCATCCCTTCTGTGCCACGCGAGTCTGTGATGATCTCATTCTTCTAGGATGTTACTAAATTTGAGGTCCAATGTCTGTAGATTCACTTGCTGACTTTCAACAATGTGCATATTGAGCTAATTCTATCACAATCACTCGGTCATTCTCCTGGCTACGGGGTGAAAATAAGGATTGATAACAGTGCATGTCAATCAGATATCTGCATGTAGCATGTCATGTATTAATTCGAAACAAATAATCAGGTCGCACACTCACACTTCAGCTCACATACGGAAGCAACGAAGTTTTGGAACTTTCGCATCTAATAGAACGGTATCATCAGCTCACCAGCAGCAAGATAGCGCCCGCCCCATCAAAGCTGCACCCGAAGCACTCCCTGATGTCCTCGAAGAGAACCTCAAGCTTGTAGCTCCGGGAATCATGTTTCAGGTACAGGTCCACGCGCCGCTTCCCTGGGATGACCTCGGCGCGCACGCCGTCCCAGGTGTAGGCCACCTCCAGCTCGCGCTCGGCTACGCGGTTGCCTATAACGAGGCTCGAGCCGAGGGCGCGGAGGGCGAAATCGGGCGCGCGGGGCAGGAGGTCGACGTGGGCGGGGGAGACAGAGAGGTGGGAGCCGAGGAAGGGAGGAAGGCCGCCGGAGGACGCGAGGTCGATTGCACGGGTGGCTGCGGCGGCGGATTCGAATTGGACGGAGCCGTGGCCGCGGCTGAGCCAGCCGCGGTGGGCGGCGGCGATCTCGCATGCGAATGCCGCGCCGGTGGCGACAGCGGAGTCGAAGAAGGCAAGGAGCTCGGCGGCGATGGCCGAGGGCGGGATGTTGGATACCCGCACCGTGGCCGTGGCGCCCGGCGCGGGAGCCGCCGCCGCCGCCACTAACGTAGACATAGCGGCGGGGGTCAGTGAGGGCCGGGATTCCGGCGATGTCACGGCCGGGGGTTTTTGTGTTGCAGCCTGAAAAGTGAAAAGAGGGGGTTTTGTGGGCAAAAGGGACGGCAAAAGATTCCTCTGAATTTAATCATTCCTATTAGGTCCTGCTTAGTTATTTTACAATGGTAAAAACTAAAGATAGATGTACAAAAATTTATTGTTAGATTACATGAATAATACATTGTGAGTAGAACAAGCCAAATACCACATAAATTATGTCCGAATAAATAAATGCTCATATTCCATTCATGCTGTTCCAAATATATTTTATAGAATGTAAGAGTTATAACTAATTTGTGTGTGGTCAGAATTCACTAGCATGAAAATGAAGTAGAATTTACTATCCATTGGAACTAGAAACTAGAAAGCATCTCTATTTGCTGATTTTAAAAATATTTGTAGATTATATTAGTCAATATAATTATATTTAACTATTAGGTTGATTTTTAGTGCACTCTAGAGAAGAGCTCTAGCACATAGTCCAAAAAAACTTTCTATAAAAAGGTGATGTGGGTCCACATGCATGAGCATGGTACTTTTAAAGAGAGCTTTATTTTCATATAGACTTTCACAAACTAATTTTCCAAAACACTTAAAACATGCTTTCTAAAAAATATGAAAAAAAAATTCTAAAAGCTTTTTAACAAAACTTTGTGGAAAAAATTTCTCATGATTTTTTTAAAAAAATAAAAAGAGAAAAAGCAACTTAAGCTTTGCAACAAGCCTAATCATCATGTGGAATTCTGGCGTTGTGCCATTAGAAACGTCGTAGGTCCGAGAATGCAGAAACAGTCTCATCCCATCCGAGTTAAAACCGTTTCCAAGTATCGCTTCTCTATATTCCTCAACTCCATGGACCCTGAAAGGCTGAAACTTTGTGAGGCTACTCCAGCGGTCCAGCCACTGCCGCCGTGCCAAGCCTCGCCCCTGTCCCTACGTCGCTATGATGCGCTGAGAGCAGAGAGCTGCGTGCCATCCATGAACACCGTCTGCAACGGACTGATGGTAATTGCGGCCATGCCGGCGCTGTATTCTACGGAGTACAGAGTACTACCCTGACTTCAAATCACATTGCTGCCGCTGCCGTGACGACTGAGTCACAATGATGAGTACCAACCCTAGGAGGATCGAGACCATAACACTTGCCGGTGGCCACAAGCAGATGCAGCGCGTGACGCTGAAAGCAGTACAGGCGGTGGGAGACATACTAGCTTGAATCCTTCGTCTGACAAAGTACCTGGTGGATGATAATACCGTCTGGTGGTCCACCGCGGCCTTGCCCGTGCGGCGGCTCCTCGGCCACGGCCAGCGGCGCGTGTGCGCGTTGGCATCCCCGGTGGCCGTGGTGGTCTTGCGCTCGTGCACGCCCGCTCTCTGCGCGTCGCGGCTCGGTGGCGCGGTGCGGTAAGGCTCCGGCCCGGTCTTCGCGTGTAGGAGTACGCGCCAGTGCGCGCGCCCCGGTGGTGGCTGGGTCTGCTGCACGCGCGGCCGTGGGGCGCAGTGTTTCTGTGGTGACCACGCGCTGCGCGCTGCGTGCCCTTGTCGCGGTGACCGCGCTCTGTCCGCGTTCCTAGCGTTCGGCGGTGTCCTCTACTCCTCTTTTGGCCCAGTGCCTAGGCCTCTTCTCTGTGCGATATCTTCTCCGTGTATAACAATCAGTTCTTGCAACATAATCTGGAAGACCTAGAGAAATGGTCTCGCGTTCCAACTCTGTTAAGGCCAGAAAGTCTGAAGCAGCTGATGATAGCATCGAGTGCACAATAAAGTCTGAAGCAACTGATGATAGCATCGAGTGCACAATGAACACGAACAGCTTTATTGACTGGGACTAATTGCAACCTGCAGAGTGCAGACGCACATGATCGCTGCAGCAACATCAACCGGAGACAGTTCAAGGACACGACCCGCCGTAGCTACCACACCAACTCGAACACGGACTCGGACACCACCACCAGCGACATGCACTAGCGTGCTAAACGACTGAATGCGACCGATCGCCGATGCCTCAGCGGGTGGACGACCCCCCGCCGCCTAGTTCTTGAGGAGGTAGTCGTCGAGGTCGTGGAACGTCTTGGTGGCGGTCTCCTTGATGACGTCAGGGTCGGGCACCTGGTCGTTGGCCTTGTCGAACTCCATGGACCAGTTGACGACGGCGCCGGCCTCGCCCTCCTTGGCGGGGGACACCTTGAGCGTGATCTTGAAGTTCTTGTAGAAGTTCACCAGCTCGCCGTCCACCACGCTGTACGCCACCACCTTGTTCTCGTCGTCCGCCAGCTCCAGCTTCTCCTTGGCGAACGTCAGCATCGGCACCCCTGCACCAGCAGCAACATCCCGTCGGCGGCAGGCCTGGAGATCGACACGCACGTCGGAGCTAGGCGTTACGCGATATATACGCACCCTCGGTGTACTTGAGGAGGCGGACGGTGCCGGCAGACTTGCCGTCGCCCTCGACGGTCTCGATGCTCTCGTACTGCTGGGGGAAGATCTTGGGGAACAGCTCCGTGGAGTCGCGCAGCGCCGCCCACAGCTTGTCCGCCGGGGACTTCACCTCCACCACCAGCTCGGCCTTGGACGCCATCCTAGCTAGCTGGCTAGCACCTGAGCTCTGCCTACTCCCGTGCTACGAGCTGTGTAGTGTGGGTGGCGATGCTCTAGCTCGTGGCCTGGAGATTGGCGAGACCTCGGCCCGGCCTTTATATAGAGCTGCTAGCCAACCGAGACACCAGCTCTGACCGTGACTGACTGCTGTTCTTCAGACTTCAGAGCAGCCGCTCGCTGCTACTGCTGCCGGCAATTGAAGGTTTTCCGGCGAGATCCAACCACCTTTCGCAGGCTCGAATTTATAGCGTCCGTCGGTGCAGATCCACGCCGTGCAGCGACTCTGGTTGCCGATTGATGACGGTAACATGCTCGGGCCGTGTTCTCGTTGAACTGCGAGACTTCTTTTTCAGAGGAAATTGAATGGTGAGACCGGCTGGCTGCAATGCAATGCACAGGTTGGATCGGAGTAATTGGAGGAATTCTTTGGTCCGGCCGGAAGAAAACATGGATGAGGCCGGACAGGAATTGAGTGATCTGGTTCGCAGTTGCCAAAAGGGCGCCGGTTTAATTGTTCGGTTTTTGGTTGAAACAGTAAAGCGTCTGCCATGGTTCAGGAGCAGCGGCAAAATTGTCCTCTGATCTGATCAGATCATCAGAATGCAGGGCTTATTCAGACGCGACAAAGGGACAGCGACGGGTGCCAAGCCAACTGCAACGGCGAGCCGTTCAGGGCGTGAGTTATGCGTCCGGCCAAGCCGGAAAAGGTTGTTGATGCAGATTCATTTTGTTGGCAGCTTCGGTGCTCGAGATGAGATTGGTCTGGTGGTCTGAACATCATCAACCGATCGATATGGTTTGTGAAGAGGAAACGTTCGGAGCAAAGAGAGAGGAGGGCCCTTCTGTCCAGCAGACAGGAGCACGAGGCAGCTGCTGACTCCTGGGTTGCTCGTGCTGCTTGCACGGCAGCGCCACGCATCTTCGTGCTCTGGTGTGGCGATTGTGCTGCATATTGCTTCTGCTTCCACAATGTTTTGTTCACGAAGTTATATTTTTTTCTTTTGCATCGCTGCATGTTAACTTATCTCTTTGTCTCAAACCTTACCATGTGACAAAAGGAATCGAGGGTGCGTCTGGCAGCGAAAGAGACATAGTAAGTGGTGTGCATCGACTGAGAGAATTAATATCACAGTCATTTATTTGGTTCATGAAGGGAATATCATATTAAGAGGGGGGGATTTAGACATCTGTTTGGTGTATGAGTTTTGAAATGGGAAATTGCATTATTATAAGTCATGATAAAAGGTAGATATGCATTCAACTTCCACTTGAAGCAAAAATTCGTCAAATTTTCACCCTACTTTGGAAGTGACTGGTGAGAGTTGACCCTTGAGAGTCTAAATTCTCATTTCCCATCCTACCAAAACTCACACTCCTAACAAATAAACAAGAGAGATTTAAGCCTCTATATAACACCCCTCCCTTGCACCAATTATCCCCAACCAAACACATGGTGAGGGATACTAAGAGGAAAGACAAATTAAAAAAAAGGATTGAGAGGGGATTCTTCTTTCCCTTTAGTCCGCCTCATAAAAATTCAAGTTGGAACCACAAATGTCATTGTGACATGCCATAGCTAGCTGTTGTAACAAGATTTATCAAGGGGTTCTATCCATCAACTGATCCCGGACACACATCATCACCATCTTCAACTTCTTGAATACATGCAACTTTTCACCCATTTTAATGCCGGTAATTTTTAGCCCACCTCGCCACACCATCGTCGGGCCACCCTTGATTGTCACCTCTCTATCACCTCGCATTTGGTCTGCCCATTGGGCTAGATGACCTTCTTTTGCCCTCCTGTAGACCCATTGGGAGAGGAGGCCCTCTTGGCAACTCCTAAACTAAAGCATCAACCCTAACGGCCCTCCCCGATCACAACAACAATATTCTAGTCTAACATTCCGAAACTCAATAGATGACATAAAGGAGGGCTGGCATGTGCTAAGAGGAAGAACAGGTTTTATGATGGGGGTAGAGGTCATCCGAATAAAGTTGCGGATTTGACAACGTATATTAACTTCCGAGTTATGGACTCTAATCTCTCGAGTTCATGCATTTCCAATGGTGATTTCTATGTAGCTTCCCAATGCTTGTTAAGCGAGTAGACCCATTTAGCCCGCCGTGTTTTAATACCTTTTTAAAATTTAATTCAACAGTCCACCAAACCGTTATCACATTTCGACACTCAACATTTCTGATAAACTAATTCGATGTTTTACAAGTTTTGATTTATCAACTTACTTCCTGATGTAATTTGAGCCACCCATCTACTATGGCACAAAATTATGTAAGAAAATTTTTCACAAAAGTTGGCATGTGTGATTTCTCGTTCCAGTTTGGGCCAAAGACTATCGTTGCAGGCAACGTATAAAGAGCCCGGCCCAAAGTCTCATCTTTAGGCTAGCGGCACACACATGTCAGTCAGTCGCCCACAAGCCGTTTAAAAGGAAAAGTTTGACGTTTATCCACGTAAGCCGCTTAGGAAATCCAAAAGAAAAAATCGCCCCTCGAGTTCCCGGCCTGCCCCCTTCTGCTCCGCGCTGGCATCGGCATCCCCGATGGCGGCGTCGCCCGCCCTCCTCTCGCTAACTCCCGCCGTCTCCAGGCACGCCCACCTCCTCTTCTCCCGTTGCCCCACGCCGCGCCACATCCGGCTTGCACCTCCGGCCGCCGCCCCCTCCCCTGGCGGCAGCCCGGGCCCCGGCGTCTTCCTATCGCCGCGCGCGCTCTCGCAGCTCGACGAGCTCGCGGCCTTCCGCTACGAGCACGTCTTCCCGCACGGCCTCCTCACCGTGCGCGCCCTCACCCGCGGCCCCGAAGACGACGCCGTGGCCGAGGCGCTCGTCCGCCTCCTGGCCTCCTCGTTCTCCGAGACCGTCCGGTGGGCCCCGGCCCAGCGCTACGCGCAGCTCCTCACGTTCGTCATCCGCAGGTACCTCCACGAGCGCCGCGGGCTCGCGCCGCACGCCGCGGTGCTCGTGGGGTTCTACCGCCCCGCCGACGCGGCCGGCGCCACGGAGGATGACGTAGATGAGGGCAGCGAAGATGGGGCGGGTAAAGATGAAGGGGAGATGGCGTGCACGGCGGAGGTGTCGTTCGACGCGGTGGGCGCGCCCGGGGCCCCGCCCACGCCCACCCCGCCGCTCGACTTCCCGTACATCTGTAACATGACTGTGAAGACGGCATTGAGGAGGTAATTGATAGCATTACGATTTATAGTGCTCTTTACCGGGCAACCAATTTGCCTATTTCTTCTGGAAAATAAGTTTGATGCAAGAGTTGGCTGCAAATGGTGCTTCCTTGTTAGTTGTAACTTCTATAATGTGCTGTAAGAAATATCTTGTCACGCATGACGGAAGCAACAGAAGAAACCTTCTGGTGCATGACGCAGAATGTTTGTATGAGTTAGATAATATGTTGGTTGAAAAATGCCATATCAAGTTGTTTGTTCATCTATGTTTGTTTAATTTTGTCGATTGTAGTACTTTCTAAAGTCTGCCTTGTTTTTCCCCATAGGAGAGGAATCGGAAAACAACTTCTTAAGGCATGTGAGGATTTGGTCATCAAAATGGATGCAAAAAGACGTGTATATCTTCACTGTAGAATTATCGATCAAGTGCCATTCAACATGTACAGGAAATCTGGATATAACATTGTCGAGACTGACAGTATTTTGGTTTGGCTGAGCCTTCAAAAGCGGAAGTATTTGATGAGCAAGGAATTACCCCAAGCTTCAGTTGTTGAGTCTTCAACCAAAGACTTCGATGATAATATTTTGACACGCTAAACGTTCAACAGGATCAACAGGTACACATGAGGTTGAATTTTGTGTATAAATGTACGGTTCTGTTTGTCACATATTTTCACTGGTGTATAGCTTGAGAAAAATCAATTGTCATTCGTTAATTGGCTATCACAAAATTATTTAGTTAAAAATGAGTTGACAATGCTTGTAACGAATGTTGATTCAATAATATAGCCCATACGCTCACTAATCTCATGAGCATGAGTTCACAGTTTAATCGTTTGTAACATATCATGATTCGGTGTTATAGCCCATACAATCAGTGAGTGGAAGTTACTTCACTACATATGGATCGAATTGATGAAAAATTGAATAAGAGTAGGCTAAGTTTTTCATGTTTTCAGAAAATATACTACTCTGCTAATCAGATCATTAAATTATTTAAAAACTTCTGCTACATAACAGAAGGCTTGAGTTTGATGTAAGAAAAGAAATAGAAACCTGTCGTGACCTTTAATTGGCAAAAGGCCTCACTAACATTAGCGAGAAGACCTCCCAGCCGCTAAAAATTAGGCTTGGCTAGTTTAACATGCTAATGTACTTCGATTTGTCATTTTGCATCATTGATGATTCTGCAACTCTTTCCCATATTTCTTAAGCACAGAGAGTAATAGCTCGTTCCACGTATCTATCGGTCCTGGCAAACACCAATGGGAACAGTCACTGTAACCCCTCATCCACTTGTTATTCCAATGGATCCCTGGGTGTGCATCAGGTCTCATAGACATAGCTTCGGTAATATCTAGAATCTCTAGGTTCATCTGTCCCTTGTGTCTGCTTCCATTTTGTGCTCTGTTAGCTTCCTCAACCTGCGCGTTTCTTATTGCCCACTCAACTGTCCTGGTCATTGCTTCTCCTTTTTCCACTGGTTCAGTTCTATTGCAATATCCTCCAGAATTCCAGAAACCATTTTCAAAATGTGCTGGTGTTGCTGTTCTTACTAATGTTAACTGCAGTCCACATTCTTGGCAATTGGTCAAGTTACCAAGGGCCGTTCTAAGCGCCCTCTGAATAGCTGTAATGACATCAATGCTTGTGATGTTATCCTCCGAGCAGTATATGCATCCAATGAGTTTCCCACCTTCATAGAGATAATTCTTCCTGAAGAACCATCGGGAACTCGATATGACTAAAATATTGATCTCATGTAAGTTTGCAGCTAATCTTGCATCAAGTTTATCCAGGTGTATGTCATGCATTTCAACCTCTGTGCCATTGATCTCTCTTTCTGATGCTTCTACAAGAAATTTGGTCCACAGTGCCATGAGTGTAAAATTGTGGGATTTGAAGTGCCAAGTGACAAATTTATCTTTAGTGTCACTATAAACTTTGATTGGAGTTTCCACCTGCAGTGTTTTATAGGGTTTGAGTTAGATTCTCTTATCATAATTTCTGAATTTCACAACAACAGGAGATAAAGTTTGCTACAGATGTAAGGTAAATAAAGTAGAGTTCCTCTGAGAGTTCATTCGATATTTCTTTAGAAAAAAATTGTTCGATATAGATAGCCGATCATAAATTTTCTGCAGCATGAAGGTAAGGTAGCTTATCATGCCCACACTAAATCAATGACACCATGGGAGTTAATGTCATGTGATTTTAGGTTATCACATATGCAAAATCAGGCCTTGAGCCACTTTGGCCTATTAGTATCATCTGGATCGCTCAACTGTATGAATGTGGGCATGAGGATTTGTAAAGATCTGTAGATGTTAGGATTGCCTAATTGATATGATGGAACTGAATTTTCACCCAAATGGCTTTCTTGTGCTTGTTTCCTTAACGTTTCCTAGAAGAAGAGAGGCAAGGAAATCTGTAGCAAACTAGGAAACAGACTGGGGAAACTTTTTATTGAGGGTCCCACTGATAATGTTGTCCAAGAACATTGGGTCTATCATATATACTGTGCAAATCTGTCACTGGTAATAAGGGTACATGTTATATAAAAAACTAAAACATGTTATTAACATCTTGCAGAACTAAAACAAAGGTTACTCACCTGAGACAGTAAACAAAGTAGTGACTCCATCTGGTTCCGTCCAATTGAATCTGCAGCGAACGCCATTGTCTTCCCTCGGACAATATTCAAGAACAGCTGAGGCTCAAACCTTACCATGTCACAACCATGTGGCACCCACTTCCAGTTTACATAATCCATTTGCTTTCCATACTTTCCGCAGTTTTTTGAGTCTGGCATCGTTGGGCATGTAAAGTTGGTATAAATGGGGCCTCTGAAATCCCTGATCCATGAGCCATTGAACAGATTGCAAACTTTGTCTTCATAACCTAAAAAGCAGAGCAAAATTACCTCTTTTACAAAATTCTTTGGCAGAGACGCTGTTTGTGAAACTATAAGGAAACGCTAGTTATTGCCAACCTACTACATTTGATTATCATGCACTGGGTCGAATTTTGGAGGCAAAGGGATCTATTTTACTTTGTTTGTTCATGTTTTTTACCTGCGTTTTTATAATGTCTTGATTTTTTTTCTTTTTGCACATGCCCCATTTTCATCAACTAATCTGAGATGCAGAACATTACAAGGTCCAAATGCCTCTGGAACATTATATACAGATTATCTGGGCAAAAGAAGCCATTTGAATTTGCAGAGATAGCCAGGCTACATATGCTTTTGAAATCACAGGCATTGTAAGCATATTATCTAATCTTTGATAAATCTTAACTCGATGTACAATATTGAGCTGGGATCTCATGCCCAGCTATATCATATTGGAAACGAAGAAAGATCCAGTAAGCTTCAGAAAAAGAAAAGGAAAACGAAAGGGACACTTTTGCATGAAGAAGAAAGAGCAGATAAATATATGCTGGTCAGTAAAGAGCAGATAGATATATGTTGTTCAGTAGAGGCTTACCGATTTTCGTCTCCTGAGGAGAGATGTCTGTTGGCATAGGATAGTGGTAGAAAGTCGCAGGATGATGTGTTGAGAAGAGGAGGACGAATAACCCTGTTGTGAGTACCAGCGCTAGTGTGTTTCTTCCACCAGGAAATACATGGGTGGATGTTCTGATGTGGCTTCGTCCATGGAGATTTGATAGAGATGGGCTTTCCTTGTCCATGGCCATGGTTAAGGGCTAAGGTCCTAGCCTCTAAGTTGCATCATGGTAAAGAAGTCGCTATCTTATTGTAGGTTCTAAACTTGCTGGAGACGTCGGTGATTCTCGACAAATGTGCATTTCTTCATTTATTTTATTTGTTCATGGTAAATAATTCATTGCAAACTTGCTGGGACTCGGAGCCATTGATGCCCCTGGAAACTGTGTCTGCATAGACAAATGTGCATTTCTTCGTTAATTTTCTTCTGTGTCCAAAAATATAATCACTTATAAGTTTGTTCTAAATCAAAATATTCCAAGTTTTATCAATTTTATAAAGAAAACAATTAACATATACCACATCAAAGAATTAAATTGTAAAAGTATATTTTATAATATATCTAATATGGTACTCATCTGATGTCATAAATATTATTATTCATTCTATAAACTTGGTCAAACCTATTATTGTTTGACATAGGAGAAAGTAAGGCAAATATTTACATTTTTTTAAAGCTAAAATATTTACATTTTGTGATGGAAGGGATCCGAGTACATGGTATAGTTTGTCTACCTCCTTTTTATTTTCTCCCTAGAATCAAGGGAGCGGGATGTTTACACCAACTTCAATGGTTACAATAGTTAAACTGTGGACCAGTAGGAATCATTAATCAGATTATTTGGTACTCCTATTTTATTCATTGATGTTTTCAATCTAGGACAGCAAAATCAAAGCGCTGGCTCAGTATAAGTTTCACTTAAAAAGTTAAACTGAGAGTGCATAAGAGCACAGAGTACTCGGTGCCTGCACTAGCTGCTTTCATCAAACCATGACAAACACTACGTTCTGTTTTCCTTCTTCAATGACTAGCTCTCCGTTCTGTTTTTCTTCAGTGCTTGCACTAGCTGGATGCTGGAACCTGGGTGACCCGGGCTAGATGCCCTTGTTTGACAACATCTGCTCAAACTCCTATGCTTTAAGATAGTAGTCAAGTAGCGGTGTAGCATTAGATTTCTTGATTGTCGCAATACTATATGAAATTGCAAGTGTCACACTTGCCCTGTTTCTTCGCTAGATGCCCTTGTCTGATTCAAAAAAAAAAAAGATTGGTCAGACATACGTGTCCCAGAAATTTCCCGCAGATGGGACCAATGACTTCGCAAGGGCGTACGGACCCCGGCCCCGGCTGAGCAATACTCCTATTGCGCAGAACTAATACTCATTCATGGCCTGATCACAGATTACTGTATCTCGAGAATGCAAACACAGACCGGCTTGTGGTCACATCATTGGCACCGGAGCGTGCGGCATGGAGGCGGGGCAACGTTCGAGTTTCCGGCGTGGCCAGACGCGCCGTCGCCGTTGTGTCTGTGAGCCCGCCATGATGATACGGTACTAGTAATAGGTACCTGATACCCGAAACCCGGCGGGTTTTTACTCTATTAGAGTACGGGTACGGACTAATATCTATATATGTGGATTTTTTAATGGGTGATAATCTGTATCCAGCGGGTACGCGGGTGTACCCAGTGGTCACGGGTATAGGATCGTAGCATCCGAACCCGCAAACCCACAGGTTTTTTAAACCCGACATAATATAATTATGGTCCTACAACTTTATTTTGAAACTTTGATATCTAATGTAGTAGTGAACTAGTGGTGCCATGCTAGGGATGGTGGACAGTAACTGGATATTAATCTAGCTATAAACTTGTGATGTCTGATGTGATCAATGGTGTTATGATTTGTGAAACACTCTATCAGTCTTATGGTTGATGATGTTTATCATGTATTATTGCCTCCGTTTTATGTATGTGTCTATTGGCTGATATATCTGAGTGGTTGAGTACTTAACAGATTGGCGGGCACGGGTAGCCGGCGGGTACCCGCCACCCGTGCGGGTACGGATTTGGGACATAATCTGTACCCAGTAGCGGATATGGGTTTCTTAGCGGGTGTATTTTATCCTGACAGGCACGTGTATGGGCAAACAATAGCCAGCGAACGCGTGCCCGATGCCATCTCTATTGGTACATGCATGTAATAAAAGACAAGGTTGATAATGCTTGCAAATTCAAAATTAAAACTAAATCATAGATCCTAAATTCTGCATCTAAATTAAAGTTTGACTGCACCGTTATATTTCTTAGGGCAAGGTCTTCAAAGCAACACCACATGTGTGTTTAGATACTATTTCTTAAGAACAAATGCTTGAACATCAGAAATAAATGATTGTTTCCTATGAATAAATAAATAAACATGTTGCATAAAATAATACTTCCTAATGCAACTCTCGCTTCCCAAGAAGTCAAATAATTTTAAGTTTGATCAAATTTATATAAAAATTCACTAACATTTATATCTTCAAATAGATTTCGTATGAAAATATATTACATGATTAATCTAATGATACATATTCTGTAATCTAAATGTTAATACTATTTTGTATAAATTTGGTCAACTTTAAAATTATTTGACTCATCGAGAAGCGAGAGTTGTATTCTTTTAGGGACGGAGGGAGTAGTATATTATGAACCAAATATTAAATATCATGAATATTTGGTTGTATAGAACAAACAATAAAAAGTGATTATATGAATAAATAATTATATATGATGAATAAAATGTTGATAATCAGGAATACATTATTGTAAAAACAAATAAAATATGAAATATTAGAATCAAATGATTGTATCCAATGAGGATATTCAACATGAGGAACAAATGGTAACCGGGGATAGAAAAGGCTGAAAAGGGGACAGAAATTGCTGGAGATGCCGAACAATTTCTGGTTGGGTTAGACTTGGACCCAGGATGACAATGTTGGCCCATCATAATACAAGGTCAGAGGCAGACGAAAAATGAGCATTCCCGGCCCATCTCTCTCTGGATGGCCCGTTACAGCGCAAACGACGACAGGGGCGCCTGACACTGGGCCCGTCTCCGGCCCCTAAAGATTCCCTCTTTCCACGGGCCACCGGGACCGGTTCTTTGGCACGACCGCATGAGCAGCTAGCTCTAGCTGTTCCCGCTCGAGCCTGCTGTGGACCTGACCCTGAACCTGATCCGACAAAGCCTAGCGACGCGTGGGGAGCTCGTTGGCAGAGCAGGCACCGGGCGGCTCGCTCGCCCACAGGCCACACGACAGCGGGCCGGGGCAGCGCCGAGTGCAGCGCACGCCCTCGGTGGTGGACTGCAGCTCAGCGTCGCAGCGCAAAGCCTACCCACCCCCACCCTCACGGGTCACGCACGGCCTTGCCTAGCCTGACGCCGTGCCGTGCACCGCGCCACCGTGCGTGTGCAAAAGGCCCCAGCGCGGCGCACAGGTCCAACCGTACTGCGGGTGCAGTGGCATTTAAGATCATTTTCGTCGACTACAGTTACAGCATCGTACAGAGGCAGGGAGGCGCCGCACCGGATTGAAGAAGCGGCCGCTCGTCTCAAGACCATCGGGAGAAAAATGGTTCCCGAGTCACGACCCCGAGCAAGCAATGCCATGTGCTTTCCTTGGTGGATTTTTTTTTGGATATATACGAGACGATTTTGAGCCGTCTTTCTTTAAAATCTCTGCAAATTTCATGTTGCTGAGCAAGGGTGTGGCGCCCCGTGATGGGGACAAAGCCCATTTACTCCGCTGTATCAACTGACGCCGGTACTACGTGTCAAGGCGATTGGATGAGGCGTCGCCGGACAAAGCCCATTTACCTGCGCCCTACCCCGGCGCCAACCTGGCGCATTGACCCGCGACCGTGGTCAGTGGACAGTGGTCACACACCCTGACGCGCCCCGTCACGGCATCATCACCTCCACAGCAGCGGCATGCCAGCACACTACACTCCCACAGTCCCACCTCCACTCCGCGTCTACTTAACCATCACTACTGACCAGCCCCGCCAAGCCGCCAAGAAGCAACAGGCTGGAACTGGAAGCCTCTCCACAGCTCTCAAGAAAGCTCTAGTCCAGGCTCCGGCCGGCGTCGATGGCGCCCAGCAAGCTCGCGGTGGCCGTCGCCTTGGTGGCGACTCTCCTCCTGCTCAGCAACAGCAACAGCAAGGTAACCAAATGGATTCAGCTCAAGCATGCATTCTTGCTCCCCTCGCTGGTTTTGCTCTGAGCTCTCCGGGCGTATCTTGGCCAGGCTGCTCCGGGCGGCGGCTACCCGCCGGCGCCTCCCGTCGGGCCTCCGCCGCACCAGATCGTCGACCCCGCCAAAGGTACGCACGCGCCGCTGGCGCACAGTCCTCTCTGCGTTCACGCTGCTTGTTTGTTCTTGGCGTCGCTTCACTCCTGTAACATTTCTATGGTCACAGACTGCGGGGGCGCCTGCGACGTGCGGTGCGGCGCGCAATCGCACAAGAACCGGTGCGCCCGGGCGTGCCTCAAGTGCTGCAGCGTCTGCCGCTGCGTGCCGGCGGGCACGGCCGGCAACCAGGAGACCTGCGGCAAGTGCTACACGGACTGGACCACGCACGGCAACAGGACCAACAAGTGCCCGTGAGAGGCGGCGCACGGCCGGCGGCTGGGGGATGGCCGGCCGGTGCGGCGTGTTCGGTGTTCCCCGGCCGAGAGCAGCCAGAGAGAGGTTGCCGCCGGCGCACTGCTGGCAATCTGGCACCGTGTTTTGTACTGTTTAGATGTAGTCCGTGTGTTCCGTTGTTTCTTTGTTGGGTTCTTTCTGATGTTGATGGGTTGTCTGGTTGTGACTCTGCGTTCCTGTGTAAAAAAGAAAACAGAGTGCGAGGCGTTTCTCTAGCTGTAAAATCCATCTGGGTTGGTTCCATGCACCATTTTTATATTTTGTGTGGTAGTTTACCTGTCTTACTTCTCTTTATTGTTCTGCAAATACCTAGTTCTGCAATGCCAAAGACAGTGTCCTCGCGCGGATTATAATTTTCATACTTGATAAGATTGCGTCTGTAACATTTTACAACGTGCAGGCTTTTTTCTAGTCCATACAATACACTCAATACCTGAACTGGTCCTTGCAGAACTGCTGTGTTAGCACTGTTGGTGTGAATTACTAGCTGTTTGGGCTCCTTGAGGGAGTAAAATCCCAGTTGTCCCAGCAGTAAAACCCTGTTGGCTGCTGCTGCATGCTCGTGAACTCCACCGTCCTGTAGCGCAGCAGCAGCACAGCAGGGTTACCAGAAGTCCAGAACGATGACGATAGTTTATTACTGGAGTAGTGACCAACTGATTTTTTCAAAGAAAAAAAAATAGTGACCAACTGCTGCAGACGCATACGCCAAGCTGTCAAGTGAGATTACGAGAAGCTCCGCCGTGTCTTTTCTTTTCAGAGACAAGGAACATGCACGTAGGTGCGGAAAAATCATGGTGACCAACTCCAGTAAAAGGCATGCGCCGAGGTGCCGGCTCCGTCCGCTCTACCGTCACTGTAGCGGCGCAGCAACCTCCGTCGCCTTGCTCGAGCCGCGCATATCGGCGTGTCCACGGGCCACGGGACACTCGTGGAGATCAGGCTGGCCTGGCACGCCTGGGTACGTACAGCAGGTGCCAGGTGCAGCGCCACCTACCATGCGTGTAAAACAAGCAGTGGCTCATCACTGCGTTTGCACGCAGAGGTTCCGTTTATTTGGTCGTTGGCATGGGGCATTCGAGCTGCCGGTGTCACACGTGGACACGTACGGGCACACGGCGCGGGACGGGAGGGAGGTAGATCCTGAACTCCAAAAGCCCACACGTGTCCGACTTTTTGGGCTCCAAGGCCGAGTTCAAGCCGGATGTCATCAGCCCACAAGCCCGCTGCCGCTCTCCCAAACGGTCCAGCAGCGGGCGAACTGCCCGCGTCGGGCCGCTCAAACGACGACGCGGAACGGCCCTTCACCTCTCCTCGTCCCCGTGCGCGCCCGTGAGGACCAGGAGGTCTGATCCGCCCACGGGCGCAGTTTGGACCCGCGTCTTCGGTGTCCGTGCCATGGCCCGTTAGTTTTTCCTTTTGCCGTTCGGCCGCGTCGCTTCGGCACACCCCAGCCCAGTCCAGAAACACGAGCCCAGAAATCGCTCGTTAATTTTTTTTCCCTGAACCTGCCGCTCGTTAGCTTTGGGCCTGTTTAGATCATTTTGCAAAAATGCAAAAAACCTGTAAACGCAAAGATGTCAAAGAAATCTTACTAATTTGAAGTACTAAATAAAATCTATTTACAAAACTTTTTGCATGGATGGCTTGTAAATCGCGAGACGAATCTAATGAGCCTACTTAATCCATGTTTTTGCAACAGTGATGCTACAGTAACCATCCGCTAATTATTGCTTAATCATGGATTAATTAGCATTATTAGATTCGTCTCGTGATTTACAACCCATCTATGCAAAAAGTTTTGTAAATAGAATTCATTTAGTACTTCAAATTAGTAAGATTCCTTTGATCTAAACAGGCGCTTTGTGTGCTGACTCTGCCAGCCGCGCGTGATGTGCGTACGCACGGGGTTCCGTCAGCTTCCGCTGGTCCCCTGCCAACTTCACCGTCCCGTCGCGTACCGCAATGCGTAGCGTAGGCCTATCCTGCCTGTGGATGTGCGTGCCATGCACCGCCGGCTCGTCGTCGTCGCGAGCTGTGCGTGTATCTATCACCTGCTGGCGGCGTGAGGCGCCCCCCAGCTGCGCAAGGACCGCGACCGATGCGCCCCCCGGCCGGCGGCCCCTCGTCCGCGCATTGTCAGAACCACGCGGATAACGGTAGTGGCATCACGACCAGCAGCCATACTCCAGCGCAGGCGACGTCGCTGTCCAGTTCTTCTCGTCTCGTGGTTGCCATCCCTGGCGCGGCAGGGCTATGGCTCCACGGAAGGCGACTAGGCGAGGTGCTAACGGTATTGGAAACCCAGCTGTAATCTAGCAGGAACGGAGTGGGACGGGCCGCTACGGTTGCGGCCGGAGATGCTTCTGGGTGGACGAAAGCGAGCGCGCGCGTCGTAGTGCGCGCACTATCCGCCGGCGCCGCGTGTCTCGCCGGAAAGATGCGGCGCGGCGGCCGCCCGCTGGTTCCCGCATGCATTTTGCACCGGCCGGTGCTAGATAGCGGGCTAGTGGCTACTGCTGAACTCTTCTTTCTTGCTGCAAACTGCGAAATGGTGCCAAGCGGAGGACCGGCTCCTCCTCGCCTGGTGCGACACACTGACACTACAAGGTATCGTAACAACAGCCTAGCTGCCTTGGTGTCGTAACGGCGAAGGGACCGAGTGCTCGCTGACTGACACGCAGACAAAAACTCGCACGCAGAGATGGCCGCTTTGGACGGGAGCTCCCGAGATAAACCTCCAAGCCATGGTCATGGTCCTCGCTTTCAGTTGGCGTGCTTTCCGCTGGGGGCATGTGCGTGCGCACAGGGCGCCTCCCTCCCGTGCGCGGTGCGACCGGCTGCCGCGGGCCCGCGGCTCGGATGCCTATGGCGCCCGGGCAAAAAGATGTAGCGCGACGTGTGGCCACGGGACACGGTTGGTGCCTTGGAGCCGCGCCGCTTTATTGCTGCCACGGCCCCGGTCCCCTGCTGGTCCTCACGACGATTGGCACGACAGGGGAATTCGGTTCTGCACTAGTGCACTACAGAAAAAGTCCGCTACTGATGCTACCCTGTCGATGCCGTTGCGCTGATGCTGATGCCGGAAATACTCGCCGGGTAAAATTCAGGTAAACTTGCCAAGGCAGTAGGAGAGCGTGTAGACGTGTCAGGCCCTGCGCTTTGCGTCGTCTTTGGGGACGATCTGATGCTCAGATCAGGCGCGGTCCCGCCCCGGATTTTTTAACGTGGATCACAGTGCCAACCAGCATTATCTAGTAATCTAGTAGGACAGTATCTACCGCCGCTGGAGAAAACAAAGGTGAAAACCCAAGACATCCGTCCGCCCCGTCGTCCTGCTCCGCCCGCCTCGAGCTTGCAAACCACCACCGCGTTCCGCCTCCGCACCGCACTCCCCTCCCCCCTTAAACCCCGCCATCAATTCGCTCGCCACTACACCCCAACCCCTCACTCTCTCTCCTTCCACCTCACACTCTCCTCTCCTTCTCTCTCTACCACCTTTTCCCATCCACCGCTCTCTCTCTCTCTCTCTCTGAATCGAGCCAAGAGCACCGTCATCTCTCACCGCCGCCGCCGTTACTCTCTCTATCTCCCTTATCTTTCCGCCATGGGCGCGCCGCTCCGGCGCCGCCTCCTGCTGTCCCTCGCGTTCCTTGCCGCCGCCGCCTGCGCGGCGTCGGCGTCGGCGGCCCCGAGGCTGTCGCCCAACTACTACCGCCAGAGCTGCCCGCGCGTGGAGCGGATCGTGTCGGACGTCATCGCGGCCAAGCAGCGCGCGAACCCGTCCACGGCGGCGGGCACGCTGCGGCTCTTCTTCCACGACTGCTTCGTCAACGGCTGCGACGCCTCGGTGCTCGTCTCGCCGCTCTCCTCCGACGCGTCCCCGGAGCGCGCCGCGGAGATCAACCTCTCCCTCCCGGGGGACGCCTTCGACGCCGTGGACCGCGCCAAGGCGGCGCTCGAGGCCGCCTGCCCCGGCGTGGTCTCCTGCGCCGACATCCTGGCCCTCGCGGCGCGGGACCTCGTGGGCATCCTGGGCGGGCCGCGGTTCCCCGTCGCGCTCGGCCGGCGCGACGCCCGCCGCTCCGACGCCCGCGACGTCGAGGGGAACCTGCCCCGCACCAACATGTCGGCGCGCGCCATGGTGCGGCTTTTCGCGGGCAAGGGCCTCACGCCCCGGGAGATGGTGGCGCTGGCCGGCGCCCACACCGTGGGCTTCTCCCACTGCGGCGAGTTCGCGCACCGCATCTACGGCTACCGCGGCGCCGGCGGGCACGACCCGCGGCTGAGCCCGGAGTTCGCGCGCGCGCTGCAGCGCTCCTGCGCGGGGTACCGGAGCGACCCCACGGTCTCCATCTTCAACGACATCGTGACGCCCCGGGACTTCGACGAGGCCTACTACAAGAACCTGCCCCGCGGGCTGGGGCTGCTCGCCTCCGACGCCGCGCTGTGGGAGTACCCGCCCACCCGGGTGTTCGCGGAGCGGTACGCCGGCAACCGCACCGCCTTCTTCGAGGACTTCGCCGCCGCGATGCAGAGGCTCGGCGCCGTCGGCGTCAAGACCGGGCGCCAGGGCGTCGTCAGGCGCCGCTGCGACGCGCTCGACTGAGAGCTAGCGGACTTGTTGCGCATTCCGTCGGTGGGTTCGAATTCGATAGGATAGGATTCGATCGGGGAAGGAGGAGCTGTTCCCTGAACATGAAAGTTGTGATGAACATTGTGGGGCGTTCGAATTGTGATGAACACTGTGGAGCGTTCGAGTTCTTAACAGGGTGATGAACTAAAGGCAAAGCTAATTCCGAATTTCATAGAGATTGGGTGTCATTTTGAGTTTTGAGTGCAGTACAGATTGGGTGTCATTTTGAGAGCGGCTTGCGATTGTAGAAATTTCCCAATCCAGCGGTGATGTTCTTCGTTTGTTGGTGCTGCACCGTAGGTGTTTTCAGTGCATCATCTCGTTGTCGCTGATGGCAATTTCCCGTGCATCGTTGTCTCGTTGCATCCTTTCTGCCGTCGTCCATGATCGATCTGCCAAAGGCTGGAGAGACGTCCACGTCGATTAACACAATTCTCCAGCCGGTTAACAGTAACTCCTCGTTGACAAGGTCCCAGGTCAGGAAATCAACGTGTCCGTCATAGCTGAGCAGCATCTCAAGCCACGCTGAAGGTCCAAGCAGAAACAAACGGCCTTCAGTAAGTTCAGCGAAGGGATGGCCATGGCCGCACCGCCATGTCGAAGTTGAGCTGCTGGTAGCAGCAGATGGGGAGTCGGCTGTCGGCACATGGAACTGAGAGGCGGCGCTGTTCCATTGGCTGCTACCGCCGTGCTCGTGAGCGGTTTCTGGACGACGCCTCTCCCTCCATGGACGACAGACACCATGGGACGCCCCTCTTAAAGTCGGCCAACCTGGCCGGCCGGTCGCTCTACCACGATCGCTGCCGACCGCCGTGGACAGGCGAGTCCGGCCGGTCCCTGCCGGGCAAAGCGTTTCACTGCGCTTCAATGCTGGGCCCTGAAGGGCACGCGACTGTATCTGCATCCGGGTCGGAGGAAATGACGCTGGCAAATGGCAATCAGCTTGGCTGGGACAGAAAGCATTCAAACAGGCCCTGCATCCACACTGCGATCTGTCAACTAGTCCTAGCTGCTGCTGCGGTTAGCGGGTAGCCCGAGCCGTTGCGTGATGATTAGCCCGAAACGGAACACAGGAGGGCCACTCGCATGGGGCGAGCTAACCACCAGGTCCATCCTGATAAACAGGAAGCAACACAGGAGAGATGGCAAACGACATCAGATCCGGCGCCTTCCATAGGCAAAGATGTCGCTGTGCCATCATCAGGTATTACTAGTTCAGAGATTACCGATTCAGAATAATAGCGGCATAACCGCATTCCTAACCATCATTAAAATACCAGTATACCACCTCACCTCGCAAATGCAGCACCAGTACTTGCAGCAACTAAACAGTAAACTAGCAGCAGTACAGCACAGCTAGCTAAGTCGCACTGTAAGAGAAAAGGGACCAATCGACGGTGAATTCCATCTTGCAGAAGCCGATATCGTGTCCGAGAGTTTTGCCCCCATGCCCTGAGGTGTGAAATCCACTCCACCCCGGAAAACTCTGCCGCCCTGCTGAGCCTTGACAGAAATTCTCAGCTTTTCGAAAGACACAACAGAAAAAACGCACCGTGAAAGCTTGATCTCACCGCCACAGATAGGAACATTCTCATCTTCAGAATCGAGCAGCACGAATTCCTCGTCGATGTCAGCAACGGCCGCGAAACGACCATGGAAACTATCTGGCCCTGGCCCAGAAATGACTTGCACACTGCTTGTAGCTTCCGTAGAGTAAACGATATGGCCGAGCTTGAAGTCCAGCGTGCTAGCCTGCTAGTGTAAGACTTCGTAATCAGAAGCGAAGTCAGTGGGCAATTAGAGAACATGGTGAGACTAGCAGCTAGCAGGCTTAATTCTTTGTCACCGGACTCAGTGGCGCCCCCCTCACATACAACAGAACCCCAAAGACCACAGGACCAGCGAACACAACACCACGCACGGGACCTGTCAGTACTAAATATGGATTCTGCATGCAACATCATTAGAAAAGTAAGTAAACTTAAGTGAAATACGAGGCACACATAGCAACAGGACACTGAAACGGCATAGTGAAAACAAAGTTCATAGCATAAATGATGCAAGGTGCATAGCACATATGATAGGAGACAAATGCTAGCTTAACTCATCAGCGAATAACAAAAGGAAATGGAACTTTTTAGTGCGCGTATCACCAAAACATGTTAAACCATGTTTATTTAGAATATCTGATTTCCCAACTTTGCAAACAACATTGAAACATTTCTCTAGCTAAAATGCAAAGGAAATTGACACGAAACTATCAAGTACAGTGCTGTCAATTCATTGCGGGGCACATGCAAAAAAGCTTAGAATTCATATGGTGACAGAGTCAGGAACAAATTGCAAATCACATGCAATCTTCCAAAGGGCTCCTATACCTGACGCCAGTCATGTACCCCCTATAGCATGAATCTCGTAAGTGTGAGAAGTAGCAAGTTCAAGCAATGTCTCAAATCAACAATTACTAGTCTCATAAGCGTGTGCTGATTTGAATTAGTGATTATAGTTGAGCCTGCTTTGTGCTATGCTACGAGATGTCCATCTATCTCTATGATCAAACCACATGAGTGAATTTTATGATATGCACACCTCATTTGCTCCTTCTCAATTGTTCGTTAGAGTTGTGTGCATGATTATTATGCAAGTAATAGGCATGGCAATTCCACCACACGGGAGTCATGGTGATTTCTACAAAGAATAACATTGCATCAGCCATCATTCTGCACTATTTTAAATCTAAATAAAGACAGTTGATAGAAGAATTAGATGACAAAACTGAGATTATTCATTGAAGAAACTCCATGCGTGCTTCCATGGTAACAATAACTGAGATAAAAGGTGCAGCGCAGGAAAAAAAGCATGGTGGTGAGGGTTTGGCAGTTACCCCTTTCGCGCTTGAAGATAATATTGCGGTTGTGATCTAATAAGTCACGTAGCGCAACCATACCAAACACATCGAGCGGCCACTGTAAACCTCCTGTTAGTTCTGCGACCTTGACAGAAAACACCTGCAGAGTATCGCTCTTACGACCACCATATGGCGCAGGATTAACTGTATACCGCTTGCAAGGGATAGATGCTGCATCGAGTTGTAGGAGATTCCGAATGAGTAAGGATAGTAATTAACATGTAGGTCGAGAACGAGAGTAATTAACGAGTCACTCACTGTTGTCTTCGAAGCGACCATAGCGATTCAGATAGAGCACGTTCCACCTTTCTTCAAACAACCTTGCTTGATAGGCGTAAGGGTCTGTTAGCTCCTCTGGATCCCGATGAAGCTCTTCCTCATCCATCTTCCTCCTATACTCCTCATACCTCTTCAACTGCTTCCGTAACTTTTCCTCCTTCGAGTTCCCCATCGCCGAACCCACCTTCGCGGCGTGCGTGGCCTTCCTTCGTGTTGCCCATCGCCGAATCCACCTTCGTGGCGTGGCCTGGATTGATCGCTGACCACGTGCGCGAGCACTGGATTGATCGCGACGAGGGCAATGGTGATTGGAAATTTGGAAGGGAACGAACGGCCTGCTGTGCGCTGACGAAGAGGGGCAGAGAGGACAGAGGGAGGGGAGCGGCGTCGGGTGCCAGCGAGCACGGGCAGGAGGTAAAATGGAAGGAAACGGGCCGAATGGGCCTATCACGGAAGAAAAGAAAAACGTACGGCCCATGAGTTGGGATATTTGAGCCCAATAGCCGACAGTAGCAGTAGTAAGCACTAAGCATAACAATATAGACTAGGCTATTCTTGTTCATTGATCTAGTTTTGATCCTGCCACATGTACATCACTTGAGATTGAAGGGGCATCAATGTAGACTAGATATTATATTATGAAGTATGAAATGATTCGAGTTACAACAAGTGCCGAACTAAAGCGACAAGAACCAAAGTAATTAGCGTGGCAAGTCAACTCACTGTTCTCATCGAAGCTACCATAGTCTTTCAGATAGATGTCATCCCACCTCTTTCTGAACAACCTAGCTTTCAAAGGCGTTAGGGTCGTCTTCTAGCTTCTCGGGGTCCCAATTACGTTCTTCCTCCTCGTCCTTCTTCCTCTTCCACCGCGTCGTGTTGCTCCAAGAAAAGGAGAACTGTTTCCCACTGCCTTGTGTTTTGTTGGTGCCCTGTAATATCGTTTCGTTTGCTATGCTTGTTGAATGTTGATCGGCGAACTGTTGAACTGCTGCATTGCTCGCTTACAATAAAGTTCAGACTCGCATAATATCCCTGGCTGCCTGCAGTCCTGCCAGTGAAATCATGCTGCAGAAGCAGAACATCTTCGTGTGCTTTCGCTATGCTCTTTCTTGTTGAAACTGGATTTACTAATTACTACCTACCGTGTGTTCATCGAAGCAACGGAGACTGCAAGTCAAGAAGCACTGGACCGCCCTGCACCAACAGATTGAATGGAAAAAAGGCGAAGCGCTGGGACCGATTTCAATGAAACATGTTGCCTCGACGCCTGGATCCATGAATGTATGACTGGGTGTTTCATAGAGCTGGTTCTTGGTCTGCATTGACAGGTGGCGAGAGGATCAGAGCAGAGTAGCTTTCTCCTTTACTCGGAGCTTCAGTTAGGCTGTTCATGTCGCAGGTTGAGGATGGAGGACAGGCCATTCCGCCATTATGATGATGAGAGCAGTCCGCAGGAAGGCGGCTCGCTGCTCGCCTCCCATGGCTTCTTGCCGTCGTCTCCTTCTCCTGTGTCCACGGTGGCGTCAGACTCGCCGTCAGAGCGGTTCCCCCAGTCCCTACCCTTTGAAGGCGGTGGCGGTGGCGATGGCTCGGCCGGGACAACAGTTGGGCGGTGCCGGAAGGAGCTACGCTTGATGCCGACGCCGATGTCGCGATTGATGAGGGGTGGTGGCGTGGCGATGGGGTCTCTGGCAGCAGCGGGGCTTCATCGTCGATTCGTCGTCGTGGCGCCGTCTCTGTTCGCGAAACGGCCATACCGCGATCTGAAGTGCGGAATTGGGGTTATAATGCAAAATAACGGTTATGTAGTCTACAAAATGATTCCATCTAAATTAGGAGGTATATTGTAAAAATCCGGATCGACCGTTTACAGATATACCCCTATTTTGGATCGCGACTATTAACCGTGATCCAAATTAGGGTGTATATTGCAAAGTGTCCCTCTAAAATTTACAAAATCAGCCCTCTTCTTTGGTAATGCGCAGGTCGTTCTCCCCTGCTCCCGGCGTCCGGCAATCCGCCGCCACCCGCGGCCTCCGTGCAGCGCAAGCTCAAGATCCAACCCATCCACCTCCGTGAATCGAATCCTAGGGCCAGATTTTCGCTCTACGGTCCAAATGAAAGGAGGTTCGCCGGTTCTTCCGCCAAAGCTTTGGACACCGGAAGCGTGCTGATTCACCGGCTCCGACGTACGGGGACATTGCCGGTCCTCCTGCAGAACGATATGGATGGGGCTGTCCTCCGATTCCGTCGTGCCGGAGGGGATTGGATAGGAAGCAGAAGAAAGGAGCTGCCATGGCAGCCGGTAGGTGCGGCCTTCCGACGGTCGTGCTCCGTTCCAATGCCTGTAGCCTTTGGACGCGTCCACTAGCTAACCAAGTAACCAGGACGACGAGTAGGCGAAGGGGCACCAGGGCACGACGGCGGTGGCCGGTGGACGGATCGGGGCATCTGCTGCCCGTCCGTGGCTTCGATTTTGGTCCACAGTTGAGCTCCAATATCTTGAAGGCGCGCGGCGGAGTGCAGGACTCCTACGCTAAGAACTAGCGTGCAGTTCCGAGGACGCGACCGCGAGCTTGTCGCCTGGGCAGGACCAGCTTGTACGAGATCCTCGGCCGCGACGGCGGAGGACAGCAGTAGAATTAAGAATCTGCAGTAGATCCCAGGCACCGGTGAACCCCCCTCCAGCGTGGCGGCGTGGGAAGCTGGTCACAGCCGGCAAACTGGGAGAGCGAGGGCGAGGCTGCGGAATGACCTTGTATCTGCTAGTATTACGAAACTAATTAAACGAAAGTTGCTTCAGTCTAAAAAACAAGTGTGTTAAAACCTGTTTTATTCCTAGAACATGCATAGCTTCAGTATGGAATCACTTTAGTGACTGAAGTCTGAAGATGTCATCACAATTCACAAATACAGCCTAGAGCACATATATAACCGCATTGAACTTGTGCTATCACGCTGTTCATTTCGTTTGGCACTTGTTTGCATTGTGATCAGGGAAGGAACACAGGAACTGTGAACTGCACTGGGCAGCCAACTGGTTACAGGCTCCTTCCTGGTTCAAACTGCCTGACGTTGGCTCTGGCACTCTGCCCAAGGCGAAATTTCCGAGGAGAGCTGGGTTCTTGTCTTCTTGAAGCACAATCTCTGGGTCACCCAATATGCCTGCCGTTGGCTCTGCCCGAGCGACAAAATGTTCCCTGGAGGGGAGTTTCCCAGCCAGAATCCTGGAATCCACGAGGGTTTGGCTACATGGGTTCAGGAGGATAGGCCTCTGGAGGAAAGCAACATTGTTCCTTGGTACTTCCTTCATGACAGACCATCATCTTGAACGACGTTACTCTGAAACTGGAACCGTTCATGCAGCTTAAATGTTGCAAAATCTTATAAACTGTGTTCTGCATCTGCAGGTACGTGTTCAGCATCCCAAGGCTGGAAGACCGCCCGGTCATGCCGGTAGAGCGCATCGGCCTCATGCTCATGGCATCGGCTTTTGAGCCTGTCAGCATTTCTGTCACTGGCAGTGAACCAACGGACCTCCCAGCTCGTTGGGATGCCGATTTCAAGAAAGCCGAGTCGCCCAAGGCCATCCAGAACGGCAGTCTCATCTCGAAGCTGTGAGCTTCGCTGTTCCTCCAAATGTCAACCGGCCTGCTGCTGCTCCAACTACTAGTTTATCGTATTGCTCCAGTAAAAAGAACATTGTTCCACCGTCTTGTGGTTTTGTTAGTGCCATATAATATCATTATGTTTGCTATGCTTTGTTGAATGTTGATGGGCGAGCTGTTGCACAATATGTCGCATACAATAAAGTTTGGAGTTGCACAATATTCCTGGATGCCTGCAGCCCTGCGTGCACCAACGAAATCATGATGCAGAAGCAGAACATCTTCGTGTGGTTTTGCAATGCTCTTCTTCGTTGAAACTAGATTTGCTAATTACTGGGCCGTGTTCGTCGAAACAGCTAAAACTGCAAATCAAGAAGCTGCGGACTGCCTTGCATCTTCGCGTACATAGACTGACCTGATCAAACTGGAATTGCGATGCGGACAATTTTAAACAGATCAAGCGGGACGCAAAAGGTGAGAATACATGAGAAATTTCATGAGCCTTTCAAGATTTGACACCCTGACCCATACGCCAGTGACTCAGATTGACCCCACATATCATTGTGATATGAGTGTCAAATCTTGAAAGGCTCCCGAATTGGATCCCAAATATCAAATATCTCGGAATACATGGTTCAACTGATTTGAATGGGGAAAAGATGAAGCGCTGGCACCAATTTCAATCGAACATGTTGCCTCATCATCTGGATCTAAGAATACATGACTCGGTGTTTCATTGTGCTGATTGACAAAAGGCGAGACGACCGGAGCAGAGCTAGCTTTCTCCATCACTAGGAGCTTCGATCAGCCTGTTTATGTCGCAGATCGAGGATCGAGGACAGGCCAATCCGCCAGTGTGATGATGAGAGTCAGTCCGCAGGCAGTCCCTCCGCTCGCCTCCCATGATCTCTCGCGGTCGTCTCTTTCTCCTATGTCCACGATGGCGTCGGTCTCGCCGCGGCGCCGCCAGAGCGGCTCCCCACCCGTTGAAGGCGGTGGCGGTGGCTCGAGCCGGACGATGGTTGGGCAGTGCCAAAGGAGCTACGCTTGCGATGCTGATGTCGATGCTGCGATTGATGGGTGGTGGTGGCGTGGCGATGGGGTCTCCGGCGACCGGCGGCAGCACCTCTTCGTCGCCGCCGTGGCGCTGAATGTATTCGCGAGAGGCCCCTGAATGCGATCCGAATTAGGGGTTATAGTGCAAAATATCAGATCCATCCATTTTACAAAAGACCCTTATTTTGGATCGCGATTATTAATCGCGATCCAAATCAGGAGGCATATTGAAAAAATAGGATTGACATTCTACGCATAAACCCCTAGTTCGGATCGCAACTATTAATCAGGGGTATATTGCAAACTCCCGAATCGGTATTTTACACATATACCCCTATTTAGGATAGCGGTCGAGGAAGTCCTCCACGGTGGGCGGGGACGCGACCGCCGCCGCGTCACTGGAGGCCCTGGCAAGCAGCAGGTGCGCCAGCCTCGCAGGCTCCCTGACCCGGCACCCGCCGCCTTCCCCACGGTGGTAATAATGGCGGATCCAGGCGTCCAGCCTCCGGTTCTCCCCGTCGCACTTGGGGCCGGCCACGCCGACGACCTTGGCCAGGAACCCGTCGGCGCCGCTGCAGTCGCACCCGCCCGTGCCGCCTTCAGCGTCGCACCCGCCGTCGCCGTCGCCGTCCGGTGGCGGTGGCGACAGGCCTAGCAGCGCCATGAGCCGCGCAATGTCCTCCTCGACACCGCCGCCGCCATTGTCGTCGTCGTCGTCCTGCTGGACGCGCGCGTCCTGTTCGGTGAGGGCGGTGAGGAAGTCCAGCGCCGGGCCGCTGCTGTCGCGGCTTGCGGCCACGCTGGGCGGTGCTGGGTCGAGGAGGAGCAGCGGGGACGCGGTCGTCATGGTGTCCGAGAACGGCGCCGGCTCGGGTTGGCATGCCGCCGGCGGCGGTGGCGCCGGGTCCCGCTTCTGCTCCTGATGCTGCTCGGAGGCCAGCCGGTCCTCCACCCGCTGAAGTGAGGCGAAGAAGCCATCGTGGCGGGAGAATGGCTGCCGCCGCATCGTGCCGTCGCCGGGGCCTGGAGCCGGGAGCCGTGCGTGCGGTTGGGTTCCCCGACCGCCAGCGGATCTGGGGTAGGTCTCGGGGACGAAAAGAAATTGGATTGGAATGAATCGTTCGTTCGAACCGCCGCTGGAGTGAACAAACTATGTAGTACCCAGCCAGCAACCTTATCCTTCCACCCCTTCCCCTTTAGCCTCTCGGTCATCTCTCTCTCCCTCTCACTCCACAAACGAGCTCTCGTGGGAGCTGTGGGGGTTGTGCAGCACCTCCGCGCGCGACCATCCTTCAGGCGAGGTCGCCGGTGGCGTACCCCCGCCCTGCACGAGGTCGGCGGCGGCGCCACAGTCCTCCGTATTCGATGAACTCCTCCACAGCTAGCCACGCAAGCGGCAAGCTCTTCGATGGTGGCTGTGAGCTCCTTCGCAGGTCAACCGGATTGTACTGAGGATTTTCGATGTTGCAGTAGCTTGTCTGGCATGTTGCGGCTATTGAGATTCGATGTTTCGTGGTGACGAGCTCAACCCAGGGTGAGCTTTTGATGTTGCAATCGTTAACAGAAAAAATGTTGCGGTGGATGAGTTCTGATGTCGGGGGTGTGATTCGAGATGTTTCATCGTTGATTTCTGATGTTGTGGGGCGTGATTCGAGATGTTTCATCATTTGATTTTTGATGTCTCATAGTTGATTTTCAGATGTTGCTGTAGTACGTTGTGGTGGGTTTTTTCTTCGTTTCCTAATTTTGTTAGATAACACAAGCGTCCCCTGTGAACAAATCACGAGCGCGATTTGGTGGGAACAGACAAGCGGGTCGGTAGGGCCCGGTCAGCCTGCATTTACTGATTTAGGCGTTCAAGTTGACATAAATAGATACTAGTTTCAAAATATAAAAAATCATGCACGTTTATCTGCATAAAGCGAGTCCCAGTAGACACATTGCCCATCAATAATAATAATCGAGCAAGGAACACAGCATAACGTTAGATTTGAACCTGCAGCGGATTATGGATCATTCGATCCTCAATGCTATCATGTATGAAAGATGGCACTGTGATCATGGCCGTTCTAATATACCCCCCACCAAATTCCAGACTGGTAATTATCCGCCTGTTTCAAGCCTGCTACTCTAACAGCTGACAGATAAGACTTTACACGTGTCAACAAAAGCACGAACTTAATCTATCAGCAACAAAAGGGTGAAACTAAGACGACCACTAAAGATATACAAGATCTGCAGTGAGGCATTCTTTAGTTACACCAATAATTTGCAGTTGCCAAACAAATGTTTCCAGTTTCCAAGTCCCAGATCATGCTGCTCATCTTTGCCGTTGCTTCGACTGAGGACCTACTGCAAGGAGAATCTTCTTCCTCGGGCCCTGAGAAAAAAACATCCATCAAAACTGTATCCAACTAGACAAACTAGTACAAACAATTTGTTCGGAAAAAAGCACTAATAACAACAATTCAACAAGACTTTTCAATAAATTGCTGACGATCTATTTATTTAGGGTTAGGTTAAAACCAATCAACTGGGGGATTCAGAGTTGCAACCAAAACACAAAAGAAAACAATGCAGATTAGCATAGAAACACATAACAAAACATGAAAACAGTGGTTTGCATTAAACAATGTTGCAACTGAAGATTATTGGTCCTTGCGGAACAATGTTTAGGGCTCTAAGACAAGACGACAAGTCAAATGGAGAATTTTAGTGATTGGAAGAAAACTTCTGCTTTGCTACATTTCATTTCTGACATGCATTAGGTAGATGTTCAATGTAAACAGGGAGGCCTTTTAAATTCTGGAAGATACTATGCAGGTTCAATTAATAAAAGCATGGGTAACAATTTTCAGCAAAAAACATTCGTAGAATACAGTGTAGCCACTCTTCCCAGCAGTAGTTGGAATCAGGATGCTAGTTAATCTTTGTCGCCAAGTTGCCGCCAAGGCAACAAGGCGCACCCAAGAGGCCAAGACACCACAAGACACTGTATCACCTTAAGAACACTGGTTGGAAATGGTGAGTCTATAAACTGAGGTTGCATCTTTTTCCCCTACGAGAACTGAGACATCAGCCTAGGTTGTGCCACAACTCATTTTTACTGGGAAGGGACAACACAAAGCCCTCTTGTTTGGGAAGGGACAAGGTGCTTGTCTTCTGCCTACTTTTTAGCCATTATATCTACATTATGGCCATGTACGCCAAGTGTATATGCTTGGAATGACAAAAGTATGTAATATAGCATAATATATTTA
This sequence comes from Panicum hallii, assembly GCF_002211085.1. Taxonomy (NCBI): domain Eukaryota; kingdom Viridiplantae; phylum Streptophyta; class Magnoliopsida; order Poales; family Poaceae; genus Panicum; species Panicum hallii. The sequence goes on along the minus strand of NC_038048.1, from coordinate 37,192,796 downwards.
ACATGAGCTCCATTTCTACAAAAAAAAGGTAATCAGTTTCCTTTGCTAACAGAAAAGGTAATCACTTTTTGATAGAAACTTCATGTTTAAGTGAACTTCAGCTAAATCTTTTATTAATAGTCTCTAATTCAATTTAACCGCTATAGCAACAGTACTGAGTAGGAAAAAATTGTAAACTCTGAAGTTTTCATACATTGCACATATGCACACATTTTGGCAAGTCCACATCCTAACAAGTGTTTGCTTTTCCAAAGAGATGCTGATGTGGTGCAGGTTAGCATGGTAAATACCAAAAGGCAGCACAGCTCTAACCTACCATTGGTACCCCCATGTCCTTGAGGTCGCTCTCTCCCATTTGCCTCAATGCAGCCATATCCACCTGCAAACAAGTAAATAGTATGCCCAAAAAAAATGTTGCAGTATCATCACAATAATCACTCCATAAGTTATTAAACATATTGCTTTGCAAACGCATGAATATAATCCCATAAAAGTCTATACATCCTAATAATCTCATAAATTTGAGCCTATGCATCACAATAGTCACATAGAATGAATGGAGTATAAACTTAAAAAACAAACGGTAACAAGTCATGAACTATCCCATTGGAAAACAGGTAAAAAGCAGGAAGCCATGACAATGAATAAATAACAATGCAAGAATAATGATGAGGACCTAAGAACAAAACTGCCAAATGCTATGAACTAACAAGCTTTTTGAAAATGCAAGAGCTCTTCTAGAGAGCACAAGTTCATGATGGACAAAATTGAAACGGAATGCATGAAATTACCCACAAAAAGATATTTAAATAGATTGAACAAGTAATTTAGTAATCGAAGCCTCGAAGGTTACCTCCTCGGCCTGAAAGAGAACAAGATACTTCTCCAGTCCCAGAGAACTCAGCAATTCAGTAACCGTTTGCGGAACTTCTTTCTGCAAAATTCCATAGAGCAATGTCATAACAAGCACAAGCATTAGTAAAGGATTGCATAGACTAATAAAATTCATGTGACTCCATAAAATTCGTTAGTACAATTTTGATAAGGAACTTAGACTCCTAAGTAACCATGGGCAAACTGAACAGAAGTTAAAAGATCACATCCGTTTCAAATGTGTTTTTTCTTTGATAATATAGCAAGTTTCAATAAGCTGTATCAGGAGCATCAATGAATGATCATTTTTCAATGATGTTAGCTTCAGAAGGTTATTGGTGTTCTAAATTCTAAAGAAGGTTGTTGATACTAGCAACAAATAACCACACAAATGAGCAAATATACCACCACTCGACCAGCGCCAGGACCAAGCCAAAGTGCAACAAGGAGCTTATTGGCAAAGATAGATATGTCATAATTTCAATTTCTTGTTTAAATGTTAGTTTCATAATGCCTACAGCATTACAGAACAGATAGCAGATGTGGTTTCGGAAACAATTTGAAAATGGTGGGCGCAAATAAATCAATGAAGTTGGATCTAAAATTTCCTTTCTTTCATCAGAAGTATTGATAAATTCAGGTCCATGACAGGAAGTGAGATACAAACCACAACTGGGGCTGTAGGCATAGCTGCACCAGACGGAGTGATTCCATTAGCTCTCTGTACTGCATCAACAGAAATGGTGGATTTGCCAGAATATGGTTGAGCTCTTGATGTGTCATGAGCATCTCTTGTAATAAAACTCTGAGGTCTTGAGGAACCAACAGATCTAAGGGATGGCATAGACCTAATCTGATCATAAGCTCTTGGTGGAGACGCATCACCCCGAAAACTTGTAAGCCTTTCAGGTGAACTGTGCCTCAAACCATCAGTTGCCCATGAGGAGTAAGGTTTTCTTGAAGAGTCCATCTCATCCACACTTCTTGCAGAAGGAATTCGACTTACAACAGCAGAGGGCCTTGATACTAGGACACCCTCCCTTGAAGAATATCTAGACCTTAACTCTGGGGGCTTGTCTCTCATATCATACCTAGCCCTCGATTCTGGTGCATGGCCTCTTGCATCGTATCTCGACAAATTCTTCTGATTTCGGGAAAGCTTTTCCCGGAGATCCACTCCATTCTGTTCTGCGCCACCATTGCACCTCTGTAACAAGCCTTTCCTCATAAGTTTCAGTCTCAGATCATCCTTGCCAACCTGGCGATCTTCAAATATATTGCAGGCCAATGCAACAACGTAAGTAGTGTTGGACATCTTCAAATCCTAGTGAACGAATACTAGAAGTTAAGGTTTATTATCACCTGAACCATCATCTCCATGTGAGCTATCACTTTCTGTCTGTTGCCTGCAAAGTGAAAGAGCAACCACAATGCTAAGCAATCAATTACGAGTTACAGAAGAACATAGAGTGACCTAAAGTTTGCAGTGATGGAATGTAACAAAAACGACTATAAACGGGACTACATGTACTATGCTCTTTCAAAAGAAATTACAAATATATGCTGTGTGTGTGTGTTTGGCGCGCGGGGGGGGGGGGGGGGGGGGGGGGGGGGGAGGGGTTCGAGGGATGGGGGGATATATAATATGCAGTGTTGGTTAGCGTAATGCATACCCATATCTATAGGTATGCTAATTTGGTAAAATATGGACAAGAGCTAAATTTGGACTTGGGATGATAATAAAGTCAATGCCACACCCGAGAGAACGGTATTCAGTAAATTAATAACATCTGCTTCAGATGATCATCAATAAAGTGGAAAACATATTTGATAGTAATAGCGGTAATCCAAATACATAGGTTACATGATGCACTGGAGTTTACAGTAATACATAAGAAGCATTTAGGCAAGTTTGAGTGACTGAGAGTTTCACATCGTGAAGCTAACACCATAACACACAATCGGGGGCAAAGTACCATGAAGAAACAAACTCTGTCATGTGATGCGCAAAAACTAAGAAATTTGCAGCATTTAAAAACGATAAAAATAGCAGATCCAAGAATCCTTTGAATACCTTTTGTTTCTATGCTGGCTTCCATAAAAATCAGAATCAGTCACATTACTTCCTAACCTCTCCCTCAGAGATCGTTTTTTCCCCGATAATGGCACTTCATCATCATTAATAACATCAGATATATCCCTCCTTTTGACAACCTGTGGTGAAGAAAATAAAGGTCAAGAAGCTAATATCAAAATTTATCAAGAATTGGGAATTCTTAAGATGCAAAATGCAAGTAGGTGATACAGGAGAATTGGCAACGGTCCAGCTAGCATTTCAACTCATGGAAAATCTTAAAAGCTGGTCTTGAATACTTTAACAAGTCCAATATAGCTTAGAAACAATTTATTATACTAGACAACTATAAAATAAAACATAAACATGCATAATAGAAGAGGTAGCGTGAGTGGCTTTACTGAAAAGGATTGAATGATACTAACAGCATAAAAGATCCGGGGCACTTTAGATCTCAATACCTCATCACTAACAGCACAAAAAATTCTGAACACAGAATGTGCATGCAACAGATTGGTAATCTTCAATGTAACCAACAGGTACAAATAAACAGTACTGGAAGGGGCATGCCCTAAACAAAGCTTGCAAGAGAACATCCATTACACAAGCTTCTGTAGTTTTCCCCAAGTCAAAATATTTTGCTCTCATTCAAGTGCTACACATAATACCAGTCCCCTCTTATTTCTCTCCAAGCATGCTGAAGAGACAAGCAAATAATACAACTGCAGTAGATCCAGAGATTCCTCTGCTAAACTCCACAGCATTAGAACAACCATGCAGGTATAGCTTGTGTCAGCTCACACACCCTAATAGTCAAACCTGAAGCTATTAAGTTGTCGGTCACCCACAAATCAAGCCACCTTCACAAGATGACACCAGCATCCCTTGAGCATGGCAAGCTTTTGTACCCTCGGCAGATAACAACCGATTCCAACAACATACATGGAAAATTCGACACGCCAAATCGCGTATCATCCCTCAAACTAATGCCCGACATCCCCGACGCTAGATTCGATGTTTAGCCAATAGCTACTCAGACCTCCACCAGATCATTCTGCCCCCTCTCCTCCTCTGCTCCGTTTCTAATCAACACCGTGAACGACGGCGAATCCCTAGCGGAGAATGACGACAGAGACGGCTCACCTGACCGCTGCGGCCGAGGGTGATGGTGACCTGGTGCCTCGAGGACGCCGACGACGAGGCCATCTCCGCCGCAGCCCACGCGCAGCGGACTCCCGCCCGAAGCCTAGGATGGCGAGGGGCGCGGCCGCTTCCGGGAAGGGGCCAAGTGGCGGTTAGGGTTTCGGGGAATGGGAGAGATTGGGGCGTGGGAGGAGATGGAGTTTACCGGCGCTTGGGACGGGAGGGGGAGAGGCTCCCTTTGCCTTTGGTGGCGCTGCGCACATAGGCGCAGGTGCGTGCGGGCCTTTTGCGCTTTTCGACCGCATTTTTTAATTTTTTATTTTTACTCGATTTGTTTTGCCATTTTTTTACAGTTTTGCGTTACTGGGGGATGTGGGAAGCGATTTGCTCGTGGGCAGGTTGTGCGTGAATCTAACGGTCTTTTTGTTTCGTGAGAACGAGATGAGATGATTAGTGGTGAACCCTGCAACTTTGATGAGTTTGGACGTCTCTGCTCTGCAATTCTACATACAGTGATAACCAATAATTAGATATTGAAATTTAGTGGATGGTGAGATCCACCGGTAAAGATAATTGAGATTGAGGGTAGTCTTTTACTATGGAGATCGTTGGTATCAAATTCAAGATAAGCTAAAAGTTTTTCATGTCAAAACGTCAATAGGTTATTGGTGGTTAGAGCATCTCCGGCGGTCCTCCAATAAATATCTTCCAATAATATATTATTGGAACATCTCAATAGCAATTTTATTAGTTATTGAGGGAAATAATTTTACAATTCACCAATAATCTCATTCCAATATAATTAGAAAGAGCCAAAATTCTCCATTTTTGAGGGGAGTTGGGGTAAAATACTGGAACAACCCAAGAATTATTGGGGAAAGGGAGAGATATTGGGAAACTGCTGGAGCATAACTTTCCCCTGATATTGACAGTTTATTAAGGAAAGAAAGACCACTAGAGATACTCTTATAACTTTCTTTTGTTTGTAAATGTAATAAGGCACTTGGAAAAAGCTAATTAATCTATTCTTGAATTAGTTAGTTTGTTCTATTCACCAAATGTTTAGAAATCCTTAGTGTCGTATCTTTGAAAATGTATGTAGTACTTTACAAAGTATAACAAGACAGTGTGGTAAAATTAGAACTAAACAAATCTGAATGAGTTTAAGGGAAAAAATATATGTAGCGGAATTAGAATACGCTCAAATTTTTCAAAAATAATTACAAAGTAGTCTTTATCTATGGTTTAAGTATTGTAACACATTTCTAGGTTTTTCCATAAGAGTCAAATTATGGTTTTAGTGCTCCATTCCGAGGTTTTAGCAAAATCTCAAAGAGCATAATTAATATTAGAAAACATTGAAAAACATAAATTATCTAGAGACTTATTTCATATATCTCTTTTGTCACAGGAGCTCAGGTTAACGCCATTACCGATGCATCGTTTAGCTAGGCTAACAAGATGTTAAGGCAATATTATATCTATTTAAATTATAACTTATTTTAATTTATCCTAAATCAATTTTTTTTTAACTTTAATCAAATTTATAGAAAAAATCAACATCCACCGTATCCAATTAGTTGTATCAGGTCATCATAAAATATGTCTTGACATTTTTTAGTATCTCGAGGCACCGGACAACTTTAATCTTGAGTAGATATTATTATATTTTTCTAGCAATTTGATCAAAGCTAGATTAGTTTAACCTAGGATAAATTAGAGTAAAATATCTTTGTAACTGGCATCTAGAACCCCACGGCATGACCTCAAACACGCCAACTCTTTTCTATGCGCCCTAGAACTTTTCTTTGAAGCTGTACGCAGGCGAACTCTTTCTTTTTTCTTTTTGAATCGGGTATGGAGTGGCACACGATAACATGAACTCTTGATCATGCAACACGAGGATTTATACGCGTCATTCGACAACACGTATCTCGAGGCACCGGTCATCCCCTTGCTCCGTCTCCTCCCTCCTCTCGACGCCTTATCCTCCCTCGAGCCCGCCACGGGCCACGGGCAGTTAAACCCGTCTTCTCCCTCCATTCCCAAGTCCCAACCCACCATTCCCACGCAAACAAATGCTCCTCACATTCTCCCCGCACCCTTCCCCTCTTCTCCTCTCCCTCCCCGCCACTTCCGCCTCCAAACCCCGCGCCCGCCTCAGTCCTGTCCACGCCTCCGCCTCCGCGTCCCCCTCGCCGGAGCTCCTCGGCAAGTCGGCGCTCCGCCGCATCTCCGACAAGCTCCGCAGCCTCGGCTACCTCGAGACCGGCTCCGAGATCCCCGCTCCGGCCCCGGACACGAGCGGGGACGCCCCCTCCGCCGGCGAGATCTTCGTGCCCACCCCGGCACAGCTCCCGCGCCACCGCGTCGGCTCCACCCTAGACCCGAGCTGGGCCACTGCCGATGGCGAGGCCGGCTCCGCTGCGCGGCGGCAGCGGAGGGGGCGCGGGAGGGATGCTGCTTCGGCGCCGCCGTCCGCGGCGGAGCTGGCGCTGCCGCGGAACGAGCTGCGGCGGCTGCAGGGGATCGGGATCAAGGTGAGGAAGAGGCTCAAAGTCGGGAAGGCGGGCATCACGGAGGGGATAGTGAACGGGATACACGAGCGCTGGCGGAACACGGAGGTCGTTAAGATCAGGTTCGAGGACGTCTGGGCTATGAACATGAGGCGCACGCACGAGATGCTCGAGGTGAGTGCTCCCTGTAATGTTTGTTCTTCTGGCTGTGCATGTCCAACTACAAAATTGGCATCCGGAATCATGTCATTATCTTCCTGGGGTAACACGCTTAGTAAAATAGGGTGTTGCTTGATATTATGGTGCTTGGTTATGTTAAACGCCACTGTAAGTTTCTTTTCCCGAGTTGATAGGATAATTGAGTTTTCAGTATATGATCACAAAATCTTGGTGTGAAGCTGTCAGTAAGAAGAAATGAGCAGAATATCTGGTTAAAATACTGTTGATGACTTTCAAGTTATATGATAAGGATGTACTAGTGTATTAGCATTCAGAAAACTATAGCATCGTTGAAGTAGATTTCATTTCAAGTTCAATTGGACAAATGAAACATAGGAGAGAAATAGTGCATAGTTAGAACCAACTATCTTGGCTTGCATTTGACAGTTCAACATGCTCTGTTTCCTTTTGGTGATAGAGGAAAACTGGAGGCTTAGTCATTTGGAGATCTGGGAGTATAATCATATTATATAGAGGAACCGACTATAAGTATCCTTACTTCCATCACAGAGAAAGGATGGATGGTCTTCTTGACAAAGAATCATCAGAGCAGAGCAGCTCTGAGGATGAGGATGAACATCTTGGTATAGGATCAGTGGCGCTGAGTAGCAGTGGGGAGGAGGATGAGAATACTTTTCAACATGATAGCAGTTATGAAAGTAGTGAGAATCCTGTTATAGCATGTGCAGAACAGAGGAGTGCAGGAGAGGGAAAGAACCATACCATAGGAGATTTGAGCCAGAGCTTAAGCAGAGAGAAATATACAACTCGTCCAATATTATCTACCAAACGGCTTGTTTTTGGTACACATGAGGGAAATTTGGACACTAGAACTGGAGCTCCAAATCAACAGCACGCAAGATTGCACGTAAATACTCATGCTGATCATGGTGGTAACGTTGGTCCTGGAGATCGGTCATCCTTAGTGGCTGGTGTTGGTTCTCAAAATAAGTTTCGATTACAGTTGCCTGGGGAGGTCAAACTTGCAGAGGAAGCTGATAAATTACTGGATGGGTTGGGGCCAAGGTTTTCTGGTTGGTGGGGGTATGATCCCCTTCCAGTGGATGCTGATTTATTACCAGCTATTGTGCCAGGATACCGTAGGCCTTTTCGCCTTCTTCCTTCTGGTGTGCCACCTAAGCTAACAGACAGGGAAATGACTATCCTTAGGAGACTAGCTCATCCCTTGCCCTTCCACTATGCACTTGGTAATGTTTGGTACTTTGCTTTTTCCTCTTGTCTTTGACAATATTGATAAGGATTGCTGGTATTAGTTTTCTTGTGTCCACTTTCCAGGAAGAAGCAGTAACCTTCAAGGATTGGCTGCATCCATGATCAAGCTATGGGAAAGATGCGAGGTAGCAAAGATTGCAATCAAGAGAGATGCAAACAACACTGATAGTGAACTCATCACTGAAGAATTAAAGGTAGGTAGGTACTAATCGAGTCATTGCCCAATGCCCAGTCATACAGTACATTTTTTGTGTGCTCCTGCAATGTTCTGGCAAAACTGGCATAGAGTTTGACTTGGGTCACATATCATCAGATATGGGGATGTAGAGTGTTGCATATGCTTCTTACTTTGCTTTTTGTGCATTTGTTCATCACCTCCATATATGATCAGAAATCAGAAAGATATATGCTAGTCTCTGGTGTTATCCTAATTTACGTGAAACTTCCAGCTTTCATTATTTTTTCAGTGTACTTACATTATCCATTCCCAAAATTTGAATGGTAAATTCCACCTTTTGTATAAATGTTCCAGGGATTGACAGGTGGAACCCTATTATCAAGGGATAAGGAGTCGATTGTATTCTACAGAGGGAAAGATTTCCTCCCCCCAGCTATCTCTCTGGCAATAGAAAAGCGCAGAAAGTTGGGCGGTTCTACAATCTACAAGCCCAAGCCTGACACTGAAGAAAGCACGCCTGCTCAAGATGCTTCTGTACTGAAGGTATCAAGTGATGTCCCTGTACACATTCATGAGGAGGAAATGTCTGTTCCAGAGAGTAGGTCAGAATCTCTTAATACTGTGGCCCAGAGTGTGGAGACCAGATTATCTCAGGTATGCTTTCAGCTATCATATTTGTTTTCCTTTTATGTCTGCTGTCTGAGTAAACATATATACAAATATTTTCAGGCCATAGCAGAGAAAGAGAGGGCTGAAAGACTTCTTGAAGAACTAGAAAATGCATCTCAGCCTTCAAAAGCTGAAACTAGAGAGGATATCTCGGAAGAGGAGAGGTACATGTTGAGGAAAGTTGGATTGAAGATGAAACAATTTCTGCTGCTAGGTGGGTATTTTCCTCAAACATTGCACTGTACTGCACACTTCTGTTCTGATCACAGTCATTGTTTTAGAAAATGGAAACTTGTTCCAGTCTCTACATACCAAACAAAAAGATTACCCATTTCTTTGCTTTAACTAGATTATCTGGTTGAAAGGCTGATATTAAATCTTTATATCTAGAACTGTAATGAGTTTGTGGATACTAAACAATATTCCAATCTGTTCTGATCATTTCTCAGTTCTGATATTGACAGGGTGGGTCCTATGTGGTTTTCTGTTGCTTGAAGCGCAAAAATTTGGAACTATTCTTTCGTCTCTTGTGAATCACCTGGGAAACTTCTAGTTTCGTACAATCCTATACATCACAATGTGTCTGTTACCACTTTACCAGCAATAGCAATTAACTCCCCCCGTCCAAACAGAGCCAGAGGGAGGTGGGACACAACCTATTGTAAGGATAATAGCATTATCCCTGTCAGGGCACCTAACAAGATGCACAACTGGTTTAGGAACATATCTTACTTCCTTGTTCCAGATAGTTAATATAAAGTCTGCACATGTAATACAGAGATTATCTTTAGGGAAAGTTTATATTGTGTATCTAGGGCAATGGAAAAATCTTGTAGTTTCTCCACAGAATTGTCTTCCCACTTGCATTTTTTGGGTCTTTCAATCACCTTGTTTAATTGGTTTGCAGGGAGGAGAGGAGTTTTTGATGGAACTATTGAAAATATGCATCTTCATTGGAAGTATCGAGAACTTGTCAAGATTATCTGTAAAGAACACAGCCTTAAAGATGTTGAATATGCTGCTCGAACTCTAGTGGCAGAGAGTGGTGGTATTTTGGTGGCAGTGGAAAAAGTGAGCAAAGGACATGCTATTATAGTATATAGAGGAAAGAATTACCAGAGGCCATCAACTCTCAGGCCAAAAACTTTGTTGAGTAAAAAGGATGCTTTGAAGCGTTCTATGGAAAACCAGCGTTGTAAGGTGCGTCTTATATCTGTTGTATTGTTATGAGTCTCTTGTGCTAATATCCTTGATATTCTGAATCATTTCTCTCGTTCATTTCAGTCCCTGAAGGTTCATGTGCTTAATCTGTCAAAGAATATTGACTACTTGAGGGACCAGATGAATTCCAGCTACTATAAAACGACCATTCATGGTCCTAGTGTCAATTCCGGAACATTACAACAGAAAAACGAAGTATAACATATTCGAACTTGAATGCAGTTCAATTGCCATTCAGTATATTCTATAAATGCCTGATTATTTGTTTATTTCCATATAAATGGTCAAGGAAGTGCCTGAAGATGCTCCCAAGAGTTCAGAGCCAGAGGTTGAAGAGTGCGCTTCAGTTGTGATGGATAGAACCTTAAATTTAACAAAGTCTGGAGTTCCTTTGGATGACGATGATATGCAGGTCAATAGTTCTCCCATATGAAATCTGTACGTTGTAGTTTGGTCCTTTACAATAGCTAATGTGGCTACTGCACACTATTACAGAGCAAAGTCTGTCTCACCAAACTTGAAGATGACTCTTCATTGACTGCAAGTCCATGCCTGACCAGGAGATCTAGTGCAGTTTCATTCAATGATCTGAACAGACATGTGAGTTTGTCTGCTTTCCCACCATATGTCTTTGCTCCATGCTGATATCGATGAACTGATGTTGCAGCAAAACGAGCACAGCTCTACTGTTACGTTTGATCCAGATAGTCATAGTGAAGGCGATTCAAAAGATGTGGATGCACCAAAATTTGATGTGAAATCTGATCCTCTCTTGCCTCTGAGAGCAACACCACTCTCAAATAAAGAAAGGCTTGTGCTGAGGAAGCAAGCGCTTAAAATGAAGAAACGGCCAGTACTTTCCATAGGTATCTTTCTTGGTCTTATCCGAGTTTTTACCTGCATTAACTTTAAGATGCTTCGCTAAGCATCTGATTTATGTCTTAGGGAGGAATAATGTCATCACGGGAGTTGCGAAAACAATAAAAACACACTTCAAGAAGCATCCTCTTGCTATTGTGAACATAAAGAACAGAGCGGATGGGACTCCAATCCAGCAGCTGATAACAGAACTGGAGGTTTGTAACTTGTAATAGAGAATAATTAGATCCTGTGTACCCGAATTCATCTGATCTTCTTTGGCGTACAATGTAAACAGGAGGCGACAGGATCGGTTCTAGTGTCGCAAGAAACAAACAAAGTGATTTTGTACAGAGGTTGGGGAGCAGAAGTGGCCCAGAAAAGCTCAAAGGAAAATGGTACAGATGAAGAAAAGGAGGTGATATCGCCTCAGCTCCTGGAGGCGATCCGGTTAGAGTGTGGATTGCTCCCTGGCGAGAGTCAGGATAGCTGGACGCCAGAGTAACCTCGCCACAGATCATGTTTTGAAAAAGGATCGTGCAATCATTGCTCGTGGATAAATGGATCATACTCGTATAGAGGACATAAATGCAATGAGAACTGAAGCTGCATAAGAGCAAAGGTGTGGAACCCTGCTCACTGACGTAGTTGTGCTCATGCTGTCGAAGTGTCGATGCATTTGTTTGTTGCCGTCGCAGTTGTTGGCGACTGCGCATCTTTCCCCTTTTTTCTCGTTTTTTTTGGGGCCCTTGATGCAATCATCCATTCCAGGATTTTGTGCGTTGTGCAGATAAGAACGCAGACATGGGCATGTCTAGCTGTACTATCGTATCTTCTGCCAAGTACTGTAGATCTTACTCCAATCTTGCTGTATACCTAGGCGCCTCAGAAACTCGTCAGCGGCTAACATCCGGCAAAATGTAGGGGCTGTTTGGAGTCCCACCTAACCCGCCACGGCCTGCCTAATTTGTGGCGCTCAAAACGGCCGCCACACCTGCGGCGGAAAAAGTGTGGCGCGCCGTGGCGGGTTAGGCGGCACTCCAAACAGCCCTGTAGTGCCGTCTGCTGGGCTTGCAGGTTGCAGACCGCGGGCGGTCAAGAGCAGTGGTGCTACATGACCTGTCGATTTGTTTCGGCACTGCCGACACCATGGCTAAGCTGTTACTACCAGCTCTCCTCCTGGCTACAGAATTGTGTCCAACCTCTCCGTCGTCTGCCGTTGTAGACCCAAGTGACAAAATTTGCCACACCATGCGCTGAAAATCCTGCGCCTCGTCATGTGGTGTTACGAGACTAACGAGAGGTTTGTTCTCGCAAGCTGCCGCTGTCTGGGGTCGAGCTCGCACTTCGTTGCAGGCTTGCACAGCTACCCTGAACTGGGCTCTTGCTCTCAGTATTTTAGTACTACTACTACCTCTCGTACGCAAGAAAGAATCGGAGTCGTGAATATTCAAGTACGTACGTGCTAGATGCGGCTGTTCTGGTGCGGTGCGTGCAGTATAAAACCGTATCTTGCTGCCCTGAAAAGAAGAAGAAAGGCCATGGGCACGGCTTTAGGCTCCTTTTCTCCCCCAACCTGACGCTTTGCCCCTGCAAGAGGACAAAGGGACGCCTTTTGTCTCTCGGCCTGGTGCGAAAGCAAGTTGCTGTACATGGATCGAGATCGCTTTTGCCTGCCTGGGACATGCAGACGGCCGGGCGGCAGACCGGGGAGACGCACGAAAAGAAGGTAAAACTTCTAAAAAGACTGCACCCTAGGTTCAGTTGGGTTGAAGGGAATCAATCTCAATCCACTAGTCGCAACCCCAGCTGCATGATGTGGCCGATCGGCGAGAGCGAGGCCGGGCTCCCAGCAGACCCTAGGCGGGGTACCATGGTGCTCGGCACATCATGCGTTCATGATCAAACAAAATGCGTGATGGTCTTTCTCTACCGTGTCCGGAAACAAGATGCTCTGCGTGACATGCATCCAGGAGGAACTACACGGGTCAATCTACCGAAACACTTCTTCCTTCATGCTAGATGACGACCATTTTTTCATAGTTTCTGTGGCCGAGATTCCTAGATGGTGCAAACGAGTTCAGTTTTTTCATGAGCTCCTACCAGCAGCCGCATCGGATGCCCGTGTGCCCCACCAGTTATTCCTCGCGATCTCCTCTCCCCCTTGCCAGCTTATCATGCCGCTCGACACATGGGGCATTGTAACAGCCAGCACGAGACAATCCGTCATCAGCCGGGCACATGAAAATGAATGCTCTCGGCCGGGGACATCCCCGGAATCACAGGTGACCGGGCCATGAGCTCCTGCGCATCGCCTGCCTTCGCTTCAGGGGACACTGCTGGGCTGCTGGCTCCATGCATGGATTTGCAGCGCCGCAGCAGGGACCGATCGAATCAGTGCGCTGAGCGTCTCCACTTGCTCCGGATCGGAGAAGAGAAGGGACTCGGACCAATCATACGCCATTTGTTTCTTTTGGTAAAATGATCTCTGTGGTGGCAAGTTTTATGAGTTTATTCCGGTAAAAAGCCAGTACTTGCATTTTTTTGGGTGAAATTCCTGCGCTGGAAAAAAAAAGCTGTAGTGCAATAACCTTGTTGATGAACATCCTACAGTTCAGCTTGGCGCAGCTTATTTCTCAGCTTTTTTCACAGATTAACCAAAAGCTACACCAAAGGCTGTGTTTAGTTCGGCAGGCGTAAACGCAAAAAAATTTTTTGCAAAGGAATTTTACCAATTTGAAGTACTAAATAAAGTCTATTTATAAAACTTTTTGCATGGATGGGTTGTAAATCGCGAGACGAATCTAATGATGCTAATTAATCCATAATTAAGCAATAATTAGCGGATGGTTACTGTAGTATCACTGTTGCAAATCGTGGATTATGTAGGCTTATTAGATTCGTCTTGCGATTTACAGCCCATCCATACAAAAAGTTTTGTAAATAGACTTCATTTAGTACTTCAAATTAGCAAAATTTCTTTAAAAATTTTGCGTTTACGGATTTTTTGCGTTTACGGGTGGAAACTAAACAGAGCCCAAATGGTAGAATTGGTTACCAACAAACAGAAACCAAGAACGAAGTGGGAGCAGAGTCTGCTTTTCACCGGCTTTCGGAAAAGCAAATTCTGCACAGCGCCGATGCATTCACTCCCGCGGCTGTGTAGCCTAGGGTAGCTGGTGTTGATCATAGCAGTTCAAGGTTCCAAATCTTTTGAAGGGACAGTAGTACTCATAGCTCGAAGATCTTGGGGAGATCGGTGCCCGGACCATGACATTCCAGTCAGTGCACAGTGCATACCTTCCCCATGATTCCCCCATCACCAAAAAAAGGCGGTAGCATCCATGCACAACATACAGCGCTGGCAGTACCTTCCCTTCCCGGCCTGTAATCTCTGGAAGAGGCGCATTCATCACAGCTAGCTAGCCGGCCATGTCACATGTGACGTGTGTTCGGCGTGCTTACAAGAGAGGTGCATTTCACCGTAGAAACCAACGATGCATGCAGCTGTATCTTGCTTGGAAAGAGGTTTTCTTTTCTTCTTTCTTTGAAGCACTGCCACTGAGGTCATAGTTTCTGCAAGCTTATGAAGAATAACACGTTGTTGGCGCCAAAAATCGCTCGGCCGATAACGATCCTCGCGCGCAACACTCTGATCTGGGAGATTTGCTTAGCTCTTCTTGAGATTCGGATGTGCCAGTCAGTTTGATCCTGCAACTAATAAGATAGATAATCAGATGGCCAGAGAGTCGATCGGCCAATGGGCCGATATCAGCCGATGTTGATAGGATCTTAAACAATCGGTTACATGTCCTGACAGATAAATAATGATACGAACCAATCGGCCGATATTGATAGAACATTAAATCCAGGCTCGACGATTATAACATATCTTCTCTGTGAATTCGATGTAAAGATAACTTATCGACTAGTTCCTCGATAAAAACCATCGGCTAGCAGTCCGATGAGATTGAAGCGATTACTAAACATCTATATTATAGCAATTAATCTACTATCACCATCAATCAGATTGGACCTAACTGAGACAGCGTTAGCAGCAGGACGATAAACTAAAGGCTACAAGTCAATGGATCTAGCTGCAACAAGATACACGTGCAGTAAACGCTCAAATAAGATCAAGATAAGAATCTATCGGCTGATGAGAACTAATCTGATGCTTTCAATAAAGAAATCAATATTCTGCTAGCAGCTAAGCAATAGATTTAAAAGATATAAGCCCATAGATCTAAACAAGGCTAAGATAACCATGATTCTATTAGATCTAGCAAAAGATTGAACGATGCAACCTTACAAAACTTGATAGGAATCAATAACTGGTAGGCAATTATACCAACTGAACGAGAGCAATCCAAAAGATCGAAACGATGCAGCCTTGAACAGCACCAATGTAGCCGATACAATTGCCAGGGCCAGGGGAACTTAGGACTTACCCCTTCGCCGAAGATCAAAGCGATGCCGCCCCGCGTCATGTGCCAACTTCCGCTGGTGACGAAAATCTCGGAAAAGAGGGTGGCGATGTACTGAAAGTTGTGTTGTATTGATCGAGAGATAACTTTCACAATAGCCGAGGCTTATATTTATACCCTGTGCTGATACAAAACTTGCCTAACAAGAAATATCTAAAAGGAATCATAAGGAATCATTAAGAAAAGGAATCATAAGGAATCATTAAGATGCACGGACTCTAATTTTTCTTTTTTCATACAGTCCTTGCTAATAAAACTTTCTTATCGGCTTCTTTCCATATTACTCCATCGGCCATAAAAATACCAAATTTTGGTGGCAACATATGTATAAGTTTTAATTTCCAATGTAATAGAATCTAATGGTTTTCTACTCCAAAAAATGGTTTTCTGTAAAGAGGATCATGCATGTCGTTGGGGAAGACTCATGCTGATGTGGAGTGATAATGGACTGAAGAAACATGTCTATATATACACTGTATGCAACGTTGACTGATTAACATATGACTTACAGAAATTAGTCTAGTAGATGCATGCATATCGCACCACCGAATTCATGCATGGTAGAGAAGCCGGAGGCCAGGGAACACATCTTTGCATTGAGAACCAACCACCAACCAAACACAGAAACCCCACCTACCCCCTTCTTTCTTTGCTCCCCTTGCACCACCAGTGTAGTTTATTCTCAAACAAAAAGCAACCTGTTAACTTTGCCGTTTCTTTTTTCCTTTTTGACTTTTGTACTTTTTTAAAAAAATAGTCATGCCATTATTTTTTAGCTTGATCTCGTCGCTTCAAGCTCTTGTGGTCAGTAATTCATTTACCTCGGCAAATTGAAACATATTGAGGATCTTAGGGCTACACCAATCCAATATATTTTAGTACTTGATAAAAGACGAAACCAGATTTTTAGTGTAAAACACATTCCTATTTTGTAGATAATGCAAGTACTATAACATTTTAAAATAAGTTCAGACTACACATCTCTCACGTTGACTTTAATCAAGATAACAAATTTATGTCATATATCTACAAGACTACAAGGATTAAGACATCAGGCATTCAGGCCTCATTTAATGTTCCCCTGGAAGATGATATGGATTTTTCACACACTCAATAAAGACTATATGTACGATCTGTACTGTTCATAAATTATATTTGCACTATCAAAAATACAAGTAAAAATATGATTTTTCACTACCCAAATTTTGAATTACGTCATATGCCCTTTGTTTCATTAGCATGGAGAACTAGAGTTGTAGAAATTATTACCTTTATAATTTGTAGCATGCATATATGGCTAATAATATATCCCATTTTTTAGCTTTTACAGATGGTAATAAAATAAACATCATCTGTAAGAGTTACCAATACTTGATAGGTTTATCACTGCTGTTCTGCATTTTTTTTACTGGCTCCAAGGGAAGGCCAAAGGCTGGCCATAGAAATGCCCTAGCTAGCCTTGGAGATTGGCCAAACTCCATCACAATCCACTGCCGTCACCATCACATTATAGGAGGAAGGGGGAAGAGACCCCTAGAAAGAAGATCAGCGAGGCCAATCGAGGAGCCCAATAAACCAAGGGAGATGTGTGTGCGGCTACTAGCGGAGCTGAGATGTGTGCCTCCATCATGCCACACCATGTGATGCGAGGAGCCTCTGCAGCCTCTCCTCCCCCTGCTACTTCCAAGATGCAATCATGCTGCCCCCGAGCCCCTCGGGCCCTCGGCCGCCATGATTGCCACACCGCACCTCAAGAGTCGCCTCCACCTACTTCCAAGCGGAAGAGGCCGGAGAAGCTATAGCCGATGAGAAAAGCGGGAGCGGAGAGAGAAGGGGCGGCGTGTGCGAGGGGGCCGGCGGCGGAGGGGGGAGAGATGGGGAGGCGTGACAGAAAGCGAGAGGGAGATGCACGGAGCATGATGATGGCGTGGTTGATCTGCTCTGGTACTACTACTCTCATGTGAGTCAAGAAGCCATCATCAGATCGGTGCAGTTCTCCTCTCCTTCAGTCGTCTTCTTCCAGCAGACTAGCTCCTCTTCAGCTTCTTTTGTACACTGCTGCGCCATGGCTTTGGGGAATCAAGCGTCTTGGTCCGAAATACTCCGTCTTTTTTCCAGCTAGGATCTACGTACTTGTGCAAGAGTATGTCATGCTATGCTACATATGTTACCTCTACATGTTCCCGTTCAGTCTTCTATATAAGATTTGTGCAAACAAGATTCGTTTATTATGTTGATTGATTTCTTTTCAGTCTTTGTTTTGGATTTGTTCTGTTCATGTAATATTTCATTATTACTTATGTGGATTTATCTTTCTTTGATCTATTATTTCTAGTTAAAGAACTTCAGTGATTAGTTTGACGCATGTATTTCTTGATTGATCGATGATCCGAATACATCTGTCAGTAACTATCCCAGTTGTTGTACGTCTAGACCCTAGAGAGATATAAGACCACTCATATAGTAGGAGATGACCAACATGAAATATATGCGCACTTCTAGATTCGATCTTCTTGTTAATTCTCTAAGAACTTGTAAGTTTAGCTTTATTTTGTATAGTATCTTTTCTTTGTGAGAAGTAGGAGCACGATTCATTACACATGCTACTCTATGCAACAGATTAGAGCCCAACCATGCATATTCACAAATCACGAGCATGAGTAAGACCAGGCCTGCTAATAATCAAGATCCTTTATTTGACTTCCCCAAATCTCTCTTGGGCTGTTGGGCATTGCATATCTATGAGAGGTGCCGCTGGTGCCAAGCTAAAGCTAGCAAGAGCTAGCCCCTACTAGCATGTCATGATAGCCTATTGGCTGTCAATTAGCTGAGGCAGTCCTTGTAGCTTCACATGCACCTCTTTCTTTTCCAATACAATAGCAGCGCAACAACTCCCAATGTGAGGATTGAAGTCTTCTAACATCAGTGCTCCTGCCTAATCTTTCAAAAAAAAAGTCTTCTAACAGGAAAGAAATGGGTTCTTCGAAAAAAAGCAGAGAAGAACTGGTTAGTGCTAGCTATAACATGACAAGTAGATATATGCATGGTCGTTTATATATACTATATTGATTATTCGGTCATTTTATTATATATTATATCCACTCATGTACACTCTCAAATACTTGTCCAGTGTTTTGCATTCTTGGTATATGCACAAAGTTCATTTGTACAACTATATTGACATGTAGTTTAGCGAATAAATTGTGAAATACGTTAGATGAACATCAACTTTTCATTTTTATTTCTCCATGTGTATATGCTATGAACCTGTATTACAATCCATACACACTACAAAGATCCTAATTGTCTTGTAGATATCTTGTTAACTTACTGCATTTCTAAATTTGTAGCTAGGTCTGTGGCATCGTACTCTGATTCAAACATTTTGGTTCATTGGTTGCACGGTATAGCAACATTGGAATTAAACTGAGTACCGTATGTCTGTCTAACTAGTTAGTAGTGCAGCTGTACATGCATTTTTTCCTACTGGTAGATATACTCTATCTAGTTACGTCCATATAGTCCATATATTACGTATATCAGTCGATGCTAGAGTCGCTTACAAGTATAGCACGGTTGATTGATTAGATAAGTTGTTTGCAAAATAATTATCAGAACTTCTGTAAAAAATCTATCTATTATTACTAGTAAAAGAAAATCATTCAACGTCACTCAACTGGTATGTTTTTTGTGTGTAATAATACTCCCTCCAGGTACAAAAGCAACTATATATTGCTAGTATATTGTCCAGGAAAGCGATAAGGTCTAGCTAATTTGACCAATGATCAATGCTATAAATCCTGTTGAATATATATAGTGAAGTTACAATAAACTGAAAGCACTTTTGAAGACAAATTCTAGCCATTTCATCTTCAGAAGTTTGTTTTAAAAATATTGAAAGAGACATCGGCATTCTAAGTTGAAACAGCTCACTGACTGCATGTATGTAACCGTGCATGGCTGATGGCTCTTCTACCCAGAGAGAATGTTGTGTTTACAGCTGGTAATATCATCGTATTATTACCATGCATGCGTATATGAAAAAACAAGATGCGTTTATGTGTTATATATGTGTGTGTTTGTAAATCGTCATGCATGCTCCTCCTGGATACATCATACATATCGATCGTGTCTGAACAACATTGTGATGATGCTCCTAGCTAGCCAACTGATACTGCATGATCATGCAGACAATATTATTGTCAGTTCGTCCAACTTGATTTCTCGTTGAGATTATAATTAGCCATGCAGCTGTACCTGTAACCTCTGATTATATGAATCGTTTAATTCACTCTCGTTTTTTTGAAAAAAAAACATCCTGGAGAAAAAATGGACGAGCATTTACGCCGCCGATGGAGACACAGGCCTCTCGTCCCATCATGGAAGTCGCGGCGCGTGACCATCCTTGATCCGAGATCACCACCAGGTCAGGCAAGGTACTCGATCATCAGCCCGGGGTAGATCCATAAATGAAGAAAGGAATTCCTCGCTTTCAAGGCGTGTGGCACGGGACCTTTGCTTCGTCCTACCGCGCCTACCAAACGCCTGGCCTACTGTAACAAATGACGCGGATCCTGTACGTACATCTGCTCTAGCTCCGGCCGACGACCGGCGAGCCAGCCGCGTTTGGCGCCGGCCGGCCGTGGGGCAGTGCTTTCGCTGTGTGTGCTTAATTGCACGGGAAATTAAATGGACCCTACCTGCCACGCCCAGGTACTTGGATAGCATCCGAGAGGAACACCCGCGTTCGCATGGCCGCCAATCGTCGCCACCCGCCGTACGCGCGTACGTACCCGACGCGTAGTACGTGACGTGCCAACCGCGGCGCCGTACGCGGATGCGCCTTCCTTTTCAACAGGCCGGCGCCATGCATGCGCCGCTGGCACTGGCGCCTGTGCTGTGCTGTGTGCGCCGTACGTGCTGGTTTCCCGGCGGGGCCGCCGGCGAGGGGACGCTGCGCTGGATTGGTCGATCGGCCTCGGGAGGCGGAAGCAGATAAGGCTGGGGGGCGAGGCGTCCAGCGTCAGATCCTTGCGTGGCGTCGCCGTGTTCGGTCTTCGCTGAGTTCCCCCACCCCCGCGATCACGTACGGCGCGGCTCGTGTCGTGATCGACGGCCCCGTGGTAACAGCGACGGCGCCCTTCCTTCTGCTTGCTTACTTTACTTTTCCCGGCCCAGGAAGGACCGAAGCAAGCCACACCGTGGCGTGCGACCGAGCCGATGCGATCTGCGTGCGCTCGGTCACGGACGGGAAGGCAAACGGGGCATCTATTCCTCGCGTGGGTGGGTAGGAGGTGAGCTGTCGTAGAGGGAGAGTGTTCGCCGGCGAGCTAAGGGAGGGGGAGAGGATGGAGCGGCCGCGGCCGGGTTGGTGGTCAAGATGGTGGATCATAAAATTTTGAATTTTCGGAGTTTTAATGATCACCGGATCGAGAGAAGGAGGTCGGCGGCGGAGGTGGTCCGACGATGCAAGATGGCGCGGCAGCACCGAAGGCTAGGTCATATATTCGGTGGGTATTGACTGACGGTGGCGGTGAGAAAAAATTGGAAAGAAGAATATGGGTGGTGGACGGGTGAAATTGTAGCAAGAGTGATTAATGGCGGTGGTGATGGAGGGCAGCGATGGAGACGGCGCCGGAGCGGGGAGGACGGCGGGAGCGCTCGGCTCTGCGATTGTCCAATCGCAGAGATGCATGAGGGAGTTACACTGCTCTGCCCGACACGCGTGGCGTGCTCGGGTCGCGTCGCCACCAAGCGAACCGGGCCGAGGCCGACCAAATGGCCCGACGCCAAAAATACCTCTTAAGCTGCAGCCCATACCGTATGGCATCGCGCGTGTCGACTGTGTTCGCCTGCTCGGCTCGTGGCGGCTGCCGAGTTGCTCCCGCTCCCTCTGTGCCGGACTGCCGCGGGCTTGATTGGGATGGGAGCAACTTGTCACAACCAACCAGAACACTTCCATAGTCTTTTTTTTTTGAAAGGAGAACACTTCCATAGTTACAGTTGCAGACTTGCAGCAAACTATACGATGTTGATAGTGATAGGGAAACCCCATGGACATTTTCCGAAAGTTTTAATTCCCAATCCAACATTCAGAAAGGGGCCTGTCGGAGGAAATTTCCAGCTGGGTGGCGGAATGCACCCGCCTAATCCTAGTTAAGGATGGGTTTGGAGGAGACTTAGGAGCGCTCGATCGATGCGTGGATGAATGCAGGAAGGATGCAAGCATTTAGAGTGGTTCGGGCCGCCGGAGCGTAATACCCTATGTCCACTTTGGTGTTGTATTGACTGTGTAAGCCCTGGATTTGTGTTCATGTATATGAAAAAAACCCCCTTTTCTAACGAGTGCACTCTCCTTTTTATAGTCCTAGGGGAGTGCTTACACTGTGCGGAGCCCCGACAGGCGGGCCCGGCCAACAGGAGCCTATTCTAAGTGATATGGAGATCTCCATCTCCAGCTCCCCGTTGTAGCCTTCACGGTTGGGAAGATAGTGTGCGTATCCACAACTTGGATATGGTCGTGTGCTGACCTGCAAGCACAGTGATCGCTGTCAGTGTTACCCGACAGTGGTGCTGTGCTGCCACTGTTGGGTGCGACTTTGACAGGCGTGGGGGCAGTGCTGACCCGCCGCACCGTTACCTCTGCGCGCGCTGTAGCAGCGCACGCCTCAGCTCACCTGTTACAGGCCATCATCACGCTGCGCGCCACACCGTGACGGGACTGCACGCCGCTTGCGCACAGTGACGGTGATACGACGCGCCGCCTTGATAATAGGCGGGCTTACCGTGGTGTCAGCCAACCTGCCCCGTGTGTCAGGGGCAGGCCGCACTTTTTGACTTGGGCGCGCCCGGCCCAGCTACCGTATTAAATGCTGGTAGATGGGCTGGAGATCCGCGAAGGGCCTCCTGCCACACGCATGTGGCAGGGCCAGCCCTGCTCCTTCCGCAGGGGCGGCACGTGGCGGCACCGGACCCCTCCCCGGAGGGTGGGGGTCCGGGCCCCCAAGGCCGGTTGGAGCGGTCCGGCCATCACACGTGGCGGCCCCGGACCTCCCTGGGGAGTCCAGGTCCGCGGGGGCTACCCAAGAGCTCCCTTGCCTTCCGTGGCATGCAGAGGTCCTGGACCTCAGAGAGCTCGGGGAGGATCCGGAGACCATGATCCCAGCTGTCAGGCCTGGGCCATATGCCACGTCTCCCAGGAGGCGAGGGGGAGATCACGTATGGTGATACGCTAAGGGCCTGGGCACCCTAGTAGGAGGTACACCTGTCTGTATATACCGACAGAGGCCCCCGGGCCCACCTCGGGTGAAGAATGAACCCGCAGGTGGGGCCAGTTTCCCAGCATTGCGCCGGGTGGACAGCTCGTTCCGCCGGAGAAGGGCATAGCTGACTTTTCCCCCAAAGCGGGATCCCCAAGGGGCCCGTCCTCCGCCCGCGCCATACGCGTCAGGCGGTTCAGATTCTTGTCTTATTCGAGCCCGTCCCGCGGCTCGGGCGGTTCGGATTCCGCCTTTTCCCCTTCCATCCCGTGGTCACGCCTCTGACCGGCGGGCCTGGCCCCACCGGTCATTGGGTGTGAGAGGAGGGGGCCTGGTGCAGGCAACCGTTCGACTCCCCCTCGGTCGCCGCAGAGCGCGAGAGGGCAACAGCCTTTTGCATAAAAGGTAAGCGCCAAAGGGAACGGCTACCTTTTCGCTCTTACCATCAACAGACACCGTAGTGCCCCTTCGTCTTCGCAATCTTCCTTGCGAACAGCATCCTTACGCTCGACTTTTTTCTCCTCCCCGCTTCCTTGCGATTCATCCTCAGCGACCTCAACATCCATCGCGATGTCTTCGCTTCCTTTTCCGCGCCGCTTCCAGAGCCAGGCCCAGCTGGACTCAGTGCGCAGCCTTCTTGGATGGACCGCGCCGGCGCTGGCCGGGAAGATCAGGGCCGGCAAGGTTCCCCTCTGCGACCTTGACGCGGGGGAGTTCATTCTCTTCAACTCGTACATTATGTGCGGGTTGGTTCCTCCGTTCTCCTCCTTCTTCTTCCTACTCCTAGAGGAGTTCGGCCTTCAACTTCATCATTTCACCCCCCACTCGATCCTCCTCGTGGCGGTCTTCGCCCACCTCATGGAGATGTTCGTGGGGGTGCGCCCCTGCACCAGCATCTTCAAGCACTTCTACGCCTTGGTCGGGACTGGAAGGGCTAAGCGCGAGATCGGCGCCTATTACTTCCAGCTCCGGCAGGGGGTGGCGAGCTCCTACATCAGCGCCTTCTCCAGCTCCAAGTGGGAGGACTGGCGCGAAGGCTGGGTCATCGCGGTGGCCGACCCCCACGACCGCCTGGAGCTGCCAACGGAGCCCCCCCAAAGTGACCGGAGCACCTGGAAGGCCAAACCAACAATCCCAGCGGAGCTCGACCCGGTGCTGAACCGGATCAAGAAGCTGGCGAGGAGCGGCCTGACATCCATGATGGTGCTGGGCGACTTTCTAAAGCGGTGAATTGCTCCCTTGCAGCAGCGGTTCCGGATGGCCTACATGTACATGGGGCTGAATGACTGCGGCAGGATCGCGCGCGGGCCAGGCGGCGACTTCACCAGGGCGGAGCTGGAGGCGGCGCTCCGGGCGATGACCGGCGATGCGTTCAGCCCAGAGTCCCTGGTCCTCCCGGGCGGGATCAAGGCCCTGTGCGAGGACCAGGCGCTGCGGTCATCTATCCTGGCGTCGATGCCGACCCTGGACGAGGGCGGCCTGGCGGTTCGGCAGTTGGGAGGCGACCCCAACCGCGGGCTCCAGATCCCCGGTGCCGCTCTGGACCGCCAGCAACGCACCAGCGAAGGTCCCGGGGAGCCCGGACTTGGAGGTCCGGCTCCCGCCGGGAAAGGGAAGGAGAAGGTGCCGGTGCCGGAGCACCGGTACAAGGACAATAAGGGTGCTGCGCCGGCCCAAAGGGACGACAAGGCCCAGGGGGCGGCGCCCGCACAGACCAGCCAAGCCGAAGGGAGCAAGTCCTGGAGGCTCCAGCGTGGCGACGGCTCCTTGGTCGGGGAGCCGGCGCCCAAGGGCCAGAAGACGACGGGGGCGGAGGAGCGGAGCGGAGCTCCACCACCTCCGCCACAACGCCAACAGCCGGAGAGGAGGCCGGGAGAGGCGCGAGGGCCTCCTCCGAGGCAGCAGACACCTCCACCACCGCCGCCGACACGGTGTCCGGCGACGCCACCACCACCAACCGAGCCCAGGCCGCAGACCCCACCGCCGCCGCCAGAAGCACCGGCGGTCGGGGACACCCGCCAAAGGTCTAGGGGGTCCTCGACACGGAGGAAGGTCCCCCCAGCTGCCCGGGGCAGGTGGGAGTGGTATGACTTCGCGTAAATAGTCTTCTTAGAGCTCTTCATTATCCCTCTTAACTTCTGGATCTTAACCATATCGGTGATACGGCAGGCCCCAATTTTTAGAGGCACCAATCGGGGGATCCGGCCCCCAGCCTGCGCTGGAATCCTCGGCGTCGGCCCCAGCAGGGCCCCCGCCTTGGACCACCCCAGAAACCTCGGGACCTAGGGGTCTTGAGCCGGAGGCTTCCGTACCGCCACGACCCGATGCCGCCCCCCAGGAAGAGGACGCTAGGCCCGCTGCGGCGACCGAGGCGCCTGCAGTCGCGTCGGGCGCCGAGGCCGGGCCCTCTCCAGCTGAGCCAGCAGCAGAGGGGGCTGCTCCTGCGGCAGAGACCGCAGCGCTGGAGACAGCGGAGGCGGCGGAGACAGCGGCACCGGAGGCCGCTGAGGTTACCAGCGCCGCTGCCCCACCAGCGGAGGAGGAGGAACCGGAGGTGGTGCTGGGAAGGCCCCTCCTCCCGAGCGCAGCAGAGATCCCCCTCCC
This sequence comes from Panicum hallii, assembly GCF_002211085.1. Classification (NCBI taxonomy): domain Eukaryota; kingdom Viridiplantae; phylum Streptophyta; class Magnoliopsida; order Poales; family Poaceae; genus Panicum; species Panicum hallii. The sequence goes on along the minus strand of NC_038048.1, from coordinate 37,167,462 downwards.
CCGGCTCCTGGCCAAATGCCAGCAGGCTCAAGAGGAGCTGGAGGCTGGCATTCGTCGAGAGTGGGAGAAGCTGGATGCGGAGTACTTCCGGCTCTCTGACTGGGAGCGCCGCCTGGGGGACCGCATCAAGTCCGTCACCGCCCGGCACGCTGAAGAGCGGGCCAAGCTCGCGCTGGAGCGCGAGCTCCTGCAAGAGAAGCTGCAGAAGGCCCGCGACCGGGAGGTGGCAGCGTTCCAGCGGGAGAAGGCGGCCTTACCTGAAATCGACGATCTAAAGGCGGGAAGCGGTAGCCCTTGAGCGGCAGATCGCGGCGGAGGAGAAGATGCTGGCGGCGACCAAGAAGGAGCAGGCCGCCAGGGCGCTGACCAACCAGGCCAAGAAGGCGGCGGCAGCGGTCGAGGCGCAAGAGGCCACCCTCGCAGAGCTGGCGGCAACCCGCGAAGCAGAGGTGGTGGCTCGGCTCCAAGAACTCCAGAAGCGGGAAGAGGCCATGGAGGAGGAGCTGGCAGCCGGGACACAGAGGCTCCAGGAGCGGGAAGCGGCCCTCCGGGAAAGGGAGGCCAAGGTGGAGGAGCTCCTGGCGGAGCGGAGCACCAGCACCGACCGGATCACAAGATGGGTCGGCGAGGTGAACCCTCTGCTAGAAGCACTCGGAGCCAACCCCATCCGGGCGCCGGGGGCGTCTTCACCACTTGGCGCCGCCCTCCAGGTCCTGGACTCCACTGCCGAGCGGCTGCGGGACGTGGAGGCCAGCATCCAGAACCTCCTGGAGACCGAAGGGCGTGTAGTTGCCCGGGAGATGGCGGAGTACATCCTCACCAGCTTCCGAAGCCACGACCCCGCCATCCAGCTGACTCCAGTCCTGGTTGGACCTCTCCGGGCATTAGCAGCCGCTGCACGGGAGGGAGTCCAGGAGGCAGCGGACATGGTCGCGGCACGCGTCTGACGCCGCCCGGAACCTGCACAGAGCGGGGGTGCCTCCGGGACACCAGATCAATAGTTCTAGAATCTTTTTTGTTGTTTCTTATGTAATATAACTTTTGTTATTGTAAAATAACTTCGTAATGTTGTGCATATTATCAGTAATGCATTAGGTCTACTTTTTTGCAAAAACTTAGCTGTTTTCCTGGTTGTCGAACCGTAAAGTGTTCTTGAGTACACCGAGGTCCCGTGGCCCCCTGGGAGGTAGTCGCGATAGGTCAAGACTAGCTGCCACAAAACCGAGGTCCTGCACGCGACTTAGATCGATACTTAGTAGGCGTCCCCACGAGGTCCCGATCCGGCCAGCGAAGGCCTACTGAGTTGCGTAACGAGTCAGAGCACCGAGGCCACAGTTCGGGGATCTAAGGGGTCCCGGCCCCCGGGTCCATGGTTCAAGGTACAACGCTACTCGTCCTAGAGGGGCAGGGCGTGCAGGCTTAGGGTACGGAACCAGGCTAAGCAGCTACGCGGCCCTGGACCCCAGCAAAGGACGAGCACGTCTCCCTGAAGCCAGTTCCCAGGTGCCCGGTTCCTTTTCTTCCGCGAGACAGGGGTCCCGGCCAGAGACATAGTGTAGCAACTTAAGTAGGCCTTTGACACGACTCAAACGTGAAAGACCACACGGGGGGTTAGCGTAATCGAGAAGCAAGGAAAAAACAGAACTTCATAGATTTCAGGAACATATTTGAGAAACAAATTTTTCCTTGACGAATTGGTACAGAAGAGTTGTGCGATGTACGCCAGGGGCCGGGTTTACGAGGCGGACCTCCACCGCCCTGGACCGCACATTGGAGCTACCAATTACAAAGGAAAAATTTTCTCTCAACTAGGTCCTAGGGATAGAACTTACGGAGGTGCTCAATGTTCCATGGATTGGGTAGTTGCATGCCTTCCTCCGTAGCCAAACGAACAGATCCGGGTCGGCACACCTTTATCATCTTGAAGGGCCCCTCCCAGCTGGAGGAGAGCTTGTGCAGGCCTTTCCGGTTTAGGATCCGCCTCAAGACTAGGTCGTCGACCCGGAGCTCCCTACTGCGCACGAACCGCTGGTGGTAGCGCCAGAGCGCTTGGTTGTATTGTGCGTTTCGGACTGCAGCTCACCACCTTCGCTCGTCGACGAGGTCCACGTCTTGGCGACGCTGCTGTTCTTGCAAATCCTCATCAAAGGACTGGACTCGTAGAGAGCCCATGGTGATCTTCGGGGGAAGGCATGCTTCGGCCCCGTAGACCAAGAAGAAAGGGGTCTCCCCTGTTGCCCGGCTGGGTGTGGTCCGGTTTCCCCACAGCACACTTGGTAGTTCATCAATCCACCTTGCACCATGTTTCTCAAGATCGCAGTAGGTCCAGATCTTGAGTCCTCTGAGGATCTCAGCATTAGCACGCTTGACTTGGCCATTGCTCCTGGGGTGCGCCACTTAGGCGAAACAGAGCTGGATGCCAATGTCCTCGTGGTACTCCTGGAAGTATTGGCTCATGAACTGAGTCCCATTGTCGGTGATGACCCGGTTCGGGACCCCGAACTGACACACGATTGACCTGAGGAAAGCAGTTGCTGATGCCTTGGTGATGTTGACTAATAGGGTTGCCTCCGGCCACTTGGTGAATTTGTTAATGGCGACATAGAGGTACCGGTACCCGCCGACGGCCCTAGGGAAAGGTCCCAAGATATCCAACCCCCACACGGCAAAGGGCCAAGAGGGAGGAATCCTCTGCAGGGCTTGAGCTGGAGTGTGTATTTGCTTTGCATGGAACTGACACGCCTTGCAGGACCTTACCAACTCAGCTGCATCCTGAAGCGCTGTCGGCCAGTAAAAGCCATGTCGGAAGGTCTTACCGACCAGCGTGCGGGATGAAGAATTACTTCCGCACTCGCCTCCATGGATCTCCGCGAGCAAGTCGCGGCCCTCTTCCTAGGTGATGCACCGCATGAGGATGCCGTTGGCGCCACGGCGGTAGAGATCCCCTTCTATCACCGTGTATCGTTTTGCCATCCGGACTATGTGCTCAGCAGATGCTTGGTATTCAGGAAGGAAATTATCTTTCAGGTAGTCCCGGATCTTAGAGATCCATGCATCGGACCTTCCTGAGAATTTGGGCTTGGCTCCCTGAGGTTTTCGGGACCCTCTAGGGAGCACACAACCCTTGGCGGGCTCCACGGATGGAGCGCCGCCGGGACCGCTAGCTTCGAGGTGCCAGTCCGACCCCCTCTGCCCAGGTCAGCAGGCTGGGCGGAAGGCTTCAGCAGGCGTCTCTGAAAGACGCCCTCAGGCACGGGTGCTTGAGTCGATGCGCTCGTGGAGAGGGCATCAGCTGCTGAGGTACCCTCGCGTGGAACATGTTGCAGCTCCAGCAAATCGAAGTCCTTCTCCAGCCTCTTCACATGAATGAGGTAGGCTGCGAGCTGGGGATTGTTACAGCAACACTCACCCAGACTTGCCTGATGACGAGTTGGGAGTCCCCTTTGACCAGGAGCTCCCGGACCCCCAGGGACAGAGCCGCCGTGAGTCCAAAGATCAAGGCCTCATACTCCGCCATGTTGTTGGTGGCCTCAAAGTCGAGGTGCACCATGCACTTCAACTGCTCGCCACATAGGTCAATAAGGACCACGCCTGCCCCTGCCCTCTTGCTACGGGCGGACCCATCGAAGAAGAGTGTCCAGTGAGGTTTGGTGAAAACCGGAGCCCTGACTTCTGGACGTGGGGGGTCCGAGCCGTCACCCGGACCCCCAGGGACGTTAGGCGATGGCATCCACTTTGCGACGAAATCAGCAAGAACCTGGCTCTTGACAGTATGGCATGGCTGGAAGTCAAGCTGGAATTCTGCGAGCTCAGCTGCCCACTTGGCGATGGTGCCCGTGGCGTTGGAGTTGTGGAGGATGGCCCTCAACGGGTAGGAGGTTACCACCACAATCTTGTGGGCCTGGAAGTAGTGGCGGAGTTTCCTGGACGCAACGAGTATAGCATAAAGAAACTTATGTGTTTCAGGATACCTGTTCTTTGCCTCATGAAGGACCTCACTGACGTAGTAGACCGGCTTCGGGACGGTTCTGACTTTGCCAGGAGGACTGGATCCTTCTGTTTGAGCTGGGGACTCGTCGGACCTCATGTTGCTTAGGGCTTCTCCGGGTCGGGACCCGGCCGATCCCTCCGAAGTAGGGCCGGTTGCTGGAGCGGTGGAGGCCGGACCTCCTTCTCCTGCAGGGGGGTCTGCGGGGGCACCGGGCGGGAGATGCTCGGGCCTCTCCGTGACCAGCACCATGCTGATCACCTCGGCCGTCGCTGCAAGATAGAGAAACAGCGTCTCCCCTGGGTCCGGTGCGACCAGCACCGGTAAGGAGGTGAGGTACTGCTTCATTTCCTGGAAGGCACGTTCTGCCTCTTCAGTCCATGCAAATGGACTGGACCCCCTCATCAACTTTAAGAAAGGGAGCGCCCTCTCCGCCAGCCTTGAAATGAAACGGCTGAGGGCTGCAAGGGACCCCGTTAACCTCTGTACATCCTTGAGGCGCGCAGGGGGCCTCATTGCGTCAATCGCCCGGACCTTATCCGGGTTGGCCTCGATTACCCGGTGGGAGACCAAGAAACCAAGGAGCTTACCCGCCGATACGCCGAAGACGCACTTCTCGGGGTTAAGTTTGGTGGAGGTCGCTCGTAACTTGTTGAAGATCTGAGCTATATTTTTTAGGAGAGAATTTGACTCTCTAGTCTTGACAACAATGTCATCAACATACACCTCAACTATTTCTCTAATCAAATCACCTAAAGTGATGTTCATTGCTCGAGCAAAGGTAGGTAGAGCGTTAAGCAATCCATAAGGCATTACTATATAACAATAAAGACCATCCACTGTTACAAAAGCTGTATGCTTCCTATCATCCTCAGCCATTTTAATCTGGTGAAAACTAGAATAGGCATCTATGAAGGACAGCAAATCACACCCGGAGGTGGAGTCTACAATCTGATCTATACGCGGAAGTGGATAAGGGTCTTTTGGACATACCTTATTAAGATTGGTGTAGTCGATACACATCCGAAGCTTCCCGTTTGCCTTCGGGACCACGACAGGATTGGCCAACCACACTGGGTGGTAGACCTCCTCAATGAAGCCAGCCTGCAGCAGCTTGCGGACCTCTTCACGGATGAAGTTTTGCCGCTCGATGGACTGCTTGCGTGGCTTCTGCCGGACCTGCCTGGCGCCGGGGTGGATCTTCAGATGGTGCTCAATCACCTCCTAGGGATCCCGGGCATCTGTGACGGTTCCTAGGCGAACACGTCAACATTTGCTCGGAGGAAGGTGATGAGCGCGTTTTTTCCTATTTCTCTCCCAGATTCCCACCGATGCGGGTGGTCTGGGAGGTCTCCACTCCGACCTGAAAGGTCTTCACGGGTACATCGTCCGTGTCAGACGGACGGACCTTAGGTGCCTTGGCCAGGGCCTTGGCACGCGAGGTGGAGGGGTCGGACCCCTAGGCGCCAGCTGCAGGGGCAAGCCCTGGTGCCAGCGCATGGAGCTTTTCGACCGCCACGACGGCAGCGGCCCGGTCGCTCTGGACGGTGAGGACGCCTGCCGGAGAAGCCATCTTCAGGACCAGATACCCGTAATGGGCAATGGCCATGAACCGGTACAGGGCCGGTCTGCCAATGATAGCGTTGAAGGGGAGGTTAACCTCGGCAACCTCGAACTACACGTTCTCGGTACGGAAGTTATCCTCTGTCCCAAATGTAACCGGTAGGGAGATGGTCCCCACCGGGTACACTGGGTCTGGGCCCACTCCGGAGAATGGGCGTGAAGGAGTCAGCTTGGACTCCGAGATCTGCAGGTGTTTGAACGCTGCATAGCTGATGACGCTGAGGCCGGCACCCCCGTCGATCAGCACGTGGTGGAGGCGAACGTTGGAGATGGTGGGTGCCGTGACAAGCGGCAGCACACCAGCTCCTGCCATATTCTCCGGGCAGTCCGATGGCCCGAAGGAGATGGTGGTGTTCTTCCACCGCTGGTGCGGCGCCGCTTTCGGCGTCGCCGGCTTCACAGAGAGGACCTCTCGGCGGAGGGTCTTGACGTCCCGCCGGGAGGCGAGCTCCGAGCTGCCGCCGTACATCACAAACAGCTTCTTGCAACGCTCGTCACTACCGGATTCGGAGTGGGACTGGTGGAAGAGACCCTTGAGGTCTTTGTTGGGGGTTTGGTACCCCAGCTCCCTCTCCGCTACGGCCGCATCGGCGTCGGAGACCTTCTCCTTGCCGGACCGCCGCGGAGGGGAGGTGCCTTCCCTTGAGGTTTGGTCGCGCCTCTTGCTGAGGCGCTCCGCGAGCTTCTGGATCTCGCGGCACTCGGTGGCGCTGTGACGGGCCCCAGGGTGAACAGGGCACGACCCGGGGTCGGTGCGCTGTTGTCGTGGGCGCTTGCTGCGGGGGTTCTGGCCCTCGGTCGTTGTTGCTGCAACAGCCGGGCCTCTGATCCGTGACTTGTCGAAGCCACGACTCTTCTTATTCTTTTTCTTGCCACTGTCAGGGGCAGCGACACTGGGCCCACTTGTCTGAGCGGCTCCTGCCTGGGTTGCAGAGTGCCATGCACGGCCTTCTGCTGCCCTGGCGCATTTGTCCGCCAAAGCGAACAAGGTGGTTACGGTTTCCACCTGGTGGGTCGCCAGCTTCTCCAGCATCTTCTCGTCACGGACCCCCTGTCGGAAAGCCGTGATAATAGATGCGTCGGAGATACGCGGAATCGTTCCACGTACCTTGGTGAAGCGGGAGATGAAGGCCCGGAGGGTTTCTCCGGGTTGCTGCCTCACAGCGTGGAGGTGGGCCTCCACACCGTGCTGCTGATACACACTGGCAAAGTTTGCCGTGAACTGTGCGCACAGCTCACCCCAGGATCGGATAGATCCCGGAGTAAGGTTCATGAGCCAGGTTCGGACTGGCCCGGTCAAGGCTACATGGAAGTAACCTGCAGGAATTCTGACGGGTTGGAGGACCCGTCGTACTTTTCCGGCAGGTGTGGCCGAAACTTGGACGGCCAGACGACCGCGCGAAGGTGGTCTGCGAGCGCGGCGCAGCCCACCCCGGACACTGGTGCCTGGGCAAGTCCCTGCGGAGCCGGAACCACCACAGCAAAATCGGCATCGAGGTCGCGACCCTCGATACTGAGCCGGCGACCACGCGCCCGCTCAATGGAGACACGGGCGTCCTCTCCCGCACGTCTGCGGTTGAGCTCCGCCCGGAGGTTCTCGGTCCGTGCACTCCTCACTGATGGTGAGTGCACAGAGCCGGTTGCGCCGCCCTGATGACGGCGTTGTCTGGAGGCAGACACCCCCGCTGAACATGGAGAAGACTGTGCCAGGTTGACGAGGCGGTCGACGTCGTCACGCCATTGCCTCTGGGCGTCAGGCGAGGCCGCCTCTCCAGGGGGGTTGTGGAGCAACTCCCTACCTGCCACGAGCGGTCCATTCGGTGCGGGCACCGATTAGGCCACTGAAGCGCGCGCCACAGCGCGTTGCGGAGCTGCTCGCGCCGCCCTGGATGTTGGACGACGGGAAATATGTGGCGTCATGGACGCCACTTCCTCGCCCAACAGGTGGTCGTTGCGACCATCTTTCTGCGCCATTGAGGTCGTGAAGGTCGAACAAGCGCAAACCAAATCTAAGCCCCTACCTGGCGCGCCAAATGTCGGAGAAAATCTCCAGCCGGGTGGCGGAATGCACCCGCCTAATCCTAGTTAAGGATGGGTTTGGAGGAGACTTATGAGCGCTCGATCGATGCGTGGATGAATGCAGGAAGGATTCAAGGATTTAGAGTGGTTCGGGCCGCCGGAGTGTAATACCCTACGTCCACTTTGGTGTTGTATTGACTGTGTAAATCCTGGATTTGTGTTCATGTATATGAAAAAAAAATCCTATTTCTAACGAGTGCACTCTCCCTTTTATAGTTCTAGGGGAGTGCTTACACTGTGCGGAGCCCCAACAGGCGGGCCCGGCCAACAGGAGCCTATTCTAAGTGATATGGAGATCTCCATCTCCAGCTCCCCGTTGTAGCATTCACGGTTGGGAAGATAGTGTGCATATCCACAACTTGGATATGGTCGTGTGCTGACCTGCAAGCACAGTGACCGCTGTCAGTGTTACCTGACAGTGGTGCTGTGCTGCCACTGTTGGGTGCGACTCTGACAGGCGTGGGGGTAGTGCTGACCCGTCGGGCCGTCGCCTCCGCGCGCGCTGTAGCAGCGCACGCCTCAGCTCACCTGTTACAGGCCATCATCACGCTGCGCGCCACACCGTGACGGGACTGCACGCCGCTTGCGCACAGTGATGGTGATACGACGCGCCACCTTGGTAACAGGCGGGCTTACCGTGGTGTCAGCCAATCTCCCCGTGTGTCATGGGCAGGCCGCACTTTTTGACTTGGGCGCGCCCGGCCCAGCTACCGCATTAAATGCTGGTAGGTGGGCTGGAGACCCGCGAAGGGCCTCCTGCCACACGCATGTGTCAGGGCCAGCCCTGCTCCTTCCACAGGGGCGGCACATGGCGGCACCGGACCCCTCCCCGGAGGGTGGGGGTCCGGGCCCCTGAGGCCGGTTGGAGCGGTCCGACCATCACACGTGGCGGCTCCGGATCTTCCTAGAGAGTCCGGGTCCGCGGGGGCTACTCAAGAGCTCCCTTGCCTTTCGTGGCATGCGGAGGTCCTGAACCTCAGAGAGCTCGGGGAGGGTCCGGAGACCATGATCCCAGCTGTCAGGCCTGGGCCACATGCCACGTCTGCTAGGAGGCGAGGGAGAGATCACGTATGGTGATACGCTAGGGGACTGAGCACTCTAGCAGGAGATACCTCTGTCTGCGTGTACCGACGGGGCGAATCAGAGATCAGGTTCAAACTTGTCCGTCCGGTTGTAGTGTCAGCATTCTCATCTACGTCACCGTCGTTACTGGCACAGCTCCGCCATGCTGCCATCACTGCGGGTCGCCACCACCGTCCAGTTCCAATGGCATCGTCGTCATGGTCATGCTCAAGCCCGACAACTTGGACGCCAATCACACGACACGAGGGTGGAGAAGACACGGCAGTTTCAGATGCATACGGAATGCGTGGCACATGATGTATTTTCAATTCTTTCTTTTGATCCCCATTTCTACTAATGTATTCCATGGCCAGTTCGATCGACATCGCGCGACTTCACCCGGATCTCGATCAGCCGGCGGCCGCCGCGGTCAACGAACGAGGGCTAGGCGGCAAGGCGGGCATGGCGTCCGAGCTAGCCGGCCTCGCCGTGGTCTCGGTCGCCGCGGCTGGGGCCCTCTCCTACGCGCGACTCGCCACCGCGCGCTTGAGCCCCGGAATCCCCCGCCTCGCGGCGCTCCTCCCGGTGCTCCTCCTCCTCCCCGCCCTCCCCTTCGCCTTCGCCTCCATCCACCTCCGCACCATCTCCGCCTTCTTCCTCGTCTGGCTCTGCGGCTTCAAGCTCCTCCTCCTCGCCGCCGGCCACGGGCCGCTCCACCCCGCCCTCCCGCTCGTGCGCTTCGTCGCGTGCGCCGCGCTGCCCGTCAAGGTCCGGGACGAGAAGCAGCAGCAGCAGCCGTCCCGCGCTCTCCCTTCCGGATCCCTGCTGTCCTACGCGGCCAAGGCGGCGCTCTTCGCGGCGCTCGTCTCCGCCCGGTGCTACAGGGAGCGGATGCCCCCGTACGCCGTGCCCGTGTTCGACGGCACGCACGTGTACCTGATGCTCGAGCTCTTCCTCGCGTCCGCCGCGGCGCTCGCCCGCGCGCTGCTGGGCGCGGAGCTGGAGCCGCAGTTCGACCGGCCGTACCTCGCCTCCTCCTTCGGCGACTTCTGGGGCCGCCGGTGGAACCTCATGGTCCCGGGCGTGCTCCGGCCCTGCGTGTACCGCCCCGTGCGCGCCCGCCTCGGCGCCGCCGCGGGCGTGCTCGCGGCGTTCCTCGTGTCCGGCGCCATGCACGAGGTCATGTTCTACTACATCACGCTGGAGGCCGGGACCGGGGAGGTGACCGCCTTCTTCGCGTTGCACGGCGCGTGCGTGGTGGCCGAGCGGCGGTGGCGGGGCAGCGGGCTGTGGCGGCCGCCGCGCCCCGTGGCGACGGCGCTCACGCTGGCGTTCGTGACGGGGACCGGGTCGTGGCTCTTCTTCGCGCCCGTGATCCGGAGCGGGCTCGACAAGGCCATCATCGCGGAGTGCGAGGGGATGCTGGCGCTCCTGGAGCGGGCTGGCCGGAATCTGGCCGCGACAGCACATTTGGCTTGACCCGCTGGATGGTACTGAACCTTGTAGGATGTAATCCAATTTGGTTGTCTGCAGAGTGCAGATTTAGAGATTGCATAATCGATAGGAACATGCTAATATGCGGTTTCCCTCTGTATAGCAAATTTCAGTATGACAGTCGTTGATACATAGCGCACAGGTGTACTCTTCCAAGTTACAAGATCATTAGAGGCAACCACAACAATTAAGCACAAATTCTTTCTACACTTCCATGATCATGACTCCACTGGCGTGCGGTGTGCCAAGATCCATGCTTCCACTGATGGATTCCAAGCGGCAAACGGGCAAACACATTCCGTGCCAATCATCATCGTTCAACCACCAACGTTGGAGTCCTCGTCGTCAGATTCCAGCTTCCACCACGGCTTCCCCTTCGCATTCCGTGCCAGCTCCTCGACCCCATCGCCGTCGCTGTCCTCGAACACCAGCTCTTCCTCGTCGTCTGCCTCCTCGTACCTCCACTCCAGCCCCTTGAGCACGTCCCTGTCACGCCACTTGCCGGACACTGACGGCGCGGCGTTCCTGGCTTTCCCCGAGATGACCTCCGCCCAGCTGAACCCCACGTCGGCCCACCTCGCCAGCCCGGACTCCCCGCCGACCACCACCGACCGCACGCCCCTCTCCCTCGCCACCCGCAGTAGGGAGGCGAGCTCGTCCTTGCCAGAGACCAGCATCAGGCACCCCACGGACCCTTCGTCGAGCACCTGCTGTGCGCGCTCCCGGAAGGACGCGGCGGGCGTGCGGGTGAGCGCGACGCGGATGCCGGCGCGGCCGAGCTCGTCTGCGGGGGTGGCGGCGGCGTCCGCGCCCGCGGTGAGCTCGCGGGCGGCCTTCTCGTACTTGGAGAGCTTGAGGGAGAGCGCGGCGGCGAGGCGCACGCGGCGGTCGCCACGGGAGGAGTCGATGCGGGCGAGGCGCTTGGCGTGCTCGCGGGCGTGGATGGCGTCGAAGTGGCGCAGCAGGGCGTCGCGGGCGCGGAAGCGGCGCCCACAGACGCGGCAGAGGTGGGTCGTGGCGGCGGGCGCGGCGGGGGCCGGGAGGCGGTGGGTCGGGTGGACGAAGGCCACGGAGAGGCGGAGGCGGCCGAAGGAGGTGGCGGAGAGGTGGAGGCGAACGGCGGCGTCGTAGAGGGGCAGTGTGGTTGGGGGACTCGACGCGGCCAGGTCCCAGAGGACGGCCACAGCGGTAGTCGGTTTGCGGGCTGCCGGTGCGGTGGCGGTGGAGAGGCAGCGGAAGAAGAGAGGGGCGAGGAGTTCAGGGGCTGCGGCGAGGACGCGGCGCCGGAGGTGCGAAAGCGGCGGGAACATGGGGAGCGAATCGCACTAGGGTGGGTGGGGGTGGGGTGGGGGGGGGGGGGGTGGAGGTGGGTGCGGACTTCAGCGGCGGCGCGAATGGTGACCGGCCACAGCCGGCGGGCTGGAGGAGCCGGAAGAGAGGAGGGTCCGTCAAACCAAGGGGCTCTATGGAAATATTTATAACCAAATTAGGGTCCCAAATGCAAATAAACGGATCGCGATCCAAAACAGGGAGTATAATGAAAATAGTTGGATCGCGATTAATAATCGCAATCCAAACCAGGGGTGTAAATAAAAATAATAGGGTATTTTTGCAAATAACCATCCCGCGGCAGCGCAGCATCCCTCCCGCGCCTCCTCCACCGCCGCTGCGCCACGGAGCCGCCCTCGCCGTAAGCCGTGGCCCAGCCCGAGTCTAGGTTGGAGCTGACGCGGTGGCGCTACCGCGGGATCTGGGCTAGGGTGGGCACGAAGATCTTGCCGGCGAGGGGGGGTGCCCGCAGATGTACAGGCCGGAGCGGGGTCTCGGAGCCGGTCTCGAGGAGATAGCTGAGGCTGCGGAGCTTGTCAAAAATGCGGCGGAGCGCCGATTTGCCGAGGAGCTCCGATGAGGGGGACGCAGAGGCGAAGGTGTGGATAGGACGGAGGCGGGCGCGGGGTTTGGAGGCGCGCAAGTGGCAGGGAGGGAGAGATTTAGAGAAGAAGGGAAGGGTGCGGAGAGAATGAGATGAGCATTTGTCACGTGGGAACCAGGAATGGTGGGTTGGGACCTGGGAGTGGAGGGAGAAGATGAGTTTAACTGAGCTGTGGCGGATAGCAGGCTCAAGGAGGATAAGGCGTGGAGAGGAGGGGGGAGACGAAGGAAGGGGATGACCGGTGCCTCCAGATGCGTGTTGTTGAATGAGGGGGCTGTCAGTGGTAACCCGTGTGACTGCGATCTAAATCATCACACAAGTCTCCACCATCTCCACCATCTCTCTTCATCTTTTTCCTCCGATGACTACCACCTCTGCCCCCTGTCCACCGCCCCAGCTGGTGGCCACCGTCGCCGCGCTGCCCGCCCACCCACCACCTATCGCCGCGTCGCCGTAGCCTTGGCCTTCTTCCTATCCCCGCCGCCGGCCACCGCCCACCGGAGTTCAGCCTGATCGGCCAGCGGCGTTCCCGCGCCTCCTCGCCTCCGCCGGCGGCCGAACCGCCACCACCGCTGGGCTGCCGTCGCCCCCAACCTCCCCTTTCTATAGCAGCCGCCCATTGAAAGCCCGGCAATCCGAAATCCTAACCCCGCCACCTCGACCACCACCCTGGCCGCCGCACGACCTCGTCGGTGGCCGCTCCCCCCACCTCCGGCGGCTGCTCCACTCCTCCTCTACCTTGGCGGTGCGGCGAGCGGTAGCGGTGGTGGTGGGCAGTTGATGGGCCCTGTGTGACCTGTCTACTGTCACCACGCGTGTGACCCTTGGTATTAGTGGTTGAATGACCCGTATATATCCTCATGTTTCATGATCGAGGGTTCAATGTTATCGTTTGCATACCCGAATTTTCAAAAAAAACAAGAAGAAAGTAAGTGCGTATAAAAAAGAGTTCGCGTGTTTGAGGCCTTGCCGCGGGGGTTTTAAATGCCAGTTACAAAGATCCAAATTGAGACCCCTCACTGTCGCCTTGTCGGACTTGAAACTTATCTAGTACGGATATATAGATGTTATATGTCGTTACGTTTTGTTTTCTTATTGTAGCAAATGCATATTCAGAGATAGAATTTTGAGCCATGCTCGTTATCGATCTTGTCATTTTTGAATGCTACTCCCTTTCGTCATATTTGAATGCTAATCCCTTTCGTTCTAAAGGGATATACTTTACTCTAAATTTGTCTTACATTCAACTCAAATTGTTAGAGAAATATTTTTATAACATAAAAAATATTTTCAAGGCATATTTTATGGATGCGGCAGATGTAGAAAACGTCAATAACAATTAACCAGACGCAGAAAATGTCAATGTGGTACTTCAGTAGTTGCTGTAAATAGGAATGTATACATGTTCACTGACAACTTATAAACTCTGATAGGTTGTCAAAGAGGCTGACACGGCAATAGGCCGGTTACCAACCACTCGACGATACCAAGTTTCAAAAGACGCATTATGCATCTGGGTTCCCAGCTCGGTGAAGCATTAGATCTTCTGCATGATAACAGAGTTCGCCAGGCCAGCTTGCTCAACAGTCTGGGTTGGGTCGGTCAGCTGCTTGGGTGGGAAGCCAGTCTGCAGCTGATATGGCCTCGCAGCTCCAGGCCGGGATGCATCAATGAAGGATCTGATGTCGCCCACAGTGTGGTGCATGTTGAACCGGGCAACCATGCGAGTGCCATCGGCCAGCCTCAGCTGTATGGATGTAAATGGCTGGGAGTCATCCACAACGAAGCTGGTGGACCTCGAAGCAGCAGGGGGCGCTGAAGCAGGAGCAGGTGCTGAACTCTCATCTGTAGAAAGTCCACCTCCAAGTGTTCTTCCAACACCCTGGAAAGCTGATCGGGGCCTTATCGGTTCCTACATGAACAAGACAAGAGAGGATAGATGTACTGTACTGGAGGTATTGAGAATGCAACTAGGTCAGCCATAAATGGACGAAGGGTGGAGAACTTACCTGGTAATCTTCAAGTCTTTTCATAACATTCACATGAACTGGTGTGCTTCTGTCAGCAGGCTCCAGTTCCTGGGGGCACCGGGACATCTTAAGGCTCTGAAAACCAAACAAAGGCACAGTTGGCATGAATTCCTTTAGCTATGAAGAACTACAGAAATCTTACACTGGGACATCTTAAGCCTCAGCAATCACGTTATTCATATTTACATTTACATGATCTACAGAAAGATAAAAAAAGGCAGCCAAACAGTCCATGATACTCTGTTACAATACTTAACCAACAACTTAAATAACAGCTCACCAAATCTTTATATTGAAAGAGAACAAACGGAACAGCCCAACATTATGCTGTACAAGACATGCGTATCAGGGAAAAGAAAATCACAGAGAACCAGCAATGCAGCCAAACCATTTTATGTTTTTTTCCCTGGCACAATACAGTGGCACAGTAAGCCTGAGGTCTGTGTCAACTTTTAATGAGTTAACTTAAGGGTGCTTTTGAGATTCCAGCTCATATTTCGAGTCAAAGTTTGAGTTTCACATGAGGTGAACCAGATATTGGGCCCAAGAAAGTGGTCGAATGACTAATGGAATTGATGGCATTTTCAACATGATAAACTGTATTAAAGCCCTGTTAGTTTCAGCTTGTAGATTGTGGATTGTGGCTTGCAGTATCCAACAAGCTCCCTCCAATTTACTTGTTGGTTTTGACATTTCTTCAGTCTATAATTCAAAAACTTTGACCATTGTTCTACTAGTGCCATTTTATGCAACAATTTTTGAACTTATTCATATAGTAGTGGTCAAAGTTTCTAGAGTTTGACGACACATTGTTATACGTATCTACTTGAGAACAGAGGGAGTACTTGGTATAGATAAAGTTATCCAGAAATATTATGTAGAAGGAATCACCTCAATGAATTCTGCATTTTCAGGATCATCATAGGCTCTCAGTGGACCGTCATCTACACTGAAACCATTGTTCCACAAGTGTATGACGTGGAGTATGTGAACTGGTTCCTGAGATGCAGGTGCAGCCGCAGGCGCAGCAGATGGTGCTGTCTCCCCTGAAAGCAGTCGGCCGGTCCCTGTAAAGCTCCTCGAGCTGGAAGACTGGTTATCAAGGAAAGGGGGTGGTGCTTGGATAGCACCCGTCTGCCTGGCTTGTTCAAAGATTGAGTCCACATCATTCCTTCTAGTTGGATCTTGAACAAGCATCCCACTGCACGCATACAAAGAAAAATTACTTGAAAGAACACAAGATCAACCTAAAAAACTTGAACAAAAAAATAATCTAAAAATTGTGGAGATCTTCTCTAAAGCCATTTGTGAGACTAAACATTATGATGATCTACTTCTCAATGTTTTGCATTAAGTCTGCAGGGAACAAAGTGGGCTCCATAAGTAGAAAAGGATGCCTTTGCATTTACCAGACAATGCACCATATAGGGTCATGTTGTCTGTACATCCAAGGAAAGAGTAAAACAGCTTTTACATGGGACACTAATTATGAATATTACTTTCTTTCCGATAGGCCTTCACTCCGTAGGAAAGCTTTAAAAAAACAAGAAGCTCAGGTGCAAGTGCAACTATTAGGAATTCTCCTTTTTTTTGGCCTCCCACATAAAGTCCCCCCTCCAAGAATGCCAACCAAATCAGTATATGTTTTAGTGCTACCAGATTCTACATATTTAAGACTGAAAGAACCGGCCTAAAAACCAGGCACATATTGTTTTTCTTTCTTTCAAATAATCATGGTGCACATCATGCTATACTAAAATTGAAATAATCAAGCAATGTGTGCAAAGAAATTACTAGGGCATGTATCCTCTATTGTAACTTCAAAACAACTTTTTTGCTGATTCAAATAAACTACTTAGACGTGACATCTATGATAACAATTTTCGGTACCTTCAGGCTTCAGTGGCTATGTTCAGTGTTTCTTACCCACACCTAATGTTTATGACTCATTACATCAAATCACAATCAAAATAGTCACATAAAGTTGAATTTCAAGGCAACCTAAATAAATAAACTAAGGGTTTAAACACAACAAGATTTGCATAAAAGAAATATTTTTGCTAGCACATAGCTACATGTGTAGAACAATTTTCCATCATGTTTTGAGGGATGCATGGTATAGGTGGATATATAATTCACTATTAAATTTCGGTCAGAGTATGTAGCACAAGTTTTAATATCCAACAGCTGCAAAGAGCATTGATTTTGTTCCAAGGCGCAAAGAGCATGCAGCTTACTAGTAGTCTAAGTGTGGATGATTCACATTTTTCACCTGGTGACTTTCCATGGACAGAAATATCGCATAATCCAAAATAAACAAGCACACTCACACCCAAATCATGCAGAACGCAATCCAGTCGTGCAAAATTCCGACTAAAAAGTAGTACCGCACATAAAACTCAACTCAATTTTTTGGTATGTTGCAACTGATAGGCTGCTACCGCTCAGACAGTTGCCCTATAACTCGCACAGCTCGCATGGGAATCAAAAGCAAATCCACGCAAAACTAACAGATGGAAACGCCGAATAAACCAAATCCAACGAATTCACCCGGAATCCCCTTCTCACACTAACGAGAGGACCTAATAGATCAGAAAATTAAGAGGCTGCGATTCCCATACCCGCACGCACGATCGCCAGGAAATCCTACGAGTAAAGCCAATCGGTCAACATAACCCGCCGAAAGAGACTGAGATATACCTCTTCTCGCCGCCGGTGTAGTACTCCTGGGGCTCGTCGGAGTCGCTGCCGCTGCCCCCGGCGCCGGGGAAGCCGGCGGGCCCGCGGTTGATGTCGGCGAGCGTGCGGATGGTGGGCCCCCCGCGGCCGCCGCCGGTCGCCGGCTTCTTCCCGCCGTTGGAGGAGGAGCTCATCGCCGACGAGGTTGGGGGATCGGGGTCGCGGCTGGGGGGTAGGGTTTGGCTCGCGCTTCGCGCGTGTGTACTCGGCGAGTCGAACAGCTCTGCTTTGGGTGGGTCGATAGAGGCGTGGGGATTGGAATATACCGGGCCGCGGTTGCGGAGGCATCACGCACGCGTTGCCGCAGCAGGAGAAGAATCGGACGGAGACGGGGACGTCGTCGTCGGTGCGATGCGACGGTGCCCGTATCGTTAGAGGCCCGTTGGGCCGTGAAGAAACGCGCACGCACCGAGCCGTCTACGAAGCAAGCCCATGTTGAATAGAGGCTGGGGGCCCACCAGAGAACGAGCCCAATTAACAACACCAAGGATAAGGGCATGGACAATAATGCCGATCATTGTGATTATATGAGGAAAACCGATTTTTTTTTTCACCATGTCATTTGCAACAGATGCCCATAAGGTGGATAGGATACTTAAGTCACAAGGCGCTTTATGTATGCTAATAAAGTGACTAAGCATGTGTAAGCACTTATTTGTATTGTAGAGACCAGCTTTTCTACAGGTTCTTACTCGTGTAACAACAAAATATCTTATCTTTGCATTGCACATGTCCTACGCAAATCCAATGAACACTACCTCGATGATTTATCAGTACTTACGTGCCCAGTGGCCCCTCCAAAAAGAGGTTGATGGAAAACATTCTCAATCGATCCGGCGAAGTATTCCTGTGGCATGCAAATTGAGGACAGTATTGATCGGACAATCTGACTCGTGGCATCGTCAAACTACCAACCTGCAGTCAGAGTGTACGAGTCGTACTAGCAAGCATCCAGAACCATACGGTCTTTTGGGAATATCTTATCGGATTGTGTCGAGTACAAGTTCGTGTGGAACAAGGTTAAGAACAGCAATGGTGTAACGGTGCACGGCCAATATGGAGGTTGATACGGTCTGCAACTTCCCAAACAATCCGCCGTCCCTCGTCCGGAAAACAAATACCAGCCCGGGAGCAGCTCCTCGTCGGCATCATGGTTGGTATCTCGTTGCTGCACAACTAGCTGTAGTTTGTGGCTTTGCGGAATTCCAATGCGTGAGGTTTCCGCCGGCGGAATCGTCGGCGGCCACGACGCCGGCGGCAATGGCCCCGACGACGACGGCTTGGTGGTGGTGGACTACATGGGCGACCCGGTGGACAAGTCCAGGACCGGCGGATGGCTCGCCGCCGCCCTCATCGCCGGTACGTACTGATGCTTGCCATGTTTCGCTCGTGCGTGTTTCTGATGAGATGATGCTGTCCCGGTGTTCCAGGCACGGAGCTCGCCGAGCGGGTGGGCGTGATGGGCGTCTCGACGAACATGGTGACGTACCTCGTCGGCGCCCTGCACCTCTCCAACGCCCAGTCGGCCAACATCGTCACCAACTTCATGGGCACGCTCAACCTCCTCGCCTTCCTCGGCGGCTTCGTCGCCGACGCCAAGCTCGGCCGCTACCGCACCATCGCCGCCTCCGCCACAGTCGCCACCATCGTACGTGAAAACTCAACGTGTTTCGCATCATCTCGAGATCTCGTGCTGTGGTCTCTGCTGATCGGTCGCTTCATTGCAGGGGTTGGCCTTGCTAGCAGCGAGCACGGCGGTGCCCGGGATGCGGCCGCCGCCGTGCGCCCAGGCGGACGGCGGCGCGGCCGGCGGGTGCGCGCCGGCGAGCGGCAGGCAGATGGCGCTGCTGTACTTGGCGCTGTACACGATCGCGGTGGGCGCGGGCGGGCTGAAGGCGAACGTGTCCGGGCTGGGCACGGACCAGTTCGACGGGCGCGACCCGCGGGAGGGCCGCGCCGAGGTCTTCTTCTTCAGCCGCTTCTACTTCCTGGTCAGCCTGGGCTCGCTCTTCGCCACCACCGTGCTGGTGTACGTGCAGGATAACGTCGGCCGCACCTGGGGGTACGGCGTCTCGGCGGTCGTGATGGCGCTCGCCACGGCGGTGTTCGTGGCCGGCTCGCGGAGGTACCGGTACCGGAGGCCCCAGGGGAGCCCGCTCACGGTGATCGGCCGCGTGCTCTGGGCGGCGTGGCGGAACCGGAAGCTGCCCTGCCCCACGGACGCCAGCGAGCTCCGCGGCTTCAGCAGGGCCAAGGTGCCGCACACCGACAGGCTCAGGTAATTAATTATCGAACACCCGTGCAGTCTCACTGCACGTCGCGTTACTTTGCTTTTTCGTATACTTTTGACGCGAATTTACCAATCGATCTAGTACTTGTCTTTAACTTACTCGTGCGCAGATAGCATAATTACTGGCTTCCAAAGTTTTTACGATCATTAATCTTGTAAAGCGGTGGTGCCACAGAATTAAGAATTGAAGCAGCCGTGCCTGCGTAGTAGATCAAGCAGCAAAAGTAGTTGTCATGAAGCTAATTAGCTAGACTACTGACACAGAATCATGATGCCATGACAGATGTGTATTTGTAGTATAGGACATGAGAAGGGGGGCTAATCTTGATTGCTATTAGTATCGGAAGAAATCAAATCACGAAAACGTGGTAATTTGGATCGTGGACTGATAAGGGTTTCATATACTTCATATAGTAAATGTGTGTATTAGTAGAAGGCTAGAAGCATATTTGTAAGTAGCTACTGACTAAGGCGGCCGAAATAATGATGAACAAGAGAATCTGAAGAGACAAAGTCGTGTTATCTTGCCAATGCAACACGTAAGATCATGCTAGGACAAGGAAAACAGCCAAGACCAAAGTTTAGCCCCAAACTGAATGCACTAGGTCCATGGGCCAATCACGTCGATCGCAGCTAATCACTTGCACTTGGGCACTGAAGGGAGGTCACCGACATGCTAAGTTACAAAGTCTTCTCCTCCAAAGAAACGTAGCACTGACGGTTCCGGATCAAAGCTTGGGGCGTTTCTGGGAGCACCATGGACGATTTTCGCAGCTAGCACAAACTTTGCCGGAACGGCCTAGAGCACACCGTCCATGCTTGCTTTCAGCAGATTTTGTAGGGTAAACACACTGAATTGGGGAGCGAACGATGGCAATCAACATACTATATATCCAAGCATCAAAGTTGACAGCGACAGATTATGTGAATCCTAACACGAACAATTTTTGTTTCTTTTAGTTTTTTTTTGTCTTTTGCATGGTGGCAGTTGTCGATGATGTAGCATTTATTTCCAATTTTTTTTTATTTTTGCAAGAATAGCTTTCTGGATAAAGCTGCAATCCTGGACGTGGACCTGGCGTCGGAGCACCCGGCGGTGGCGGCGGGGCCGACGCTGACGGAGGTGGAGGAGGTGAAGATGGTGGTGAAGCTGCTCCCGATCTGGTCCACCTGCATCCTCTTCTGGACGGTGTACTCCCAGATGAACACCTTCACGATCGAGCAGGCGTCGCGCATGAACCGCCGCGTCGGCGGCGCCGGCTTCGTCGTCCCCGCGGGGTCCATGGCCGTCTTCCTGTACCTGGCCATCCTCCTCTTCACGTCGCTCAACGAGCGCTTGCTCGTCCCGCTCGCGCGCCGCTTCACGGGACGCCGAGAGGGCCTGGCCTCGCTGCAGCGCGTGGGCACGGGGCTGGTCCTTTCCACGATTGCCATGGTCGCCGCCGCGCTCGTCGAGAAGAAGCGCCGCGACGCGTCGGGCGGCGCCCCCATCAGCGCGTTCTGGCTGGTGCCGCAGTTCTTCCTGGTGGGCGCCAGCGAGGCGTTCGGGTACGTCGGGCAGCTGGAGTTCTTCATCCGGGAGGCCCCCGAGCGGATGAAGTCCATGAGCACGGGCCTGTTCCTCACCACCCTGTCCATGGGGTTCTACCTGAGCAGCGCGCTCGTGGCCGCCGTCGGCGCCGCCACGGGGGGCGCTTGGGTGCGGGACGACCTGGACGACGGGAGGCTGGACCTGTTCTACTGGATGCTCGCCGTGCTCGGCGTGTTCAACTTCCTGGGGTTCCTCTGCTTCGCGAGCCGGCACGAGTACAAGCGCGAGGCGCCCGCTGCGGCGGCCACGGCGATCACGCGGGCCGTGGAGCTGACGAAGCAGCCGGAGGAGGAGGAGGACGCGGTGAAGGTGGCCGTGGCGGTGAATATGATCGACGTCTAGGCGTGAAGTGCGCGTGGTGCTGCCGCTGTCTAATCTAATCTACGTTGTGTATATTCTACAGCTCAAAAGTTCTCACGAGCTGGGTAACCTGCATTGAGTAGTTTCTAATCGGACCTGCAAAAAGCAATTTCGGAAGCAAGGCAGTGACATTGGCTGCCGTGTTTTTATTTTCCTTTTCCTTAATTTTTTTCCCAAAAAGGCAACAACTGAAAGTAGTTTTTTTTTGCAATTTGCATGTCTGTCAAGAGTCAAATTAGTTTTTCTTAAAAAAAGGTATAGACGTAGATATCCAGCCATCTGACCGCCTCTGCAAGAGTGATCATTGAGATCTGCAGTTAGATCAACAGTAAGCAATATGGACAAGCTAATCTATGGCATGTGATGACTAACCAATCCCTACTGGTAACTGAATATGGACAAGCAAGATAGAACTATGGTTCAGGAGGTAAGTAATAGGGCATAGTAGATGTTAACATGGGCGGCCAATCATATTTGCCGTCTCATATGTATGAAATATCAAAATAGCATTTACTGAGAAAAGGTACACAAATGGCCGACCTTATTCCTTGTATTTAACAATATTGGTATGCACATTCTAGGAAAGTTTCATATGGTTTATGCACTCTTTGAAGAGCAAATCTAAAATATTCTGCAGCAAGGGAATAAAACAAAACTGAAATTGTGGCAAAGAGCTAAGTGAAGCTGACATTACAAATCAAATATGATTGGCCAAGCATGAAAACACTGCTGACCAATTGTATTAAAACCACGTAGTTCTTGTCACTCAAATGCAGATGATTCAATAAATTAAGGATATTTTTGTTAGTACCTGACAGGATCAGACATAACCAACGCATACTGTAATGACAGATGACAGGACAGTACCTAATTGGAGAAGCTAGTCAAGCCCTCAAGAAGCACCTCGCTGGTGTGATCCATAAGATATCAGCAATTATACCAATAATAAAACCTCATGACAATGGTGCACAATGTAATAGTAGGCAAAAAATGAAACACCAGTTCTGCAGACAACTTATACCAGTACGGCAGTACTTGTAACTGATGCACAAACCCCAGGTGCTACGAGCACTCGCTACCTTTCACTGAAATAGTAAGCCATCACTAATGCATTGGTATAGAGTGAACTACACTTCATTCTGAACTATACTTGTAACTAAACTTCTCACTACAACAGATTATGTTGCGATCAAGAAGCTATATGACCCTGTTGTGGTATGATCAGACAGGGCAGCATCAGCAGTGGGAAATGCAACGTGTTGGTCCTAATTTAAAGGTGACTTTGCCCTCTAGCATTTCTGCAGAAAGATGCACTCAGAACTGCAGTACAGAGCTACTTAGGCTGCTTTCTGGTGATGAGAAAATTAAATCAGACACATTTTCATATAATGATGATGCACGACCAAACAAGTCATGGTTCACTATATCATAAGCACTTTACCGGCCTCTTGTTCCATGTTCAGCACTACATAAAACTAGTAATTAACTGCTGACTAACAGGGGTGGTACTAGCCAATTTGCATCCCATTCGAAAGGAACCAAAGAACTGATAATGAAGCACGGAAAAATTTCTTAGGTAAAGCAGCATACATATGCATCCAGAGATTGACATCTGGATAATCTATCTCTAATGTTTTCTCTTCTTTATTTTTTGCTAGTACATAATTGCATATCTAGCAAATTTTGACCTTCCTCTTTGTTTAGTCGGGTATGCAACATATCAAAACATGAAAACAGTGCCGGGTGTTGGAAATTCTACATGCTAGCCTTCCTGACTAAACCAATACTTTCTCTTTTTTATTGTTTATTCACCTATGCAAATTAATGCCCCAAACTACCCCTGGAAATGTTTGAAGTAATAAAGGCATAAACAGGAAAAGGAGTTAGACGGTTTTCAGACCATGGGGCAACTTTTTAATCCCACATTAACACAAACTAATATGTTCATGTGACCACTTCTGACACAAACCAGTTCCCTTCAGCACTGCAAGGATGCCAACCCAAGCAGCAGTTTAGATCAAACACCCAACACATCCCCCATCACACCCACAAGCCATAGCACAAACATGGAAGATCAGTTCAATTCCTCTGTGTCTGCACATAGGAGAGAGGAATAAGATAATAAGCCCTGATTGATACGGACTCTGCCTGCACAAACAAAATTCGACTGCTTGATTAATCTCTCGTTCTCTCTGTGTCTGCCTGCGTGTGTGATTACATTAACTAATACAATTAGAGATTGAGAGCATCATGACTATCTATGAGCAACGAAAGGAGGAAACTCACATAAGCAAGGAGGAACACAAGCTGCGAGGAGCCGGCCGAGGTGGAGGCCCCGTTGTAGGTCGGCGCGGCGACACCTGGACGGGGAAGCGGTGGGGCTCGACGGAGTCGGGGAAGAGGCGGAGCAGCGGCGACACCGGGACGGAGATGGAGCGGTGGCGCTCGACGGAGTCGGGGCGGCGGAGGCAGTACGACGGCGCTGGATGGAAGCGGGGTGGCGGCGCGGCGCCTTCTTTTCATCGCGACGAATCGCCCGCGACGCCACTCGGGAATCCTTGCCCAGACCCTCGAGGTGGGGAGGAGCCGCCCCGTGGAAATCGCAGGGTTCGGGTCAACCTCCCCCGTCCGATAGGCTCCCAAATTGCCGTGTAATTTAGCCCGGGGTTAATTTCCGCGCGGGCTTCCAGCCCCGGGAAAAGGTCGGGTTCCCAGCGGGATTTTAGGCTTCCAAACTAGCCCCTAGAGTTATTAGTAGCCCCTAGAGTTATTAGCAGAAACTTTCGGTGAAAGACTGACGAGGTGTTGCGTGCTCGAGAGGTGGAAGAGGTGATGGCAATGTTGATCCTGACAAGGTGATCATGTTGCAAACAACCAGCATGTAACTGAAGAAAATGTTGGTGATGTCTCCCATGCGGTAGCAGGGACTGGACACGGCCGGTAAGGCACGCTGAGTTCTATGATCAACGTACGTGTCATCATGACAAGTATTTGTTGGGGTAGCGGTTGATGGGTGTGTGCATCCTCTCCACAATTCTGTTGATAGCGTCCCGGGTCATCATGACAAGGATACGTACGTGTCATTGCTGGAGGATACTGTAAACGTTGAAGCCCTGCATTTTCAGGATATTTGAACATCAGAAAAGTGCCTCTCGATCCGAAAAGATATTGCCACATATTTTTATTGCTTATAATAGACGCTCGGCAACCAGAACTGTAAGACTTACAATGGAGGAAGGGAGGACACTCACGTACTGACGGTTTTGAGTAACCAGAATCGTCAGAATTTATAGGAATCAGCCAGAAAGAATTGTGTAAACAAGCAAAAGCTTATGTAAAACAAACATGTAAGACAATGGGGATGCTGTCGCACATGAGCTACATGTCAGTTGTTCATCTCCACGATCGGTGT
Organism: Panicum hallii; assembly: GCF_002211085.1. Classification (NCBI taxonomy): domain Eukaryota; kingdom Viridiplantae; phylum Streptophyta; class Magnoliopsida; order Poales; family Poaceae; genus Panicum; species Panicum hallii. Next base: position 37,142,861 of record NC_038048.1, on the reverse strand, counting down.
GTGTCCAAGGCTCTTCACACAGTTCTTATCCATCTTACTTACTACTACTTCATTTCAAGATTTAGATCATTTTGATAAATCTATATACTTAATTTTTTTATACACCTAGAAAAATATTGTGTCTAGATACATAGCAAAGATTATATATCTAAATCTGCCGAAATGATCTGCATTTTAAAACGGAGGAAATATTTTGAAAACAAAATTACTAGAACAACAGCGTTTGATCCACCACATATATACCAGCATGACTGCACTCTATAATATCCCTAGCGCGCCAAATAGGATTAGCATCGTAGCCAACCCATTCATGCCAATTCATGTGGCATAGCAGGTTTGCCACGCCAAAGGATAAGGTGTGACGATATTCGATCAGGAGCCATGCCAAGTATTTTGGCTTGGCAAAATATATGCGCTAGTTTTTATATAAGCGATAGCGTATATAATGGTGGTACACACTAAAAAATCTCCACGTTGCCTATGATGTGTTAACGTCATATTATATTTATATATTTTAATTTCGTGTTCTCAGAATGTTGAAAGCATTTACCTTTTTCTACGACTCTAAATGAACATTATCTTCCATCTGCATCTGCAGGGGGATAAGTTGTTTCCTCTAGACTAGATCACCTCTTGGTACTTTGTTATGTGCCTCAGTATTGCAGGCACAAAAGCTCTCATCACATTTTTCTTTTACGAAACATACCCTCATATACACGCATACTCATCCATAAGGTGAACATTATCTTCCAGCACGTTGGAAGCATCACATCTGCTACTCCTTGAGTCCGTGACACAGGTTGTTGTGCCTTTGGTTTTATCTTCTTTTGCAGTAACTAATATTCTGCAAAAATCCAGAACAGAAAGTAGTAAGGCCAGCTCTAGTGTGTTCCAAAATCGAACCGTAGTTGCTAGAAATCGAATTTTGCATTGCGGCAGTTAAATGGTGGGTGTCAGAACTCAAAATAGATTCCAAACTCGGTTCGACTCGTAAGCTGCTGGTGCTTAATAAAATATTCAGCTGCCCGTATGGACTCCTCCTCTCCCTCACCCACCCACTTCAAATAAAATAATAAGTGCACAGTGTATATGGCCATTGCTTGTCTCCATCTTACATACATGAAAGTTCACATATGCAAATATTCAAACTCACACATAGCTACAATGGAGCACTCTTCCTCATCTAGTTTCACAGATCTGGTAAATTCCTCACTTCCAAGCTCAAATCCTCAAAACACAAACACACAGCAACATGGTTTCCAACCCCATATGCCTACGATTTTTCCACCACATCAATATGATCCCAGGTCCTTTCCACCTCACTACTTCCCACAACATTTCAATCCTTTTGGAGTCGTCCAACCAGGTTACCAGCGGTTCCCTTCTTCAAACTATCACCATGGCATTCCTTTCCATGGCAATTTCTATGGAGGTGACAGGGGTGCCAATCCATCATCACCAGCAGGTTCAGCAATTATTTTTGCAGTTGGTGGTTCAATAGGTGAGGGCTCATCTTCTCCATTTGGCGTAAGGGAGGCTGATATGAACTTCTGTCCGGGCTTAAATTTGGTATATACTGACTGTATGTCTGTATCAAATCACAGGCTCCATGTAACTCTCCATTATCTTAGCTTAGCAGTTCATAGATAAAAGCCCAGAGAACAATGCATCATGCATGGCACGGGTACATGGAGATGCAGCCACGCATCATAGTGTGCGAGTTCACATGACAGTAGCATGACAAACAAAAGCGACCTTTGCCCACTACGCTCCTTTTGCTGTCAGCACAGACGTTCAGCCCGTCGACAGATGGCACGAGCCCGCCGCTTTCCTCTGCCAAAAGTCGCGGGGAGATGGAGACGCTGGTGGCGACACCCCAGACCCACGGTCACCGAAGTCTGCACGACGGCACGGGTGGCGGGTCGGGGCACCCGCGCCCCGTACACGACGCGCCAATCTCCTCGCTGCTCGCATGGCAAGCGGGGCGCGCCCATCTCTCAATCATCACGACACAAAGAGGCCTTCGCCTTCCGCAACTAAAGCAATAATTGGAAATTGCGAAGCACGGCGAGCTGGGAGCCTCTGGGAATCTGGGAGTATCCATCTATCCCCATTTGATTAGGCCAGCAGCAGTGCCAGCACGCTAGTGGCCTAGCCCCCCTGCGACGTGACGCGACCAGCACTAGCGGAGTCCAGATCAAAAAGTGGTGCGGCGCGGCGTCATACCCCACGCCTCCCTCGTGCTCGTTGCTCGCCGTTCGACCACCAAACGCTAGCAGGGCGGCGGCGGCCGCGGTAGCAGCAGCAGCAGGGCGCTCCTCGGCTCCGGTCCATCTATCGCGTCGCCATGGCCGCGCCGCCGACGATCCCGCGCCGCGGCCTCTTCATCGGCGGGGGGTGGAGGGAGCCGGCGCTCGGGCGCCGCCTCCCCGTCGTCAACCCGGCCACCGAGGCCACCATCGGTTCGTCCGGCCCGCGCTCCCCCTTCTGGCCTTTCCACCGCTCCGACAACATACTGCTAGCACGGTACTGAACTCGGCCTTTTTTGTGTGTGTCGTGATCGGTGAAGGCGACATCCCGGCGGCCACGGCGGAGGACGTGGAGATCGCGGTCGCGGCGGCGCGGGACGCGTTCTCGCGCGACGGCGGGAGGCACTGGTCGCGCGCCCCTGGGGCCGTGCGGGCCAAGTTCCTCAGGGCGATCGCTGCCAAGGTGCGAACTATGTGTCCCCTCAGAATCAGAAGTAGCTGGGTGATTTCAAGTTTGTTGGGGCCTTGAACATCTCGTTGCTGTGTGAACGGATTTAATTTCAGGGCGACTAGGAAGGGAGCTCCTAGCTAGATTAGGGTGATAGATGGCTTCTGGAGAACAAAAAATGAGCCGTGATCGAGATGGATGACTGCTGAACAATTGTCAGATGACTATGGCTCTTTTGTTTTTCCAGTCATCTGGTATCATTTTACCCCCGTTGATTAGTTTGATTGTTGTGTATGAACTTCCGCTAATCGTGGGTCTGCTAATCTTCTGTATTTTCTAAGGCATAGAGGTTTTAGCTTTGAGGTAATAAAAGGATGGCGACAGTGTAGGCTCCCATCATAGATAACCTTGTTCCTGCTATGCCGTGGCACTGGCATTGGCACTTGTCTCTCAACATCGCATAGCAAAATCTTGAAACGTAGACATTCTGCAGCTATTAGCCACTAAGTCACCGGCATTTGATGCTACTGTTGTCATTTAAGATTAGTTTGTGTGTGAATGTGGAAGGTTTACTAGTTTTGCTGTTTGATGCATTTTAAATGGAAAATCCAAATGCTGAACCACTGTTAGTATGGGGAAAATTTCCCATTGCCATCCATCTGTTAACTGGCCGGTTTTTTAACTGTCAGTAAATTTCTTTAAATGTTTGTTGCTGGGTGCAGATTAACGATAGGAAATCTGATCTGGCTTTGCTGGAGACACTTGATTCCGGGAAGCCTCTGGATGAAACAAATGCGGATATGGTAGCTTCAATTATTTGCATTCCGATCTTCAGTGTGCCTGAAGAAACAAGATGATCCATGTTTTAATCAATGTCTTTACATTTTACATTAGGAGGATGTTGCTGCATGCTTTGAGTACTATGCTGATCTGGCAGAGGCTTTAGATGAGAAGCAACGTTCACCAATCTCTCTACCTATGGAAAATTTCAAGTCCCATATACTTAAAGAACCCATTGGGGTTGTTGGACTGATCACTCCTTGGTATGACATATGCTTTAATTCAACATGTTCTTCAAACCTTTAGTAGTTGATAAAGTGTAGCTGTTTCTGTTGGTGTTTTTGTAATTATTTTTTCAGATGACCATTCTGATTCATTTTGTGTTTTCCATGTGTAAATGAAGGAACTATCCTCTGTTGATGGCTACTTGGAAGGTCGCACCTTCCTTGGCTGCTGGGTGTACAGCTGTGTTAAAGCCATCGGAGTTGGCTTCTCTGTAAGGCTTGATACCTTTGACGTCACTTAATAATAAAATGTTATATCCTAGGACTAAAATCTGGTCTGAATTCAGGACTTGCTTAGAGCTTGGTGCAATATGCATAGAAGTAGGCCTACCTCCAGGTGTGTTGAACATAATTACTGGTCTGGGCACTGAAGCTGGTGCTCCATTATCTTCACATCCCCATGTGGATAAGGTAAGACCTCTTTCTCAATGGGTATATACTCATATGCTGATGGACATCGCGTATCTGACATGATTATCATTAGGGATGTACATTTATTACCCTTAGGTGCACCTCCAATCCTTTTTAGTTCAAATATTTGTACTACTTCTCCAAAATGAGATTCTATTTTAGAAAAGTAGTATAGATATTTGAACTAAAGAGGGTTGGAGGTGCAACTAAGGGTCACCCATTTGCACCCATAATTATCATCAGTTCTGAAGTTATCAAATTTTTTTGGCTCTGTTTTGTAGGTTGCTTTTACCGGAAGTACAGAGACTGGTAAGAGAATAATGACTGCTGCTGCCCAAATGGTTAAGGTCTGTTCTCTTAGTTGCCTATCCTTTCTCAGTATATTTCCACATCCTAAATAAATTCCATCAGCTTATGATCGTTATGCTTCTGTTGATGAAAAAAAACCATGCAAATCATGCTTTCTATATCATATAATTCTTATTCTTATTCCATTGTTTATTTCTTCTTCAACAGCCTGTTTCGTTAGAACTTGGAGGCAAAAGTCCTCTTATTGTCTTTGATGACGTTGACATTGACAAAGGTCTCTTCCTCCCCCTCATGTTGCATTATGCCCCTAATTTTGTGGCAAATTCTGTTATCTGTACTAAGGTCTCAGTGAATTTAAATCAGCTGTTGAATGGGCCATGTTTGGGATCTTTGCGAATGCTGGTCAAGTCTGCAGTGCTACTTCTCGTCTACTTCTGCATGTATGTATTTCTTCTAGCTGTTTTAGACAGCAAGTAATATTTCTAACACATGACATAAGAAAATTCACAGGAGAAAATAGCAAAGCAATTCTTGGATAGATTGGTCGCATGGGCCAAGAATATCAAAATCTCCAACCCACTGGAGGAAGGCTGCAGGCTGGGGTCTGTTGTCAGTGAAGGGCAGGTAATGCTTATGAAGTACATCACACTTGTTGATGTTTTGTTGCAAATATGTACCTTTTATGAATCTGTAAACACTGCAATGAAGAGATTATGTCCAAAACAAATAACTGTTCAAAATCACGACAATAGTGATGATCCCTTGCACAAGAAACTCTTAATAGTTTTACTTCTTTGCACATTACCCTACAGAAAAATATAATTCTATGCAGTTGTTTTCAATACCGACTTCGAATAGTCTGGACTCTGGAGTCTGGACAGGGCCTACTTGCATGTGGCATTCACAGCTCCGCGTGTCTTAAACTGAAGAAGTGCACCATTGTGTAATACACAAATCTTATTTAGACAACTGAAGAGCTCTATTTCATATTTCAGTATGAAAAGATAAAGAAGTTCATCTCAACAGCAAGAAGCGAAGGTGCCACAATTTTATATGGTGGTGCCCGACCACAGGTAAGCATCCTTTGTTACACTATCCCTTTTTTGGCTCCTTGGCTATTGATCCTAGCTACATTGATCAACTTTCAGCACCTCAGAAGAGGGTTCTTTATTGAACCTACAATTATAACAGATGTTACCACATCAATGCAAATTTGGCGAGAGGAAGTCTTTGGACCAGTCATCTGTGTCAAAGAGTTCAGGACAGAGAGTGAAGCTGTGGAACTTGCAAATGATACTCAGTGAGTCACTATTGCATGATTTTGCAATATGGAAAAAGAAAACCCTTTCATGCCTATATTGTTCATTCGCCTTCTCTATCAATTCTTTTCAGCTATGGTTTGGCTGGTGCAGTGATCTCTAATGATCAAGAGAGGTGTGAGCGCATTTCGAAGGTAAGTTAGTATGACATGAACATTGATTTCACCTGCTGATTAGTTGCAAGGATGTTAGAATTATCATGAAATGGAAGGATTTCATCCCGTAACACGTGTAAAATCTGTCGTCTGCAGGCTCTTCATTCTGGTATTGTTTGGATAAATTGCTCTCAACCAACCTTTGTCCAAGCTCCGTGGGGAGGGAACAAGCGGAGCGGTTTTGGTCGTGAGCTTGGAGAATGGTGAGTTGGCTACATTTGCCAAAAGCAACTGCAGCTTGCTTTAAGTAATGCATCAATATTGAAAGATCGCACAATTTGTTGTCATCACTGCTAAACAAAAGGTTCTGCAATCCTTGCCCTCTGAATTGTGTTTGCCGTTCCTTTCAGGGGCCTTAGCAACTACCTGACCGTCAAGCAAGTCACCAAGTACTGCTCGGATGAGCCATGGGGATGGTACCAGTCTCCATCGAAGCTGTAAACGAGTTCACGCCAGGAGAATGGAGCGCATCATTCACGGAAGACGCATCATCAATCCTGCGCATGGACAGAAACTTATGTACAGGACGGTGCTCTTTCAATAAAAAGCCCTTACGACAAAGCGGCTTGTACTTGTGCTGTTAACGAATTCAGGACAGGGTGTACTTTATCATGGGCTGTTTAGTCTGCACTCTTATCATTCGCAGTTTTCACACAGGTGTGCCAAGATCGCAGCAAAAAAAGGATATTTGGATAATCTTGAGTCTACTGGTATTTTTACACTTTATTATTACACGTTCCTGTTTTCCCTTTTTAACAGAAAGCGAGTTAAATTTTCGAACTAGGATCTGACTCTGCATTCACCGCTATTTTACTTTGAATCGATGTCCCCGTGCGATTCGTTTCTGAATTCTGATGAAGCGCCCGACACTGTGAAGTGCTCCGTGTATAATCTAGCTCGCCCGACCGAAGTGACCTTTTCGAAGGAGCAATCAGATGCCGCCTCCTCAAACCGCGACCCCCCTGGCCATCCTCTCCCGCTTCCTCTCGTCGCCCTCGCCCCCGCCGCAGCCCGAGCTCCTCCGCGTCCACGCGCTCGCCGTCACCTCGGGCCTCTCCGCGCGCCCCGACCTCGCCGCCAAGCTCGTCTCCGCCTACTCCTCCGCGGGGCGCCCCGGGCTCGCCGCGCTCGTCTTCTCGGCCTCCCCACGCCCCGACGCGTTCCTCTGGAACTCCCTCATCCGCGCCCACCACTGCGCCTCCGACTTCGCGGCCGCGCTCGCCGCGCACCGCCGCATGCTCGCTTCGGGCGCGCGGCCCTCCCGCTTCACCGCCCCGCTCGCCGCCTCAGCCGCGGCCGAGCTGGGCGCGCTCGGCGTCGGCGCCTCCGTGCACGCGTACTGCGTCAGGTGCGGCCTCCTCGTCGGCGATGGCGGCTCCGTCGCCGTCGCGTCGTCGCTGGTGTACATGTACGCCAGGTGCGGCGTCGTCGGGGACGCGGTGAAGGTGTTCGAGGAAATGCCTGACAGGGACGTGGTCGCGTGGACTGCGGTGGTATCTGGGTGCGTGCGGAATTGGCAGTGTGCGGACGGGTTGCGCTATCTGGTGGAGATGATCAGGCTTGCAGGCAACGGAGAGACGAGGCCAAACTCACGGACGATGGAGAGTGGCTTGGAGGCGTGCGGGTTGCTAGGTGAGCTGAATTCAGGTAGATGCTTGCATGGGTATGTATTGAAGATCGGGGTTGGTGATTCCCCGTTGGTGGCTTCTGCACTTTTCTCAATGTACTCGAAGTGTCACAACACTGAGGGTGCGTCTGTCTTGTTCCCGGAGTTACCAGAGAAAGACGTGGTTTCCTGGACTAGCTTGATTGGAGCTTACTGTTGGAGAGGGCTTATTAGGGAGGCCATGGAGTTATTTCAGGAGATGGAGGAGTCTGATCTGCAGCCAGATGAGGTTCTCGTTAGTTGTCTTCTTGCAGGGTTGGGTAAAAGTGGAAATGTGCTTGGAGGGAAGGCATTTCATGCGCTTATAACAAAGAGAAACTTTGAAGATAGTGTTTTGACAGGCAATGCTTTGATATCAATGTATGGAAAATTTGAATTGGTGGACGTTGCAGGCAGAGTTTTTAGATCGTTGCATCAACAAAATGCGGAATCATGGAATTTGATGATTGTAGGATACTGGAAAGCTGGATGTGATGTCAAATGCTTGGAGCTGTACCGTGAACTGCAGTTCAGAGATAAGGATGAATTCCTGTGTGATGCCAATAGCTTGGTTTCCGCAATCTCGTCTTGCTCACGGCTAGAGGAACTAAGACTAGGTCAATCTTCACACTGTTATTCAGTCAAGCACTTGCTTGACGATAATTTGTCAGTTGCAAATGTTTTAATTGGCATGTATGGAAGGTGCAGAAAATTTGATCATGCCTGCAAAATATTTGCCCTGACCAAACTGAAGGGGGATGTTGTCACGTGGAATGCACTGATTTCCAGCTATGCTTATCTGGGGCATTTAAATTCTGCATTGTCACTGTATGATCAAATGCTCACTGAAGGTTTGAAACCCAACTCAGCAACCTTGATCACTGTCATTTCAGCTTGTGCAAACCTGGCTACATTGGAACGCGCGGAGCAGATACATTCTTATGTGAAAGATATGGGGTGGGAATCTGATGTATCAATCAGTACGGCACTTGTTGACATGTATGCTAAATGTGGGCAACTTGGAATTGCAAGAAGGATTTTTGATTCTATGCTTCAACGCGATGTTGTTGCTTGGAATGTGATGATATCAGGGTGTGGGATGCATGGGGAAGCAAAACAAGCATTAGAATTATTTGATGAGATGGAGAGTGGAAGTGTTAAGCCTAATGGTGTCACCTTTCTTGCCATTCTATCTGCTTGCTGCCATTCAGGGTTTGTTGAGGAGGGCAGGAAGCTGTTCACTAGAATGGCAAAATACTCACTTGAGCCTAACCTGAAGCATTATGCTTGTATGGTGGATCTCTTAGGGAAATGTGGACATCTCCAAGAAGCCGAAGATATGGTTTTGGCCATGCCAGTAGAACCTGATGGTGGGGTATGGGGAACTTTGCTTACTGCCTGCAAAGTGCATGACAACTTTGAGATGGGGTTAAGGATTGCAAAAAAGGCATTTGCTTCTGACCCAGAAAATGATGGATATTACATTTTAATGTCTAATTCTTATGGCAGTGTTCAAAAATGGGATGAGATAGAGAAACTAAGAGAGATGATGAAGAATCATGGAGTGGAAAAAGGTGTAGGTTGGAGTGCAGTTGATAATCGTGGGTGACTTCAATTGTAGATATGTTCTTTCATCACTCATAATTACTTTTTCTAACTTTTTTTCGCAAAAGGATAGTGGCCTTACAGACAGAGGTCCAAAAATTTGCCAATCGATGAAAGCATCGGCTCGTTGACGTTAGTTTAGGTAGAAAATGTGGAAGATTTGGGCGTGTGGATGATTTGAATGGTAAGTTATTGCCATAAAAATATTGACTGTGCTTCTTTTGGAGAATACAGAAATGGATCCAATGTGCCATCTCTATCATAGAAGTGGGAAGTGGGAACTGTTCCGATAAAGGTGTATACATAAATAGGTCTGTGCACCAGGCTGGCTGTAGCATGGTAGATACATATTGTTGGCAGTAGATTTCTGTATGATGAGACTGAAGCAGCACCACTGGTAGATATTATTTGACCATGGTCATGGTGTCAGTGTCACTATTGCATTTTTCTATAAAAAGTACTGAGCTAGTATTATGTCACTGCAATTTTGCCATGACCATGGTGTCAGTGTCACTATTGCAGTTTTCTGAAAGAAGTAATGATCTTGTATTATGCTGCTGCAATTGTTGGTTGTGAAAGAATTGACACATCTGAAAATGTGTACCCGGCTGCTGTTAACAAGTTAACTCATTCTGTTAGTTGATCTGTTTTTTATTTAGCTTTCTTTTCTGTTTTTAGTATGCTTTTTTCACTATGTACTATGGGGTTGTGGTGGTGGAGTGAAAAGTGAAAACTTCTCTAGGTTAGCTGCAACCCTGTTACTTTTCTCGTGCGACGCATTGTTCATTATGGGTGCATCCAGTTTTTTATTTACTTTTCTCCTTGTGATGCATTGTCTGGCGTGGCTACCATTTCTTTCAACTGCTAATTAAACATTGTCTTTGCATGGCCAGGTAAATGATTACTTGCATGGTCCTCGCGAGTCGTGACAAAGCACGAAGGAGCTCATGCCTTGGCTGGATGTAAGCACCAGGCGACACAAAAGAGCCCACGGAAAATATCACAACCTTGCCTGGTTGCTTAAGCATTCGTTTTTCGTCGGCAGGCGCGTGTGGCCACGCCTTCTAGCGATCATGACGATCAACTTACATGATTACATCGTGCTTGATTGGTTGGTCTCCGGTTCCTGCAGGTTTGGTTCTTCATCACTGGATAGTTGATTCTGTTGCATCAATTTGATGGGCGATCGTTTAAAAGAAAACTTAACGGGTCATACACTGACCTGTTACTCTATCTTGATTTGTAGGAGGACAGAAACTTCCTAACTTCCTGCATAGAAGGGCATGGTACGAATCAGAATAATGAGGTAGGGTCGGAAAATGGTACCCAGTGTGGCGTCACGTGCCTTTGGTGCCACGTTGAAGCAGAGCTAAGCCGTGGTAGTGCTGACTGGAGCAAAAAGCTGGCAGCAGCATATGCAGTTGCTACATGGCATGACCTTTTTGTGTCACGTTGCTCATAAAATTCCTAGGGCCCATGAATTCGGAGCACCAATTGGTCTGTAAATGATGCTTAGAAAGCCGGTGCCACGCAGGGAGATGTAAACCGAAAACCTCTGACCAACTTGTCACTTCTTTTGTAGTTTTGGTGCCTGTTGACGACATATGGCTGAGCACGGCTGCGCTAGTCGTGCGGGCCTGAAAGAATAAATGAAACCTGATGCCTCATAATTCCTGTTTCGACGAATGGCACCCCACCTTGTGACATTCAAATATTCTTCAAATTCTTTGGTACTTCCTTTTCTTTCACCTGACGGAATTCTTGCCGAGTTTTTATAGTAGTTGATAGTTCAATCCAAACAAACTCTGCTGTGGCTCAATCACGTGAGGAGCACGAACTCAACCTTCTAGCAGCTTCTCCTCACCTTCCTTTCTCCCCCGTTCGAGGTCCTCGCAAAATCCTCAGCGCCGGCCATCTACCAACCGATGGACGCAACGGCCCGCGACGTCGCAATCGCGCCGCACGTTACCGCGCGCCTGTGTACTGCTAAAGAAACAAAAACGCCGTTACGACCAGGAGCGTCCGGTTCACCCCGGGCCAAAGAAAAGACTTCACGAAAACGCCCCCCCGGTGGGAACGCGGCACCCAACCGGCCAACCGGCCAAATCCTCACCCCATCCCGCCGACCCACCCCCGCGCGGATCGGACGGCCCCGATCCCACGGGCCACGCAACCCCTAACCGCCGCCCCGCTGCGGAGGGGGGCAGTCTCGTCATTTGCCCCCGCCGTGGCGGATCAATAAACGCGAACCGAAAATCCCAGGAGATTTCGCTTCCCTTTCCTCTCCGCCCCTCTCTTTCTTTTCATTAACTCCGCGCCCCACCCCCCCGTGTTATCTATCCATCCATCCACCCCGCGTCTGTCCTCGCCTTCCCTCCCTCTCTCTCGCCGCTCGCCCGCCGCATCGCTTTTTAGGGTTTTCTCCGCCTCCTCGCTCGCTCCCCCCGAGCGCGCGTCGACGAGGCCGGCAGCCCCGCGAGGCAGGTCCGCACCGCCCCAGCCCACGTACCGCCCCGGCGAGATGGGCCACAGCGACGCCGCATCGCCCGCATCGGCGGCCGCCGCGCGCGACGCGAAGAAGAAGAGGGTAAGGGCGGGTCGTATCCGTTTGCCCGTGGGGGTGGGGGTGATCCATGTGATTCGATTCGGGTCCGGGGGGTTCCTGGTTGGGTTCGATTTGATTGCGCCGCGTGCTGATCTGATCTGACTTCCTGTTTTTTCGGGTGCGCCTCGCAGGGGAACCGGACGGCGGCGAAGTTGAAGCAGAGCAAGCTCGAGACGCGCCGCGAGCAGTGGCTGTCCGGGCAAGGTCTGATCTCGTGCCTGTTCCGTCTGATGCTTTTAATCCGCAGTTTGTGATTTGGGGGATTTCCTGTTGGGGATTCGGCGGTGGTGTGCATGCGAGAGTTAAGATCTCCCTGCGCTGGATCAAGGCTTTATCTAACCCCTTGTGATCTCTTCTGGGTTAGGAAGATGGAAACATTGTCCGGGAAATTTTTATAAGGGCTTTCGTAGAATGCAATATCTCGTTGATTTGGGGTGATCTAGTTGGAAAAAATAGTGTTCTCATTGATGATTTGTTAAAATCTGACCCCTTTTTTGGGTTTTGGATTGGTCCAGGCAAGGATGGGAAAGAGACCAAGGTTGCGGCTTCGCCAACAGGAGCAGGGTCAAATGCTGGCTCACCAATCCTCGCTTCCCCGCACCCTCCACTCCCTCGTCGGCGTGCGGACACGAGGTCTAGGGGAAGTGATCTGGATGACAGGGAGGAAGCTGGTGCTACTGGACTAGAGGTAGGGAGCAGCGACCTTGACTCACCCATGCACAGCCCTGGCTCTGACAAGTCCCAGGGCAATGGTGGCGCTCGGAGGAAAGGGTTCTCCGGCAATGGCGGTGGCCCCAGCCTCAGTAGTGGCAGCAGTGTGTGGTCCAGCTCGAGGAGTGTGAGTGATGCTGAGGAGGAGGATGCAGGCTGCCCTGAGGATGATAGCGAAGTCTTGGATGATTGGGAAGCTGCTGCTGATGCGCTCTACGATGATGACAGTCATTGCCACCAGAGTTCAGTTCCGACAACACCCACACCAGCTCCTACCAATGCAGCACCTGCCAATGCAGCAAGACCAGAACCGATTCGGAGCAAGACAAGGGCTTGGGCACCTGATGATATATTTCGTCCACAGAGCTTACCCAGTATCTCCAAGCAGGCCAGCTTCCCAGCGAGCATTGGTAACTGCTGGGCAGGGATGGGGATGGGTGCTGCGCAGCAGGGTATTCTCTCATTGCCACTGCCATGCCCGATATGCTATGAAGATCTTGACCCAACAGACTCTAGCTTCCGCCCCTGCCCTTGTGGGTTTCACCTGTGCCTCTTCTGCCACAAGAAGATCCTTGAGGCAGATGGGCGCTGCCCAGGTTGCAGGAAGCAATACAACACCGTGTCTGCAGCAGAAGGTGGTGGTGGCCCAAAAGCAACAACAGTTGGGACTGGACAAGAGATGGCAAATATAGCACCAGTGCGGCTATCCCGTTCTTGTAGCATGGGTCCAAGATACTAGACTGCCAGGGTTATACTAGTTCTATGCTGTAGCTCTACTACTCATTGCATGTTACTGTCGGATATGCTAGTTTTTTGCGTATCGTCTGCTTTTGGTATAAAGAAATGTGAATATTGGAATAGGCGCTAAATCTATATAGACTTGTCCAGAAACTATGTTTTTTAGACTGTTCCTGTTGCATGTGTTGCTGGAGGACTGTTTGTTGCTTACAGTTTGTGAGATAATATATATGCTATATAAGGTGACGGTTGTGTCCTTATCTAAGAGTATATGAGCAGTAAATGTTGTTTGTTCAATGAGTAAACATGAAGTTTAGCTGTTGGCAATCTTATTACCTGTTATGGATCTATCTATTCCTTTTCTTTGTAGTTTTGATCTGAGTGTAGCTTCCAGCACTCTGTAGAAATTTGTTTCATTATTCGGTTTCTGTCTGCTTTTCCTATGGGCATTTAAGCATGCATCATTTAAGTGGATTGTCACTTAGCTAACTTTCAGATTCTGGTTCACCAATACTTTGCCAGTCTTGGCATTCCTATTATTCTGCTCTTGGCATGAAGGGACATGAATCTCCATCATATTGTAAGTTGGTACATTATGTCTTCTCTTGCTCTGTTTGTGTGATCTTTCAGTTCAAAAATTTATATCATATGTGTACATCTCCACTTCATGACCATGTAAATAGCTATATATAACAATACTTTATCTTGTCTTCATAGCCATGTAAGTAGGTCTATGACCACTTACCATGAACCTAATGCCTGGTCCCTCAAATGCTATCCTAGTTAGCTACTATAAACTTCATGAGCTCCCGTTATGCATCCACTTTTAAGCTTTCTACATGTGAGCTTGGCCTGGTGTGAGGAGTCCTTCAAATTCGGCTTTAAATTTTGCATTGGACATCATAAGTCTTGTTGAACCACTTGCATTATAAATTTCTAGTCCTGCTTTGATCTGTTTACGATATCTTTTGTATTCACTGACTTTCAAACCTAGTGTCCCAGTATGTTTAATTATGTGGAAGCCCTAGAATTTATTCGTCAATTAGTTTACAAAATTTGAGTTGCGGAACTTGAAAGCTAAGCTTGGTACTGTCATGAGCGCTTCATTTTACTGGAGAAGAAAGAAGAGATTGGAGCTTAAGCGGCTAAACCGTCAATATAGCCTTACCTAAGTTTGTATTGAGTGGAAATGTTTGCCATCTTAAAGAGTGCTTGTGCGTTGTCTTAGTCTAGTTCTTTCATCACCCTGAGTATATTTCAATTGTGGGGATTGCTTTGCCCTCGGTATGTTCTGATTACATATATGCTTGTGATGACCATTATAGTCAGGCATTTTCTTTGAATATGGTCTGAATTTGAAATGTATATTGGACGGAACTAGAATGGTGAAATGGGTCTGGCTCTGCAGATTTGATTAATAATTGACTTATGAGAATTTCAGCTTTGGTGATTTCATGCTATTTGAGGTTCCAAGGCTGCTATTTGAGCGTGTTTTCAGCATGACCAGTAGTCCATTCCAGGTGCCTCAGAACATGGAAATATCGAATGTTTGCTTGAATGGTTGACATTGTATCAAAGTTTATACTGCGCGTGGTGAGTTGGCTGTACAAAGGAAGTGAAATATTGCCATTGCCCACTGATTCTTGCAAAATCTTGGTTTCAAACATTTTGTGTTCTTCGGGATCGCGTTTATTTCATGCATCAGCTTTCCAAGTGCAATCTTTAGCTGTGCCTCACTGAATTAATTTGCAATCCACATCAGGTTCATCACGATCTGTTATCTGGTACTATGGGCTAACTGAAACTACCAAACGAGCTCGTGCTTGATGTGATTGGCCTAATTGTGGTGTCATAGTGCTTTTCACCCCTGCCAAAGTGCCAATACTCGAACCATCATTCTGGGAAATAATTCCACTGTCTTCTTTCCTTTTGAATATAATGGGAGAACAATCCTCATTACGGTTTTAGTGTTTTGTCAAAAACAAGTAGTCTGTCACATTTTTCAACAAAAGATAATATGGATCCAAATCCAAAAAAAATTTGGAAGCACATTACTAAGCATGAATGCCTACATTTCTGGAAGCGTGGTGAGACTCTGTACAAGGAGCACGTCAAAGTTAAAAGGTTTAGATAAGGAAGAATCTGCCTCCAGAAATCGACTTAAAGCTGATACACAGATAATAACAAACTAAATGAGAACTGCAAAAGTCGCCACTTCACCACACCTAGAGATAAACCAACACCATAATAAGTCCATCTTTTATCACGTGAGCAGCCTACCAACTTCCCTCTTCAGCCACAAGGTGCGCAGCCTGGGTTCATAGGAGAGAAAGATCTCCCGGTTTTCGGTGTCCTTGAAAACATCAGAGGCTAAGACCTTGACTTCATCAGACACATCGGCCATGGTGTTCATTGCTTTGATGCAGCTCGAGATTGTGAACTGATCAGCTTCCTTTGCTTTCTGTTCTTTCACGCGAGCTTGCTTCATCCTGAAATTTAGATAGGTCTCCATGATCTGCTGGATGTCTGAAACCTTGCGCTTCTTGCGCCTGTCTCTCTGCGGCTCTACACAGGAACTTGACTGTGCTTGTTCATCAGCTCTCTGTGGCCTTCCGTCTGCGCCATGCTGTTGTTGTCCCAGTACCTCCTCGGTATGGTTATGCAGAACGTCAAGATCATCTATACCTTGTGGTCCTAATGCCGTTCGTTGAAGTAGGCTGATATTGTTCCATGTCTCGTCAAAGTTTGCATTAATCGTTCCACTAGGTCTTCCAGACATGTCTGGGGTTGTGCTCATGTTGTTGCCTCCCTCGTCAACATTTCCAACAATATTCTGAGGTGAATTTTGTCCTCCTTCAGGAATAGGGCCTATGACAGATGCATGTATAAATCAGAAAAGCAAAGGGTAACACTACAATTCTTCTCAGTAGTCTTTATTGTGTTGAGGTGGCGTGCGTGTACATGTGCATCCGGGGATAGGGGGAGGTGCTTACCATCAAATAACAGCTCCAGCGAGTCAAGCAGTGGAAAGCTCTTACTTTGGTACTTCCGTGCCTTGGGCATATCCTGCCAAATTTAAAAAGAATATTAAAATTCTACCTTTGCTGCATATATAATAGAGCAGAAGAGTTAAATCCTCACCTCAATTATCTCATCCCAGATTTCATCTGTCGCTCTAATCATGGATGCACTCTGGTCCCATGAAACACCATCACGCTGGAGGATCAATTTTATCAATTTGTAATCTTTCTTCAATTGAGTCTCATGTTCCTGGATTTGCATTTTACTAAACTTTGCTTCTGGGTACCTCATGTTGAAATCCCTAACAATTTTCCTCCACCCCTCTGTTCTCCATCCATTTTGGGTACGATAATGTGAATTATTGTTCTCATGAAGTATATCAACAAGGCCCTTTTCATACTTCATCACCCATCTTGCTCTGTTTGCCATTCAACCCTGCAACAGGCCAGAAAGCATCAATTGTATTGCTCTGAAGAGGAAACCTAAAACTAAAATGGACAAATGTTAAAGACAAAAATCAATTCAATAATGCCTCATGTTTTGCGCTTAACCCTACTATATGATAAGTGCACTAGACCTATACTACTTGGACGTGTTCTTTACTGACTCAATACTAAGTTACATGGCATTCTCATTGGAACAAGTAACCCAGTTCTGTAGGTACAAGGACAGCTAATATCTACATGTGAACCTTACAGTACTCTGTAATACAGAAAGAAAAGAGTACATTTTATCTCTATTGAAGGGGAGCGTGAAGGAAGCATGACAGTGCCATGTCAGCTTCTTTTTCACACGTTGTCCATTTACAATTGAGACCAGTGAACAAAAATATAGCAATCAAAAGGTTTTAAAATTGTTTTTACATCTCACCCAGAACCCATTAAGTACATACACTTAGAACATGTACATAATTCTATGGAATAATAAACCTAAACAGGACGTCAGATTTCCTTGGTTTTGTGTGCCACATCCATCTACCCACAATGTTTTCTTGAGCAATTGGCAAACAAGTATTCCAGTGATTCTACTACCATTTGGAAATCATTGAGAATACACAAGCCCTTCAGTCATCGGTAGCACAGGTTTTCCCATACTAGTTTGCTACAGCGAATGGGATTACTGCAATTATGGACATACTCAATCATGGCGTGTACTGATATTTCAACCTGACTATGCTCCCAATCTGTGTAGAAACATTGCTACTAAACAAATCAACCAAAACATGAGCCAGCTCTCGAAACAGAAAATCGTTGCATCAATGACCCAAACTATAAAAGATACAAGCAAGTATTTGCTGCTTTGTTAGAAAGATTAGCTTCACTGAGATAGGAATTTAGATCTCAGGACCAAATACAGTCAAGCTCAAGCAACATAGGCGAAAATGCTTGTGGATAGTTGGAAACAAACATCTTGCTCCAGCTGCTACTGATCAGCGACAAACAGAAACCTACTTGCACAGACGCCCAATTCATAAGCCCGACAAGGATTTAATCGAAACCAAGTTACATGGCAACGAACAGAACCACATCGAGCAATCACCGATTCGACATCATCGAGCAGCATTGAGCAAGCCGCGGCCTCCGCAGCAAACGCTATCAGCAACACCGCGTCAAATCCAGAGACTCACAGGATTGAGGCCGCACGAACCCACCCCGGCGGATTCAAACCCGCTTGGAACGCGACCTAAATGGGAGGGGAGGGGGGCGCAAGAGCAGGGCCAAGGCCCAAGGCAAAGGTGAGAGAAGGATCTAGGTACCTCCGCGCCGAGCTCGCGGGAACCAGGCGAAGCCGCAGCGGCGCTGAGGCCGGGCCGCGAGCCGGCCGCCTCGAGCTCAACGGCGTCGAAGCCTCGCGTGCTGCGCTCCCCAATCGCTGCCCCGGGCTGTAGGGTTTCCCCTTCCACCGGTTGGGCCTGGAGGCCGGCTGTTTGGTACCCGTGATCAGTCCCCAGCCAAACGTGGTTTTGCTAATCACGAAAATCCAAACTAGAGAGGAGGGTGAAAACCAGGAAGTCGTCAAAATTGCTGGAGGACTCGCGTTAATCGGTGCTCCATCTAATTTAAAATACATGTCTATAGAAAATTATATAGATTTTTTTCTTATGGGTACAAAATTTTATAGATTAACAATTTAAGTGGATATTTAAGGAAGAGGCCCTGTGTGCGCAACGAGGTACATAAATACCGCGTGGGATCACGTTCACGGTTCACCCGCTTCGAGTGGTTTTTGAATCCGCTTCGCGGCAATCCATGTTATTTTAGTCCTCGTGCTATTTTAGCGCTGTTTGAATCCGGCAGGGCTAAACTTTAGCCCTTAGCCCTATCACATCAAATATTTAGTTACTAATTAAAAGTATTAAATATAGATTTATAATAAAACTAATTGCATAACCCCTAAGATAATTCACAAGACGAATCTATTAGCCCATGTGATGCTATTTAGGCTTAAGATTCGTCTCACGAATTAGATCTAGACTTCTGCAATTAGTTTTATAATTAGTTTGTGTTTAGTTCTCCTAATTAGCATCGAAATATACAATGTGACATGACTAAATTTTAGTGCTTAGCATCCAAACACCTCCGGATCGGTAGCCAAAAATGAAGCTGATGTGCTACTGATCTAGCTTCATAACGGAATGCTAATGTTAACAAGCTTCTGAAATTAGGAGATATGCACATAGAAACCACACTCATTCGTCATTTCCTAGTTCACTTCTCGAGTGAGCTCTATATTTCTCGATTTCTATTTTCTATGGACAGCAAATGAAAGAATCATCAGAACTCATAGCGACATTACACTTCTCGATAAGAGAGACACATATGCTTTGCACTTGCAATGTATGCACACAAAGAAATTTCTAGCTACATGTCGACATATCTTGCACTTCTAGTTTCTGCACTTCCACCAGATGACCTGTTCCCTACTTAACAGATCATTTGGGATGTTTGGAGAATGGCCTCCCTCTCCCTTTGCTTGAAGCTGATCTTAGGAATTGAATCCACGATTCTTGGCACCCATTCTCTGCAGCGCAATTTCCTCACTTCTCGGACAATGAAATGAGCTGCAAAACCAGAGAGAGAAGATTTTGCTTCAAAATAATAAGAGAGACAAGAGTTGCAAAATATTGGCTATTATGTAACGGTCCGAACTTGAAGAACTTCTACAGCACATCGCACATTAATAAAGCAAAACAAAGCAAAACCACACACCTGACTAGCGACCTCAAGCAGACGCCTATTACTTTGTGGTGAGTCTGTCAAGATCACTTGTGTTTTTGATTTGTGTTCCTCTACTGGACCCATACGATGGAGAATCTTGTCAGTGACAGAATCATCAGTGCTCTTCTCAATGTGCTTGCTCTTTCGCTTCCTACGGTTGAATGTGTACAGGCATGCAGTTCGATTGGAAGTGATAGAGGATATGGTTGCATTTCCTTCATTGGTTGAGGAGCTGACAATAGGAGCTACACCAAATTTGTCTAAATCCAAGTTGCAAATATGCTGGTTCTTATCTTCTTTCTTGTCTGATATAGTATTCTCTTGTGTTCTGCACTCTGAGAGGTCTTCTGTCATGTTAACTGCATGAAGATAATCATGTTTAAATGATGACAATATATTCGGATGAATTGAGTGTTTCAGAATAGTACCTTCATCTTCAGTGCTGTTTTTCATTGGTTCCACGGTCTGCATAGACCTATTATCAGAATCAAACGAACTCTGCATTGGGTCAGTCAGATACATCATGGCTTCAGTAACATGTTGCCCAACATGATTTCCACCTTGTCTATCAAAAATCTTTGAAGGAGAAAGATCATGTTCAAGGGCCTGAATTAGCAGCATACATCCATTACCATCAGAAGTGTTGGGTGCTTCATTTTCTGTTTTCCTTTGCACCTTATTTGCAGCATGCCTATATCTAGACCCACTTCTTTTGCTCCTCCTACGCTTGCAGTATCTTAGATTTCCAGTTTGGAGTACCTCTGCCTCTAGGCAGCAAAATTTTTTAGCGATTACTTTCTTTCCACTGATCGAAAGATTTTTCACTTGACCAGCATTCCGACCACTTCGTCCCAAGGGTGTCTCCAGACTTTGAACGTGCTGTTCAAGTGAACTAGTATTTTTGGCACCTCTACTGCAAAAACATATGGATTCCTTATGTGTTGCTCCAGATAATGCGAGATAATGATTGCAATTGTGCAGGTCCTGGATTTTCCCCACATTTTCATCCTCCTTTAAATTTCTTGGAATACAATAAATTTCAGAACTTACTGGAGATTTACTTCTCTCTCTCATGCAGATCTTAGAATGATGACTGCTCATCTCGCTATCATCAGTTTTCTCAGCGTCAGAATGTCTGATTCTGTTTTCTTCAGCTTGAATTTTTGTCTGGTTCAACTCATTTTTTGCTCTCTCCAACTCTCCTTCAAGTGAGAGTATAGTACTTTGGGCACTATGCAGCTTCATCTCAAGTTCTTCAATCCTTTTAATGTGAGCCAAAGATTGCAATTTTGCTTCTTTGATCTGCACAAGCACAAACATATTTGGAAATCAGACAAAATGAGACAGAAATCACTTTATCATTTTATAACGCAATAACTTAGGAGGAGTTTATAGGGGCATAGATACAGGAAGAAAGTGCAGAATGACTGGGGTAGAAGTTCAGCGTTGTTGTCCATTACATATTAAACATTAAGGTCCTATCAGAAAAGGTAATCATGACTTGTTTAAATTATTATAGTTAGAGCACAGCTTGGCCATTTCACGCCAAACTCCATCATCAAAATTAACCAAGTCATCTCGAAATAACCAACTCTTAATCACCTTGACAGAAAGTGAAAGGCGCAGTGCAAATTTCTGACAGTGCTCATTGAGTCAGCGTAACTTGATTCAAAATTGACAGCCATTTGGAAGAACTTGATTGTTACAGACCATTGGAATCCAATGAAAGAAAAACTACAGGTTATTGCACAAGTTCTTTTCTTTCTTTCAAAAAATTGCACAAGTTAGTGGGCATTCCCCCTGCTCAAGGAGTCACCAAAATCAAAGTAGACAAGCAGCAACATTATCCCCCTAAGCAAGTATTCAGGGACCTGACTGAAGTAGCTGCATATTTCAATATCATAGAACTGCACAACTTCCCATCTATCAAATACGAATTGACAAGACAACCACCCCCAATCCAAGCAAGCAAGGACGTTCCTGAACACAATCAACGCCACTAGATGCCGCGTTGCACACTTATTTATTTCAACTTCAAACTCAAAAAAAAATATTTCAACTTCATTAGAAAGGCTAGCATAACATTGCAAACCGTTTCGAGCCGGAATCCAAGCAGAGGAAGAAAACGAGCCAAAGGCGGAAAGGGGGGGGAGGTCGGAATTAAACACAAACGGTGGCAAAGAAAGGCGACCTTGGCGTCGGAGATGGCCTTGAAGCGCAGAAGTGCGGCGACGGCATCATCCCTAACAGCGTCCATCCCTCCCGCAAGCGCGGCGGCGCGTCGCTCGGCTGCGAGGATCCGCGCCGCCGCCTCCCTGGCGGCGTTCAGCATGACCTCCGCGTACGCTCTCTTCACCGCCTCAATCGTCGTCATCTCGGGCTACCCAAGAGATGAAAGCTCTGATCCAGCGCCGATGGCGGAAGATCGGGAGGCGAAAATGTGCGCGAACCTTGGTTTCCTCCTCACCTGGGATTGGGAGGCTGAGACGGCCGGAGTCTGGTGTTTCTTGGGCAGTTTTTTTTTTTTTTTTGATAGGGTTTCTTGGGTAGTTGGGCGGAAATGTGGTGGAGTGGAGCGGGGGCGGCGCGAGAAGCCGCTGCGGATGGCGCGGTTACCGGTTGGGCGGAACAGAAAGGAAAGGGGAAGTTACATATTTGCCCCTGGTTTGAACTTTAGGGTTTTTTTTAAGAACGGAACTGCTGCCGTAGGATTGAACAGTATTTGTGACGTGTCTACCGTATGCAAGTTTTACTAGGTTAAAGACCCTCGTTGTTCCAGTAGTAATTGTCGCAAATCTCCACAGTGAGTTGAAGCACTGCAAAAATTTTAAAACTATTAACAATCGAATATAAAGGGTCAAGCAATTAAAAAACTCTTTTATATTATAAAATAAAATAGTAAAACACACCACGACTTATTTGTTGATGCCCTCATCAAAACCTTCCTTTTCCACTCTGCCGGCAACTTATCGACACCATGCAAGTCCTCTAACCATACGATGATATCTTTGCTAATCCCTATATTACACATTGCCGTTTGATGCTACGTCCTATATTTAACCAACATTTGTACATCTCATTCTCATACTTTCGATCTTCTGCACCGGGTACGTCCTCGTAACACCGCCGTTTTCTATGGTATAATGGTTCTGCCCAGGTAAAATTAATCTTCTAAAGTTGAGGAGAGGAGATCCTATCCTAATGTACGATCCCTCCATTCCAAATTGTAGATTATTTTAGTAAATTTAAATATATAGATTTTACTATGTACTTAGATATATAACTGTGTCTAGATATATAATAAAATTTATATATTAAAATTTGCTAAAATGACTATTTCATCTTGTAACGAAGAGAGTATATCTGAATCGTTTTATACTGTTGAAAGATGGTGGAGCCACAATGGAAAGTAGATTAGGAAAGAATGTGGCATGGTAGAATTGGCATTGTGTATGAGTTCTATAAAGAAATTTCAATACTAACGTCTAAACACCGCTCATAGAAGATTAGATCCGTCACATCTTAAGATTGTTATTTTACCAAGGACATTTATCTTGTCCATTACTAAAAAGAACAGCTACATTAACAAGATACATAGTGTCGGAGGATTTCTCCAGCCGGATAGTGGAATGCACCCGTCTAATTCTAGTTTAGGAAGAGTTTAGGGAAGTGAAGGAATGCTAGATCAAGAGGCGCATGAACACGGGAAGCACACAAGGGTTTAGAGTGGTTCAGGTCGCCAGAGTGTAAAACTCTACATCCACTGTGTGTAGTATTGCTTGTGAAAGTTGTGAAACTTGTGTTTTGGTGGAACTTGAGAAAGCCCGGGCTACCGAGAGCTTGTACGGTTGTGCCTAAGCTTGTGTTCTAACGTGCGCGCTCTCCCTTTTATAGGCTCAAGGGGAGCGCGTACACTGAGCGGGGTCCCGACAGGTGGACCCGGCGACATATTTAAATAACGTACATATTGGAGCCTTAAATACCACAGATTCGGAAATCTTCCTCTTCGGCTCCCGTGCATATCCTCCGTCTGGATTTGGTCTTGTGCCGTCTCGGTGGCACAGAGTCTGCTACCAGTGACCTGCACAGTGGGGGACGTGCTGTCACTGTAGGGGGCTACAGTTCCCTCTGACGGGCGAATGGGCTATGTTGACCTGCCGTGCTGTAGCCTCCGCGCGCACTGTACCAACGCACGCCCATGCCGCGGCCCTCCTGCAGCAGACCATAATTACCCTTTGCTCACGCGCGCGGCGCTGTGATGTGACTACACGCCGCCCGCCTGCATAAGCGGTGTGGTGATGCGACACACGGCCTAGGTAACTGGCGGGCTTACCGTGGTGTCAGCATACCTGCCCAACATGTCAGTGGGCAGCCCATGCCCTGTCTCGGGCACGCGCACCCCAACCACCCGCATTTAATGCGGTAGTTGGGCTGGCTTCCCGCAGAAGGCTGGCTGCCACCGGACACGTGGCGGTGCTGGTTTTAACGGCCGCTTCCTCAGGGGCACGTGGCGGCACCGAACCTCTTCCCTAGTGGGAAGGGAGGTCCGGGCTGCCCTGGCTGGCACAGGCGCACAGGTCCCCTGGGGGTCCAGCTTCCACACGTAGGGGCCCAAGATCACCCCGTGGTGGTCCGGGCCTGCAGTAGCTATTCCTGAGGACAAGGACCTTGTCCTCTTGGGTACGTGGAGGCGCCAGACCTGCTGGAGCGCGGGGTGAGTTCCGGAGACCGTGACCCCAGCTATCAGGCCCGGGTCGTACGCCCTGTTACCTAAAGGCTTAGTGCGAGGTTACGGATAACCTCGCGCACCTCGGGTTGGACACACTAGCAGGACGTACCCCTGTCTGTATGTACCGACAGAGGCCCCCAGGCCCACCTCGGGTGAGGAACGAACCCGCAGGTGGGGCCATAACCTTGTGTTGCACCGGGTGGACAGCTTGCGCCCATAGCGAAGGGGCAAGAAGGACTTTTCCCCTCCGGCGAGATCCCCGAGGGGTCGTCCTCTGTCCGCGCTCTACGCGGCTGACGGTTCAGCTTCCTGTCTTATTCGCGCGCGTCCCGTCGTACTGGCGGTTCGGATTCCACCTTTTTCATCTGCCTCCAGCGACCACACCTTTGATCGGCAGGCCTGGGCCCACTGGCCATGGGGGTGAGAGGCGGGCGCCTGGTGCGAACGACTCTTCTGGTTCCCCTTGGTCGTCGTGGAGTCCAAAGGGGGAACAGCTTTATTTAAAGGCATGCGCCGCAGGGATCGGCTACCTTTTTGCACTTGCCTTCTCTAGACGTCGCAACGCCTCTTTGTCTCCACTCGTACTTTTGCGATCTGCTTTTTGCGCCCGGCATTTCTTCCTCTTCCTGCATTCTGCAATCCTTCCCCTCGCATCCGCAGCAATCGCCGCCATGTCTCTTCTTAGCCATCCCCGCCGCTTCCAGCGCCACGAACAGCTCGACGCGGTGCGCCGCCTCTTGGGGTGGACCACACTGGAGCTCTCCAGGAAGATCTGGGCAGGCTCGAGCTCCCTCAACGACCTGGTCGCGGGGGAGTTCGTCCTCTTCAACGCGTACATCACCTGCAGGCTGGTGCCTCCGATCTCCTCCTTCTTCCTTTTGCTTCTGGAGGAGTTCGGTCTTCAGCTCCAGCACCTCACCCCTCACTCCGTCCTCCTCGTGGCCATCTTCGCCCACTTCATGGAGATGTTCGTGGGGGTGCGGCCTGCGTCTCAATCTTTAGGCATTTCAACTCTCTGGTCGGGTCAGGGAGGAGCAAGTGCGAAATCGGCGCCTACTACTTCCAGCTCCAGCACGGGATGTCCAGCTCCTACTGTTATCGCCATATTCTGGACGGGCCAAAAGTGGGCCAAGGAGCAAGATGGGCCTAGGAAAAGGGTATGGCAGGATTACAGATCGGATCCCGTACGGGTGTTTGAGGACAGTAAGGCCGTGTAAACTCAGGCCTAGGCAGTTAGGATTCGTGTTGTGTTTGGTTAGGGTTAGTTAAGGAGAGCAAGTCTACGGACTATAAATATGTACCATGAATAAACGAGAAAAAGAGATTCATTCATCAACAACTCACGGCGCATCACCTCCCCTGTTCCAGGGTTTTTCATCGGGTAAGTGCCATGTAGCCCTCTGATCACGCTTCGCGTGATCGGGGGCGCATTGCTCTTGCTTGTTACTTTATGTGTTGCTCGTTCTGAAGCCTTATAGATGGCGAGTAGCATTAGTTATCATAGCGCGCATAGAGTAATGTTATTTTTGTATCATGATCTTGCTCTGTTCATTGTTCTTGCGTGCTCCGCGGTCATTGTATCCGTTTATGGATGCAATGATCGCGTCTTGCTTTGTTTATATTGATAGATCCGATCTGTTACGGCTAGTTTCTATTTATTAGGGATTTAGCTCAATATGTGCATGATTAGGCCTTGCAAACGAGTTGAAAGTTCCGGTGGTATGTTAGTATCGGATCTCAGCCTGGGTAGAGGTCTCTTTAGGAATCGGCTCTTTAGCTGCTTTTAGGGTCTCTGTTTAGGGTGTTTGTTCTGATGTTTTGCGTATTCGTTAGGCTCAATCACGTGTAGGATGTTCCGATTGTGTAATGAGGGCTTAGTTGTCGTAGATTGGATCAGATTAATATCTTTAAAGCAAGCTTTTTCTCTTTATTATATACATATGTTATCTGTCCCGAAGATCCGATCCGGTACCGATGCAATCGGCTCTTTACAGCCGATACCGGGGAGGAGTGATGAGCCGATCACGGCTCGGACTAATCTTTACAAGTGTCTGTGCTTACAGGAATTTCATGAATCACACCTTCCTGATCAGGTACAGGATCAGGTGGCACGCCTAGCAACTCCAAGCCAGGGTGTGCGCCAGATCGCTGGGCCGTTGACCGAGGGACCGGGGCCCACCAGCCGTCCCGGAAGCCTCCCGGCTCCTCGTGTTGCCTGTCGTTGCTCGCCGGTGGGTTTCGATTGACAACACCTACATCAGCGCCTTCTCCAGCACCAAGTGGGAGGACTGGCGCCACGACTGGGTCATCGCCATGGCCGACACCAACGATTGCCTCGAGCTGCCGACGGAAGGGCCCCTTCTCGACCGCAGCTGCTAGAAGGCCTGACAGTCCCTACCGGTGGAGCTCGACCCAGTGCTGGACCGGGTGAAAACTCTGTCTAGGGGCAGCCTGACATCCATGATGGTGTTGGGCGACTTCCTAAGGCGCCGCATCGCTCCCCTACAACACTGATCCAGGATGGCCTGCATGTTCACCGGGGTGAACGACTGCAGCAGGATCATGCGCGGGGCCGGCTCAGATCTGTTCGGCGCGGAGCTGGAGGTCCTGATTCGGGCGATGACTGGCGAGGCGTACACCCCGGAGTTGTTGGCGCTCCCGAGAGGGGTCAAGGCCCTGTGCGAGGATCAGGCGATGCGGACAGCGGTCCTGGCGTCGCTGCCGACCCTTGACGAGGGCGGCCTGGCGGTCCGGCAGGTGGGAGGCGACCCCAATCACGAGATCCGGATTCCCGGCAACTCGCCCGAGAGCCACCAACGCGCCGACCGAAGCCCCGGCGGGTCCTGCCACGGAGGTCCGGCTCCCGCTGGGAAAGAGAAGGTGCCGGAGTTCCACCACAACTACAACGTGCGCTCCATCCTGATCCACAAGGATGGCGAGCTGCCAGAGGCGGCCACCTTGTGGAGCAGCCGGGACCACGAGGAGGACAACGTGCGCTCCATCCCGATCCGCAAGGATGACGAGGTGCCGGAGGCGGCCACCTCGCGGAGCAGCCGGGACCGTGAGGAGGACAGGTCGCGGAGGCTCCACCGCGGCGACGGATCCTACGTGGGGGAGCCAGCCCCCAAGTGCCAGAAGACGGCGAAGTCGGTGGGGGCAGAGTAGCTCCCGGGCTCCGCCACCGCCACCGCAACACCAGCAGCCGCAGGGGAGGCCGGAGGAGACGCGGTGGTCTTCACCGCAGCATCGACCACCGCTGCTGCCGCCACAGCAGCGCCGGGCACCTCCACAGCAGTGCCAGGCTCCGCCATCGCCACCATCCCAGCGGCAGCAGCAGGTCCCACCGCCACCGCCGTCGCCGCCCTGCGACGCCATCGTCGGGGAGGCCTCACCAATCACCCGGGGCATCATCCTTAGGAAGGAGGGAATCCCCGATCACGCAGGCAGGATGGGGGGT
Organism: Panicum hallii; assembly: GCF_002211085.1. NCBI lineage: Eukaryota > Viridiplantae > Streptophyta > Magnoliopsida > Poales > Poaceae > Panicum > Panicum hallii. Next base: position 37,115,177 of record NC_038048.1, on the reverse strand, counting down.
GCGGAGCTCCACGTGAGTGGTTACCTCCTCATGTTTCTCTTTGTTTCATTCTTTTTCGGGATCCTTACCTTGATGATGTTTGCCAGGACCGCTCGCCCTGCCACAACCTCCGCACCCTCCGGCAAATCGCTGGCTAGGAGGTCCGGCCCCCAGCTGGCTTCTTCCACGACCACTGGGGGGCCGGCAGCATCGTCGGCAGCACCACCGTCCCCGCCCGCGGCCGCGGAGGCCCGAGCCGGAGCCCCGGAGGCCGAAGCTGCACCCCAGAAGGAGGCGTCCCCTCCAGCCGCGACGGGCGGAGAGTCAGCCGCGGCGGCTGCGTCAGGAACCACGGCGGAGGCCCCCTCAGCAGAGCCGACTGCGGAGGAGGCTGCGGCGGCGGTGGGGGAGCCGCAGCGAAGGTCGTAGAGGCTCCCAGCTCCGGCCCCCAGCCCGCACAGGAGACATGCCGGAGGTGGTGTATGGGAGGCACCTCCTCCCGAACCCGGTGAAGGTCCCTATCCCCTGCCTCTTGGTCAAGGCCCATCGGGCGATGGAGGAGGCGAAAGCGGGCTTCCGATAGAGTGGAAGGAGCGGAAGGCGGAGCACCTTCGGCTCTCCGACTGGGAGCGCCGTCTGGGGGACCGCATCTAGGTGGTGGCCTCCCGTGCCGCCGAGGAGCGGGCCCAGCTGGAGCGGGAGCGCGATGTCCAGCGCGAGAAGATACGCAGGGTCATCGACCGGGAGGTGGCGGTCGCCCATCGGGAGAAGGCGGCGACCCGGAAGGAGGCGGAGGTGGAGCTGAAGGAATGGTCCGCTCGTCACACAATCGACGCTGCCAAGATGATGGCAAAGATGATTAACGACGAGCGAGCCACCCTCAAGCAACGAGAAAAGGCCGTCCAAGAGGGGGAGGCCCGCCTCGCCACCCTCCAAACAGACATGAGGCGCGGACCCGGGACCTCAAGGAGCGGGAGGCCAAGGTGGAGGGATTCCTGGCGGAGCAGCGCGCCGAGATCGAGCGGATTGTGAAGTGGGTCGGTGAAGCAAGCACCACCCTGGAACCCCTTGGGCTAAGTCCCATCCAGGTTGCAGAGGCCCCTTCTTCACTCGGCGCTGCCCTTCCGGTGCTGGACTCTGCCCTTCTAAACTAGTTCCAAAGATCAATATGTCATTGACATACAAACACAATATTACTCCCTTACCCCCACTAAACCGATAATACACAAGTGTCGGCTTCATTCACCATAAAGCCTGCTGACGTTAGAGTTCTATCGAACTTCTCATGCCATTGCTTTGGCGCCTGCTTAAGGCCATACAAGGATTTTCTTAGGCTACACACCTTGTTCTCATGTCCAGGTACCACAAATCCATTTGGCTGCTTCATATAGATCTCTTCATGGAACGCCTGGAGTCCTCCATCGTCGGGCGCCTGGAGACCGAAGGACGGGAGCTTGCCTGGGTGGTGGTCGACTATATCCTGACCTGCTTCCGGAGCCATGACCCCGCCATCTCCTTGACTCCAGTCCTGGAGGGCCCCGTACCAGAAGCGGAGGCCGCCGTCCAGGAAGGAGTACAAGAGGCGGTGGAGATCGTGGCTGCCCGCTTCGAGCGCTTCACAGGGCCGGACCTGTAAAAGGAGGAGGCCCCTCCGGACCGCCAATAGAATAGGAATAGTTTTTTGTTGTTTTTTGTATATATTGTAAGTAATGTAATGTTCTGTATATGACAAGCAATAAAACTTAGCTGTTTTGCAAGAAAAACTTAGCTATTTTTCCAGTTGCTTGTTCTGTCGTGTGCTTACTGGATTACCGAGGTCCCTTGGCCCCCTGGGAGGTAGTCGCAAGGGATTGGGACTAGCTTCCACGAAAACGAGGTTTAGTCCTGCACATGACTTAGCATCGACGCTTAGCAATCATTCCCACGGGGTTCCGGACCTTGCCGGCGAGAGTCCTTTGAGATGCTTAGTGAATCGGAGCACCAGGGCCTAGGCTCAAGGCCCGAAGGGGTCTGGACTTCCGGGTCAGCGGTTCTAGGTACTACGGTACTTATCTTAGGGAGGTAGAGCATGTAGGCTTAGAGTACGAAACCAGGCTAAGCAGCTACACAACTCTGGACCCCGTAGAGGACAAGTACGCTTCCCCGAAGACGGACCCCCGAAGACCAGACCCTTTCTTCCCATGTGGAGAGGTCTTGGACGGAGACACAACCCAGCAACTCAATTCGGGCCTCAAGCATGGCACAGGGATAGAGGACCACATGGGGATTAGGGTAAGTGGAAGACAAGAAAAGAAACTGAATTGCATAAACCTCAAAAGCAGGGCATAAACTAAGAATAAATTTTTCCTTGATAAGTTGGTACAGATAGAACGTGCGATGAGCGCCAGGGGCCGGGTTTACGAGGGCGAACCTCCACCGCTCTGGCCCGCACAGGGTTGCTACCATATTATAAAGGAAAAAATTATTCTCGGCTAAGTCCCTAAGGATAAAACTTACGGAGGTGCTCAGTGTTCCATGGGTTGGGTAGTTGCACGCCTTCCTCCGTAGCTAAGCGAACAGATCTGGTCGGCACACCTTTGACACCTTGAAGGGGCCCTCCCTGCTGGGGGAGAGCTTGTGGAGACCCTCTCGGTTTAGGATTCGCCGTAGGGCTAGGTCCCCGACCCGGTGCTCCCTACTATGCATGAACCGTTGATGGTAACGCCAGAGCGCTTGGTTGTATCGTGCATTTTGGACTGCTACTCGCCATCTTTGCTCGTCGACGAGGTCTACATCTTGGCAACGCTGCTGCTACTGCAATTCCTCATCAAAAGCTTGGATTCGTAGTGAGCCTATGGTGATCTCCGGGGGAAGGCATGCTTCAGCCCCGTAGACCAGGAAGAAAGGGGTCTCCCCGGTCGCTCGGCTGGGTGTTGTCCGGTTCCCCCATAGTACGTTTGGAAGCTGGTCAACCCACTTCGCACCATGCTTTTCAAGATCGTTGTAGGTGCGAATTTTGAGCCCCCTGAGTATTTCAGCATTAGCCCGCTCCACTTGGCCATTGCTTCTGGGATGTACCACAGAAGTGAAGCAGAGCTGGATGCCGATGTCCTCACAGTACCCTTGAAAGTGCTGGCTCTTGAACTGGGTCCCGTTGTCGGTGATGATTCGGTTCGGGACCCCGAACCTGAACACAATTGACTTGAGTAACGCGATTGCTGATGCCTTGGTGATGTTGACCACAGGGGTTGCTTCCGGCCACTTGGTGAACTTGTCGATGGCAACGTAGAGGTACCGGTACTCACTGACGGTCCTGGGGAAAGGTCCCAAGATATCTAACCCCCATACAGCGAAAGGCCAAGAGGGTGGAATCATTTGCACAGCCTGAGCGAGAGTGTGTATATGCTTTGCATGGAACTGACATGCTTTGTAGGACTTTACCAGCTCAGCTGCATCCTCGAGCGTTGTCAGCCAGTAAAAGCCATGCCGGAAGGCTTTAACGACCAGCGTGCAGGATGAAGAATGGCTTCCGCACTCACCTCCATGGATCTCTGCGAGCAAGTTACAGCCCTCTTTCTGGGTGATGCACCGCATGAGGATGCTATTGGCGCCACGGCGGTAGAGATCCCCTTCTACCACCGTGTATCGCTTAGCCAATCGCACTATACGCTCAGCGGATGTTTGGTCTTCAGGAAGGAAGTTGTCTTTCAGGTAGTCCCGGATCTCGGAGATCCATGCATCGGGACCCTTGAGGGTGCACACAATCCTTGACGGACCCCACGGATGGAGCACCGCCAGGACCGCTAGCTTCGAGGTGCTAGACTGACCCCCTTCGCCCAGTTTGGCAGGTTGGACGGATGGCTTCAGCAACCATCTTTGGAAGACGCCCTCTGGCACGGATGCCTGAGTTGATGCCCTCGCGGAGAGCGCATCTGCCACTGAGTTGCCTTCACGTGGAACGTGTTGCAGTTCCAGCGCGTCGAAGTTCTTCTCCAGCTTCCTCACGTGGATGAGGTATGCTGCGAACTGGGGATTGTTGCAACAACACTCCCCCGGACCTGCCTGATGACGAGTTGGGAGTCTCCTTTGACCAGGAGCTCCTGGACCCCCAGGGATAGGGCCACCGTCAGTCCAAAGATCAGGGCCTCGTATTCCGCCATGTTGTTGGTGGTCTCAAAGTCGAGGAGCACCATATATTTCACTTGTTCGCCATTTGGGTCAATGAGGACCACGCCAGCTCCTGTCTTCTTGTTGCGTGCGGACCCATCAAAAAAGAGCGTCCAGTGGGGTCCGATGAACACCGGAGCCCTGACTTCTAGCGGTGGGGGGTCCGAACGATGGTCCGAACCCCCACGGACGCTTGGTGTAGGAGTCCACTCTGCAACGAAGTCGGTAAGGATTTGACTCTTGATGGCGTGGCGGGGCTGGAAGTCAAGTTGAAATCCAGCAAACTCTGCAGCCCACTTGGTAATGCTGCCCGTCGCGTTGGAGTTGTGGAGGATGGCCCTCAATGGGTAGGAGGTCACCACCATAATTTTGTGGGCCTGAAAATAATGGCGGAGCTTCTGGGATGCAATGAGTATAGCATAAAGGAGCTTATGCGTCTCGGGATACCTGGCATTTGCTTCATGTAGGACCTCGCTAACATAGTAGACTGGCTTTTGGACGGTCTTGACTTTGGCGGCGGAACTGGGCCCTTCTCCCTGAGCTAGGGACACACCGGACCCCAGGTCTTTTGATTCTTTCCCGGGTCGGGACCTGGCCGGACCCTCCAAAGCAGGGTCGGTTGTCATATTGGTGGAGGTCGGACCTCCACTTCCTACAGGGGGGACCACAGGGGTCCCTTGCAATAGTTGCTCGGACCTCTCAGTGACCAGCACCATGCTGATCATTTCAGTCGTCGTTGCAGGGTATAGAAACAATGTCTCACCTGGTCCGGAGCCACTAGGACCGGCAGAGAGGTGAGATACTGCTTCATCTCCTGGAAGGCTTGCTCTGCCTCCTCAGTCCACGTAAATGGACTGGACCCCCTCATCAACTTGAAGAAAGGGAGAGCCCTCTCCGCCAGCCTTGAGATGAAACGGCTAAGGGCTGCAAGGGACCCCATCAACCTCTACACGTCCTTGAGACGTACAGGGGGTCTCATTGCTTCGATTGCCCGAACTTGTCCGGGTTCACCTTGATCCCCCGGTGCTAAACCAGGAAACCGAGGAGATTCCCCGCCGAAACGCCAAAGACACATTTCTCGGGGTTAAGCTTCGTGCAGGTCGCATGCAGTTTGTCGAAGACATGAGCTAAATTTTCTAGAAGCGAATTCGATTCTCTAGTCTTGACAACAATATCATCAACATACACCTCAACTATGTCTCTAACTAAATCACCTAATGTAGATATTTCTTATGGTCAATAATGACATTAGGCCAACTGCAGGGGATGGCATTTTGAGGACCAGATACCTGTAATGGTCAACGGCCATGAACCGGTACAGAGCCGGCCTATCAATAATGGCGTTGAATGGGAAGAGGTCCGGTGCCGCCACATGCCCCTACCTGGCGCGCCAAATGTCGGAGGATTTCTCCAGCCGGATGGCGGAATGCACACGCCTAATCCTAGTTTAGGAAGAGTTTGGGGAAGTGAAGGAATGCTAGATCAAGAGACGCATGAACACGGGAAGCACATAAGGGTTTAGAGTGGTTGAGGCCGCCGGAGCGTAAAACCCTACGTCCATTGTGTGTAATATTGCTTGTGAAAGTTGTGAAACTTGTGTGTTGGTGGAACTTGAGAAAGCTTGGGCTACCGAGATCTTGTACGGGTGTGCCTAAGCTTGTGTTCTAACATGCGCGCTCTCCCTTTTATAGGCTCAAGGGGAGCGCGTACACTGAGCGGGGTCCCGATAGGTGGACCCGGCGACATATTTAAATAATGTACACATTGGAGCCTTAAATGCCACAGATTTAGAAATCTTACTATTCGGCTTTCGTGCATATCCTCCGTCTGGATTTGGTCTTGTGCCGTCTCGCTGGCACAGGGTCTGCTGCCAGTGACTTGCACAGTGGGGGACGTGCTATCACTGTAGGGGGCTACAGTTCCCGCTGACAGGCGAAGGGGCTATGTTGACCTGCCGTGCTGTATCCTCCGCGCGCACTGTAGCAGCGCACGCCGCGGCCCTCCTGCAGCAGACCATAATTACCCTTTGCTCACGCGCGCGGCGCTGTGATGTGACTACACACCGCCCGCCTGCGTACGCGGTGTGGTGATGCGACGCGCGGCCTTGGAAACTGGCGGGCTTACCGTGGTGTTAGCGTACCTGCCCATCGTGTCAGTGGGCAACCCATGCCCTGTCTCGGGCACGCGCACCCCAACCACCCGCATTTAATGCGGTAGTTGGGCTGGCTTCCCGCAGAAGGCTGGCTGCCATCGGATACGTGGCGGTGCTGATTTTAGCGGCCGCTTTCCTAGGGGCACGTGGCGGCACGGGACCTCTTCCCCAGTGGGAAGGGAGGTCCGGGCCGCCCTAGCAACACAGGCGCACAGGTCCCCTGGGGATCCTGCTTCCACACGTAGGGGCCCAAGACCACCCCGTGGTGGTCCGGGCGTGCAGTAGCTATTCCTAAGGACGAGGACCTTGTCCTCGTGGGCACGTGGAGGCGCCGGACTTGCTGGAGCGCGGGGTGAGGTCCCGAGACTGTGACCCCAGCTGTCAGGTCCGGGCCATACGCCCTATTACCCAAAGGTTTAGTGCGAGGTTACGGATAACCTCGCACCCCTTGGGTTGGACGTACTGGGAGGATGTACCCTTGTCTGTATGTACCGATACATAGGATCTAACGTGGATTTTAATCGCTATTCACCTGGCGAGGGTGTAACTCTACCTCACCAGCCGTACAAGTTATTAGTTATTGTTCGTTTTCTTAGTGTTATTTGGATTCGGGTGAGTAAACTTTAGTCCCGTCATATTGGATATTTGACCACCAATTAGAAGTATTAAATGTAGACTAATTTATAAAACCAATTACATAAATGAAGGCTAATTCACGAGATGAATCTATTAAGCTTAATTAATCCATCATTAGCGCATGCTTACTGTAGCATAATATTATCAAATCATGAACTAATTAGGTTTAGGTTTAATGGATTCGTATTGTGAATTAGTCTCCATACGTGCAATTAGTTTTATAATTAGTCTATATTTAGTACTCCTAATTAGTGTCAAACATTCGATGTGACAGTTACTAAAATTTAATCGGGGTGATCCAAACACCCCCTTAGCAACCTCGCTTAGGAAAATATAGCTCTAGTTTTGCATCAGGGAAGCAAGCGCTTTCTGATTTTTTTTTCCTCCTCGAACATTTCCGTGATTCTTTTAACTTTGTTCTCCGTCACTTTCATTGTGCATCATAAAATCTTCGATGTGCTTTTTACGATCTGTAGTGGGACAGCTGAGAGCATAATCGGTCACACATCTGGTACAATGTTTTCCGTATTTCGCTTTGTAGGCCTGTAGCTCGTACCAGCGTAGCATCGCAATCAGACTACAAGAAATTGCCTGCACGCTCAGATGACCGTGATGGGTGTTTCACCCATCGTCTCTTCTCAGAGTGTACAATTGGCTGACGCCGTTGCCCCAGCGGATCGATCCATTCATGTGAAGGTTTATTTTATAAAAAGAAGTCGAGGAAGACAAATTTTGACCGAACAGCCTTGTGTAAAAGTTCCAGCATCGGACCGCAGCCACGGATTTCACGACAAACAAAATCCGTTCTTCTGCCCAGCCACCTACCACCGCCACCCGTTTCCTGCAGCCATGCGGTGGAGCAAGACCGGCGTCTCCACCCAAAATCCTCGGCAAGGAAGAGGAGTTCTACCGTCTCTGATCGCGACCCTCCCGGCACCGGCTATCCGAAACCCCGGACGCGCGAGACCCGCGTGCTGAGGCCTGCCTCGTGCCCAACGGCGACGGCCGCGACCACGAGGAAGAGGCACCGGTGCCCGTAGGCTGTTGACTTCGCTCTGGGCGCGACGCGATCAGCAGGCCGCGCCGACGCACGCACGGGCACGGCGCCCTGCCCCGCGCGCGAGGAAAAAAGAAACGAGAGAAACGCCGCGCCGCTCGTGGCTCGTGCTATCGATTTTGAAATTTTCAATTCGTATGGCCACGAGGAGCCGAGACTGGCCGCCATGGAGGAGGCCGCCGCACCAGATCAGATCAGATCGGATCGGTAAATCCACTCACTAATCTAATCGCTCCCCGCTATTCCAGCCCAACCCAAAAAACAAAGCCCCGTTTCTATTTATAAGCACAGAGCCGCATCTCCCCCGCCGCCCGCTCCCCGACCACGTGACACCCTCGCTCGCGCCCACCCCACCCGCACCTCCGGCTGCCCCACCCCGCCTCCCTCGCGCCGGGAATGGCCTGCTCCCGCCTCGCCGCGGGGCCTTCCGCGGGGGCCGCCGCGGCCCGGGCGCGCTCGCCGGCGTCCTCACCGGCACCCGCCTTCGCGCGCGTACCGGCGGCGCACCGTACGTGTCGCTCTTCATGGTTTCATCCTCCCCCCGGGCCTCGGCCCTTCCTAGCCCGATTCGGCGCGTTGCTGACCGATTTGGTTGCGCTGCTTCCCTCCCCGCAGGTTACGCGAGTGGTGGGCTGTCAGCTAGGGGCGGGAAGGCGGCGTCCCCCGTGGCCGTCGGCGCGGGGCCGGCCGCGGCGGCGCCGGTGGCGGACGTGGACGGACGCCCGGCCACGGAGAAGCAGCCCATCATCGTCATCGATAACTACGACAGCTTTACCTACAATCTATGCCAGGTATACGGCGTTTTTGTGTTGTTTGGGACATGTTCCCTTCTTCCGAATTGTTTTGTTCTGTGATCTGTGTATGCGATATCCTTGCTAATGCAGCTGATTGAGTGGCAGCGTCCTGCGATCCATGGGCGGGTTCATACTGCACACGTGCCATCAGTATTTTCTCCCGTGGCATGTGTGCAGTTTTGTTCATCTGTTTGCTCAAATGCCGTTGGTTGCAGCAGATTGTTTTTTATGCATTTCTGGATAATTGTTTGAACATTTTCCCTTTGACTTTAATTATGTTGAAAATGTTTTACTATCTGCAAGGTGAAATGTTCTGCCCTGGTGGAATAATTTCTTTGATTTTCGCTCATGATGTTAGATCTAGGATAATATGTAATATGTATGTAATGCCACCTTGCTGTGTCAGTGGTAATGTTATCCTTTAAATTTTTTATTGGCCATTTATAATAGACATCAGGAATCTTTTTTTTTCAATTTACTTGTACTTAGATCAACTGATGAATCCATGATCACAAGATTGCTCGGAATGTATTCAATGACACTGCTATACAATGTGAACCTTGCTATAGGATTTGAATCAGCTAAGTAGGCCTCCATATCTGGAAGGGATCATCCATGTGCCAAAGTAAAGTCTAAACAACTGATATCGCCACTTTTTTTGTGAACGAAATCCCATAAAAAAACTGTTTGGCATATCGGTGATTTACATCAACAGTGCTTGTTGAAAAAAAATTGATACGGCAGGTGGAAGCCATAATCATGATTACATTCTTTGTACTTGGGGGTGGCAATCACGTGTTTCCTGTTCCACAAAACGGTTATATCATTCCATCATTGCATGATCTGAACTTGAAATACGAATTCCAGGTTTATGCAGTAGCTGTTGGCTTGTCGAACTTGGTGCCCATTTCCATTGAATATCTTCGAGTCCTCACTACCTTTCTATTAATTTCTGCCTAGAATAGCTTTTTACAGGACTGAATTTGCCATCTAGTTTCTTCATGGGATTAGATCTCGAAAGATGAACGCTCTAGGTGGTCAATGGAGTGTGTCCTAGTGCCTAATACTAATAGGGATTAGGCATATCAATAGGCTCTAGGTGGGAGGGTGATTCTCCTAGCTCTTAGGTGGGTTATGTAGCCTTTTAAAACAATGGTTAATATTGAAGGATGGGCTATTGGAATTCTCCTTTGTAATAAAGCTATAAAAGGTATACTTCTAAAAAAATGGTAAAACAACTATGCATCTGAATGATAGTGGTATATATAATAGAATGACTTTTTGTGTTCAAGTGAAAAAATTGGAATTGGTACTTCTGCATTTCCTGACTTCAACAGTGACACCCATTAATTGAAAACACTATATATGAAGATAATGCATGTGGATGTCATTAACATCTAGGCATTGGTTAATGCCAGACTTCTGTTCAGAAGCATGTTTTATGTGACAAATGAGTAACTATCGGATCCTCTGAATTTTTCCTTCTTATTTTGTTGAATAACTTGTCAGGCTACATGCCATGATTTGAAATGTTGACTTTGATAATACTAAAAGGTTCACTTGACAAAACTACCTTGGCTTTGTAACACTGAAATGTTTATACTGGAGGTAGGATGGTGTACTGCTTTGTGAAGGTAGATATTTCTTATGGTCAATAATGACATTAGGCCAACTTAGTGTATTTCTGTTGTTCCTCGTAGGCGCCATCCATTTTATCCTTTTTTGAAATTCACATTTCATTTTTGCACTTTATTAAAACACAATAGAGTGAAAGAAAAGAGATACATATGCTATAAGCCAAATATTCCTTTCCTGACACTTTGTGTTTAATGATGAAGTATATGGGGGAGCTTGGATTAAACTTCGAGGTATATCGCAATGATGAACTGACCATAGAGGATGTAAGAAGGTATATATAGTTCTCCCAGAACATTTTTTAATTTTGATGTAGATGCTTTTTATCCAAAAAGGAAACTCTCAGTTTGATGATCATGCTCCCCATTTCATGTATTATAGGAAGAACCCAAGAGGAATACTTATTTCTCCAGGACCTGGTAAGTTTTTTCTTGCTGAATATCACAAGAGTTGAAGCTCCTGAGCATACTATACATGAATATCACAAAATACTTTCAAATTTGTTCTTTAGGTGAACCACAAGATTCCGGTATATCATTGCAGACTGTTCTTGAATTGGGCCCAACCATCCCAATTTTTGGAGTTTGTATGGGTCTGCAGTGCATCGGGGAGGCATTTGGAGGTAAGATTTATCTTTATACCAGGTCACTAGCTTTTCCATGACCTCATCTTTTCTCTCAAACCTTTATGTACATGAATATGCAGGAAAGATTATCCGTGCTCCTTCTGGAGTGATGCACGGAAAAAGCTCTCCAGTTTATTACGATGAGGAATTAGGAAAGGCCTTATTTGATGGCTTGCCAAAGTATGATTGATTTCTAAACCATTGAATCAGCCAAATTTTATTTTGATTGTGATATGTCTTGTTTTACTGATCACATATTCACATTGCTTATTATAGTGGTCACGCTTACTAATTCCCATAATCACTAGTTTTCATCAAGTGCTATTTTGTTACTTAACATTTTGGCATGCAACTAATGCTGCCTGTACAGAAGTTACTAGTTATAGAAAACATCTTGTCGGTCATTCTGCTTTTAATTGAAAAGTCATTCAGACATGTATGAGAAGTTCTTACATTTTTGTTTCTTTTCTTCAAGAACATAAATCTTTTCTTACTGGAGTTGTTGTTGAGATGGTTGTATACCATTTCACTTAGTATTGACAAAATAACACTTTTGTCAGGAAAACAAAGCTGTTTCTTAATTCTGTTTGTGCTACTACTCCCAAGCCTGCCTTCGATTTGACACATCCTTTGCTTTCCATGGACAGCCCTTTTACTGCCGCGAGGTACCACAGCTTGGTGATCGAGGAAGAAACCTTCCCACATGATGCTCTAGAGGCCACCGCATGGACTGAAGATGGGCTTATCATGGCCGCTCGCCACAAGAAGTACAAGCACATCCAGGTATTTTTTTTCCACTTCCCAATGCTTCACGGGCACTCCTGTTGATGCTTACGCTGGCCCTTCAAGCCAGGCTGACCTGACGATGTTTGCCTGGGAGCTGCATACTTGTGGTTGCTAACGCTGACTGTTTCAGGGCGTCCAATTCCACCCGGAGAGCATCATCACCCCCGAGGGCAAGAAAATCATCCTCAACTTCTACAAATTCATCGAGGAACTGGAGAAGCAGCGCTCGTAGGGGAGATAGGTGCCGCCAGTGGCTCCATAGATCAGGCAGAAGCAGAGAAAAGTCGCTTGAGCCGCACGGTTGCAGTGTTGGCACTGAAGTTAACTAGGAAACAGCTTTCCTCTCTTCATTCGTTGCGTTCATTGTAATGTAAGCCGCATGGACCCAGATTTCGAATAAAGTTCATCTGATGAAATAAGCACGGTGCAGGTGCCCTTTCGATGAATAAATAAATCCGGTTATTTTCATCAGGCGGGCCTTGGCAACATCTTTGTTAGTTCTGGCCTGCTGGGCTGTGACCGTGGCAAGACGACCGTAAATCCGTAATAGCATCTGGTGTTTGCTGGTTCTGTACTAGCAACCTTCTGCTGTTCGGCACGTCGGCACCGGCCACCACCTCCGCAGCCGGTGTGCATCCTAACCGAGGTTGGCTGAATGGCCCGATTCGCCGGCGTCGGCCGCTGCATGCGCTAGGACAGCGCCCGCGCCCACTGGGATCGGGCCAGCTGCCGAGGCGCAATACGGCGGCGCTAGCCTCTGTGGGCACCGGTGGTTCGGAACTTCGGGTGCCCGGACGATTTCAGCGGTCGCCGCTTTGCAAGACCTGCATGTGCGCCGGCCGCCGAGAGCTCACTGGCGGGCGGCGGCGCGGCTCTTGCGGAAGCCGTGCCACGCAGAACACGGCATGAGTCCCGTCAGCCCGGCATGAGCGAGCAATTTGGGGAGACTGGTGAGGCGTGGGCGCTCCTGCAGTCCATGATTTGGGCTTTGGGGTGACTGGGGAGGCGCCAGACCTGCAGTAGGCGCGCGCGAGCATACTCGCGCGACGAACTAAGCATGTGCATGCCATGATTTTGTTTCGTTGACGGTGCACCGAGGTGGAGTGGCGTCAAACGTTCAGCTGCGCGCGCCGTGGCTCATGATGTGCGCATCATGGATGCATCGTCCAACTCTAATGGTAGCCGCGACATTTTATTCCTGTACTTGCCATATACTAGACGGTAGTCCTAGGAGCTACTGCCCTTTTCTCGGATCCAATTTAAAACAAACCCGAGTTCAAATAAAGGTAAGGAACGGATTGTAATGTTCAGACCTAGTATTAGGTACTACAAGTAAATGCTTTATACTAGTCCATGATCACGTGCTGTTGCATGGGATAATATTTTTCGGTGTTATTCTTTTAATGGTAGGTGACGTGCTCGTCGACAGTGACACATCTAAAGTGGCTTTGTCAATCTCGAAAATCTACCGACTGGGTCTCTCGGAACTGCTCATAGGTGTAGTGTTACGTGCGTATATTCATATGTGTGAATGTGCATGTGAGCATCTGCATCTGTACTTTGTTTAAAAAAAGCATAGTTGTTAAAAATTCATAGAGAAATATAGAGGTGGATAGCTAATCAATATTGTTTTTCTTTACTCCTCTTTTGTTCATATTCTAACACCATAATCATATGTATAACTTTTTATCCATATTCAATTGTGATTGCTTTTCTTACAAATTATTCTATGCAATTTTTTGTTTGTATTACATCCAAGTGTAATTGACATACATTTAATTAACAACTTAGCTTGAGCTAAGTGTTTAACATGGAAATATATATACCTATGGTTTCATGCGTACATATACGTGTGGTATGCATAACTTTTTACATTAACAATGTTATGAGAATACGAGGATTTTCAATAATGACGCGACGGGCTCCATGGACTCCTATAAAAACAGAGGCGGAGATTCGGAATTCAGAAAACAGCAGTCCCACGCAGCTTTCCACCCGAACTTGGACAGGCGTGCAGAGCCCGCCACGCGTTTCGTCTCTACCGGCGTCAGGCGATCGATGGACGGCGACGGCGCCTCGCGGGGGCAGCCGATGCTGGAGAAGCGGACGAGCCACCGCGAGCGTCACTTCACGGCGGGGGAGGTCGTGCGCGACGTCATCATGGGGGTGTCCGACGGCCTCACCGTGCCCTTCGCCCTCGCCGCGGGGCTCTCCGGCGCCAGCGCGCCCTCCTCGCTCGTCCTCACCGCCGGCCTCGCCGAGGTCGCCGCCGGCGCCATCTCCATGGGACTCGGAGGGTAACCACCTGATCAGAATGCGTCTCTCTCTTTGCTTCCCTCCCATTCATTCACGGCCGATCTAGCCGAAGTTGCCAGCGCCATCTGGTTTGTCTTTTCCGTTTAGTGCCAACGTGGTTTCAGTTTTTCTCTGAACTAGGATGTTAATATTGAGTTATAGGGCAAACTTTTCAATTCAGGTACTTGGTTGATAGAACGCTTCTTCTTTTTGCAAAACTAAAAGCTGCTTAGTTAGGCGTTGTTCTTCAGTCTTGACCATAGTCGTCAGATAGTGTCTTGAATTTTGCACGCGTTGTTGACTGTAGAATCAGAGGCGTGTTATCTTCCACTTTGAGTATTAGCATGCAGTAGTCATATCCATAGCATCCGATCACTGAACTGAAAAACCATGGGCCTGTAAGCTTAGCATTGTTCAGCAGATACTGACGTGCTCTAGCACCAACTCAACTTGTAAATTGCCCGCATCCAAACCAAAAAAGGGAATCGTTAGGAGAAAAGCTTAGCTCGTGATAGACAAGTGTGTGGCCGCTCTGCGTGACCACGCTTTGTGCTGTCACAACTTTTAGGCCCAGCAAACTGGAGAACAATGATTTAATTTTTTTTCTGAGGACAAGATAAACACCACGCTGTTTCCAATTCAAAAAGGTGCCCACTAAGGCAAGATTCTGGATTTCTGTTCCTCGCCCGCGCCATGTGGTAGGTACCTTGCGGCCCAGAGCGAGGCAGATCACTACAAGCGGGAGATGAAGAGGGAGCAGGAGGAGATCATCACCGTCCCGGACACTGGTATATGGATGTCACATGAACAACAGTTCATGAAACATTGTTGACAGATTCCTGTCATCCTGTGTGTATATGACTGGCATCCTGACCGTTGGTATTTTGAATCCTTGATTGATCATCCAGAGGCTGCTGAAATTGGAGAGATCATGTCTCAGTATGGGCTTGAGCCACAAGAGTATGGCCCTGTAGTAGATGGGCTCAGGAGGAATCCTCAAGCTTGGCTAGACTTCATGATGAGGTATGATCACTGATTCCACCTTTTGAACAGCCCTGCAAACTCATTTTTGTACTTGGAAGCAAATCCATGAATCCTGGTGGGACTAATTTGGAATGCTCTGACATAAGCTGAATGGCTTTGAGGTAGTTTATAAAGCTGTCAAGAATGAAAACATTTATATTTGAGAAAAGAATGAAAAATGTTAATAGCCATTAACCAACCAATGAAAGATGGTAAGAACTTAGAAGTATCATTAATGGATGGTGAATGCTTTTCTCAACTAACCAGAGCAATGCGTTCAGGTTTGAGCTGGGATTGGAGAAACCAGATCCGAAAAGGGCCCTGCAGAGTGCCTGTACAATCGCACTATCTTATGTAATCGGTGGTTTGGTCCCTCTCCTGCCCTACATGTTCATCTCCACGGCTCAAAATGCCATGCTTACATCTGTTGGAGTCACACTGGTGGCGCTGCTTTTCTTTGGCTACATCAAGGGTCGCTTTACTGGGAACCGCCCATTCACCAGCGCTGTCCAGACTGCTATTATTGGAGCGCTTGCTTCAGCCGCAGCATATGGGATGGCAAAGGCTGTTCAAGCTAGATAGTAGTTGGAGGCCTCAAGTATTTGGTAACCAAAGTTTCAGTAGGCTGCAATAAATTAAGCAAAGTTGTAATATTTCTCCTTTGGAACGTCTCACTACATTATCTAATAGCAAATGAAGCTGATGCTAGTCTACTCTAGGTTTTACTTAATTATGAGTAAATATCGGGAAGATAAAAGTAAACAAAATACCTCTGTGCGTCAGTGCGTCACTTCAGCCAAATAAAACTGAACATGACACTTCACTACATATTCAATCGTGATGACAAGCAAATTGAAATTACCATAGGCGCCTATATGGGCCATGAAACCAAGATGGATGATGATATCACAAGTTTAGCTTCTGAAAGAAAGAAAGGAAAAAAGATCTTAACTACAGTTAAGTTTAGACAGAGACAGGTTCTTTAATAATTTCATAAGAAGAGACACCTTACTTGTAATAATCTCATATCTGCCCAAGCTGCAAGAATTGGCTGTGAATTGACGAATTGTGATCTCGACATTTGAAACAGATGCAAATCTGCTATATTGTAATGTAGCATGACTGCAAAGTAAAAGTAGTTTGGACCCAACAGCCAACAGGCACAACCAGGCCAGTTGCTAAGACTTCTCAGATCTTGGCAAACATGCCATCAAGATGCATTGACTGAAACAGAGAATCAAGAAACATATTTAGTCCTTGATTTTCCAGAACCTCTGTTTTCCCCTCCCTGACAGCAATCTTCAAAGCCGGGATATCAGTGCTCAACGAGGTAGATTCACATTATTCATCAGTCTGAGCATGCAAATTATATTCATATTGCATATTCAATCTTCAACATCTAAGGTTGTTACAGGTAGGGAAGTACAAAATAACTGCATCAACCCAGCAAAACTATCTATTATCATGGTAACTCTTACTTGGCTTCTTCTTGAGAACTTCATTGATTAGTGAAGTATAAGCCCCAAAATCTGAAACCATTCCTTTTGCACTCTTCAGTTCTTCAGCATCTCTAACTTTTCCATACTTGCAATGTCCATCCAGAAGAATGTTGTATGTTATATCATCTGGGGGCACCCCAATATTAAGCATCGCATTCAGTAGCATGTCCGCATTCTTCATCTGGCCAAGCCTGCAGAGCCCATTCATAACCACATTATATGTCACAACTCCTGGTTTTCGACCCTTATTTTGCATCTCTTTCAGCAGCTTAAAGCCTGTCTTCACATCACTATTCTTACAGAAGGCATCAATCACCATTGTGTAAGTTGTGTTGTCAGGTTCCAAACCAACCTCCATCATCTCGCGCAGAACCCTTTCTGCTTCAACTGCACACCCTGCCTTGCTCAGTCCCGAGATGAACGCAGTGTAAGTGACCTCGTCCAATGCAACCCCTTCATTCAACATCTCCCGCTTCATCTCCATAGCCATGTCCAACTCCCCCTCCTTGAAGCAGCCATCAATGAGAGTGGTGTAAGTCACCTTATCCGGCTTGAGACCAGTGTTCCTCATCTCCTCCACAATGTCATGGGCGGCCTTCAAATCTCGTGCTCGACAAAAGCCATTCACCAACGCATTGTACACCACCAAATCCGTCTGGACACCCCTTGCTGCCATCTCCCTGTACAACTCCAACCCAGCTGCCACATTCCCCTCCTTGCAATGTGCATCTATCAATGTCGTGAACAATTTAGTGTTGGGGTTCACGCCTCTCTCACACATTTCCTCGAACATCTCCACTGCATCTGGTATCCTCCCAGCCCTGCACAACCCCTGCATCAAAGCACCGTAGGTGTACACATCTGGCGCGACACCTGCCTTCGCCATTAGCCCTCGCAGAGCGTTTGCGCCGTTCAGATCCGCCGCCTTGCATATTCCTGATATCAAGGTGTTGAAGCTCACTACCGTCGGCCGCACACCTCTGCTCAGCATTTCATCGAACAAGTTCCGCGCGCTGGCAAGCTCGCCCGATCTAATCATGTCACGCATTAGCACGTTGAAGAGCTTGGCCTCCGGGGGAACGCCCGCGTCGAGCAGCTGCAGGTAGAAGGCGTAGGCTTCGGGAGCAGTGTGAAGCCGGCTCATGATGCCAGACCAGGCGGGGACTGGGACGCGGACGCCACTGCGGAGCGCGAGGAGGATGAGGGAGCAGGCGTCAGGCAGGAGGCCCTCGTCGGCATAGGCTCTGGCGAGCTCCCACACGAGAGGGGCCGGGTCATCGGGGGAGACCGCGGAGAGGAGCTGCGTGAGGAGCCGCTGCGGGGAGTCGCGGCCGAGGCGAGACGCCAGCAGACGGAGGAGGGGGAGTGCCAGGTGGGGGAGACGGTGGCTGTGGAGATGGTGGGACATGGAGAGGAAGGAGGCCGGGGTGTGGCGGAAGAGGCCCGGAGGGGAGGCGAGGAGGACGCGGAAGAGGGAGAGAAGCGGGAGCGGCGGGACGGAGAGCGGGTTGCGGTGGAGGAGGGAGAGGAAGTGCGCGGAGGTGAAGGCCGGGAGGAGGCGGAGGAGCGGCGCGGGCGCGGCGGCCGGGAGCGGCGCGGGGTGGACGGGGAGGGCGAGCGCGACCTCGGACGCGGCGACGAGGAGGGGATCGGCCTCGGACGAAGGCGGGGGCGGGAGCGTCGACCGTGGCGCGGCGTACCATGGGGGAGAAACGGGCGTCGGGGATTCAGCGGCCGGCGGGCGGCGCTGGATGGGGCGGGGGCGGAGGGCTCTGCGCATTGTGATCGCCTGATCGATGGGGGAGGGAGAGCGCCAAGTTTAAAGATGTTCGTTAACTTCCACCGCGGTGCAGAAACAAATTCAAATAAAAATTGTTTTAGTTGGTATAAAATCTGCATGGCAATTCGGAACAATTAGAAACTATTGGTTGCTTTCAAGAACAGGGGATAATTAACTTTTTCTAAATCAAGCTCGCCATTCATGCAAGCAGGAAAAGATTTAGTAAAATTATTTCAACATTTCCTCTTAAATTCCTCTTAGAAAACGACCAAGACACAAATAGAAACGATCTGCAGCCTTTGAATACTGAAGCCTTTGAAGATCACAGGAGCAGGAATTTTCGCACGTCATCTGCACTTTCCACAGCACTGAGGTGCTTGAGCACTAGATTGAGGAAATTAGACTGTGGCCAATATTCAAACAGGATGGCCCCTAATGAAGTTTCTGCAAGTTTTCGCAGCATATTAGAAACTACAGATTGAAACAATTCGACTGTGCTGCTGTTGTTCATTATGTTTTGCTCAAACATGGTCTGACAGATATCTGAAAATTCTAATGCTGAAACCAAAGTATCCAAGCTTACCGGTGTAATGATTTATATTATGGTATTCTAATATTCAGACTCAATAGTAACAGAACTACATAAGTTTCCTAGTGGTCATTCCAGCATCTTATACCAAAATCGGCTAAATACTCTTGAGAACACTCAAGAACAATAGACAACTGACAACATATCAATGGGCAAGCAAGGTAGAACGATCTAGTACTGGTTTTTTTACCATAGTAAGTAGTTAAACAGCATATAAAGATGGTATATATACAGGTCGATGTTACAGATTTCTCCTGGAGAGTTTGGCATACTAGAGCATCCTCTGTGAATTATCAAAACTTAGGCATTATGCCATGTTTGGCTGCTGAAAACTGATCAGAGGACAAAGAACTCAAGCAGGCAATGACTTCCCCAGCACAGGGCCTTCCTCACTCTTACATCCAACGACTAAGAACCCACAGAACTAGCTACTTCCTATCTCTGTCATCCTCGCTTGTTTCCGACACAGCAGGATCGGATGCGGCTTCAGGCTCCCAGCCTTGCATTCCAGATTTCATGATCACCCATTGGAGCGACTCGATCACCTGCCGGTCATACATCTGCTTCTGCTGCGCCATCTCCTGCAATTGTCTCGCCTCCCTCTCCACCAAAGCCTTCTCGCTGCGCAGGCAGGCAATCTTGGCCATGGCCTCATCAGCAGCAGATGCAGCTGCCAGCCTCTCCTTCTCCAGTTCTTCGAGTGCAACCTCCTTCAGCAGCCTCTCCTCCTTGAGCCTCCTCCTCAGATACTGCACATTGCCTTCTTCTGAATCGCTGGTCTCGCCTGCATTATCCTCTTCGTCCTTGTCAGCCTCCTGCTCGAATTCAGCAGCCAGCGACCTCGAGACCGGCTTGTCAGGGCAGCCGCTGGAGGCGTCGGAGCGGGTGCGCTCGGCGCTACGGCGGCCTCTCTTCAGGGCCTGAATCTTCGACCCGCACACGGCGCACACGATACCCCCCACGCGCAATGCCTGCACCGCAGAGTCCGTGCTGCCGACGAGCCCCTCCACGGCGGCGCAGCGCTTGCCTAGGCGCCAGACACTAGCGGCCAAGAAAAGAAGCGAGACTGCGACGAGCAGGTGGTGGGCTCCGACCGAGCCGGCCAGCTCAGTAGCCCACCGAGCAGCCGACCGAGCAGCCCACCGCGCCGCTGAAGCCCACTCGCCGCCGGCCTCCTCCGACTCGGATGCGTGGAGCACCGCCACGAAGCCGAGCGCGGAGCCGACGAGGAAGAAAACGGCGCCGGCTCCGGACATACGGGCTGGGGAGACCCCGCCGAGCGGCTTCAGGAAACCGGCGCCGGAACCTCCGTTCTTCTTGCGGCCCATTGTGACCAGACTAGGGCAAAATCGCTCAAGATTCAGGTGAGATTGATACCCAAAGACGCGAGCTTTGAGGGCTCGTGCCGCGGTTTCGACCGATTCGGTTGGAGCCGGAGGAAATCTTGGCGATTGCTGCGGGTTCAGGGGGGCGTCGTGGGGGGACTGAAGACGGGGCGCTTGGGTTGGAAGCTAGGGGAGTAGCTGCCGTAGGGTTCTGTTGGGGAGCGGACAGCGGAGGGAGTAAACGAAGATTTCCGCGGATAAGTTGTGGACGGTGTCGCTGGCGTGTGGGTCTGATATATCGTGTGGGCCCACAATGTCGGCGTATGGGTTTCTGTTAGTGTGGGTCCGGAGAAAAGGACCGGGCATGGGTAGTCGACAAGTCCTCTCGTCTTTTTGGAGAAAAAGGGAACGGGTACTTTGTGGCCGTGGATGACAGATGGGGTCACATTGCCGTGGGTCCCCGGTGGACGTGACGTGGTATTCCACGAGCTGTCTATGGGAATACGTGGGCGAGCAGAAAGGCATGGGAAGATCCAAACGGCCAAAGGACTCCCATGGATCTTTTTGTCAACAGAATTTGTATGGCTCGTGGTTTTTGTGATGCGCGAAGAAACTAAGCAGGCAAAAACACTGCGGGATAGGAGGTGAAGGGATGACATTTTCAAGTAGCAAGTTTCATTGGAACTTCACTAGAACTAATCACCTGAATTTCAACGCGATATCTGTAATTTCAAGTTTTGGAGGTTGCAACTTTGCAAGCAAGTTCCATGAACACCACGAGCAAGTTCCTCAACCTAAGAAGGATTGAGCCAACATCAAAAGAAAAGACCACTAAAAAAAGGAAACCTAACTGCCAATGTGGGCCACAGCCCACACGGCTAAAAATCTTGACTTGTGCTCTGGACCCTTTTTCAGCTCATGGGCTACATCTCAGATTTTTTGGACCCACATGATGTATATTGGATCTAGTTGCTAAAGATCTTTTCTTTAGCCCAACAAACGTATTTGATCATCACTTTCTTTTAGCCAAGGTGATCGTTTTTTTTAAGGGAGTCAAGGTGATCGTTGCTCTTCTTATTACAAGAAAAAATGGTAACCAGTTGTTAATAAGAACAATATCATTTTTTATGCCTAAACAACAAACACCTATATGTAGTGCCGTATTATTGCTGTCAAAGTTTTAAATGGTGTTTGCATGTGGTCAAGGTTTGTAAGTTATAACTGAGTGCATTATGGTTGCTAAGCTTATGAGCCCGCTCATCTCGATAAACATGTAGTGCACTTCGCTCTGTACAAGGATAGTGCGCCTTCCTTTAAAGAGGATTTAATATCATGCTCCATATTTCTTTCAGGGGATCGGAGGACTACGGCAGGCAAGGATCCGGCTTGAACAATTATATTAACACGTGAAGTTATGCATACAAGAATTTTACAAAGAAGCGAGAATGGAGATCAACACTAAACTATGTTACATCAGGTTGTGCACTCTTCGAATAACACTAACCCGTTATTCAGGAGCGAAGCTAGGAACTTTCTTCTTTAGGGGCTAAGAGTTAAATTTAGATAGTAAACGGTGTCAAGTAATGAATTTTTTTAATCTTTTTCCATAAAAACTTAAACTACTAATTGACAGGACTACATAAGTTGGAACTACCATTACGCTAAAGTTCCTTGCTAGCTATGGTTGACTAGCTTTCGTTGTCGCCCATGACGTGCTTAGTTGCAACACCCCTCACGCTCCTGATTTAGGGTCCAAAATGGGGCTACTTCAATGGCTGAAGTTGCCGATGGCTGGCTAGTAGCAACTGCAATTTCCTTTGAGTCGATGGACATGGGGAGCCTCGAGAAACTAAAAAAGCGTGTAGATACAAGAAAGCCCACGACTTATAACCTGCAATCCTATCCGTGATCGTCCAAGCAGAAGCTTCACGCCGATCACCTTTAAGATTCGTGCGTGCGAAGGAATTTGATGGCCATGATCTCCTCTATCTTCTTCCCTTCTCTCTCGAGTCTTCTTTGCATGCTCCACTTGCACTCTTGAACCCTAAGCACGCCGTTCAAAACCGCAGGACGTGGGTTGTCAGTGTGACTAGGCCCTATATCCTCTTTGGATTTAGAGGAAGACGGTGAAAGACCTAACCAGCGGTGGACGTGGGTTTGAACCACGAGACGAGTCAACACTCATCCGATTTCTCCGACCAGGTGGCAGATGTGTGATCCGTAAAGGGGAAGAAGAGCGACAGTAGTGGAGGACGGTGGGCAGCTCGGCGAGTGCAGGCGGTGGAATTGGAGGCGACGGTGTAGCGGGTGGCTATGGCGGTACGACGCCGGCCGCCATGGCAGGAGGAGTCCGTCTAGCGGGGATGAGTGAATGGAGTGCCGTTATGGCAGGAGGAGTCCGTCTAGGGGTCTGTCGACTGTCGAGTGGGGCGAGTGCGTGAAGGAAGGGGTACTACTACAGTAACGAATGTCACGATGGAGACCTAGAATGCTATAGAAGCTCAAGACAAGGAGCAGCAGAGCCGGTCGAGCTAAGAACTCCAACAGCAAGTATGACGGCCCAGCTTGGGTGAAGTACTGACCTGATTCCGTTACTGTGTAACGTCTTATACAGCTTCGTCTCGAAGATGAGGCAAAGAGGAAGTTGTTCTGGTTGTTGAACTCTAGTTGCTACCGGCGGCGGCGAGCTGCGGTTCGAGTGTATCCGGATCTTGTAACGTAAATCGTGTACTCGTGAATCCAATTCGTGTGAGTAATCGTAGTCCGGTAACACGAAACCGTGATCTCGGTGGCACCCAAACATGAACAAAACCTGAGGTGAAAAATCGTCCCAAAAGTGGCCGCACGACAGGGTACCCACCAGCGTGGGCCACAACAGAGCGAGACGCCCCCCGCGGCACAGTAGAAGTCCAGAGGAGAACGTGCAGGGCTTGGCTGGGCTGACGGTGATCAACTCCCCCTGGCGTGGGCACATGTCCGCTCCCCGTACGTCTCGTCGCCGGTCGTCCTCCGCCTGCCGTCTCTTCGACCGGCGGTCGGGCACGCCGGCACCGCGCCAAAGCTCCCCTCGCTGCGCCTGTGATAATGCGAAACGAATGAACGATCCCTGTGCCGAGAGATCCGTTTGGGCCCCACCCGCGGCCGAGCCCGAGTCGATCGCGGGTAGCCTGCGATGCTGCCCGGCTGGCCGGCCCTGCTCTTGTTTCCGCGGTCGCACCAGCCCTTGGCCACGGCTCCAGTAGCATGCGAACTTGGGAGCTGGGACTCTAGAGGTCGCACGGCCACGGCGGCACGAGCGGCGCGCCCGGGTTTGCCCACGGCCAACCACCGGCAGCGAGCACGGGGCACACGACAGTCGCATTCATCGTCAACGGTCGATGCATGCTAGGGTGGGTACGAGACCGTGCATACGGTACGGAGCATGTTTGGGTCACTTATAGAAAGGCCTGCCGTAGCTGCTACTCCTAATACCAGACGAGACTACCTCTTCCACCGGCAGACAGCCTTCTTAGTGAGCCTGGTCGTTTTCTCAAGTACAGCAATCATCTAGCGATCCAAGATCCAGCATTAAAAACGTTTCGGGATAAACGGCCCTTTCCAAGTCCGTTTAGACATACCTTTTGCCAGCACGGCTAGGATCTCATCTGCCAATCAATGCGTCCGGAAATCATAGAGCGCGCGCCCTAGTGGATCCCAAACTGATTAACTGGACCGGCCGGCTGAGCCCATGAGCACTGAATGCGGATGCTGCCGCCAACCTACAAGAATGGAAGAGAACGTTCAATCATCTACGGAAAACCAGGAAACGGAGTGAGCTTTGCTGTTCAGACTTCAGAGATTGGCCAACTCAGACGTCAGAACAGAACAGAACAGAACACATCGCATGCAAGTAACATTAATAAAAAAAGAGAAACACGTCGCAAGACTGTATCGCCGTAACACAAAGTGTAGAAGTACCGCACACGTAGAGATTTCCTGTTAGACGCTCTAGCTCTATGTGAACTGTCCTCCGTCGTCAGATTAGGCTGGCGTTCTTGTGATCTGTTCGCTGGCCGCTAATGCCTTGGCGACTACCCCTTCCTTGCAAGATTCATGAAGCCCGTACTGCGTGTGTACAGTTGGGCGACTGACGCTCGAAACCGCGTACAGGCGACGGACCCAGCGTAACCACTTTCTGTTTGGCGCAAAAAGAAAGCTCAGAGCTTCGGCGGGTGCGGCCAAAGGCGGACCCCACCCACCCACAGGTTCCATACGCGAAAGTCAACCTCTCCGCGGCCGTATTCGCGTCGCGCAGGACCAGAGTCCCGGATTCTCCCTCCGGCAGGCAGAGGCAGCCAGGCACACCCTCCGGCGGGTGATCTGCGATCCTCGCCGCGCGTGGCGTGCACAACGCGTCCGCGCCGGGGGCCAAGGCCGGCCAGCCGAGCAGAAAGCCACCGCCGCTTGCGCGAAAGGCGTGGCGCAAAGCCGCAAAGGGATCGGCATCGGAGATCGGGGTTTCCACTGGAGAGCGGAGGCTGCAGATTTTCATTTGGGCGTTGGCCTGTGCTGGGCTTTGCATCAGACTTTGCTTAGCTGAACTTTCTGATAGCGACAGGGTGGCTGATGCTGACGGCGCGATGCGTACAGAAGAGTGAAACCCAGCGCATGTTCCGTCGGCTTCCGGCCGTCCGGCTCCAGCCGGTGTTCGAGGTCGCTTTGGCTCGTCCGTGGCACGGCGCGGGCTGGCTTAACTGAAAGGCGGTCTACGTGGCTACCTTTCACGGTCGGTACTGGTGCCGCATCAATGGTGACGCACGGTGATTACTCGCAAACTTTCCCGGCGATTACACGCCATGATGGTGGCATTTACTGGCCACCAATGCAGACGCAGCGCGGCCTCTGACGGACGGTTACGGCTCCAGGACCCGGTCGCGCTCGAGCGCCCCGTTTACCTTGTCGTCGCGCCGCGCCAACAGAAACTCTCCGCGTCTCGCCGCGATGCATCCAGTGCTGATGGGTAACCATTCCGAAAAGCAGCAGATGCTACACAAGACAACCTCACAATCAGCGTAGGAGTTCAGGATGAAACGGGATATTTACATATATAATATCTTCCCCCTCCGTGGCCAAGACTTGATCCGGGCCGTAGAACGTTCGGCCCGGCAGCGTAGAAGCCGTCCAAATCTCACTGCGCGTCAGATACCGTTACGGCGTCCCCTCTCTCCCGGCTGCAATGCCATGCCAGTTGCCAGCTGCCGCTAGACAACGCAGCAGTGGAAAGAAAAGCCTCTTTCCAATATTCCTCCGCCTTGTTCCCATTCTTCCCCCCCTCCTCTTTCCTCCCCTGCAGCTGCTCCCCGCATGGTGTGAATTGTGATCAGCCCGCTCCCGGGAAATAAAAAAAAAAGAGGAAAGGCGCGACGCCGCCAGCTAGCCATGCTCCCGCCGCGTGCCGCCGCGGTGCCGGTGGCGCCGCTGCTTCTGCTGGTCCTGGCCCTCGCGGCCGGCGCGGCCCGGGCCGCCGACGACCCGGCCTCGGACGCCGCGGCGCTGCAGGCTTTCCTCGCGCCGTTCGGGTCCGCGACCGTGTCGTGGGACGCGTCCCGACCGGCCTGCTCCTGGACGGGCGTCGTCTGCACGGGCGGCCGCGTCACGGAGATCCACCTGCCCGGGGACGGGCTCCGGGGCGAGCTCCCCGTCGGCGCGCTCGGCGGGCTCACGAAGCTCGCCGTGCTGTCGCTGCGGTACAACGCGCTCTCCGGCTCGCTCCCGCCGGACATCGCCTCCTGCGTCGAGCTCCGGGTGATCAACCTGCAGTCCAACCTCCTCTCCGGCGAGCTCCCGGCGGCGGTGCTGGTGCTCCCGGCGCTGACGCAGCTCAACCTCGCGGGGAACCGCTTCTCGGGGCGGATACCGCCGAGCATTGCCGAGAACGGGCGGCTGCAGCTGCTCTACCTCGACGGCAACCGCCTCACCGGGGAGCTGCCGGACGTCAACATGCCGTCGCTCACCGCGTTAAACGTCTCCTTCAACAACCTCACCGGCGAGGTACCTAAGAGCCTTAGCGGCATGCCGGCGACGTCTTTCCTCGGCATGCCGTTGTGCGGCAAGCCTCTCCCGTCGTGCCGGGCGCCAAGTTCGTCGGAACCACCGTCGCAGCCTCCCGCGCTCACGCCGGACGCACCGGCCTCTTCAGACAGCCGCGGACGAGGCAGGCACCGCCTCGCCGGCGGCGCCATCGCTGGCATTGTGATTGGCTGCGCGTTCGGCTTCCTGCTCATCGCGGCCGTTCTCGTCCTTGTGTGTGGCGCGCTGCGGCGCGAGCCAAGATCAACCTACCGCAGCCATGACGCTGTGGCGGCGGAGCTGGCGCTGCACAGCAAAGAGGCAATGAGCCCCAACGGCTACACTCCACGGGTCTCCGACGCGCGGCCGCCGCCTTCGGTGCCGCCTCCCGTGGCCGCTGCATCAGTGGGGAAGAAGAAGCTTTTCTTCTTCGGGAGGATCCCTCGGCCCTACGACCTCGAGGACCTGCTGCGCGCGTCCGCCGAGGTTCTTGGCAAGGGCACGTACGGCACCACGTACAAGGCCGCGATCGAGTCCGGGCCGGTCATGGCGGTGAAGCGCCTCAAGGAGACCTCGTTGCCGGAGCGCGAGTTCCGGGACAAGGTCGCGGCGATCGGCGGGATCGACCATCCCAACGTCGTGCCCCTGCAGGCCTATTACTTCAGCAAGGACGAGAAGCTCATGGTGTACGAGTTCGTCGCCATGGGCAGCCTCTCCTCGATGCTTCACGGTACGAGCTCTGTTCTTCTCAAGCAACCGCTCTCTGTTTTGATGATCGAATTGAATGAGATTTTCTGATGGGGTTGGCAACTGCAGGGAACCGTGGGTCCGGCCGGTCGCCGCTGAACTGGGAGTCGAGGAGGCGCATCGCGCTGGCCTCGGCGCGCGGCCTCGAGTACATCCACGCCACGGGCTCCATGGTCACTCACGGCAACATCAAGTCCTCCAACATCCTCCTCAGCCGGTCGGTGGACGCGCGCGTGGCCGACCACGGCCTGGCGCACCTCGTCGGCCCCGCGGGCGCGCCGGCGACCCGCGTCGCGGGGTACCGCGCGCCCGAGGTCGTGGCGGACCCGCGCCGGGTGTCGCAGAAGGCCGACGTGTACAGCTTCGGCGTGCTGATGCTCGAGCTGCTGACGGGGAAGGCGCCGACGCACGCCGTGCTGCACGACGAGGGCGTGGACCTCCCGCGGTGGGCGCGGTCCGTGGTGAAGGAGGAGTGGACGTCCGAGGTGTTCGACACGGAGCTGCTCAGGCACCCGGGCGCCGAGGAGGAGATGGTGGAGATGCTGCGGCTGGCCATGGACTGCACCGTGCCCGCCCCGGACCAGCGGCCGGCGATGCCCGAGATCGCGGCGCGCATCCAGGAGATCGGCGCCACGGGGTCGGCGTCGACGGCGCGCTCCGGCCGGAGCGCGTCCATGGACGAGGCCGACGACCGGCCGCTGAGGCCCACCGGATCGATCCACCAGAGCTGAGGTCCGTCCGTCCGTCTGGTCACTCGTGTTCTTTTCAGGCTGCAGCGTAGCGATCATTCGGTAACTCGTGGAAGGTTCCGAAGAACAAAAAAAGGAGATCTTTTTGTTCTGTCTTCTTGCGCTTGTCGTAGAGCGTTGCCCGTGTGCATTCTTTGGTGAAGTTTCGTGGATCCCTTGACACTTCTTCCTCCCGAATCCTTTCGTTTAGCAGCGTGTGTGTGTGCGCGCTGGTGGTGGTCAGGTTGGTGATAGGAGAAGCCTTGATGCGGTCAAGCAATGTGTAATTACTTCTAGTACCTGATTGATGTTCAATGGAAAGGTTTTAGGCTCGAGCCCCGTGCAATGCAATTATCTCAGCTGATTTCATGTCCGATCGTGCGTGCGTGCGTGCCATGTCTCGCCACCTAACAACCGCACCACGAAAGCACAGAGCTGCTCTTGTGCGAGCACCACTACTAGCCGCATTGACTGAGCGCTCTGGATCGGCCAGTAACTGTCTGGTTGAGATCAGAAGCTGGAAAACTTGTTGCCCTGCAGTGAGAGACGGCGTCACGACAGCCCGCAGGTTAATCTTCAGAGCTCAGAGGACCTGTTCCTGAACAAGCGACCAAGTCGAACGAACAACAAAGACCGCGACAACCGGACACGAACTGACTGACGCAATGCTGCTGGTTTGGCGTTTTTTTCACTGCAAAACACCGGAGAGGTTGCGGAGCAAGCAACAAGAACATGGCCGTTGGTTGGCGGCATTTCAGACTGCCCCCAGGATACGAACTGCCTACTCCGCAGCTCCAACGGTAGCACCGCGTCCGTCGAGGAGTGGTTGTATCCTTCTGGGTCGTACTTGCCGACCACGAACTCCCGGCACAGCATCCATCCGCGCCTGAATCCTCGAATGGAAAATTATAAGGAACTGCCGAACTGGGATGCCGGGGAGCTGGATAGATCATGCCCGCCCTGTCATCTTAGTTGTCACGCAGGCTTTTTTTAAAAAAAGGAAAAAAGAAGAAGAGCGGATCGATCGAGCCCGGTCGCTTCCCCACTACGAGTCCACCACAATCAGTGGGCGATCTCCCCGGCAATAATGCTCGCCGCCGCATTATTGCCAGCCGGCCTCGCCGGACCGCCGGTGCCGCGCGCGTTCGCATCGCCTTTCCGCCCTCCGGGAGGCGCGACCCTAACACGAACGCGAAGCGGCAGAGGCGCTCCGAGGCCGCCGATGTGATGCGTCGTGCAGGGAACAGTGCTAGCATCGGAGGGAACTGGTGTGCACGGCGAGGCAGGCAGGCAGGCGTCGTGGGGAGCAGTTAACTGATGCCGGCTTCGGAACGACGCGATGCGAGCGCGAGCCGGATGCGGTGCGCGCCCGCACGGCCCGGTCGGCGGACTCGATCGCCTTTTTCGGTGCGCCGGGTCCCCGCGCGGCGGCCGGGGTCGGGACTAGCACGTCGGATCGGCGCCGTCCGTCGTGGGGAGAGCTGCGACGACGACGGGCGGGCGGGTGGGCGCCGGACGGAGAGGTGGAGCCGGGAGCCCCTCCAGCCTCAGCAGCTGCACTCTGGCAAGTGCGAGCCACCACGTGACGGGGCGGCGAGGGGTGTCCCCTCCGGAACAGCGCCTGGGCCGTCTCCGCTATCGTGCGCCATTGCTCGTCGGTGCGTTGCGCTGCCGGCCGGCCACCTCCTGCGTAGTGCGTGCGCGTGCGCTCCCGGCACTTGGGCGACCTCGGTGTTTAACACTTTTGCTGGAAGGAATGACACTGTTGCCTGTAGCCCATATATGGATGCACGAGGCCCACGGCCGCCGCTCGGGGGAGAACTGCCGACTACTAGCCCATGTACGAACCAGTGAAAAAGGCCCATATTTGGCGGCATGGCACGGGCTTCGAGCCTTTGGCATCCTGGTCGGCCACAGTGGCCCATTTTCCAGGAGAGAGAGAGAGAGACCGCCCAACAAAGTCCAATCCCAGCACACAGGACAGAACTCAGACAAAGATTTCTTTCTTGTTTCCCAATCCAAAAAACGGTTCCGGGCCCACGTGCCATGACACAGACCGCCGCTTTCCGACCTTCTTATCTCGCAAGAGATGGGCGGACCCAACGCGCAATAAACCCCGGCAAAACCCACCACTAAAAGCCACGTTCAGATCCGCACAGCGGAGCCGCCCCGAAACCGAATCCTCCTCCGCTCGCTAGGGTTTTGCCCCCCGCGCCGCCGCACTCCCTGCCACCCCCGAGAGGCGCCATGGCCGGCGGTCCCGCGGCGGTGTCGTTCCTGACCAACATCGCGAAGGCGGCGGCGGGGCTCGGCGCCGCGGCCTCCCTCCTCTCCGCGTCGCTCTACACCGTCGACGGCGGCGAGCGCGCCGTCATCTTCGACCGGTTCCGCGGGGTGCTCCCGGAGACCGTCACCGAGGGCACCCACTTCCTCGTCCCCTGGCTCCAGAAGCCCTACATCTTCGACATCCGCACGCGCCCGCACAACTTCTCCTCCAACTCGGGCACCAAGGACCTGCAGATGGTCAACCTCACTCTCCGCCTCCTCTCCCGCCCCGACGTCGACCACCTCCCCACCATCTTCACCTCCCTCGGCCTCGAGTACGACGACAAGGTCCTCCCCTCCATCGGCAACGAGGTGCTCAAGGCCGTCGTCGCCCAGTTCAACGCCGACCAGCTCCTCACCGAGCGCCCCCACGTCTCGGCCCTCGTCCGCGACGCGCTCATCCGCCGCGCCCGCGAGTTCAACATCATCCTCGACGACGTCGCCATCACCCACCTCTCCTACGGTATCGAGTTCTCTCAGGCTGTCGAGAAGAAGCAGGTCGCGCAGCAGGAGGCCGAGCGCTCCAAGTTCCTCGTCGCCAAGGCGGAGCAGGAGAGGCGCGCGGCCATCGTGCGCGCAGAGGGAGAGAGCGAGTCCGCGCGCCTCATCTCTGAGGCCACGGCAATGGCTGGCACTGGGCTGATTGAGCTCAGGAGGATCGAGGCGGCCAAGGAAATTGCTGCGGAGCTGTCTCGCTCGCCGAACGTGGCATACATTCCTGCTGGTGACAACGGCAAAATGCTGCTTGGTCTTAATGCTGCCGGATTTGGCCGGTGATTCACCAGTCTGTTTTAATTAAGCCTTTTGTTCCTTGAGCATCTGCCTGCCTGTGCTATGCTATGCATGACTAAAACTGTGGATCAAAAGACAATGATATCTGCTACTTTTGCTTAAATTTCAGTTGTCTTGGAACGAAATGTGTTAGTCTTGTGCTACAAATAATATCTGGGTCTGGGGTCTGAATGCATTTGTGATTTGTCTGGTTAATGCCACAAATTGTTGACTTGTCAGGTCTGCATTCTATTTACCCCTCACGATGCATTCTCCTGTTGATTTCATTGCTATCTAACTTTGCGTGATTGGGAATCTGTTTATGCAGCCATCTGACAATTTTTATGCATTATGATTGACTTGTTGGTTAATTTCCTATGTGGTTTAATCTTCAATCTATCTTCTAATTATTAGTGTGTTGTTGTGTTTGCAGATGTCTAGCTCTTGTGTGATGATATTTTCTTACCTTTGTTCTAAAGTGCTGTACTTAGGTCTTAGTTGGTGTATACAGCCAATAGGTCCCCTCATAAGATTTAAATGCTTTGCTGATTCCTCATCAGTTGATATGCTTGTTGTGCTATAAGGTTTTGTGTTTTGCAGTATGAACTATTCTTAGTACTTTATTCCTTGTCGGACATGCATATTCTCTTCCTTTAGGAGGCTGTTATAAGGTTAATCTAGATGTCGCTAGTTTGATAGAACTTATCAGGGCCTTATTGATATGAAACTGCATCAGGTTTATTTGGAGTCTATGAGCATTCTCATGATCTTAGGTTTTGTTGGATTTAGCTTCATAATGTATTGTTGGATTTAGCTTCACAATTTTACTTAGCAGACGGATGTTTTGGTCTTGATGAATTTTATATTAGATGTTCACTGGCATGTTTACTCAGACCTGTCATATAGCCATCAAAATTGTGAATGCTTGTCGGTGCTATCTTGGGTTAAACATTAACCTTTCTGGCAATACATTAGGTTTGGATGTCTTTCAGTTCATGAACTGTTGATGCATTAGGTACTTAATTTCTCTAGGGGTCTATGTATATTCTCTTCGCTCTGGAAGCTGCTACCAGGTTCATGAACTTTCTGTGTTGGGTACTTTATTTCATTGGGGCTTATTCTTATCCTTTTTGAAGCTGCTATCAGGTCATTTATGGAGTTTATTTTTGTGTTAGAACTTACCGGGGCCTTCTTTATATGAAGCTCTCATCAGGAAAATTTGGTCGCATGTTACAAGGTCCAGCACAGGATTTGAGCCACTCTAGTTTGGCTTTCTGTGCATTGTTTGATTTTAGCTTTGCAATCTGGTATGACGGATGTGTTTGGTCCTGGGTATGACAATATTAGATACGTGTGACGTTTTTTGATGTCTGGTAGCTTGATTATTCATGACCTTAGCCTGTAGCCTAGTTATAAACTCCTGGTTCAAGTGGATTTTTAAAGGAAACCATGACTGATGATATCTTTGATTTAGCCTTTCGGTAACTGCCTTAGATTATAGGCTTTGGGTACTAACTACGGAGCTAAAGAGCTGTCTATATCATTTTAATTCCCAGTTTCTAGGATAATGTGTCTTGGATTCTATAGCTGTACTGTATCTCCTTATGATGTCCAAATGTTAATGTTGTACCAGCGGTTGCCTGGTTGGGTACTCCAAAGTCCAAACAAGTCCGGCGTCATCGTTGCATATTTGCAGCCTACCTTCTGTTATTTTTTTTTTGAACTGCCTACCTTCTGTTATTGATACTAGAATTTTTAGTTCACTCTCTCCTGCTGTGTGCTCCAATGTCAATAACTGTTTGTTGTGAATGTTGGTGGCTAGTGAGATTGGCGCTCTCTAGTCCTGATTCATGATTAGCAGATTTCTACTCCCTCTGCATGATTCTCTTGTTGTATTGGCCTCCCGCTGCAGAATTTTTTCTATTCTTGAACATACTTCGTATGCCCCATTTGTGGCGAGTTTGGTCATGCAACATGCGCCAAAAGCATTGTTGGTTTATGCTTTCTGCTCTTGCAGGTAAGATCTGCAATTCTACCAAGCAATTATATTCAGGAAATGGCGCATGACTGTTTTCCTATTTGGTTGTGGCTGTTGCGATTGCACTTCTTTTTTCTCTGGGAAGCGTGGTCCATGTTAATTTTCATTCACACGGGTCTATTATTTCTCTGATCAAAGTTTTTGGATGTCCGGAAATCGGGCAGCGGATCCATTTGCTCCGTCTCCGCAGGCCGCGGCGCTCTTGTGAAGTGGAAGCTGGCCCGTCTCGTCGGAACCCGGGCAGTTTGGCCCATCTCGCTCGCGCGGTCCGCTCTGCAAGAGGCGTGGTGGGGTTCTTCCGTTCTTTGGATCCGCGGGGGAAGCGGGGCCGGTGGGCAGCGACGGCGCGGCGCGAGGTGGTGGCCCGCCTCGCCCGCCCGCGTCCCGGCAGTTTGTCAAACGCCCATGGCGGAACAAACGGATAGTCAGGAGCG
The DNA here is from genome assembly GCF_002211085.1 of Panicum hallii. Taxonomy (NCBI): domain Eukaryota; kingdom Viridiplantae; phylum Streptophyta; class Magnoliopsida; order Poales; family Poaceae; genus Panicum; species Panicum hallii. The sequence goes on along the minus strand of NC_038048.1, from coordinate 37,081,765 downwards.
GCGGGGACCACATGTGCCGCTGGCATCCTGGCTCCTCTCGCGGAGTCCACTCGCTCTAGGCATCTCGTGTCATGCCGCCTTGTCACCACCAAGCCACATGCCACGGTCACTCTCGGAGAGTGACTGAAAATATAAGCGTCGTGTTCGAAGGTCGTGTGGTGTGGTGGTGTGCGTGCGAGCTTGCACGGCCCCCTTGAACATCGAATCGTATGCATCCAACCCAAACACAATTACACTAGCGGTTCAAAAGTCCAAACAGCAAAAACAAGCTGCCTCGTCTCAAAAGCTGCTCCCACGAATTCCAGGAGCAGCAACCAAAACTCGCGTCGCACCCCCGCTCCAAAGACGGCCAAACCCCAAGGCAAAACCCAGCCGACCACCGCTCCCCCGAGACAGATCACCTCGGCATCTCCCTCCCATCTCCTCCCACGGCCCGCGGTCACACCGGACACCATGTCCCGTTGCCACCGCCGCTGCTGAGTGCTCAGTGCTCACTGCTGGGTGAGAGGATCCGTCCGCAGGCCCGCTGACCATGGACCCGGCCTCCGAGGAGCTCGAGCGCCGCAGCCGCTACCTCAGCGCGCTCGTCCGCCGCACCAGGCTCGCCGACCCGCCCCAGCCGGAGCCGGAGGCAGCGGAGGAGGCGAAGGCGGATGCCGTGGAGCCGGGGCTGAAGGAGGGGAAGGGAGGGAAGGAGGAGGAGACCAAGGCGAAGGAGAGAGCGGCCGTGAAGGCGAAGGCGAAGGGGGAGGGGAGGAAGGTGGCGGTGTGCGTGCGTGCGGCTGACATGGCGCTGCCGCTGCAGCGACGCGCCGTCCGGATCGCCGTGGAGGCCGTCGCCGCCATGCCGCGTCTCGAGACCAAGCGCCTCGCACTCGCGCTCAAGAAGGTATAGTGGACTGAAATATTACTGCTCTTGTTCATTTGTCAATTTTTTTTGCTGAGCTAAACAGGTTTCTCAATTGCTAAGCCAAATATCGAGCATGTTTATTTCATCCATAGCTGTGGACGGCCACAAATCAGAGGCAAATGCATCTAGAGATTCGTGGTTAATTCGGTTTGGAGTAAGATCTAGAGCTTAATTTTACCTTCCTAGTTTCTTCACTAGTAGAGAGTACTGGAAATACCTTGCCATGTTTGTCGGGTAGGGGGGTCGAGTTTGATGCAAATGCCACTTTGGCCAAAATGAAATGGGAGGTTGAGATGACGCCAGATCAGATGGTTCAGACTTTTCATTTATTGGAGGTGGTCCACTATGCAGCTGAAAGATAACTCGATTAATGAGATATGTTGTACTCAGAGGATGGGCAAGAATAGTTAGTACATTTGCTGCTACAGGTGGTTAACAGTTTCATGTTGCAATCATAATTGGAGGTGAACATGGAAGAGTGGCCCACCAATGAAGGGCTGATGTTTTTGTGCTACAGAGAAGCTAGAGGCAGCAGGGAGAAGAGGTGGTAGAGGATTACAGGACGAAAATGAGAAAATGTGAGGGTGCTTGACAGCTTGCTGACGTAATGCTACTCCGTAGTCCTTCAGCTATGGAATCACATAGCACAGATCAACTTTGGATGGAAAGTTCTCAATTTCTCATGGTTGAGCCAAACTTGATCTCAGCTGTCGGTTCCAGGATCTAATGGGTCCTGCACATTTGTTAGGGCTAAAAGTTACTCCATCTCCATGCTTTCTCGGCCACTAAGTTGGCACAAGGAGATGTTGTGCTTGATATGGCTTCTGTTAATCTGATCAAAATGGTGATAAACTTCTTTCGTTTACCTGTCAGTTGAACCAACAGATGCTGAATTGGATATATTATTATATTACCATGATTGAAGCATTTAGAATTACTGTGTTAGATTTGCACCTGCCTTTTCACTTGTCTACTAGTACTTGTATATGTTGGCATGTCCTCGTTATTCCTAAGCTGCACCATTAGTGGTGTAATTTATGAAAGAATTGCAGCTACTTACGAATTGCAATATCTGATAGTCTAATTACCCCATTGATATTTTAGTGAAGCTACCAGTTTGCTTCTGTGTCCGAGGAACTAACAGATGGCTCCTGAGGTTAACAACTTGTTGTAGAAATCAATTTGTTCTCTTAAATTCTTTAGCTCATGTTAGCATGCACTGCAACCTGTATTTTTGTTTAGGTTCCTACTAAAGCAGTTTTGCACAAGCTTTAGCGCCTTGATGGATTCCTGTTTTGTTTGGTTCAAGTATTGAGGATTTCATTTCATCCCTGTGTTCTTCCATTCTTGTTCTTCATGATATCTGATGACTAATTTCTCTCCTTTTGTGAAGGACTTTGATGCAACATATGGGCCTGCCTGGCACTGCATTGTCGGCACAAGCTTTGGTTCCTATGTCACTCACTCCTTGGGGGGTTTCTTGTACTTCTCCGTTGACAAGGTCTACATTCTTCTCTTCAGAACCGCCGTCGAGCCACTCGCCCATCCACAATGAGACCTGAAATCTGTTTACTCGCACAAGTGTAGATGCAGCGCAAAATTGTAATTTTGAAGTTGTATTAGATGATGCTCGACGCCTCAAGCCACGTTTGAGTAGTAGAGGTAAATGAACCCGCCACAAAAAGTGTAGAACAGCCAAGCCTCTGTAGCTTCTACTTTGTACCACGCGAGGGGCTGCTGTGTAACCATTGTTGTATTGTGTGGTCTGGAGTTACAGAGCTGTACCCTGACTTGAAATCTCAATATCAAGGTTTACCTCAGTTTCCATTAATACTCTGTGGTTTTGACATTAGAGCTAGCGGGATTCCTGATGATATCTGAAAGCAACCTCCAGTTTCTTGTTTCTCAAATGTTAGAATTGTACACTGTGTAATCTCAACTGAAGATTGTTCTACTTTGTATTCCAACTGAAGATTGTTCTACGCCGTGATTCCATCGTGTTGTAAACATGAACATGAAACGCATTGCAGAAATGAACCCTGTGAGTGCTCGTCGAGGACAGACCGCCCAATGGAGTGCCCAGAAAAGACAGGAGAACCCGTGCGTCATAGATAGCTCGCAACTGACAAAGTCGCTCATTGTGTTTTGTAGAGCCCGTGTGTCATCGATTGCTCCCACCTCGCAGAGTCGCTCATTGTGATCTGTGAAGCCTTCCTTCTTTCATAAATGATTTCCAGTAGCAGTTTTGCTAGACCTTTATGTTTTAAAATTTCCTTTATGGAGCTAGATCTCGAATTTTAACCGAAAGAGTAGGATTGATGGTACAGCAGAGATTTACTAATCACCTTAGGAGCAGAAACAACTAGTAAATAGTTGATCAAACCACAATAACTTCACCTCATCTTACCCCACCAAAGCAAAACATTCATCGCTGAGACGGGCCGGGAAAAAAAATTCGAAAACCCCAATCACCCCTGTAAAGAATCCAAAAAAGAACCGAGAGCATAGACCAGCAATTGACGCAGGACCACTCACAATAAACAGCGATGAAAAGGTAAAAATACAGAGTGACACCAACAGTTGTAGGGGCTTCCCAACCCAACCCAACCTGGCTCCAGTGTCCCTGTCCCCCACCTGCTACAAGTGGGGACACACCGAGGCCTTGCCCGGCAACATCTCATATGGGGGCCCCCAGATTTTCCCGACAATAATCATAGCACGGCTACAAGCGTCGCACCGAAGAAACCAGGGTCCAGATCACATTGCATAGTGTCATTAGACAGCAGCAAACACTAGCTACTAGTTTCTAGGGCACGTAAAGCCTGCTTTACTGCCCCTCGCTCGAGTCCTGTTTCGGCGCCTCCCTGATCTCCTCAGCAGGGTCCTCCTGCAGCCAAGGACAAGGAATACGTTTGTTCAGGAATCAGGGTAATTTTCAGGAGGATACAAGGAGTGTGCCGAGAAAAAATTAATGTTTGGGCCATGGGGCTTACCGAGATGTCGGATGTCCATAGGGTCAAGTTATCACGAAGGAGCTGCATGATCAATGTGCTGTCCTTGTAGGACTCCTCGCTCAGGGTGTCCAGCTCCGAGATGGCCTCATCAAAAGCCTGCAAATTGCAAAGGAGGGAACATCAGCATAATGTCTGTCGCATGTCAGTGATATTTCAATAAAGAACAAACTCCACATAACCGAAATCTTTGAACTGTACTTTACTTCAGAACATTGGACAGGATTTAAAACATTCAAGCACATGGGGCTAAGCTACTTTTGACAAGGTCACGTGCATTTCGATTGAGTAACATCACAAGCCGCATAAAGTCTACTCTCAGAAACAAAATTGATCAAGTATATACATATAAAAAGGCAGAATGCCAACATTGCTAAATACCCATCTTTGCAATAGGGCAAAGACACAACTGTCATATTTATGAGGTACTGAGGATACCTAAACCAAAACTTAGAACAAGCAATTTCAGCGACTGCAAAAGACAATTTTAATATTTGTTCTCCTAAAGTTACTTTGATGCAGATGTAAAGAATTTGTATAGCAGATGAAGGACAAATTGAAATTCGTGGCAGCTGATAGGCATACAAAGTAGGGGTCAACTTAAGGCAGATAACAATGAAAGGTTAGGTACACCAATAGTATCCTTTTCCTCGTGGGCACTCAGCACAACAGTTGACAAGCAATTAAAAAATGTTGTCTCCCAACAAACTGATTCCAAGAAATTTCCATTGTTATACAAGTCAATGACAGAATAGTAATGAACCAAAATGTTCGGTTTCCTGTCCCTATCAGAAAGTGTGCACAGACCTATCCTTGCATAAAAAGTGCACACATTTACAACAGCAGGTATGAAAACCAAAAGCAAATAGTATTATATATTAATGTAGTTTTCATATCCAATATATGCAGGGCTTCATACACAAGTAACAGTAATATAAAAGTGTCACCAAATGGGGTGAGCAGCATTTGAGTCTAGAAATGCAAAACAGGAGAAAAGGTAGCATAGCACATATGGTCCTCTAGTGTGTAATATTGACACACTAGTGTCTTATGGCCATTTTCTCCTTACAGCACAATTAGCAATGGTCTTAAGGTACATCATCAGCATATCATATAAAATAGACCAGGAATTTCGTACACAAAAATTCCACATCCACAGAAATAATATACAAACAATACATCAAGTGATGCAGAAAAACTAACCTGCTTTGCAAGACTGCAGGCGCGATCAGGTGAGTTGAGAATCTCATAGTAGAACACTGAGAAGTTAAGTGCCAGGCCAAGCCTAATAGGGTGAGTTGGAGGCAGCTCAGCCAAAGCAATGTCCTGATTGATGCACAAACCAGATGCTTTCAGTACATTATGTAATAACATGTGAAGTAAAGAAAAAAACCGCAAGCATGATGCTTCACCAAAAAAATGGACACTGGTTAAGGGGGGGAAGGTTCACCTGGGCAGCCTTGTATGCCACCATGGTACTCTCAGCAGCATCCTTTCTCTCAGCCCCAGTCTTGAACTCAGCAAGGTATCTAATCATCACAATTGAATCAGTCAAATGAAAACACAATCCCATAACAAATTTAAAAGTCTTACTACCCATCGGCGTTACCTGTAGTAGTCACCCTTCATCTTGAGGTAGAAGACCTTGGACTCAGGGGCAGTGGAAGAGGGCACAAGGTGGGACTCGAGCAGCTTGAGGATGCCATCACAGATCTTGGTGAGCTCAGTCTCAATCTTGCCACGGTAGTCCTTGATGAGTGTTACACGGTCCTCATTGCCTCGGCCCTCCTCCTTCTGCTCGATGGAGGAGATGATGCGCCATGAGGCACGGCGGGCTCCAATGACATTCTTGTACGCAACAGAAAGGAGGTTGCGCTCCTCGACAGTGAGCTCCTCTGAGTCAACGGTCTTGGCTACCTTCTCCATGAACTCAACCATCTCCTCGTACCTCTCAGCCTGCTCAGCGAGCTTGGCCATGTACACATTCTCCTCGCGGGAAAGCTCCGCTGATGCCATCTTACAATTCAGTTTCTAATTTTTGCAATGTGCCAAATCTGCAGAATTGTGAGAAGCAGTGAGCTAACATGTTCCACGGAAGATTCAGATTCATGAATATACTGGTCAACACTTGATTATCTGTGGCACTGGTACCATTGCTAGTCAAATTCAGACGGCGATTCTAGAAAGCGGGCAATCCCTATCAATTCCCTTGCGGCTCAAAGCATGGTTAACATTTTAAATCATTACCGTATAGCACAATTGCAAGCACGAAACAAGAAAATCTATTAACTGTGATTTAACCGTAAAAGTGAGTGCTACAGCATCTCCTTGGATAATTTTGTCTCCATATAAACCTCAACTAAACTTGATGGTAGAATATTTTGAAAGCTTGTGTATTCGAAAATTAGTTGACCCCAAGCTTGACACCTCGTCAAACCTAGCGAAGCCCCAGATCTGAAGAACTACGATCACGAACAAGCAATGGAAATACAATTTTCCAGCCGCTAAAACTGCTTATCATTCTATCAACATGCACACACCAGAATCAGCGGATGCAGGCTTTGACGGTTTCGCACGGTAATCGCGTCAGATCAAGCGGACATGGATCACCGAACTCGCCTACTCGATCTAAGGGGAGCCAAACCAACAGTAAGCGCGCCGCAAATCCGTGCGGAAACGAGAGTTTTAGGTGAGAGAAAAAATCCAGCAAAACTATAGCAAAACATCTGGGAACAAAGGGGATCGAAGCAGCAGTGATCCAACCAAGAGACGATGAGAGCCGAGAGAGAGAGGAGCGGGGAGCGGAGCGTTACCTCTGCGTGCGTCTTCCTCGTGCTCCGGCGTTCGAAATGGTGGGGGGGGCTTGCGAAGGGAAGAGGCGGCGCTCCCCTGGGGTAGAAAAGGGCTGCCTCCGAGTCCCTCTGCCCAATGGCAGCGCGCCGCGTGTCGGCACCACCGTGGCAGCCCTAAGCCTGGCGCCGCATGTGGTCATCTGGCCCCACCGCGCAGGCGCGGAGGCGCGGCCGCGGAGCCATCAAGGCCGTCACGACGTGGGTGGGGACCGGACAGCCTGGTCCACATGTCAGGGTGGCCCGCACGCGTCGTGCGACGGCCTGCCGGCGTGGTGGTGGGCCCGGGGCGCCCTGGTGATAAGCTCGTCGGGGCCTCCGGCCCCACGCAGCGACAGCCTGGACGCGCTGGACCGGAGGGAGGGGGCGGCGCGGGGGGGAAGGAAAAGGATTCTCTCTGCTCTGCTCGCACGGGGCGCAGGGCTCGTTGAGGCGCTGGTCCGTGGGCCCGCGAGGCTCGCTGGCCACGTGACGCCCCCCCTCCGTGCGTCGGGTGCGGGTAAAAACCAGCGTGCGAGATGGACTTGGACACGACAACTAGCCGCCCATCTCCATCTGTGCGGCGGCCCGGTCGCGGCCGTTGACGACGCTGTGGTGTGCCATTTTTGGTGGAAACTGCCTCTGTATTCTGTCACTGCCATGGTGTTTTGTTCCTGGTCATCACGTTTTTCTTCTCTCTACTAGGCAGCAGTCATACCGGATGAAATTGATAAGCAAAAAAATCTCCCTTTTTTATGTTAACAAACCTATAACCAAAGTACAAAATTACGCATACAACCGAACAGGGGGGGGATGATTGTGGTACATGTGATTAAAGATAAAAAATGCTTAGTTTTCCCATGCACCTAGAGACCCACCAAAAATGCTAACCTTGATGCTTCTAATATTCGAGAAGCTGAAGGAAAAAAACGCCAAGTTGGCTGGTAGAAAAATCAGCAATTGTTAGAGGGTCCCTGTCACGGTGCCCTCTTCCAGATATATTAGATGCCCCTTGCCCAGTCTCCGTTTCACAAAAAGACAGGAGCAACCAAGCTTGAACCTATTCTACTTTTACTTTCCGGTCTAATTTTACGGCTAATGATGGCCCACGCGCATCAGTTCTTTTACTCCGCTGCTTGCAGCGTTGCACCCAAATCACGTATGCCACCATTTGTCTTCTTCCATTAGGTCATAGTCCCGCTGCCCAATTTGGTGTTACAATGGCTAATACTTACTCCCTTTTTCCCGTTAGTGTTGAGGCTTCATCTATGTTGGACTGCATGCCACGACAATACGTCCACATACGAGAGTCAATTCTAAACACTAGTAAGTGCAAAAGATTAGTGTACTGGGGGAGGACATTGGGCAATCTGCTGGACTGATATGCTTGATCTCCTATATATATTGGTGTTTTATGTTAATCTCGTCTATTTAATCCATCACGCAATTCTTTATTTCTTTTGCATCGCTCAGTTCACAAGATGGTACGAACGCTGGGAAACAGCATAACTTTTCTGCATATATATACGATGATGAACTGAAAGATGAAGGGAGGTAGGGCTTGGAAACAGCACAGATATGTTTCCATTTCTGCAGGCTGCAATCTTTAGAGACTGTTTGGAGTGCCACCTAACCCACCACGGCACGTCACACTTTTTCCGCCGCAGGTGTGGCGGCTGTTTTGAGCGCCACAAGTTAGGCACGCCGTGGCGGGTTAGTCTGCACTCCAAACAGCCCCTTAGTCTTCGTGGTGCCATGGGGCGGCCTTGCGGTGCTTGGTTGCATTGGTTGGAGTAGTACCTATCCGTGTCCGGTCTCAACCCTAGGCGTCCATTTCCTCTCTAAAGTGAACAACGGGAACCTGACAACAGTTTTAGAACAGGGAAAAGCTTCCAGCCCAGAAAAGTTACAGATTTACATACGGTACGACACGTGCTTGCCCACATCTTGATCGAGCGAGACAAGAGGAGCGAACCAAATTTGGAAAGTGCCCAACGCTCACGCAGTTTGCTATCTCGTCCAAGTGCAAAGAGAGACGGAACCACATTTGAGGCCCATTTATTTTCAGGCCCAGCACGTTAACCAAAATTCAATGCCCAAACCCAAAACCAGAGGAGGAGGAGGGGCGCGCTTATTTTAGACGCTTTTTAAAGGGCGTTCGGTAGCTTTGAACTTTTTAGTAGGAAAGGAAAAGCAAAGAAAACGAGAGTAAATTTTGTTACCACTCATAGTAGTAGGCAGCTGTCCATATCTATACTCATCTTTTCTTGGTGATTCTTCCAGTGCTTTGAGAATCTTCAGCAGTAAAAAGGATTGCTCTAATCTTATTTTCTGCTAAGGCTCGGTGACGCGCGTGAGAGTACCGTGTGGGCACCCTTTATGTTCTGTCCTTTAGAAACGGTAAAGAATTCCTCCATCCTTTTTTCCAGTTCATCCGAGAGCTGCACATGTCTCTTGCCTATCATTCTCATGGCACTAACAGCTGCCGCTTTCTGCAGCACCTTTGTCATCAGAGGCTCAAAACAAAACACCATCAGTGCCCATGTACTTTCGAGTTTCCACTGAAAACTTCGTACTTGTACACAACAATTAGTTCAAACGCCGAGACCTCCTAACGAATCCGATCAGTACTCCTGTCAGTCCTGCCTCCTCTTTAGGTGTTTCACCAAACCCAAATCGTACTGCCATTTCGCTTTGCTCTCGCCACTGAACTCAGCTATCATCACCAGAATTCCCGTGCATCTGGACGGCGTAAAGCTCCTGGTTATTCAGACATAAGCAGCTAGCTCTCTGACAGATACATATCCTCTAGAAGCTTGCTAGCTCGTTCCGAGGAGTACGCATGGCCGACGAAAAGAATCCCAGTGGCAGTAGGAGATAGACCAGATCGATCGCCACTCTGATCGCGGATCGACTGTGCACGAGCTTGCCGGGACAGAGATTCCCAGGGATCAATTCGGCCCATTTCTTTTCCAACCGATATAAGCTTTCATAATTCGAGGATGAACCGAAGCCGCTCCTTTTGTTTCGGCACCTAATCATCCTTACCGGGAACCCTAATGATCTACGCCGGCTTTATGTCTGCAGTGCGGGTACCTAAATTCCGGGACTCCTTTTCCCCGAGAAAAATGGAGCAGGCATGATGCCCATTACCGGTCATGAGCTGCTATAAGTACGAGGCCTGCGATGCCCGCCGGATTGCGTATCCTGAGCTGATCAGGTGATCAACTGGTGTGTGCAGACCCGACGACTGGCCATGGTCTCCTCTTCGTCAGTTCTTCCCAAGGTCTGGGCGTGCCGCTTGGTGTATTGGACACTGTTGGCTCTGAATTCAGAGTGTTAACGGATACTAGATGCCTGCAGCTGCCTGCTAATTGTTCATGATGGACGTCCTGGGATGTTGGTTTTGATCGGATGATGTTGCTTTTTCTTATTTTCCAGGTCGTCGATGACGCGACAGATCAGTCCACCCCTCGCCGCGCCAAGTGGTGGTACGTGACGTTCCACAACGTCACCGCCATGGTCGGCGCCGGCGTGCTCAGCCTGCCGTACGCCATGGCTCACCTGGGATGGTAATAACCGACGCGCCACGGCCCGCCATGACCGTCGTCGTCCGGTGGCTCACTCGAGACCTGCTTCTTCTCTTGTCTCCAGGGGCCCCGGGGCGGTGGCGCTGCTGGCGTCGTGGGGGATCACGCTCTACACGCTGTGGCTGCTGATCCAGCTGCACGAGTGCGTCCCCGGCGTGCGGTTCGACCGGCTGCGCGACCTCGGCGCGCACGCGCTGGGCCCGCGCCTGGGGCCCTGGGTGGTCGTGCCGCAGCAGCTCATCGTGCAGCTCGGCTGCGACATGGTGTACATGGTCACGGGGGGCACGTGCCTCCAGAAGTTCGCCGAGTCCGTGTGCCCCACCTGCGCGCCGCTGCACCAGTCCTACTGGATCTGCATCTTCGGCTCCTTCCAGTTCCTGCTCTCCCAGTTCCCAAACCTTGACTCCATCACCGCCGTCTCCTTCCTCGCCGCCGCCATGTCGCTCAGGTGCATACTCCCCTACTCACCTAGCTTACTTAGCTGCGCGCGTGCGTGCATGCACCGGCATCGGCAGTGCCTGGAAAAATGTTGATCTGAACGGCGCGGCGTTACACGTACGTGCAGCTACTCGACCATCTCGTGGGCGGCGTGCGTGGCGCGCGGGCCGGTGAGCGGGGTGAGCTACGCGTACAAGGCCGGCACGGCGGCGGACTCGACGTTCCGGGTGTTCAGCGCGCTGGGGCAGGTGGCGTTCGCGTACGCGGGGCACGGCGTGGTGCTGGAGATCCAGGCCACCATCCCGTCCACGCCCACCAAGCCGTCCAGGGCGCCCATGTGGAAGGGCACCGTCGCCGCGTACCTCGTCACCGCGGCGTGCTACTTCCCCGTCGCGCTCGTCGGGTACTGGGCGTTCGGGCGCGACGTCGGCGACAACGTCCTCGTGGCGCTGCAGCGGCCGCCCTGGCTCGTCGCCGCCGCCAACATGATGGTCGTCATCCATGTCCTCGGAAGCTATCAGGTGATCAAGTACTGTTGATAAGTTGTCTTTGTCCATTTGTATGTCACTGAAGACGAAACTCGTGCATGGGCATGGCTGACACTCGACTCGAGCTGCTACTGGAACACAAAAAATAAACCTCTGAATCTGCAACATGGACAGGTGTATGCGATGCCAATATTCGAAACCATGGAGACGATTCTGATCACGAGATTCAGGGTGCCTCAAGGATGGCTCCTCCGTCTCGTGGCTCGATCGGCTTACGTCGGTATGAACTCGGACACTGAAATCTTTAATTTGCCTGTTGTTTGAATAGGATATCGTCATGACATCATGCCTATGAATCTGAATCATGGACGCCACTGCAGCATTCACGCTGTTCATCGCGGTGACATTCCCGTTCTTCGGCGACCTCCTCGGCTTCTTCGGAGGGTTTGGGTTCACGCCGACATCCTACTTCGTAAGCTGCCTTCACATGCTCCCAATGACCAAAAGTTCTTGGATTTAACCAGGTTACCAGCAGTGACTAAACTAGTTCCGTGACCTTCGCAGCTCCCCTGCATTCTATGGCTGAAGATCAAGAAGCCACCGAGGTTCAGCGCGTCCTGGCTCGCCAACTGGGTAGGCGACAACAGTTTTCCGTGCCGCTCTGAACTCTGATCAGGAGTCCATACAAAAATGGGAGAGTTCAGGGTCGAAACTTTGCTCTCTGGATGCTCACCTGTTTGGTCTGCGTTTCTTTGCCAGGGCTGCATCGTCGTTGGAGTCCTGCTGATGCTCGCGTCCACCATCGGCGGGCTACGGAGCATCATCCAGGACGCGTCGACGTTCCAGTTCTACTCCTGAACCCCGACGCCTGCGCGTACGTGACTGACATCAACCCCAACAGATCGTCACCCCTCGTGCACGCGGTTCTACTGTCTTCTCTTACAAGTTTGGGGTGTGGCTGCAGTCTGCCGGAACCGGGATGCAGAGGGCGACGCAACAAGCTGAAGCTCGCCAAGGCGTTAAGTTTCTACAGATGATGATACCAGATCGTTGTCCTCATCTTGCTTCAACCGTCACGGCGTGGCCGAAAAATATGGCACAAATGAATCGGCGTGTGGTTCAGCGACGGGGCTTTTTTTACTGTGCTCTGAATTTAAATAAACTGTTGCAACATCTGCAAGGTGTAACTGAAGCATGCAGATGAGACGAATAATGTAAGCTAAAGTGAAATGCGAGTCCCATACGCCATGGACCTATCCTTAATTCGGCAGTGAAATTATCTAGAGTACACGGATCTGACTCCCCCTCACCTGATTCCTGAAGCGAAGAAGGACCCATCAGGCGCTTTATCCCTGCCCTTCTCCCGCTTGGCACGCGAAACCGCGACAATGGCGGCGCCACCCGCTGACCTACCCCAGTCCTCTGCAGCGGCTCCCCCTGCCGGCGCCGCCGCCCATGTCGCCACTCCAGCCTCGCCGAGAAACGTGGCCGCGAGGCACACGGGCGTTGCCCGGCGCCTAACACGACGCGCGTTGGTGTCCCGCGCCGGGGCGCTTGGTGGTGGCCGAGCGTCGGCCCACCGTGCCGCCATCCGCGGCCAGGCCCGCCGGCTTCGGCGAAGTGGCCTCGGGAGACGGATCCCACTCGAGCCCTGTGCTCCAGACAGCGTCGTGGGTCGTCGAGGCCGGTGACCCGTCGGGGTCATCTACGTACGAACTGGCGATCCTCGCCCGCCGCCTTTGGCCGTCGCGCGCTCTCGACGACGCGCCGTCGCAGCCGCGGCATCTCCTTTGGACGGGATGAGCTAGGGATCTGCGCGGGCCAGCGGACCGGCCCTGCGGCCGGGCGTACAAACCTGACGAAGGCAAGCGGGAGATGCGCGGCGACCGAGCGTGCGGAGGTTGGCGGCAACAGCGCGACCACACCGGCGGCGTGTCGTCGGAAGAAAATTTTACATATTGACCCCTGAATTAGATCGTGATTATTAGTCGCGACTTGGTCACCTAGTATTTATATTTACACCTCTGATTTGGATCGCGATCAAACCGCGATCCAAACCCCGATTAATAATCACGATCCGATTATTTGCATTTAGAGCCCTACTTTGGTTCTGAATATTTCCATATAGCCCCATAGTTAGACGGACCCTCCTGTCTCCTGGGCTCCCGCCGCCCGCCGCCGCCGTCGTCCCCGCCGGAATCGCTAGTCTCCGTGCCACCAACCTCCCAATCATGCCCTAGAAGTCTAGAACCAACTGGCTGCCGACTCATCTGGCTCACGCCGCAAGGACCCGAGTAACAAGTCAGGCGCGCGCTCGATTCGCCGGTCGCCGCGGCGGAGAGAAGCAGCCGGCGATCCAGCTCACGCAGCCCGGCGGCCGGGTATGGCAGCTTGATCCGGAGCTAGAAAGCAGGGTCTGATCTGAGGTCACGAAATAGCCGGCGAATGGCGCGACCGTCAAAGGCCACGCGGCAACCTGATAGAGTTGCCTTGCTGGCTTGTCAGCTCACCAGCCACCAAATCGCGCCCAAAAGGAGCTTATCCCTGCTGCGCCCCCGCGTGGCCGCGAGTCCGCGACCATGGCGGCGCCGCCCATTCCCGTCCTCTGCAGCGCCTCTCCCTGTCGCGTCGTCACCCGCCTCGCCCCTTCAGCCTTGCGGACCAGTACCGCGTCGCGGCCACTGGTCTTGTCCGGCGGCTGCCGCGGCGCACAAAGGAGCTCCGGGCTGAGGCGCTTGGTGGCTCGGCCCCCCGTGCCGTTCGCGGCCAAGCGCGGCGGTGGCCGCGGCGAGGTGGCCGCGGAAGATGGAGACGGCACGCGCTCGCTGCTCCAGGCGGCGCTTTGGGGCGCCGAGGCTGCCTACATACTCTGGCTCTTCCTCCTCCCTTATGCGCCGGTCCGTACGTGAGCTCGAAACGGGAATCTCTAATTTTGTTTCAGTTTTTTATGTCCCAAAATCGTTCTGCGTCTACCTTCAGATGTGAATTCTTGCTAGAACAATGTAAATATTATGGGCTCAAACCGCCGTCCATCTTGATGCAATCGTGTCCTGCCGTCCTGGGATATGAAATCTTGCAGAAAGTAGTCGTCTGTAAACTTTATCACCATCATGCAGGGTGACCCGGCGTGGGCAATCTCCCAGGCTACCATCAGCGACCTCATCGGCCTCTCGCTCAACTTCTTCTTCATCCTTCCTCTGCTCAACTCCGGTAAGCACAATTTCCATACGGTTGTATCAAGCCGTGTTTATTTACCAACGTTGTGGGCCTAATTCCTTTGGTGACCTTGCTGGGCAGTTCAGCTGGCGTTCACCTGCTGGAGTCGCCAGTGCTTCACCCTGTAAGCGGCTGATTATTCACGTTTTGTTGCGAGATGGTAATTCAGGTCGCTCACCCATTGCGTGCACTGACTAAGTTGTGCTGCTTGCCCAGATGGCAGAAGGATTGTTCAACTTTGTGATCGCTTGGACGCTGATGTTTGCTCCACTGCTCTTCACGGATTCTAGGAGGGATCGGTACAAGGGATCGCTGGACGTCTTGTGGAGCTTTCAGATGTTCCTCACAAACAGTATGCTCTCATAACCTCATGGTCTTATTGGCAACGCCTTTGCAGCCCATGGGTATAACAATTTCAGGTTGTCTAACAACATTTGTTTGTAACTCTTCTCTTCAGCTTTCTTGATACCTTACATGGCAATCCGACTGAATGACTCGGATACCGACCAGTCCCCAACTAGGTCACAATTGGGTTCAGTTATGGTGAAAGATGCACAGGTTGTGGGCGCCGTCGGCGGGGCGGTCTGCATTCTGTCCATTGTTTGGGCGCTCTTTGGCCGTGCAGATGCTGGTTTCGGAGACATCGCGGAACGGTGGCAGTATGTGCATAGTTACGTGTTCTCGGAGCGGCTCGCCTACGCGTTCCTCTGGGACATTTTCCTGTACTCAATTTTTCAGCCGTGGTTGATCGGAGACAACATTCAGAACGTGAAGGCAGATGCTACCGAGTTTGTGAATGTAGTGAGGTTCGTCCCAGTTGTAGGCCTGGTTGCCTACCTCTTCTGCTTAGAGAAAGAGGACTAGCTGCTACCTGTGTTTTTGTAAACTTCTGCGAACATTTGGATAAGCAGTAGAGTGAATCCTGTACTTGGTAGCGGCATTTTCTGAAATAACTTTCTTTCAGGGATGCTTTTTGAACGGGAATTCGTTCGGTAACCAAAATGCCACTGAAAAGAGCAACTTTTTTTTTCTGGTCGAACAACCTGGAGGACAAACATTACTTTCTCCTACACTTTCTACGACTCGAAACATAAGAAGACTACTGAGTTTTTCTACGACACAATTCTAATTGCCTGACGAGATGCCAACCATCGCGGTAGTCAGTGGCCAGATGCTTCAGAAAGCGAGGACTGAAACCAATGCCACAAAACCAAGTGCGACAGAAAAGCCATCGACTATCACCTTGGGCCCCCTGCTGTATCGTGGCATCTGGCTGCTCACCCACGATGACGGTGTTATACTTGGTGTCGCCGGCGTCCTCGTCGCCGGCGTGAGGGTCGATGCAGCTGTGGAGTTCGCGCTTGGGCGTGGAACGATCGCCGGCGGCGGCGGCGTTGTTCCATGCGGAAGAAGCCCTGCAACTGCAACAAGAGAGATCATCATCATCAGAGATTCAGAGAAAACTTTTCAGTGAGTTGTCAATCCCTGACAAGAAGGGGAAAAAACAATTTGCGAGCACGTAATAATGGAGATCCACACTTACGAGTATGATGGAAAAGGGACAGGGGCTCACCTGCGCAGGCGCCAGCGGCAGACGGGAGGTCGAGGCGGCAGAGCCGAGGCAAAGCCATCACGCGCGTCATGTTGACGGCGACGGGGGACGTGCTGGGGTTGCTGAGAGCCTGGCAGAGGCACTGCGGCTCGTCGTGCACCATGCTGCCCAGGTTGGCGCAGCAGGTGTCCGCTGGCGCGGCAACGGTGCCCTCGATGTAGGGCAGGCATGGGAGGAGGCGGAAGAGGTCGGTGCTGCAGGTGGCGGTGCTGCTGCCGGCCTGCGCGTGGACGCCGGCGACGGAAACCAGCAGCAGCAGCGCGACGCAGAGCGCAGGAGCCGGCGCCATTGGTGCTCGCTAGCTGATCCTTTCTAGAAACTTGAAGCAATGGTTTCTTGATTGGTTCTTGAGGTGGTTCGTGGTTGGTTGCGGTGGGTTTATAGCATTGGAGCGGCGGCGATGCACGGCAATGGCGTGTTCCACTTCCTGGGTTGGCGTTTGCCGTGAGCCTGAGCCGGGACCTGGCATCTGGCAACTGGCATATGCATGGAGGCTTGGCAGATCGGCGTGAAGCCCTCTGCATGGAGGGTGGAGAGTTTCGTGTGAGCAGCTGCAGTGTTAGGAGTTAGGATTCCATCGGCGGAGTAAGCAATGGCCAACGGGCATGCATGGCACATTAGCACAGGGATGGCGTGGCTGTACGCCGCCGGGTCGTGTTCCTTGTGAACCGGTGCCCGTTACCGGCAACTGGCATGTTGAAAAATGAAACTGCTGGGTGCTGATCATTCAGTCGATAAGCAAATTTCAAGGCTTCAACTTCAAAGCTGTATGGTTTGTGCTAGATGAGAGCCGGGGACAAAACAAATCGGCATGGCAAGTGAGACCAGAAATTGAATGCTCAGGTTTTATCCAACGTCGGAGCATTTCAAAGTTCCCCAATAAACATCTCCCAATAGCGTATTATTAGAATATTCCAATACTATTTTTATGAATTATTGGAAGAGATACTTTTGCAGTTCTTAATATCTTATCCCAATACAACTAATATATTAGAAGAGCTAAAAATTCTCTCTTTATTTGAGTGGGGTTGGGGTGAAATGTTAGGATAACCCAATAATTATTGGGAAAAGGAGAGGTATTAGAAAACTGCTAGAGCATATATTTTCCCCATATTGATAGTTTATTGGGGGAAAGGGAGATTGCTGGACTTCAAAATAAATTGGGTAGCGATATTAGATAAGTTTTATTAATTGCCAAATTTTGGCAAGAGTAATAACTATATTGCCAAACTCTTTGCAAGGCAAACTTTATTAATCGCTGCGATGATCACTGGGCTGTGCTTGTTTGGGTGAAAGCCCACGAAGCACATGCTTGCTTGTTGGGCTGCCAGGATCTCTGTTCGACGCTCAGCTGCGAACACTGACAGAGCCTGGCCAATGGCCACATTTTCGAGTGTCCTTTGATCATAGTCTGATTAATGCGTGATTTAATATGCTACCATGTCATCATGGTCGCCAACGCGATCAACCGCCGAAGTTAAAACAGCACTACTGGAAGATCAAAAAAAAAATCAACGGCACTACTTGGAAATGATCTTTGCTCTGCGGTACCAGTCCTCAGATCCGTTGCTTTCTCCCTCTTTTCCAGAGGACGGTACTACTGCTTCTCACGATCAGAGTGACAGAGTCCCTGGATTTCTGAAAGCGAGCAGATTACCTGCATCCGTAAAAAAAAAATTCTCTCGTTACACTTCGACATGTTCGGAGGAGGGAAATTGCTTCCTAGCAAAGCAAGAACACATCATTAAAAAAAGAGTGGCACGATAAGTAAGCAGTCGCTCACACTTGCGAATTGTGCCATCTCGTATGGCATACAGGTGGGAAGGCTAGTAAGACCATACACCGATACACGTAGGTAGAGGCAGGTCGATCCGGAGAAATCAGTCGGGGCTTGCCTCCAGAGTGAGGGTGCAGCCCTCCACGCTCAGCTGCGCCAATCAAGGCGGCAGACCGTCGGGCGATCATCAAGGCTGATAGCATCCTGCCTGCAAAACGCAAGGCTATCAATGCAATCAATGCCGAGGGCGGGGTTTGGTAACCCACCAAATCATGCAGCAATTGCCTGCTGATGCAGAGCCCAGCGTCGGCATCCCCTTGTGCACATGTCTTGCTTACAGTACCTGAGCTTCCCTTGGCTCTCAATGGAAGCTGAAGAGCAGCTGTGTGTTATAGCGCTCTGTTTGTGTCCTGCTTAAAAGTCTGTCCAAGCACACACTGTTGTTGACTACTCCTGCTTAAAGCTGAAGCTGAAAAGGAGTAACTAATGTTGCTGCATCAACGCGCTCATTAAACCTGCTCTAGAGGATTTTCTGTGCGTGTCTGGTTCCTGTTTTCCTTCTCGAGTGCGCTCACAGCGCCTTCTTTTGCTGCCAATTTCATTTGTCCTTTTGCCCCCCCCCCCCTTTTTTTTTGTCTCAATAACAACATGGATCCAGATGAACACGGATGGCTTGAGGCCCTTTGGCGGCACTCAATTCCAACCACACCCGGGACCCCATACGTGCTGCTAGATGCTCACCAATCCAGCAACACACAGGGCCAGGGCATGGTACAGTTTATATAAATACAACTCCTGACATCGCCGTAAGACCAATTCAAATGCCCGAGACCAGGAGCGTCGAACCAATGATTCATTTCCAGAGCACGGATGGTGGTGGTCGCCGGATGAGCAGTACGACGGGGGGTAATGCTGCTGCTGGGGACCGGTGCAGCAGCCTTGGGGTAAAAAACAAGTCTGCAGATCACACAACAAACATACAAAGGGACAGGTGAACAAATACAACAGGAGGGGACAATATGAAATGGTGTGAAATTCCGTGCCGAATCGTCTTTTTTACTGGTTTGACACCGAGTAGTAACGGGTCGTGTACAGTGTCGCATAAGCTGCCAATGGTGTCTACCTGATCTGATTTGGTAGTACTTGTAACCCTGAACTGAACACCTGCTTAACTAAAAACTGCAGGAGCAGTAGTAGCATTTTTCAGGGACAGCATGCCCAGGTAAAAATGGTAGAAATATGCGCCATTTCTTTTCTGAACTCTGAAGTAATACTGATCTGCAAATCTTGTTCTGAAAAAATTTCTGTGGAATTTTCACAATGAAAAATCAGCAATTAGCAGCACGGAGATAGTATCCAACAAGACAGAAGCGAGGACGCAGGTGCATGGACACAGTAATGCAAAAGCGCACGGGCAGGTACATGCAACAACAATGCCGTCACTGCGCTGCCGCGTGCACCTGCCCGTGCTCAGCGATTCCTTGGAGTGGCATTGACGCCTAGCTCTGCCGCCCGCGTACGTGCCTGGCTGCCGGCCTCAGCGATTTCTTGTTACGATTGCATCTCGCACAGCCTTCGCAGCTTTCTCCCAGAGCCCGAACCAAACAGCGCCCTCCTCTGATCTCCCACCATCGATCCATTCCGTCCCGGGCCCCTTGAAATGGTTTGATGCCTGCCGCCATGCCCAGTCCCACCCGACGCCTCCTGCTCTGGCTCTTCTTGATCGCGTGCGGCGCCGGTCTTGTCTTCTCGATCACCGGCAACGGTGGCAGGACGAAGGAAGCTGGCAATGGCGAGGCGAAGTTCAGGGTGCTGCGTGGTCTGGACACTCTGGGGCCGAGGCCGAAGCAGCGGCACGCCCATGGACGTGGAGTGTCTCCGGCCCCGGCTCCGGCGCGTGGCAGCTTGCCTCTGCTCCACAAGGACGCGCGGCTCCCGGTCCCCGGGAAAGTCGGCCACGACCACAAGAGAGGGAATAATGCCACGGCGCCGAGCCAGAAGAGCCCGCCGCACGGCGAGGGAGGCGATGGCGAGCGCGGGAGCAAGAAGAAAAGCATGCAGCTGGTCGTCGTCGCCGCGGCGGCCGCGCTGTCGGGGGCGGCGCTGGTGCTCCTCGCCGTCCTGGTGGTGTTCCTGACGTGCAGGAAGTTCCAGGGGAAGCGCGGGGGCGCCGACCTGAACGCCGGCACCAACAAGGTGAGCTTCGAGCCGGCGCCGGGCATGTTCTACCTGGACGCCATCAAGCCGTACCTCGACGACGCCGGCCGCGACGGTGGGGGAAAGGCGGCGCCGGAGATGGCGGGGCCTAAAGATGAGGAGCCGAAGTGCGAGGATGACGGTGGTGAAGCTTGCTCCGATGACGGTGCCGATTCGGTCCACTCCTCGTGCTGCTTCCACTCGTCGCATTTCTCCTACTCCGAGCTTACCAAGGGCGGCCAGGCCGACGGCGTGTCGCCGTCGCCCTCCGTCCGGTCGAAGCGACGCGGCACTGCCCCGGCGACGCCTTCGGATAAGAGCAAGGTTGCGAGTCCATATTCGCCGCTGGGCCCGCGCACGCCGAGAAGTGAGGATCGGGGCCGTCGCGCGCATTCCCCGAGCTCGTCGGCGTCCGTGTTGACATCGCAGTCGCTCAACGATAGTGAGCTCCATGGAACTGCTCAATCGGTCAGGTCTCTAAAATTTCAGAGCGGCAGCGCACGCCACGCAAAAGAAGCAGAAGCAGAGGCGGACACCGCGAGCTCGAACGCCGCAAGTAGAAAATCAGTGCCGCCGCCACCACCGCCGCCGCCGCTACCACCGGTGGTGGTAAAACCGCAGCAGAATGTTCGGACAAGTTGTGGTGGTCCGGCCGTCCCTCCACCGCCGCCGCCGCCACCTCCGCTGATTGTGCCACAACGACAGAACGTTCAGACAAGTTGTGGTGGTGCCGCCGTCCCCCCACCGCCTCCGCCGCCGCCGGCACTGCTAGTACCGCAACAACAGAATGGTCAGAGGAACGGTGGCACTGGCCCCGCCCTCCCGCCGCCGCCTGCGCCGTCGGGTCTGTTCAGGCAGAGCGCGCCTGTCGTCGGCAATAACGGCGCGCCGCTGCCCAAGCTGAAGCCCCTGCACTGGGACAAGGTGCGCGCCGCGCCCAACCGGCGGATGGTGTGGGACAGGATCCGGTCCAGCTCGTTCGAGTAAGTTTCAATCACCTTCCCCTGTGATCAGTGATCACGAAGGAATTCGAAATGGTAACCGCTGCGTGGTGTGCTTGGCAGGTTGGACGAGCAGATGATCGAGTCGCTGTTCGGGTACAACGCCGCGAGGTGCTCGGCGAAGCACGAGGAGGCCCAGAGCCGGAGCCCCTCCCTCGGGCACCACGTCCTGGACCCCAAGCGGCTGCAGAACATCACCATCCTGATGAAGGCCGTCAACGCCACCGCCGAGCAAATCTACGCCGCCCTGATGCAAGGTGAGTGCTCCAATAAACTGCCCCTGAACCGACGCATCTGGACAAGCGCGGATCTTTGACTCCTTTTTTTACACGGACTTCTTGGTCGTGTTGGTTCAGGGAACGGCCTGTCCGTGCAGCAGCTGGAGGCACTGATCAAGATGGCGCCGACCAAGGAAGAGGTCGACAAGCTCGAGGGCTACGACGGCGACGTCGGCAGCCTGGTCGCGGCCGAGAGGCTCGTCAAGGTGGTGCTCACGATACCGTGCGCGTTCGCGCGCGTCGAGGCCATGCTGTACCGGGAGACCTTCGCCGACGAAGTCAGTCACATCAGGAGGTCGTTCGAGATGCTCGAGGTAATAAGCGAGACAGAGCAGACGGTCTCGAGTTTCTCCATGAAGATGGCTGGTGTACTACTGATTTATTATCTCGTGATCGGATTTTACTAACGTCATTGCCCACGATGCTGTTCTTGTTGTCTGAAAGGACGCGTGCCGGGAGCTGATGTCGAGCAAGCTGTTCCTGAAGCTGCTGGAGGCCGTCCTGAAGACGGGGAACCGGATGAACGTCGGGACGGCGCGGGGCGGCGCCATGGCGTTCAAGCTCGACACGCTGCTCAAGCTCGCCGACGTCAAGGGCACCGACGGGAAGACCACGCTGCTGCACTTCGTGGTCCAGGAAATGATCCGGTCGCAGAAGCCGGCGGCGCGCGCGGCGGAGGCGGCGCCGGACATCGTGACCGGGCTCGCCGCCGAGCTCACCAACGTCCGGAAGACGGCGACGGTCGACCTGGACGTGCTCACCACCTCGGTGTCCGGCCTCTCGCACGGCCTGTCCCGGATCAGGGCGCTGGTGGGCACGGACCTCGCCGGGGACGAGCGGGGCCGGTGCTTCGTGGCCCTCATGGCCCCCTTCGTGGCACAGGCCGAGGGGGTGATCCGGGAGCTGGAGGACGGCGAGCGCCGGGTCCTGGCGCACGTCAGGGACATCACCGAGTACTACCACGGCGACGTCGCCAGGGACGAGGCCAGCCCGCTCCGGATCTTCGTCATCGTCAGGGACTTCTTGGCCATGCTGGAGAGGGTGTGCAAGGAGGTGAGGGGAACCGGCAGGGGCTGCCACGGATCGAATGGTGCCCCGAGCAACGTATGACGGATACTCCGGAAACGGGAAGGGAACAACACTGTAATTCTTGGTTTTGCGTTGTTCTTGGTCGTGAGGAAGGAACTCGTTTCAAAAAGGAATGAATTCGTTGTAGATCAGAAGCATAGCAACTGGCCAGTCACTCAAATCTGATGCTGCAAACCTTCTGCAACTAGGTAGCTTTTTGAGAATCTAGCAGGTTCAACGTGGAGATGTGTGGTTGGGTGAATTCAAACTTGGGATCGAGACGATCCCCGCACCGCCACACGATCTAAGCAGCACAAGTTGCCGTTTGTCTGTCTCCTCGTTTTATCCACATTTGTCTCCATGCGCTTACCTTTATGGCCCTGCGGAATTTGAATTCGGATGCGTTGCCTGCGGAGTTTCAGAGCGCCACGTTCAGTTCAGAACCCCTGCTTGTTTTCTCTGCCGCCATGTCTGCCACGTGCTCGCGCTCACCGGCTCGAGGAGCGATCAGTGCGGGGCCCGCTCGTGGCCGTGCGGGAGACCGCTGACCAGCAGTGCTGTCTGTCGCCACCCATATCTCACAGCGCGGGCCCAGTCGCGTCGGCCTCGCGACGAGACGTTGGGCCGCTGGTTTGGCCCAAACCCAGCAGTCAGCCTCGGTGAGCCGGCCCAATAGTTTTTGAACTCTGTGGGAGGAGTTCCCACTCCTTTTTTTTTCTTTTCGAAAACTGGAGTTCCCACTCCTTAGTCCGCCCATGCTAGACCTAGGGATTCATCTGTAAGGCTTTGGCTCAAGTGTGAGCCACTGTCCAAACCATCAGGCATCAGGCATCAGCCATGCGATCCTGAACTGTAGTTGTAGCAGCATTGGAAAGGCCTGTGCATGTGGTCCAAACCACAGCTTGTGTAAAATTGGGGGTGCAGCCGTGCAGTTCATGTGTGGAAGGAATGCCAAACCTTTTTTTTTTCTGAAACATAAAGAATGCCAAACTTACTACTATTTTTACACCCATGCTAATTCCACATCTCACTTAGAATGTGAGTAGAAGGCCAAACTTACTACTTTTTACATCAAGCGGTTTGAGAAAGCATCTTCTGAGACTAAATAAAACAAGGTCCAAGTTTGAAATAAAGCTGGACAACTGGAGTAGATCGATCGAAACAAAACAACGCAACGGCCTTCACCGTTACAAC
Organism: Panicum hallii; assembly: GCF_002211085.1. Lineage (NCBI taxonomy): Eukaryota > Viridiplantae > Streptophyta > Magnoliopsida > Poales > Poaceae > Panicum > Panicum hallii. Next base: position 37,058,158 of record NC_038048.1, on the reverse strand, counting down.
TTAAGGAAGCAGGCATTCCCAGTGCCGTCTGGCTCTCGTCTTGTCAACGTCGAGCGGCGAGGCAGAGGCGCCAGCACACTATACGGTAGCCGGAGAAAGCAAGGCGTGGACTTGTCCGCCGGGTCGCGGAAGGCAAAGGGCACGTGCGACGTTAGAGCTCATAGCTTGCTAGCTAGGCGGATGCTGGTGACCATGCTGATGACATCCTCGACGGCAAAGCCTGCCGCCAATAAACGAGCCACGTGCCCACGCACCGTGCTAGGCGGCCCGGCCACGGCACAGCACGCAGCAGACTCCCCGCCGGCGGCCCCGGCCCCGTCGTGGCGCCGGGGACTCCGGGTACGTGCTGTGCTACCGTGATTCGAATGGGGGATCGACGACACCGCTCGCCGTCGCAAGCATCTCCGTCACTCCGTGCCGCGTCCGATTCGTACGGGTGAATGCAATGTGTTAACGGCGGCCGGGCAGAGCTGTGCGGACGTACTCCTTTAATTTGTTCGTTCGTGGTCGTCGATCGACTCGAAGCAGCTGTTGGCCGAGCCCCGTGGTTAAATACCGCGCCCGCCACCACCACCCGATATTCGCGCGCACAGAGCAAGTAGAGCATTGATCAGCAACGCTGCCGAGCGCGAGCGGGTTCCCGTGCTTTCTCACCGAGTGCTAGCCATCAGAGAGCAAGCTAAGGCGCTCCGGCGTCGCCATGGCCAACAGCGCTCCGCCGGCCGGCGCGTGGTCCTCCGGCCTCTGCGGCTGCTTCGACGACGTCGGCGGCTGTAAGTCGATCGTCTCCTTCAACTTCAACCCAACCATTGCATGCGCTGCTCTGTTCGCTCAAGCGCTGCTCCCCGCAGGCTGCCTGACGTTCTTCTGCCCGTGCGTCACCTTCGGGAGGATCGCGGGCATCGTCGACCAGGGGCCCCCCTCCTGCTGCGCGAGCGGGGCGCTCTACCTCCTGCTGTCGGCGGCGGGGCTGGGCTGCCTCTACTCCTGCTGCTACCGCTCCAAGCTGCGGGCCCGGTACGAGCTCGCGGAGACGCCCTGCGCCGACTGCTGCGTCCACCTCTGCTGCGAGCCCTGCGCGCTCTGCCAGGAGTACCGCGAGCTCAAGGCCCGCGGCTTCGACATGTCCCTCGGTACGTTACGTAGTAACACCCGCGTGCCTTCTCGTAGCTCCGATCCTTCTCCAGGCTCGAGGTTGACGACGTCGTACGACACGGCCGCCGTCGGCTCGGTCGTGGCTTTCCGTCAGATCAGGGTTTTGACGTCTTGACGATGAGCTTATTTCTCGTTTGTTTCTCTCCTCTCGCATGCAGGATGGGAGGGGAACATGGAGAGGATGGGGAAAGCCGGCGCTGCAGCAACCGCCCCGCCCCACATGAATCCCGGGATGTCGCGTTAGCACCGCAGTGCCTACTGCCTGCGTCTGGCAGATGCAGCCTGCCAGATCTGTGCAGTGTCAAGCTTCCGATCGACTTCTATCTGTACTTCGATCTTTGTCGCGTGTTTGTTTCGACCTATGTATTCGGTGGTGTAATAATCGTTATCAGCAGTCACTATCTTACGATCGTCTATCTTCGACCTCTGAAAATGACTTGATCAGAAGAGGAGCATATAAGAAAAGGCCAAGAAGATGAAATTTGTGGCACGTCTCGTCTCCTGCATTCTGTGAAGGAAAGCAAACCTTTTCAGAGAAATAGAGAGCTCCATTCAACGGAGGAATGGAATTTCTTTGAAATTCCTTTGGAAATCTTTCGATCCAAACAGCCCTAGAACAGAAACGTTCTGCAAATGTCTTCAGTCCTCTTTCCCCTCGGCGAGAAATCCCTCCGCTTCGTCTTCCATCCGACGGACCCAGTACCACCACTGGCTGCCGAGTGAAGACCGGGTCGCCGGCAAGAGAGCAGGACGTACAGTCGCGCACGCCGGCCCACATGGCCGGTTCCGGCGACACCCCGCAAAAGGCAGCCGTGTCTCGTCGCCTCAGCTGCTCCCGATGGCGGAGGCGGAGGTACACCTGTCGGTGTGCGCGCAGCACCGCGGCAGCGCCCCCCTTAGAAAATTGCGCCGGGGCGACGTGGCCGGGCGGCGCACCGCTCGTTCCCCCATATTTTACTCCCCCAAAATCCCACCTGCTCCTTCTCCCCTCTCCCAGACCCCACCATCCCACTCTCTCTCTCTACAAGAACACCCACCCCGCCGGCCGCCGGCCCGTCCTCCCTCGTCAAATCCAAATCTGGGGTTGATTCTCTCGTGCCACCGCTCGCCGCCTGGCTCATCCCGCCGTCACCTCTCCCTTCGCCTGGATTTCACCGATTTGGCATGCCCAACTGTCTCGTGGCAGCGGGAGCCGCCCCCCTTGCTGCCTCCGCGGCTCATGCCATGCATGGCTGATCCGTTCCCTGAGATCGGGATTACAGGAGACGTGCCGTTGCTTGCCCGTTTCGCTTCTTCCCCTTGCCACACCCCTTCGCTTCGTTTTGCGTTGTTTCGGGGCTTGCCTACCCCATTCCTCTAGCTTAGGGTTTCGAGCTCAAGCAAGCTCCACGGCTCCACGCCGGCGTATCAGGTGAGACATCTATGCTTATCTTCTAATTTGCCTGCTCTCGTTCACCCTTAAGTGGTTATTGGTATTGAGTAAGTTGTGTGCGTGTGCAATTGTGCATACTTTTGCTGTCACCCGTGTTTTAAGTTAATCTAGTTGCCCCGTAGCATAAAATTACGAGCGTATTGCATTATCCACGAATTTGGTGGCTCGAAGTGAACTGGAATCAGATCTATCTGCTGATTTTTAGTTTTGTGAGGAGTTCGTCAAAGCTGAAGTTTTGTGCTGCGATATGATGTCAGGAGCTTACATTGCTATTTTTTTTGTTCGATTTCTTAACTTCCAGTGATTGTGAATGTCTCTTCACAATCGAGATGGTAGATGATTATTGTCTCTGTTTACTTCGTGTAAATGCATTGTTTTTTACAGCATGTTTTCCATTTGCAAGTGGTGGGTTATGAAATATGACCAAATTCTAGTCGTGAGAGCTTTAATATTTGTTTTGGTTTGCACTTAGTCATTCTCTCATTGTGCATAGTACTTGTAGAATACAACAATGTAACATGGTGTGTTTATATGCCACTTAAATTCAGCCGTCCCTTCTCTCCGTGGCGAATGTGAGTATGCAAAGATGTTTTGCAATTGTTTATGTGCTCATCTTGTAGAATACTTGTTTAAAAACAATATGACATGGTGTGCCCTTGTACTTGGCACTGAAATCTGCACTAGCGTCTCTCTGTGGTGTATGTGTGGCTCAACAAAGAGCAAGTGCAATTGGAACTGCACTAGCTTCACTGGATGGCTTACTTAGTGTCTGTCAGAACTGAGAAGGTTACAGTGTTCTTGTATTTGGTGCAGCGCTCAATGCATTTATTATGCAGCACCTTTAGCTACATTCATATTTGTTTGTTTGGTAGCTTTGCTTTTTTCACAGAGGTGCATGTGTAGGCATGGCAGTTCAAAAACTCATAATTTCCACCAACAGTGGATACTGCAAAAAGCGATAAGTTAATTTTCACTGAAAATATGAAGCATGTAGTCATTTGTAATGGCATGTTACATACTTACATGCTTGATGCCATAGCTCAATTTGTAAGTTTCCACTGTTATTTTCCCAGCTGCGTGACTTTCACCATAATAGGAAGTATGTTGTCAAATCACTTAAACTTTAAGGACTAACCTGTTTGCGATCATGTAGATTGGATTTATGAAAACTGATACTAGTAAGTTTGTCATGAGTAGTACTTCACATCTTATTAGGAGCTACAAGGAGATTGTTCTGAGGATTACCATCGTATATTCGTTTTGATTTTGTTTTGCATCGATGTCAATGCTTGAAATGACACGGTTTGTATCAATTGTATGTTAACCCAGCTTTGGTGGTTAATTTAATTTGTATGACCAAGTACATGTCCATACTTAAGGCTGTTGATAAGAAAACACAAAAAAGTAGGTGCTAACTGTTAAATTACAACACATATACGCTTCACCTGAAGCGCTCTGGATTTTTCTTTTGTTTTACCATGAGTAAATCATGACGTGGATGAGCAATGAGATACTACACTGGCTATCCTTCGTTTGATGATGAGAGATCTTGGTAAACATTGTTTGCACTCATGCACTGCCACACCTGTGTGTAGTGCTGTCAATGAGCTGAGCTCGAGTGAGTCTAGGTAGGGAATTCAAACTTTTCAGCCTGGTATTGACTTGTTGAGGCTCGGTTTCGGCCTGGTTGAAGCTCTCTTAAGCTTGAGCTCGGCTCATTGAAGCTTGTTAAGCATAATTACATAGGTTGATAAATAGACGTCAAAATCTGGAAAGGTGTAACCTTGATTGAGAAACTTAGAAGTTATGTGACCTGTAAAAATAGGATGGCAAGAATCACGATGCTGAGGAAAAAAAGAATAGGAAAACAATCCAGAGTATTCTAGTTATATTTAGAGGAGGGAACAAACCTCGGTTAGAGAACATCTATTTAACCCTACATAATTGCAACATCCATAACATGGCTCAGCAAGAAACTTCAACCAATAAGAATGATATTAAAAAGATGTTTCTTAGGGGCCAATGACTCCTTATGTTAACAAAATAATTGAGATGAATTGGTTTGCAGTCTAATGCAGTAGCTGTCCCTGTGATATCTGCGGGTCAGTAGAGGCCAGGGAAAAGGGAAGGGAATGCACGTGGACCAAAGTTGGAGAGATAGATCAACGAACCATAGCTGTTATGCAACAAGAACCTCATGAAGGCACTAGATTTTCAGGTCTTTGCCAGTTGGCAGTTGCGATCTTGCGATTGGGAATTGGTTACTAAGTCTGTCTATAGGCTGGGTCAGGGAAGCTGAAACTGCAATACGGGCTTTGTGCTGCGATTATTGAATTGTTGAAGAACCAAAAGGACTAGACTGGTCTGGAGTATGCACTTGAGCTCTAGCAAATAACTTGAAGGTCATCATGTCAAAGTCACAGCGCCTTAAAATCCAGAAAAAGTCACCGCGCCTTAGAATCCAAAATAAGTCACCGTGCCATGCTGTAGACTCAAGCTTGGCTCATTTTGAGCTCAAGTAGCATGTTGAGTCATAGTTTTCTTGACAGCCCTACCTGCACTCTACATCGACTAGCATGATCCTTGGAGGCTTGGAAGAGTGACATTAGGTGAACTGGGATTCTTATTTTTAGCTATGTTGCTGGATTGGACATATGGTACTGCTAGAAATCAAGTTTGATTGGATCTTTGTCACCACGCGAGGCAAACTATATTCCTTCAGTTCTACTCGATTTGTGGAGCTGAATATATCAATGCAATAAAACGCACATCCATGCTTGTAATGGATTAGTGAATTGCCTTAAAAGAAATATTCCTCAAGGAGCATGATATATTATATTCTGAAGTGCGACCTAGTTCTGTTTTCTGGCCGTTGAAGGCTCAACTCAATGTTGTCATAAGCCAATTGTATTTTGTGCATAAAAAATGGGAGAGCCAAGTGTTTTCTTTTGCCATCTCTTCCGACCAATAGTATCAGAATAGTTTCTGAAGAACAGCACCAGGGTCATAGCATTTATCTTTTGACACATCTCATTTTCTAGTTATAGAGCATGCCACTGAAAAGCACCAAACATAATTTCCCCCCACCCGATACTGAATCGGCCTTACCTACCTCTTAAGGTAAATTTCTGCTTAAGCTGTCAGTTTTGCTTTCCTTCGATTGCTGATGATGACAAGGAGGCAGCTGGATCCTTTTTTGTTTCTTGCAGTAGGTAAAGTTGATACTTACTCCCTCCGTCCCAAAATAAGTGCACTTCTAGAATTTGGGTGAAGAGATCAATGTTAGTGAGAAATTACATATATACCCCTATAAAGATGTAACCATTGCACTTTGGGAGGAGAGAGAGTAGAAAAAGACAACTAAAGTTAGATGGTCCCATTCCTAGGTGTGCACTTATTTTGGGATAAATTTTGAACTTTAGAAATGCACTTATTATGGGGCGGAGGGAGTACACAATATTTGTGTGATGCAAGGATAGTCGCCATGATCCAGTATAAACTATGGAATAGATCTTGCTGTTATAGTAGTCTGATAAGGTCAATGCTAAACCTAGGGCACTTGTCATTTCTTTCCATTTTATTTGGTTTGTAATTAGTTTTTTGTTTTGACTCAATGGAGTTGAATTTATGTTGACCTTGGATTTTGTGTTCTCTGCTGTTTTAGCATTGCACATCTGTTCGCTTGTTTTAATATCTGTTAATTGAGACCAGAAATAGTGGTGAAACCTACCAATATACTAAGTTCCTCTGGAATCTGGGACCACTGTCTCATTTTCAATTTCAGGTTTCTGCAGCAGCGCAAAAGACATATAGTTTGCAGTAATTTGTACAAACATTTTATTTTAAAGATTTTCTCTTTTGCTTGACGCCCAAGTAAATAACTCCTATTTATTGAAAGGTTTCTAAGTTTTTCTTTACGGTTTAATAGCAACTTTTAGAAAACCTTAATATAAAAAAACTCAATTAACTTTAGTGTAAAATTTAGATATGCTAAGTAAAAGACGGGTATCTGGTACTTGAAACTACTCTTTTGGGTCATATTGCACTTTGTCGCTGCTAATGGCGTTAGCAGGCACTGCTGTAAAAAAGATACTAGGCTGGAAGCTTTTAACTGACATTTTTCTCTGTCCCCTTTTCTTATAGTTGCTGCAAGTGGAGGCAGCAAGCTAGAGGCAGCAACTGCATACCTTGCAAGAAAAAATCGTAAGTTACTTGATCACTATTCCCTGTTATATACCTGAAAATTGTGTTATTATTTTTGTGTACATATATGGATTGCTTTACAAATTCATCTTAGCTGAACTCAAGATACCAAGATCTTGTCAGAGACCTCAATATTTCTGCAGTTTGCTGACATGTACATGATTTGTGTGGAGGTACTCTGCATTCATGGTACTATAAATTAACTAAAGATCCAAGTGTCTATTCAAGTCCTTAATTCTCTTTGTTAAGAGCCGATTTGTTTACATTCGTGAATGCTGTTTAGAACCGTGTGGATCGAGCTACACATGATTGGTGATTGAGTATAATTTATAAACGGTATATGCAGTCATAGACTATGGAAGTTCCTCTTTGCTGACCAGTGGACGTAAATCCTCCAATTCATTGCTGTCACCAGAGTGCAGTTTTGGACATTGACAACGTCTCATAAAAGAAACACAACTCGAGCATGAATTTTGAAATCTAATATACTTATGAAAATATACTTGTCATTTCCATATGAAAATACATATCGAGACAAATCTAGACATCATTTCCATATGTCCAATATAGATATTCTATTCAAAACAACTTCAAATTGGACTTGGTCCCCTCAACAAATAAGGGCTTGGCCTTAAATAAATAAAAAATCCAGTTTGACTATATGGCTATGCGTTCCAAAATATTTTATGTAAGAGGTATTTTTGCAGATCCAAGGTAAAAGTATTGTGCTATAGTTGTCTAGCCATCGAATTTCAGCGAGTTTAAGATCATAGACTTAGATTTCCAAGTTGTAGCAGTATTCCAAATACCTTCCTAACTGCCATATGGCAATTCGTTGCTTCCATTTATTTTCTTTGTAATTGGCTGAATGTCTGAATGTGTAACTGTTATTCTCCTTTGGAAAATTGCAAAAATGATTAGTAAACAACCATATTTATGTCAATCCTTTTTATGGTACTTGTTTATCCTAGAATGACTACATGGATAAAATGGAGTGACATTCTGGTCTTCTGGCATACACAACTTTCAATTCAAGACACTAAAGGCAGCACTTCAACTTTCCAGATACACACTTTATATCTTTTTTGTCAATAAGTCACATGGAAATCTGTAACTGTCATATGCTCATGTTGGTCGAACAAACTTGCACAATGTGTGAAATAGTTATAAGACAAACCATTTGCTGCATTCTTCAATAAAATGCATCTTATTGAGATAGATATACACTACCATTGCCAATCGTCCGTGGCATGCATACTTTATCTTTGTTGCTATGCATTTAGGTCCGTTAATAACCAATCAGTTCTGGCTGCTTTGAGTTGCAGCCTTCTAGGACAATGAGAACTTAAGCAATGTTACACTGCATGTCTTCATGGATTTAGTTGTAACCTGCAAGCTTTCAGTTAGTCATAATTGAAACTCCACTAAAGAACTAAGAACAAAGTCAATAGGTCCTATGCAGAAAAGGTAGGGTTACCCTAATTTAGGAGGCGATGGTTGCTCAACATCATTTTCTTGTGGCGGAGTATTAAGCTCAAGATGAATAGGAGTATTGGCATTATCGACAACTGCAAAATTGTATGGTGCTGTTGAATCGCGGTTGACTTCACCTGCTGCTTCTTTCTCGTAGAGCTGTTCATAGAAATGAATTGCAGTCAATCATCTGATGGGTCGTATATCCTGGGAAATTATCTTTATTGATTTATCAAATACCTTTTTGTATAATTCAACATTTTCCTGACGAATTAGGTTGACCTTTCTGTATAATTCCATATTATCTTGTTGAATGAGACTTCCCTGCAAATGAGCCAATAAAGAATCAGCTTGCTGAAATCCACTCAGACATTGTATTTCCTAGGAATAATGCAATGTTCCAGAACCTTCCGATTCAGTTCTTGAATTTCATCAACCATGAGTTGGTCCTGAAAATAATAATCTTGAACCTCAATTGTATATTTTGGATGAGGCAATCTGGTAAAAGATAAAAATGGTTAGCATGCTTACCTTTTTTGTCCGGATGCAACGTAGGCTCATTTCTAGCTGATTTTCTAGATTTTGAAGTTCCTTAACACCCAGTCCGGAAAGATCTTGTCCCATCAACTGCCTGCAGTAAAACAAATCATTTTACTTGATTGTTATGCTTTGGGTTTGACTTTATTTCAATGTAATTGATATCTATTACTTGACCTTATCACGTTTATTTTTAAGGATCCAGCTCTGAGTATGTGTGGATTAGTGTTGTTTTGGCTGGAAATAGAGCGAGTTAAAAATGAGTCATAAATCTTTACACCCTTTTACATTTCTCTTGTTTGTGAAAACTGATGTCTGCATGAACCATGGACTATCATATTGGGCCACAGGCTCTCAGCACATATCACATTCGTGAACTCAACTGTATGCTAAATTTAATCTTATCTACTGTTTTACTAATTCATACACTGAACGAATTTGGTTTTGGATGTGTTCTTGTTACCCTGCAGTCCTTGGGTTGCTCCGTCAGGACATACGGAAGATCTATATTGTGGCATATTTTATTTGGTTCTTACTAGTTTTTCCTTTACAAACTAGACTATGGGTTTTCAATTGCACATTCTATGAGGAACTGAATTTTTCTGCATGTTGAATACTGTAGCATTTATTGGTCGTATTCTACCATGTGTTTTAAACTTCTATATATTTTTTGAAACAAACATCAGAATGGATTTTCTTCCTTGAGTTGAAGCAGACATCTGTGTGTTTGTTTCTGATTTAGAATTCATGCTGACATTTCCTATATTGCTTCTTTTATGTTAATCAAAATTTCTGATTCATATATCTGTAAAACTTTCAGGGTTTTCTTGCCATACCGATGATTTTCTTGCAAGTTGTGCAGTTGTTGTCTCAAGCTTGCTGCCTCCCTTTGCCAGAACTATTGAATGTGAAAAGCACAGTTAAGTAACGCCACATTCAGAGAAGCCAAAAGGTATACCAAGTTGCTTAGCATGGTGGAACTATCAGCTGAGTAAATTGTATATTGTTATTAAGAAATAACTGAAGTACATGTGATGGCAGGCCATTATTTCAATAAAAAAAATATATACTATGCAAAATAACAAGATGGGGATTGGTAAGAAACAGCAATTGTATGAAAAGTAGTTAAGGCAAATATATATATTTTTTAACTTGGAGTTGATATTCTATTTTGAACAAATACTTAAATTAAACTATTTTTTTAAGACTATCAAGCTGGACATATATTGGCAGAAGTGCTGACGTCTCAATGGAGCTAGATCAATCCCAGAGGGTGTGAAATCCTAATGAAGTATGTGCTAGGGAGGGACATACCAGAATTACTGAACAAGTCAGGGAACAAGCTTAAGCGTGCTATTGCCAATGGTTTCATCCTTTTCAGGATTTGTTATAGGTTGTAATCTTCAAAGGTTCAATATAAAGTTATAAACTCAGGAGGATTCATGTGCCGCTCATCCTTCCGGAGTATGGATTCATGCATATATTGGATTCTGATTTTATAAGATTTTCTTAGAGGTAACTTAAACCATCTACCTGTGTTTCCCACTGCGTGTTTCATATTTTCTACCACTTCTGTGTTTCGGTGGTTTCATGTTTTTAAATGTTTGTATTCAAGATTTGAGATGAGTCGCACGTCTTTGGCTTCCTTCAGTGAAAGAGGGCTTTTCTTGGAGGGCAGCTGGCTAGGTTCAAAGGGTCCCCTGGTATCGTGTTTACTGTTCTCAGTACCAGTTTGTATCAATTGCACATTTAATTTGCAACCTGTTTCCTCTAATTTAAAAAATCCTACTGGTACAACGGCAGCACCAATTGAGCACTCCTCCAACGCAAGTTCCCTTTGCTTTTCCCTGTGTTTTCTCTCTCCATTTTAGTGATTTCACTGTGCGCCATTTGTTGATTCCATTTGATTTTGCTGGATCTGTAGATGGGGGATACAGATGGTGTTGTAGACCTTGAAATTGTGAGATCTGATGCTTAAGACAGAAGAATGACGAGCAGAACCAGGACAAAAATGCAGCGGTGAATGAGCAGGAGAAGGTCCAGGATGAGGCGAAGGAAGTGTGAGGAAGAGGAAGACTATGGCACCAAGATCTGATGTATGGGACAGCCACCACAAGATCCTTATTGGAGGCATACTGATGAAGGCCAAGTGCAAGTATTGCGGCTGTGAGCTCGACTGCCACTCAAAAAGAAATGGTACAACCTCTCTGAAATATCACTTAGGAGTATGCAAGAATAATCCTAACAGAAATCCTCATGACCTGTCACCTGGGTGTAGTAGTGTAGATACATATTTACTGCTGCTGATTTTCACCGCAATTGTATATATTTCAAAGTGTATACTATGTGTTTGTATTGACCAGGAAAATTGTGGCATGCATGAGGTGGGCAGGAATGGCTGGTTGCTACTGACTTGACGACTTCAAAACCATGTTCCATTGTTGGTCAAGCTAGCAGTCTATCAAGTATCTGTCATGGTGGTCCTTTTATTTATGCAACTGTGTTTGAGAAATTCAGACTGTATCCTTTGTGGTTTTGTGTTAGTTGTTCTGTCATTTAAGTATTCTTATTATGTGTTGTTTGAGACTATTGTTCTGTCATTTAAGTATTCTTATTATGTGTTGTTTGAGACTATTGTTCTGTCATTTAAGTATTCTTATTATGTGTTGTTTGAGACTATGTCCTTATTTGTGATGTACTGCCAATCTTGTACTTTGATGGTGTGGTGGTATGGGACAAGCTATGCCATTTGCTTATTAATGTATCTGTATCAAATTAGATGCTAATCTGTTTGTTGCCTGCTGCATTCGACCATTTGTTCAGTGGTTCTCGCATTGTTCATTTGTTTCCTGTGAGGTGAAGGTAATATGCAATATGATTAACCGATTAACTGAACCAACCGATTGCACCGAAACCGAACTTGGTCGGTTATTAGTTTCATGATAGCAAATCAGTGACCAGTTTGTGATAACCGAAATTCTTCTTCAAGGAATTATCCGAACAGAATTAACCGTTTCAATAAATTGAAGGCCTTCATTTTTAGTTTCTAGTGATGATGCTTGACTAGCTGACTAACATTTTTATCTTGCCCTCCTAGTTTGTGGCTTTGTGCTAATGAGCAGAATTACAGAGACAAAAGGGCCTTGGCACCCTGGTAAGGGATTCTTCCTTTGATAGGATGATCAGTAGCCAAAAGTTTGGGATCCCTACTCCATCTTGGCGGTAGACTTTAGTATGATTTGGTTAAATACTGTATCTCTCGACCAAAAGTCCAACTAGGTAGAGTTGTATGGTTATGGTGCTACACTAAAGTCCGACCGACTAGGAAGAGTTCTTTTGTGCTGCACCAAGGGCTCACTCTGTCACTCAGTTGTCACTAAACCTGCTGTGAGCCTGTGAGCATTTTCTTTCCTTCTCATGATGAACTCAACCGTTTAATCTAGTGCGGCCTTTCAGCTGGCCCAACCTGGGCTCTGCTTTCAACTGGGCCAACCTGGGCGCGTGATGCAAGTCCATTCCAAATGTGAATTAATGCGCATATGTTTCCCAGTTTGACACATTCTGACATTCATGCAGTCTTTTAAAGAACGATGAGCAACTTCCTTTTCTGCCTTTTGGTGGTGGCTCACGCGCGCTGGGTTTCAGCTTTAACCTACTCTATCTTGCTTGGGATTAAAAGGCTTGGTTACTGTTTGGGTTATATCTTGTATATTCAGTTGCCTAAGTTGTACCCTACTATTCTACTGTAGTACTGTCATAAGTGAAAGATCACTATGCGTATATGCAAAGCAAGGGAACAAAAAATACTAAGCAATTAACAGTAAATGTACCAAAGTTGTACCTACTAAATGACTTATTTAGCAGTTTCAACACTAACACAACTAGCACTTTTAACACTAAAATATGGGAGGACATGGAAATGAAACATAACGATTACACAACACCAAACAATTAAGCCATGTTGTATATCGGTGAAAAGATGGGTATAAGTATAATGCAAAAGAAGTGTGGTGTTTTTCTTGGGGGTATGAGAATTGCCGGTGTCCGACATGCTCCTGTATAAAGGAATCTTGCGAGTGTGGGTTTGGTGATGAATCGGGCCCGGGGCCCGGGCAATGTCACCGAAGACAGTGCGGCCGGTGTAAGCTAGATGCGCCGCCTAGTTAATAAACATATATGTACTAGCAGTGAATGGTATAGTCTTGATGTTCATCTCATCACGAAAAAGTCGGGCGCTTCCTTCACCCACCACCATCAGTATTGCCAACTACTTTGTAAAACATCTATAGAACCTCGCAATAGCATAATGGTGTTAAGTTGCTCTCGAGATAGCAGTCATAAAATCTGACAACACGCAACTAAAACATTTAGATTCATCCTGAATGTAACTCAGTTTCAGTTTGCTCTAAACCACCGGCGCGCAAAATAGGCATGGATAGCTTTATATAAGCTCACCCATGGCCAGCCCTACTCTCCACTCCTCACTCCTGTCCGTCCCCGACCTAAACATAGCCGACGCGCAACGCCACCACCACCTCCTCGGCCAGCATCGGTTCTTTTTCTATCTCTGGATCCTCATACTCGGCACCTCGTGATGCCACTACTGTTGAGCCCTCTTCCTCCTCTACCGGCACCACCATCACATCCGCTGATCCAATGCCGCTTAGGCATTCAAATCAATGCAATTTATATTACTCTGATTATAATTTCCTTTGTATTTTATGCAATTGCCAATAATGAGCGTGAACAAGGATCAAGAGGGTGAAGTTGAGATACAGAGAATCCTCACTTTTTCTTCGTTTCAGGCCCATTTGGTTCCTTGTCCATCCAGTGATTGAGGTAATTATTTGTCATTTGAATATTGTGAATATTTGTTTATTAAGTAAAATGTATCATCGTTCCTCGAACTTGACTCATAGTGTCATCTAGGTTCCCAAACTTTCAAAATGCACATTCAGATCCTCAAACTTATTAATTTATCACATAAAATCCTAATCAATATTTTTAAGTTATAAAGCGGAAGTATTTTTATTGATGTGGAACTTACATGTGGGCCCAGATTTTATTTTTGAATTTTGCACTCAACTCATATATTTTCAAAATTTCTCCAAAATTTGAAAAGTTTATGTCAGAAATTTTTATCCAATGTTTCCTCCAAAATTTATCTTTTTAATTTCTAATTTTTTTACAAATTTTTTCATACAAGACTCTGTGTATTTTACTCTTGTTTGTTTTTAGAAGGATAGTTCTTTTTTGTCTGGCAACAATAATATCGATGTCCTTACATAATTAGCATGAGGATAGGCAAGTATCAATCCCCACGGGCCAGCCATTAGCACTAGTTAGGATAAGCTAATATCTTTGCTACCCGGAATTGGAATTTAGCACCGCTAGGAATACAATAATATTATATATGCTAGCATTCAATCTGACGCTAGTATTGATAATAGATAGATGTGCCGATTTCAAAGCCGGCACAAATACTCGAACTGTTTCTGCAGCATCTCTTTAGTTGCTGGTTCGATAACCAGCAGTGATGAGGACTAGGAGGGTTACTTTCCCACCCCCCGCGTCGTCCTCCGGGGGCGGCTCAAACGGAAACCCTAGCCGCTGGCCTAGGGCCTCTCTCCTTCTTCTCCCGCCCTCGCCACCGCCCGAGCGCGCTGCGGGAAGTCTGTGCGGGCGCTAGGAAGGCTGCAGCGGGACTCTCTTCCTTTCCGCCCCGTCTTCTCTCTCCCAGCGTCAGTGGCGGTCGGCTGGACTCGGGGCGGCCGATCCAACTCTGTCCGAGCCATTTTCGGCGTTCCCTCGGCCAAATCTGGTCGCTCGGGGCATGAATCCAGAGGAGGATCGGAGGCGGTCAGCGCCATGGCCGGTCGACGGGGCGGTGGCGGGAGTGCAGGCCGTGTTGGGATGTTGAGGTGGTTGCGAGCACAATCCGTGTCGGGGCGTCAAAGCGATGGCAGGCAAGCGGGCCTTGTCGGGGCGCTGAGGCGGTGGCGACCGTGTAGGGCTCCGCGGCCGGTCGGCAGTGCAGTGACGGGCGAGCAAGCCGCGTGGGTGCGCTGCAGCCACATTAGTAGACCGCGGCCACGTTAGGGCGCCACGTGTGCGGTGGGCGGATGGCCTAGCCGCGTGTGGTGTTTCGTGGAGGTGTGGCGGTGGCGGGTGGCAAGGCTACTGGCGCTGTTGTGGCCAAGACCCCACCAGCATGGAGCCACTTTGGGGTTCCATGGCGGTGGACCTCGAGCGGCGAATACATGCAACAATGGTGCCTTTGCGGAGGTAGCAGCGTGACCGGAAGCGAGCCAATGCGCTAGTGCGCTCACTGTGCGGCGGACGCTCTTTGGGTGGTGTGGCTAACTCGTTGCTACCCCTTTTCTCGGTGTGAGGCGGGAGGTACCAGGCGAAAGCCCTACCCGGCTCTGACTGGTGCCAACCACAACGACACCTTTGGGTGCCATTTCTTCCTTGGAAGAGTCGTCGAGGTACCTCTCCTCTCAATCGGTTGGAGTCTTCGGAGGTGACCTCTGCCTAGGTCGACTAGGCGGGCGGCGGTGCCGCTCTGTGTCGTATTCCTTCTTGGAGACGCCGCCTAGGAGTCTCCAACGCCGAGTTGTGATTGCTGTGGGAAAGTTTGCTACTCTTCTTTGGCTGGGTCTTTCAGCAAGGCCTTCGCCTTCTTGGGTCTGCTTCTTGCTCATGGCGCGCGAGGCTCTTGGCAGAAGCACGTTGAGGTGAAGTCGGAGCTGCTTCGCGTGAGGTGCGATGAAGCTGAGCAATGATGACACTTGCGGTCTCTTTCTTTATTCTAGTGCAAATTGTGGGGTAAGAGCGGCGATAGGAGGCTTTGGTTGATGTTTATTGTGCAAAGTCTGAGCTGCTCAGTTCCTGTGGTGATGAGCTCGGCAACGATGACGTAGGCTTTGTCCGTATTGGTTGCTGTTGTGTTTTGTGTTAGACGTTAAGGTGGCCGCGTCTTGGGGTTTTCGCCGGTTTCCCTTCAATTAACCATACGCTTGTACGGTTTTTGGGTCCAATTTTCCTTATAAACCGGATCAATTCTATTCTTCTTAAGTGAAATGCAGGAGCTCCGTGCCCTCTTTGAAGGTTGTTAAAAAAAATGAGGGTTAGGAGTCGGCATGGATGCGGTGTAGTTTAACCTACAATTCACATGCGAAAACAGACAATTCATGTACAATATAATCCAACAATCCGTTCAAATCATCTGCAAATCTACAATCCATAAGCAGAAACAGACAACGTCCAAAATGCATCATTTTTGTCCAAATTAAAGTGCTCCTAATTTGACTGCAACCTGCAGCCAAATGAACCCACACAGTAGAGCTCAATCTATATATGTAGGGTTGACTCCATATGACATGCCTCATCATTGCCTCTGCCAAACTTTTGTGCCAACTTTGGGAATAAATTTTGACTCCTTAGGGTACTGTGGTATAATGACCTTTATTATATATCAGGGTCACAAGTTGATTACTATCTTTTTTGTCATTTAAGTGATACACTTATCATAGTATATGAAAGCAAATCGATGTTTATGCTACCTGACATCCATATGGAATTAGGTATTTACATGCAATAATGGATGAAAGGCCTCACTATATTTACTAGCGATAATAACTTTTGGGCACTTATATATGTCCAGTAGGAACTGAATTTCAGCTGAATAATTAAGTATCATTTTAACTGCTCAACCTATTAAACTGTCTGAATCATCCCAATGATTTTCGTTTTATTTGCTTGGGTGCGAGCTAGCTGCCTTATAATATGTTAGAGTTAACCAGCAAGTAAACTGATGAAAGAAGCAAAGAGAAGATGCCTTTATTGTCAGCGCATCAACTTATTTATGTCCATTACTGTTTTCATATTTTTGTATTTGCAAAAATAAGGTTGGCAATATCTATCTTTCTATACATTCGTACAGATCGACGTACATTTTATTATTTCTAGAAAGAGATACGATAGATGCATATGGATGCAGCAGCGCAACGTCCTTTCAAGTATTAGTTTAATTTCCGATATGATGGCTATACGTAGCTGCAGTCAATTTCCGATATATCTCTTGTCGCTGCATTTTCTTTCAACGAGTTGCAGCTTAATATAGTTAATTTATTACTTTTGTCATATTGACACCTCGGGATTTTGTTTGCTAAATCCTTATAATAGGAAGTATAAGAAACACACAAATCAGCAGAAAACAAATCTGGCGCTGTTGCAAATTAAAATGATGTGATGCAGTTGATCAGCATTTAGCTAATTTCCGTTGAACTCACTTCTAAAGACATACCTTAAGCTCCGTACTGGGGTTTGCCACGAGCTGCTCCTCCTCCTTTGCTCTGCCGTATCGGTCAATTACCGACTTCATGCTGCACAAAGGCAACGCCATACCAATAAGATTTTTGTGTGTAAAACTGTGAATACTAAAAAAATGTTATCATCAACATTGTAAATAGGCAGACTGTATTAACTAAGACAACACGACTTCTTTAGATAATGTTAACCATAGAAAGGGTATGAATTGTCTACGCATGAATGTCATATATATATATATATATATATATATATATATATATATGTGCACATAGATAAACACTAGAGATACATAAATATATCAATATTTTTGGTATCTACTTCTTCCGTCCCAAATTATTCCAAATTAGTAGTCGTTTTGGTTTTTCTAGGTGCTTAGTTTTTTCACCTAGATGCATAGCAAAAACCATGGATCTAGAAAAGCCAAAACGACTAATAATTTGGGACGAAGGGAATAGTATATTGGTGAGCTGAAAACCATGGACCGAATATATAAAAATATGTCTATAAATAGTTACTCCTCAGAAAAAAATCTTAAATCTAGATCTAATAGTATGGATCTCTTTATCACCACCTGAATACACTTCCACCCTCGTGGGACAGTATTCATCCTCTTCTCTCGTGTTGGTGCCATAGTCACCTAGTACTCTTAAATCTGCACTGCCGCCATGAATCTAGTCGGCATCATCGTTGTGGAACACAAACAACCAACTCCTCTAATGCTTCCAATTATGATAGAGGATGCAACTTGCCTCTCCTGTGCACATGGCAACCAAGTACCACATGCTTCGCATCCTCTCCGCTTTTTCATTTCTGATAGCCACACCGCTAGATCTACCATACACTTAGCCGCCATATCCGACAATATTGGAGTGCTTGACCTAACTCATCAATCGACCTCCTCATCCCTCCCATCTCTATGCATACATCCACCAAAAGCATGCAAGGCACCTTTCTAGATCTAAAGTCAGAACGAGCGAACCACAACCCTAATACCCCGCCTCGATAATAGGCAGTGATCACCATGGTTGGAGTACTAGTTGACTTTGAGAAAAAAAAACCAAAGGTGGGGAATTTGGGTGATTCAAGTGATATCCTTGAAAAAATTGACATATGCAAAGCATATCAAATCTGAAAAGATGGGAAATCAAAATCTGAAAAGCTATTCTGAACCTGAAATTAAGAGGTCCATATAAACCACTGTAAAATTATTCTTGCCAAACTCTGGGTATGGCCACTGGCCAGCAGCGGCTGCAAACTTACATATGTGGTAGCTCGAGGAACTCTATTTGATTTAAGTTTTCCAGAAAGAATGAAACTTGACGAGCAAAAACCACACACACACATACCTCTCGAGCTAATTAAGCAGGCCGAAATACAGGCAAATGAAACGCTACGCAAGAATTCCATGGAATCAGTTATAACCTGGTGCTGGCGTATTCGTAGAGGCGCCCGGTGCTGGAGAAGATGACCAGTCCGACCTCCGCGTCGCAGAGGATGGCGAGCTCCCTTGCCTTCTTGAAGATCCCGTTCCGCCGTTTGGAGAACGTCACCTGCCGGCTCGTGGAGTTGTCAATCCGGCGGATGACTATCTTGCCCCGCCCCATCCTCAAGCTCTGGCCGATCTTGCAGGCACGCAAGGGTAGTAATGGAGAGAGAGAGAGAGAGAGAGAGAGAGAGAGAAGAGAGAGAGAGAGAGAGAGAGAGAGAGAGAGATGGGAAGAACCCAGCCTGCCGGAGCTCTGGAAGGAGAGGGCTCCCAGCTTGTTTCCCAGATAGGCGAATTATTGGAGGGGCAGAGGGGAAGAAGACGACGAGAGAGAGATTAGTCCTTTGCTGGTGGCTTTGCAAGTTGGGTTTCCTTTAGTTGCTTTCCTTCCTTTATTTAGCAAGGAAACCAAGGAGGCGAGATTTCCCTCCCCATTGGCTAGGGTCGCCAGGATGGGCTAATTTATTGGGAATGCTAAATTAATGGTGGTAACCATGGGGCTTGGTAGCTTCTGGAAAGAAAGGCAGGATGCCTGAAATTGGTTGCGCGCACAAAAAGTTTAAAGCAAACGCGCATTGCCAAATGCACCCATATGTTATGCTGTGCCTAAACGTCACCTCAGCATCTATACACATCTTTCTCAAGTTGCAACCCTCTCGATCTCAACACCTTTGTTTTCCTACTAATAATACCTTTAGCATTTGTAGTATAAGCAATGTGATGTGCGCACTCGTGGGTGTCTGGGTGTGGAGGTGTGTGCGTGTATAACGGTGCGTGCACACTTGCATCATATAATCGTACAAATTAAGAAAAAAGCATTAGGATATATATATATATATATATGTGTATGTATGCACAGCCATACACTGAGGTTCTGAAATTTTCGCCACAGCACCACTATTACAGATCTCCCGACATCCTTTTTTAAAGCTACATTACTTCTACACTTCCAACCTATCAAAAAAAAAAAGCACAAACGTATCATTCGCAGTCGTTGTACCTTATGTGGAAGTAGAATTTCTTATCTCTGTCTCGAAAAATAATTTGAACTTTCCTCTGACCAATATATACAGCTGGCCACTAGCACCAGGGATGAACTAATAGTATCTGTCCAACACTGGATCGATGCACAGGTTCATATTGAATTCATGTATACCTGCAGCATCTCACACAAGTACCATCTTCAACAATACAATAGACAGCCCAAATAATTACAATCGGTACTAAATTAAGACGTACATATGAAAATTGTTGCGCTAGTCACACGGTGCCTATTATGTTGCAAGAGGTTCGTACTAATCACATGAACCTAGCTAACAAAATGCCGCCATGGGGCATCACATCGCCCAAATGATCAGCTGAGTTTCACTCCAGTGGATACACACCGGAGAAAGCGATAAAATGATCATTTTTAAGACTAGCCACCTCATTCAAAGGCTATATATTATATTCACGCTTCTTGTCTGTGTAAGTGTATATGAGAGCTACCTGATCAGGCAACCAAATGCGAGTGTGAGTGATAGATAGATTGTGAGACAAAGAGTTAGATTACTTAGTAAAGTAGTGTACGTAGAGAAGTACAGAAAGAGTACTTGTCCTTCTGGTTATTGAGAGATCCTTTCTGGACATAAGAAGACAAGTACAGAGGGTATAAGGTAGGAAATAATCTATCATAACCACTTAAATTAAAGTAAGTATGATGATTTTTGCATTCTTTTCCACCATAAGGTTTCATAAACAATGGAGAAACAAAGGCTCGTCAAAGGGTAGGTACAGGACAGAAAGCTTGAAAAAGTTTCTCCTCAGGACGTTGTCGAGCAACTTTTCAAACACTGATTTCTCAAAGTTCCTTCTACAAGAACGTTATGCGAATTTCAACAGCAGGTTAGCAGGTTCGCTTCCTTATTTGCTCCAACTTGCTTTGTCTTTAGGGTCCTTATCCTCTCATGCAAAGTTTTTAAAAGGGCTAAAAATATTATACTTCTACCCAGGCTACAATTTGATTTTCTAGGTCTATGGAAGTGTTAGTTTGTGGTTGATGTTATTCATGTATTATGGTTTTCCGTGGAATATATGTGACTCTGATACCCTGATTATATGCAGTAACCCCAAAACGAAGTGAATGAATCTCATAGAGAAAAGCCTACATGATGGCATGAAGCACGCAGGAACCATTTCAAGAAGACAAGATTTTGCGATGCTAACTGCAAGTTTTTAAAGACAACTCCAAAAACAAAAATGATTATCTTAAAATTCTACCCCGCCCTTCAGGATCGGACTCTCTAGTGTTCTTATCTTATATGAGAATCTAGTGCTAAAAGATAGCTGCCCTAGTCCTCTTTGTGCTCCTGATTATCCCATCCAGACCGTGGATGAGACCTTTGTATTCTGAATTGATTTTATTGGTGCTCATAACCACATAGAGCTAGGAATCATAATGGCATCTATCTTTTGTGTCTTAGGTCCCATTTGGATAAGTGCTAATGGGCGAAAGTGCTAAACTTTAGCACCAGCTCATCCAAATAGGAGTGCTAATAGGGTGGTGTAAACTTTAGTCAAGACTTAAAAACTTTAGTATGTACATAAGTGCTAATATGTGCTAAAGTTTAGCACTTAACTTTAGCTCCTCCAAACAGACCCTTATAGTCTGAATAGGTTTACAGTCATAATAATTTACAATAATTTAGTCAGCAAAGGTAACTGGAGAAAAATCCCTCATTATGCCAAATAGAGTCCAAGCATCATGCTCATATTTCCTTGAACATCCATATTTTTACATTGCTATTGTGTTTTGAAGAACATACATTAACTCGTTCTCTACAGATAACAACCTGATCGATATCTTGTTCCTTCTGCACATTTGCTCCTCATTCTTCACTGTGGATGTGAAGCTGTATGTGCCAGACTTGATCAATTGATGTTTTAAGGATACTTCACACTTTCTAGCTCTTGGCTAACAGCAAGTTTTGATTTACATAGAAAATAATTAAAATATTGTGTTGATCTTTAGACGTGTATGTGAGCATTTATGCTGTGTTTTGCAAAAAATATTATATAAAGCTCTACCAAGTACAACTCATAATGGTAGATGGGGTACTGACTGCTTGGTTACTTGATATATTATCAATGGATTGACTGATCGAGGACAAGTGGTCTAACCGTAGAGAAGCACTAGGTCCGTCTTTTTTGCGTAAAGGCTTTACAAGTTTTTGCAGGACAAAAGAAGCTGCGCGTACGGCTACTAATTAGCATGAGACTGCACACGTGAGCGCGCCGCCGCCTGAGTGAGACCTGTCGCGTGAGCCAATACAGGCATGGTTTTTGCAGCCCAAGCTTGGTGCTCATCGATCCTGCTTCACAAACCTGAGTCAGGTTTGGACTGTCTGCTTGTGAGAAGAGCTCGAGCATAGGTTCTATATACCTTAACTAGCTTCGATGAACCAAAGGTTTTGTGCCGGTTGAGCGTTCACAAATAGAATATAAATTCTCTAAAAATATTAGAAAATAAATAAGCCAGCGCCATTTGTAGAATATATTTTGTTGTTTGGTAGTGTAATAGAGTGAGATTACGTGGTTATAACAGACTAAAACTAGCACAAACCATTCTCACAAAAATTTGAGCATTCTAAATCAGTTGTTGTAGTCTAACCATATATAACTACTCGTATAGCATTGTTATTCATAGTTCATCGTAACCCATAATGCATATGGTTTTAGGTGCAGGAGGAACTCGAGAGCGAGTAGTTGGTGAATTGTGCGGGACAGTCTCTAGGGTAAGTGGCAAGTAGGCGATAGTTTGGATCTGGCCAGACAACAGTTTACTCAACAAAGCGAGGGAACAATGCGGCGGGCTAAGAAAAATGGTGGAGTTTGTTTGAGAAAGCACACAATCCGTGTGCTTGGTGTTGATTGGTGGAGGGCTGCGGATATGTGGATCGATGACGTGGCATGGTGCATTAGTAGATAAATTCCTTTCATGATAGATGAAGACCGGGCATAGTATTTTATTTTCAAATTATATGTAAAATTTTAAAATGCGGGTTTATTGGAACATACAATAATTTTTTTCATAAAACTATATGACGTTCAATATGGCTTTGGTAGTTCTCTATAGCAATAATTGCTTTTGAGGTAAGCATCAATGAAATGATCGTTCTAACAGGCGTGTTCTGATAAGTTCTAGAACCGCTAGACTAAATGGATCGCATCCGATGCAATATGGGACCCACAATACCGGAAACCGGTGTGACCGTATTAGCCCATAGTTTTAATGAAAGTGTTTCTGTTTGTTGTCTCGTTACTATTGGTCGTGTGGCATGATAAACCTCTAGTACATTTTTATTATCTAATTATATATGCAAATTCATTGAAAATAGATCTTATATATACAGTTTCATTGGAAATAGCCTAGTACCGGTAGTTTCACGGTATGTTTATAGCTCACAATATTTAAGGGACTAATTATAGTGCATATGGGTTTTTTTTTGCTGGAATAAACACCAGTTAACCATCCTTATTGCAGGACGATTGGCTAGCTAGATATGGAATCGTTCGATCTAGGAATCGCAACCACAGGTAGAACCGTATGTAGCAGACTGTTATCCGGGTAGAATCGCAACCACAGGTAGAATCGCAACCACAGGTACAACTGTTATCACGATACCAGCGTCGCCCCAACAGCTAACAGTGGCAGTGATCAGTAACTTTTACGCAACAGCTCGGAAAACGAAGCAGCCCTCGGTTTTCTATTGGCTGATGAAATGGATGCAAGCCATCCGGCCACCATGTGAGGGCCATGCTGCCACACAGTGATCCCACGTTGCGGCGTAGCAAACGAGCATAGGATGCAGATTTCCCAATGTGGCAGCAGCCGCACACAGCATCCGGATCATCCCACAGCAGTACCAGTACGAGGGGGGCTTTTTCGGGAGCCGTTAACTTTGCACGGTAAAAGTGATTCCAGGTGTCAATCATCCCCTACCTGCCACAGGCTAAAAGCAAGATCTTGTCCAGCAAAAGCAGCCATCGGTTGATTCAGTTAGGCTACGGGTGCGAAGCACAACCATGGTACCTTTGGTTTTCCTATGTTTGAATGCCAACTTTCTTTTGGGTCCTGGTCCTGGCCCTCGAGATATTAAAGGTGCAGGCAAGTAGGAGCAGTTTGCAACTTAAATATGTTATCATGATATGGTTAATTTTTTAAAGATAATATAATTATTGTCCGATTCTCGAACTATTCAAAGTAACTCTGTCGAGCGAAGAGAGTCGCACGATGTGGGTTTGTAGGTGGAGATAAGCTTGGGATTCTGAAACACCACTCAACGACACATAACTAACGAGGTGTCGTTGAAGGGAAGTCTCTCGAAAGATAACTGCTACACATGTGCCTACCACAGGATGTGATAACGAAGGATAATATAAATATTAGCGTGAATACAGTCAATCATGTGTTGGAGATTCGAGCTGTCGGCTGTTTTTATCTGAATTTTGCATTTATGGACATCTGGATTTCTACTTTTATCAGTCTAGCACTATGGGGGGACATTGTTCCTTTTCATTCTTAGAAAGGAAGATTTGTAGATTCCTTCCATCTTTTACACTACCTTATAGGCTTAGGGCAAATATATTGGAGCCATCTAATAGACGGTCTCATGCAATGACGTGTCATTATGAGACAGCTGGATAGACAATCTCTATAATAGATTGTCGTTTTTGTTGTCTTATAGTAGTACCATATCTCTTAAGTTGTGGAATGAAAAAAAGAATATTATGAGTAGCATGACAATAATAATCCGTACAATGGTAACTAAACGGTCTCATATATAGTCCTTAATTTTTCCTATGAGGTGGTTGTTTCGCGAAGCAACCACCTCATTCTCTCTTCTCCCCCTCTCTCCTCCACATCATCAAAAATTATACATAGATCTGCATGAGATAACCTATGAGATCGCTGGCATGTAGCAATATACTTACCCTAAGATGGTTCCCATATCGTTGTTTTCATATGGGTCCAGTAGAAGTGACATTCCTATGCGACCTGATTAGTAAGGGCCTCACATTTCTAATATGTATGCAAATTTATTCTGATGTTCATGAGCGGTCTATTAGGAAACATCACATATGTAACATAATATTTCAGAACAAATATGCCCTAGTTGTTGATACAATGAGCTGCAAACTTTATTCCAAAAAAACATAGCAATGCATTTTCGTACAACCCTTCTAGCTAGTAAGGCCACAACATTTTTTATATGTGCACTGCATAAACTTCCTTTTAGTTTCAAAAGTTGGTATACCAGAAATCTCTACCAACCAATGAACAAAAAAGTTCTAGTGTAAGATACTTTCACTGCATAACTCTTAAGCTAGAAAGTGGTCAATATGCTACTAAAATTAGGTGATGCAGAGATTTATTTGCATGTGTTGTATTACTGATATTTTTACATTACATAGGATGTCTCAAGTTGTTAAAGCCCAAAGCTGAGCCAAATTTTTGAAATTTCAACACTATAGAATACACCGCCAAGCGCATTCGTATTGGGCCAAGTTTTGGATTTCTAGCACTCGGCGCCAAGTGCTCGAGCGAGCCCAAGTAAGCGCGTAAATGTGTCGTCTCGTCTCTTATGTATTTTCTGCATATAAGATCTCGCACTTCTACTTAACAAGTGCACTCTATCTATTACATCATATATTGGTCAAAGCTGCACTTGGTGTTCGCACTTCAGCATATAATTGGTGAAATCATTATCAGAATGTGTAGTGAGTGGGATCTGTCTTCGCCTATTAGTTGATGACAATATTATGCGTGCAAACATGGATAGTGTCTTAATTCACCTTATGAGAACTGCACGAACTTTGTATACAATACAAACAGCATATCTAATCCTGATATCTGAGATCCACCCGTCTCTATTTTTATTTGCCCCGTTTGCATCAGTTAGAGCTAATAGAAAGATGATAAAAAAAAAAGTTGTGCCTAATCCAAATAGTCCAACTCGTAGTTAATTTTCAACTATGTAAACCCAAAACTTGTAAAAAAACTATAAATTGTCCTACCAGTTATTGCAGCTGATATTAAGCACATCCAATAAGTATGGTATAGGTCCCAAACACACGGATGTCCTAACTCAACCAACTACCACAGGTGGATACAGAAAATCTCTCTCAACGACAGCTTGGATCCGTACCGCAGCCTTTCGAATTTGATGCGCTACTAGTACTAAACATGGCAGCTCGAGCCGAGACTAGGTTTAGCGATCCAATCTCCCCGGTGCATGGAGCCCATGCATGTGGGCGCCCACGCGGCGCTGCCGCCGCGCCGTCTGAGGCCGTCTGACTCAGCCAGCGGCAGAGACAACCACCTAAAAACCGGCGACCTCGACCACCTGATGGCGTCAAGAACGTCTGGGCGCCCCCATTGGCCATTCTTTAATCTGGCGCCGCCACAAGTGTCAATCATCAGACGGGCGGAAAACGGCAAGGCGACGAGATCGCGGCCGTGCGGGGACATTGCCATATGCGGCGGATTCCCCCTTTCCCAGGTGAGGCCCCGTCTTTCCCGCCGTTCTACGCCGGTGAGCTCCCGAGTTGGGCAGCCACCACCACCACAGGTCTCAGCTTTCAAGCAAAGTGGCGCATCACTTTGCGAGAATCTGTCTCTTTCTGTTCGGGCTGCAGGTTAACAGAGTGTTTTTTTTTAGACCAAGTGGCCGATCGGTCTGTACTGGACAAGTACGTCCTCTGAGATAGGATAAGGCGACCTCCACTTCTTCCTTTTTTTCCTACCTGGGAGGACGGCCCGTCCATGTGGCCGCCCGTGGCCGAGATGATAAGGTGCCCCGTGCGCTGTCCCTGTCCGATCCTTTCGCCGCTTTTGAGGCGGCGAGCCGGCGAGGGGAGGCGCGAGCTCGCGGCAGCCGGCAGCGGCGCGTGACGCGCCTGCGTCTCCCACGTCCCACTGGCCGCGGCACCCTGCCCGGACGCCCTGTCGGACAGGGGTTGACTGGCGGCGGCGTCCCAAAGCTTAGGGAGGCCGGGGCTGGTGGCTGGGCACCCAGCAAGGATTGAATTGAAGCCCACTGACGGCGGCCAGTCCGACATCTGCAAAATTAACTACGTAGCAAGCCCATAATGTCTCGACATCGTTCCTTCCGAACGAGAAAGGCCGAAAGCCATCTATTTCCCTGCCCTCCTCCTCTCCTCCTCCGGATGCATCACGACCGCCTACTCGCTTGCTTAGAACGTTGGTGGACGAACACTACCTCCTCAACTCGGCTTCCTTCTAGCCGTTCGGCGTCAAATGTCGCCGCCGGCAAACGCAAAGATCCTGTACTTCCAGAGTCCCATCAATTTCTATCTGTGCGTGCTCGCGTGCCATTTCGGTTTCGATTAGTTATTGAGACGGCCACTGTATTTCCAGAGTCCCATCAATTTCTATCTGATGCAGGTGCTCTCGTGGGCTACTGGCTAGTGGACCTGGCTCTCAGCTAGGAGACCTGGCTTCGAACCCTGCATCCTTCTTAATTCAAAGCGGGGAGTCTGTCTGCCTCGTCCGATCAAGTCTTTTTTTAGTTAAGCGCCCAGATCGGATTTGTGATAATCAAAAGAGTAAATGCGATCTGAAAACGTGTTTTGACATCAAGTAATTATATATTTACAAAAGTGATTGCATTCATGGCTTCGGAAATTAGTTGGTGTGCCCTTGGTTTTTATATTTTATATACAGTGGTGATTTTTCCCCGTGTTGCTAAAATGATGTTAGTTTGCATTTCTTGGTGCTGTGGAAATCACTAATTTGTCTTCACATCAAAGAAGCATCTGATGCTCACATAAGAGTAGCTCTTTCTTTCTCTGTTCATGTCGGTCCACAAAACATTGGCTTTAAAACCGAACTGAATGAGAGACATAAAGAAAACACCCCATTTTTAATTGGCACTTTCTGTATCTGGTTACGTGGCTTGCTTGCATTGGTCCAAAAAAATACTGACTGAAATGCTAATGGAATCTAGCCATTAGTAGTCACTCCACTCCATGACCAAATTGTTCAGCTCACGAAAATCAATATATCACACGTTCACTTCCATGAACAAAACCATATCTGAGAACAGATTGAACCAAAACCGATCTACAAGGGCATGTACCGTGTGATTTCAACATTAACAATAGATAAGGCATGTAAAGAGCCCAACAAAAAACAAGTTTGAAAGGCTGGAAAAACAGGGAGGGGAGGGACTCATGTTGACAGGCTCCCGCCACCCTGCTGCCAGAGGTTGATGATGTCGGTGGCCTGGTTGAGAAGGATGATCATCTGCTTCTGCGAGATCCATTCTTTCTCCTCCAGCTTTGCTCTCAGCTCCTCCCACGCGTCTTTCCGTGGCCAAAAGTAGTACGGGCTTAACGGGATGCTGCCATAGCCTGGAACCAGCTGGTCAAGTGCTATGCCGATGTTCTTCTCCATCCAGATGAACTTGAGTACCAGCATCGGGTCCTGTCTCTGGGGCACCGCCACCTTGTACTGCCATACAAGATTTCAATTTATATCAATTTTCATTCTGATGATGAAACCAATCATCTCGGTCCTAGTAAAGCTAAGTGTGGAGTTTTAACACAGTTCACATCACAAACTAAGCAGAAAAAAAGAAGAAATGTTAAAGCTATTGGGCCCCTTTAGTTAGCTTGATGATGCTGCTACCATTGGTGTGTCTGCACAAAACCCACTTACTGGTATTCTGAAGTGTAATTTTGTAAAACCATGGAGTCATTTTAGTTCATTAGTAAACAATTATGTTTCGACAGTGAAAATAAAGGCCACACATATATACCACTCTGAACCCGAACTACATTCAATCACATTACATTCAGAGCATTTTCAGCGCATCAGAATGTACAGCTAAGCTATGGCAGAAAATCAAGCTCATAATATAGAAGGCTTTCGCATTACTTTTCAACACAAGCATCAATCATTAGTCGGCAGAGGCTCAAAACTATGCCAGAACATATTATCCCCAACGCGCCCAGTTAACCTGAACAATCCCTTCTAATAGTTGTGACTCCACTGATACCAAATTCATAGCTAGGCGCAATTGGTGTTCTACTGAACGTTGAGCCTAACAGATTCAAGACCAGAATTGATGAATCAGGGCCTAATTCATTTGCAGCTGAGTCTCACTGAGATTCTTGGGCATTTGTGAGAGACCAATGAAACACGACTCTTCTACAGTTCTTCTGCACAATTGGCTGTAACAGGCAACGAATGAGGCGAGTAATCTTCGAATCCTGGTGGGTTTGGGAGACCATTACCTCCTCAGGTTCCTCCTCGTAAAGAGCTTCCTCGCCTCCAGCTAGTTGCACCTCTTCTTCCTCTGCCTCGACGGCGTCGGCGTCGGCGGCGGCGGCGGCGATGCTGCGGAGCGAGCGAAGGGGCAGCCTACTGGTCTCAAAACGGACGATGCGAGAGCAGGAGGAGGACGAGGCGGCGGCCAGGGAGGTGGAAGTTCTGGGCGGGGCGAGGCGGGCGCGCGGGGCGAGGGCCGGCGTGGTGGCTGGGTGGACGGCCATTGGGAGCATGGTGTCGCCAATGTTCTTCCCCCGCGGATAAGAGGAAGACGAAGCTGCGCTAGAGCCTTCTTATCTTCCCCTTTCTCTTCCCGAGTGCTCGACACCAAATGAAAAAACGGCCGGGCCGGATATCATTGGGCTAGGCCCAGTTGTAGGGTTGGCCTGTTTGAAGCGCAGGCCGAACATCCTACATCCGGCGAAATGCAGGCCAATTCGTTCTGCTACAGCTGTGAGCTTGTGACTAGAGTTTTTTTTGAAAAAGGGATAAAAAAATAATTAAATTCGAAAAAGGGGTGCCGATTAGAAAAATTTCAGAAAATGGGTACCTCCCTCACGATCAACGGGCGGGAAGCGTGGGGCCGGGTACCTCCTGCCCATCCAACGGGCGGGGGGTCCCAAAATTATTTCGAGGCCCCTCCCGAGAGCCTCTTCGCGAATAAGAAACTTTTCTTATTCATGAAGAGGTCCCTGAGACATCCCGTCCGCCCAACGGGCGGGAGGTGCCCACCTCGCTTATCTTTTGTTATTTTTTGTTAGAATTTATGTTTTACAAACTATTTAAAATTCATACTTTTTTCAAATACAAGATTTATTCACCATACTCTTTTGTATACATAAAATTTTAAATTTAGTTCAGTTTTACGAGGAAGATTACGGTATCTAAAACTCATATGAAGATAGTTAAGCGATAACGTTTTACAACGTAGAATCCAAATATTACAATAGTACGATACATCAAGCCATTAAAAATAAATTATATGTATTTGTAACCCAGGCTGCACTACTTCTTCGTCATGGACCTTTCTGCATCGCCATGCGGTTCGTACGTGGGTCCCGCTCGATCACGCGTGGAATTTTTTAGAATTAATTAGCAGAGGAAATATAGACAAAGTAATCGGAAAGCAGCCTGGGTTAGCGGGACGCACAGGCTGTTCCAGTACGGACCCACGTGTCATTGAGTATACCGCACTCCACGGCCCAGTGATTACTCGTTGGAGACCGGGCCAATTCCCCCGTTTCCACGGCCCCTCAGCGGACCACGTGGCTAGCGCCTAACTTATATAGAACCTCCCACCCGCCCAACGGGCGGGATGCCTCTCCGCAGTCTATGGGATGACCTCCCGCCCGTTGGGCGTGCGTGATGCCCCAGCACCCGCATCAGGGGCCTCTTCGTGATTCTTATTCACGAAGAGGCTCTCGGGAGGGGCTTGGAAATAATTTTGGGACCTCCCGCCCGTTGGATGGGCGGGAGATCCCCGGCCCCACGCCTCCCGCCCGTTGATCGGACGGGAGGTACCCATTTTTCGAAATTTTGCCAATAGGCACCCCTTTTTCGAATTTAATTATTTTTTATCCCTTTTTCAAAAAAACTCCTTGTGACTACCCGTTCCCTGCTTCAGGGGAAAAAACAATAAACCCAAACGCTATGGTTTTATTTTTTAAAAAAAAAACTAGATCCACGCCAGCGTGTCGTTACGGGCGATACAAAATTCATCTTTAAGCAATTAAGATTTAAGCGTCAATCTTCTTTTTTGTCGAATGCGCAGGAGAGCTGCGCATCTTTGCATTATTAAGCGTCAATCTTCATATGAAGTTTTGTGACAAACCAAATTCCTGTCAGGAACAGTATAAAATGGGGCATCCCCAATATGTTATGTAAATTACATGGCAAAATATTTAATATTGTACAGCAGTTGTATATCTTAAAATTCTAGTTTGAAATGGTCCAGGATAAGGTACTTGATGCCTATCGAACAAATCAAATCTTATGCTTATCTCGGAGACTCGGACCAAATCACAAGCGCAATCCCAATCGAGCTCCAGTAGATGATCAGCTGGTACGCATTGGGTCGTCAAACCGGCAGGCAGGTGTGCAAAACATAGCCTTTTTTCCGAAGAATTGCCAGTGCTATATCTAACATGAAAGGAGAAAAGAGAGCTCAAATCATGCATATAAGTAGCTCCACTATGCATAGAGTGCCAACAAAAGGCTTCAATC
Source organism: Panicum hallii (assembly GCF_002211085.1). NCBI lineage: Eukaryota > Viridiplantae > Streptophyta > Magnoliopsida > Poales > Poaceae > Panicum > Panicum hallii. The sequence goes on along the minus strand of NC_038048.1, from coordinate 37,026,982 downwards.
TTCTTCATCAGCTTGCTCTGATAATCAAAACCATGACCAAATATTAGTAACCCATCAAGAAATAAACTTAAAATGACGGTTGTTGCTAACAAATGAATGACACCCTCCTTGGCCATATGAAATCAGAAATGCAAGCTATTCTTCTTAAGACTTGAAGTAACCGGCTATAAAATGGAGAAATCATGCATCTGCTAATATACTGTCAGTGAACATACCTTACCCATGATGCTTCGTTGGCGGCTCAGTCCAACCCATTCATATATTTTGCCATGAAAGTAACGGACTGTGCACATTCCTGCCCATTTAATACCTAGATCAAAAAACAATATTTCAGTCGAAAGCAGTGGAACTATTATCACCATTTTATATCAGAAATGCTAGCAATTATTCTTGGATTACTAGGGCCATGAGTATTCAAAGAGCTTGAGGCTTGATTTTTCAATGGAAAGTTTACTTTCTAGGCATCAAGTGACATAATATTAAAGATCGTAGCCAAATAATGCAATGTCAGAAGTATGTCAAATGCGTATTAGTTTTTAACTTTTTATTTCCTTTCCAACTATTGGATATAGTTGATAGGATCTGATGCAAAGAAACCGCAAAAAAATCACACAAACAGAGAACAGGTTGATTGCTTTAAATTGCTTAATTCTAACTTAGTGATGAACTTAAATTGCAGATCAAGATATCCAATATAATGCTATCCCACCAGCACTGTTGAAGTTTGGCAACATATATCTGAACATTAGCTACAAAATGCCATGGTAACAATATACTTCTGTCATGCTGGAGCGCCCATACCAGCATTGGCTTAGGCATCATGCACCCTCTGGAAAGGAGGGAACATCAGCCACAGAAGGCATCATGCACCCATTGGAGAGGAGGGAACATTGGCCACAGAAGCTTTCTCGTCAAGTTAGTTGTCATCAAGCTAGTTTGGTTTAGGATTGAGTTTGTTCAAGTCAAGTTAGAGAGATAAGGGGTTGTTCGGAGATGCATCGGTCAAGGACTCCAGCGTGCAACAAATATACTCATCTACTGTTAAATCTGTCCTTAATCCCCTGATTTTGGCTGCAATCTCGCAACATTTCTTGCAACCCATGTCTTTGCCCCACCAGTGACCTATCTGTGTCTCTGTTGCAAGTTTGATGCTATCTTTAGTCACTTCTTTGGTGCTAGCTAACCAAGAAAAGGGGGTCATGTTCGAGCAAGATCTCATAGGGTAACTACTGCCACTGCTAGTAGCAAATTGGTTATGGCTTGGTCAATGGGCAAGAATCCATGTTGCAAGGTTGTTGATATGTTGCAAGAAGACTAGGCATGAGCTAGCAAATTACTGCCTCATGGACAGCAATAACAAATATGGCAAATAAAGCTGGTAAGGTGACCTAAATGAGGTAATAACTGCAGGGCGGAATGCAGAGGCTCACTTCCAGCCTACGCAGCAACGTGAAATTCTCTTAGTGGCATTTCGTTAATTAATGGATGCTATAACGGCGTCCATCCCAGATGGCCTTTATCAGGGGCAGATCCAGGCCCCGTGCTGGGCGTGCTGGAGCACGGGTCCAGCATAGTTTACCTCAAGTAATTTTATGCATGTTCTAAACCTAAACTACTAGGATTTAACTCAAATTCAGGTAATCCAGCACATGCCCACAGGCCCAGCCCTGGGTGAAAGCCATTTCTGGCTCCGCCCCTGGCCTTTATCTCAAAGATATCTCGCAGCATCAACATCTTTGCCATGGCAAACAAGCAGTCACTTGGGTATTAAACAACATTGAAGTTGCAGAATTGCATAATGACATAAAAGGAATACATGATATGCATATTACTCACCCATAAAGAAATTAAAAAGAGCATAAAACTGTGCCAAAAAAAAATCAGTACCTCCAGATGGCACAAGCAGTCTATTTCATAGGAGCAACACCATTATCACCATGATCACCATCTATGTCGTTCCCATCACACATGGTCCTGCTTGCAATATATTCAACTTTTGCTTGCTTAATTGAGCTCCTTTTGCTATACTTCTTCTTATAAGGATTGACCAAACCATTCTGCTGTAGAGTCACAGGAGGACCTTTTCTTTTAGCTGTGTGTTTACCTTTCACACATTCTAGTGCAAGAACCACTGTGACAAAGGAATCAGATCTCCTAAAACGCTTTAAAACCCTGTTGCGACCTGGCTCTGCTTCGTCATCAAGCTGAGCCATCATATTGGTTATACAAATCTCCTGATTTCCATTGTCAATCCTTCCAGCAACCACACCATTATTCCCCTTGCCAGGCTCGACAGAGGCACCAGTAGATGAGTTCCCTGACCGTGAAATCCTCTGTGATCCATTCATCGCCAGATGCAGCTGCAAAGCTAACTCCTCATCCAGCAGCACCGGATCATCACTGCCCCGCCCCCCGAACCCATCAGTGCCAACAGCTTCCTTACCCCGCTTGGAAGGCGACTTCACCTCTACAACCTTCCTCAGAGCGTCGCCCCCAGCCACGGAGGTAGGATCCCTGGGGTAAGCCTCCAGATTCATCCCCAAATTGAAGCCCCCGACCTTCGGTCTCACGGTGGGGCAGCAATCGACGCAGAGGAAATCCTCCACGTCGACGGGCTGGATCAGGGCCGCGCGGTGTTCGGCTGGGATGCAGGATTGGTGGACGAAGCGCCTGCACCGGCGACAAGAGACGGCGGAGTCCTCGGGCGGGAGGTTGTCGAGGGAGAGGCAGTAGGAGCAGACGGCCGCGGAGCTGACGAGGGAGAGGCATTCCGCGCAGAGGAGGACGACGCGCCACAGGGAGCTGAGCGGGCGGACCGGGCGGCGCTTGGGCTTGGCCCCCGGCTGCGGCGTCGGGAAACGGACGCCGCAGCAGTGGCACTGGGTGAGGTCGGGCAGGCTGAGCGCGGGCGCCGGGGGCGGCAGGGGCGGGCGAGAGGCCGCGGCGCGGCGGCGCGGGCGGTGCTTGGAGACAAGGCGGGACGGTGGGGCGGGGTGGGGGTGGTCGGCCACGGAGGCGAGGGCGTTGGGTGCGTCTTCCACCATGGGTGAGGCTGAGCTAGGGTTTGGACTTTGGAGCGGCGTGGTCCGGAATGGGCCTACGAGGCTACGCGGGGGGGGGGGGGGGGGGGGGCAGCAGTGTCCAGTGTGGGTTTAGTTTCGGCCTTCTCAAGTGCGAGAAGGGAGGCCACGGACCAGAGTCCAACTAGTAGTTGCAAAACTTGATTCCAATTTCTCGGCTCCTTCCGCGTCCGGACGTCCACGCCTAAAGTTGACAAAAGCCACACCTGAAATCGCCACTTGCTCGGCGGCTCGCGCCCCGGACGTCCACGCCTCTGCTGCGATCGCAGACGCCTAGACCGGCGGCCCCCCGCCACCCCCGGCATCCCACCGCCCATCTTTCCCACGCGGCCGTAGCCATAGCCGCGTGGCCTAGCGTCCTCACCTAGGCTCGCGTGGCGCGGCGGGGATGGAACGGCGCGGCGAGGCAACAGCGCGCGAGAGTGGACCAGCACAGGTCCAGATCGAGCGACACACTGCGAGGAAGAAGGTAGGAAAAGAAGCAAACATGGCAACGGGTATGAAATATCCGTGTACCCACGGATACCAAATCCGGTGGACGTGGGTACGGGTTTGGATTTGTGCCCGCGGGTACGGGCGCGGGTACAGCTCTAAACCCAACGCATATTTTCTAACGGGTTTGAAAAATTAATACCCGAATCGCAAACCGGCCAGACCCGTTGACATGTGGGCCCGAGTGGTTATATATATACACAATTTTAGGGTTTCCGTACTTTCCGTCCCCGTCTCCCCGACCTCCCAATTCCCAGCCGCCACCCCGCTAGCCCGCCACGACCCACGGCGCCACCCCACCCAGCGTCGTCGCCCATCCCCGCCGCCGCCGGCCGTCCGCCCGTCCCCATCCCCGCCGCCGCCGCCGGCCGTCCCCAACTCCCCATCCTCGCCCGCGCCGGCCCCATTCCCGCCGGCCGTCCCCAACTCCCCATCCCCGCCCGCGCCGTCCCCAACACCCAATCCCTGGCCGGCCGTCCCCAACTCCCCATCCCCACCCGCGCCATGCCGCCGGCCGCCGCCGTCGCTGCTCCAATCGTTGAGCTGCTCCAATCGTTGAGCAGTAAAAGGTACAACAATATAGCCTGTTCCCTTGCATTTTTATGATTATGATTTTGGTTGAGGGAAGAATGGAAGTTCCCTTGCACTTTGCTACTACCTATTGGAGAGAGTTGTACTACTCACTTTGCGGCCTGAGCATGCTCAGATTCTTTAATAGCCTTTTTTCTACCACTAAGAAATGATATGCAAAAGGAGTCAGTTTGTACCAGATTTTGTTCCGCGAAACTATCCATGGTAGTGGTCCTGGTCTAGTTGGTTGCATGAATTACCTAACATCTGGTAAAATGTTGGTAGTTTGTACCAAACAGTTGGTCATTGGTACTCACATACCAAATTCTGTGGAATTTACCAAGCAACTATGAGCTGATAGTGTGGTGGTTAAGTTGCCACATAAGTGCAAAACTGCTCCCTCAAAATCCTAGCTACTTCAGGTCCATCAGTTGTGTGTTTGTATCCATTAATCGTTGAATTTTGTGGGAACCACTGAACACAACTATTCTTAAGTGGAGCAGACAGTTCACTCAAACAGAGGGCGAGATGTATTTGGTCATGTATTTCCGTCCCTATTTTACTGTCATTCATTTTAAGAGGAAACCAGTTTTGCAGGAATCCAGCAAGGGAAAATCGTGGATCTGAATTTTCAAATCGTTCTAGAACATATCCAATTGCATCACCACATGGCGGCAATATCGTTCTAGAACAACTATTATCATATTTTGTTACTTATGTATACCTGTTTCACCACCCACTATTCTCAAAATTTCATCAGCATCATGCCCTGATAAAAAACAAATGCACACTTAATAATATTGTCAGTAAGGCTTTTGTCTGTAACATGCATTTCAGTAATCATTTAGTCCCATCATTGAATCATGATTAAAGTTGCGTACTTGTGTTGGCAGGTAGCTTAGTATTTGCAGCGTCTGTCTTTATTCTCTAGCTATTTAATTTAAGATCATGTACCTTTCATGCTTGGTCTTTTAGCTAGATATTTAACTTAAGAACATTAATTGTTCTACAGTTGCGATGGCTAGTGCTCCTAGTAGCTCCTAAGTTCCAGGTTCCGAAGCATCAAGTGCTGTAGTGGCTGCGGCTGATACAACAGAAGATAATGTTGTGCACATTTCGGATGGGGAGGAAGAAGCTCCTGCTGCTTCTGGTAAAAGGAGGAAACTTTATTCTAAAGTGTGGAATGACTTCGTCCAAGTTTGTGTTGATGGAGAATGGAAGGCCAAATGCAATCATTGTGGCAAGAAACTTTCAGCCGTCTCAAGGAATGGTACAACCCATCTGAAAACCCATCTGAAATCTTGTCCTTTAAATAATAAGAAGCTAGGAGATAAAATTCAAAGTAATTTGCGGTTTGCAACCACTGAAAAAGGGGCAATGACTATAGAAAACTATATGTTTAATCAAGAAGTAGCTAGGAGAGCTCTTTATTCCATGATCATATTGCATGAGTACCCACTGTCCATTATTCCATTATTGACCACCATGGTTTTCATAAGTTTGTTAGTGTCCTGCAACCTTTGTTTAAAATGGGTACTAGAAACACTATTGGAAGGGACATAATGCATTTCTATGAGGGTGAGAAAAGGAAAGCTAGGATATTGTTGCAAAGGACCAATTGCCATGTTGCTGTTACAACTGACCTTTCGACAGCTGATAATAAAAAAAGAGGTTATATGGCTGTGACTGGATATTTTATTGATGAGTCGTGGACGCTTAAAAGCTGCATTTTGAGGTGATTATCTTTTTTTCATAAATTGTTGCTTGATGTTCAGCTTTCAAATTTCTATAAATTATGAACTTTACATCTGAACTATTGCTTTGTTATGTGTAGGTTTATGTATGTGCCGTGCCCCCGTACCGCTGAAGTTATTTGTGATGCATTGCACAAGTGCCTCCAGAGCTGGGATATTGATCGGAGGGTATCAACCGTGACTCTTGACAATTGCAGCACAAATGATAGTATGATTGGCTTAATGAAGACAAAGCTTGGTGCAACTAATATGCTTTTGAGGGGTAAATGGCTGCATATGCGGTGTTGCGCACATATTCTCAACCTCATCGTCAAAGATGGCATGGACGTCATTGGAAGTGCCATTTCAAACATCCGAGACAGTATTGCTTATTGGGTTGCTACACCAAAGAGGTATGAAAAGTTTGAGAAAACAGCTTTAGATGAAAATATTGAATTGGTCAAGAAGTTGCAACTAGATTGCAAAACTAGATGGAACTCAACCTATGTCATGCTTAGAATTGCTATACCCTATAGGAAGATTTTTGAAGGCTTGGATGAGCTTGATAGGAACTATGTTTGCCCACCACCAAATGATTGGATATTTGCTAGTATAGTTTGTGAGAAATTAGAATTATTCTATGACCTTACTGAGTTGTTTTCTGGGACTAAATATGTGACAGCCAATCTTTTTTTCCCTAAAGTATATGAGATTAAACTTAAGATCAAATCTTGGGAGCATGATGAGTATGAAACAATTAGAAAAATGTCTACTGCCATGATAGAAAAGTATGACAAGTATTGGACTGATATACATGGTCTTATGGCTGTTGCTGTCATTCTTGATCCACATCTTAAGATGATAATGTTACATGCTTGCTATATTGCCCTTTTTGGTGAAGAACATGCTGAAATTTATGTGACAGAGGTCCATGAATTGCTATCTGATTTGATGAAACAATACCATGTTAAGGAACAAGACTTTGTTAGTACATCATCTAGTGGTGCTAGTTCTTCAGTTGATGCAGCTGGTTTGTTGTCTATTTTTAAAATCCTTGCTGCAAATAAGAAGACTACTAGCTTTGTTAGAAGTAAGAATGAGCTAGATCGCTATTTGGATGAAGAAACTCTTCCTCATGATAAGAATGAATATTTTGATATCCTTAGTTGGTGGAAGTTGGAGGGGACTCGGTATCCCATTTTGAGGCAAATTGCTCGTGATATCTTAGCTATTCCAATCACAACAGTAGCTTCGGAATCAGCTTTTAGCACTAGTGGAAGGGTTTTAAGTGAGCATCGCAGTCGTCTTACTGCTAAAATGTTGGAGGCTTTGATGTGTGGTCAAAGTTGGCTTCATCGTACTCTTAAAGGTAGTACTGTAGAATGTATTTTTGATATAAGACCTGTAAACTGTAGCTCCTAATATATATGAAATTTGTTTGTAGATGACGGTGATGGGAGGGTCAATAGCTTCTGGTCATGTCTTGAAGACATTCAAGAAGAAATAAAGGTGGCTTCTTGCGTCAGCACTGGTGATTCCGACTAATGATTTCTAATATTTGCTTGGCTCAATTGGACTTTTATGTAATAATAGTTTTGAACACGGACTCTTGTATGGTTGTATACGTTTGTTTCTGTTAATGTGTGATGTATCATGTATTTATGTACGAGAACAGTTTATTTATTTGCTTAGATTTATTTGTCTCGTTAAATAAATGGTGTTTATTTGCTGTTGAAATGTAATGTGTGCTTGATTTTCTAAAGTTTGCGGGTACACGAGCGTGCCCGCGGGTACGCAGATATCCGCGGATAGCGGATACGGGCGTCGTTTCGTGCCCGTGGCGGGTTGTGGGCGCGGATGCGGGTACGGATTTTAGTACGCAGATATGGATATACAAAGTTAATATCCGGGACCGGATAAGGAAGAAAGAGATGCAGTAAGAGAATGAGACGGGACACAAGGAAATAGAACGAGACAGGATGTCTGGATATCAAGGAAGAAAAAGGTAAGCCCCGAAACGGAAAAAAATAGTAACCGGACGTTTGATTAGAATCTTTTTATTTATCGGACGCCCGTCGCAATACTGATAAGTTGAAACATCAGAAATTAACGCTTGTATCATCAGAAAAACATGTATACAAAATAATTTTGATATCCGATTTGAGGATGAAAATTCCCACTACAATATCGACACCATGTTTCGTGCAACCTCCGTTGTGAAATATAAAGAAATAATAATTGCAATATTGGTGTTTATTTCTTGCAACATGTATGGAGCGTCCGACCGATGAACAGATATTGGATGTCTGGTTCCTAGCGTTACCGAACATTTTTAGGGGGACATGGCAATGGGTATCATTCACTATACAAGGCATTAATGATTGATTAATCTATAATGGATTGATCTTTTGTTGCATGTTAAATTATATAATAAATTGGAAGACAAATATAAAACATGTACAACAACAGGCAAGGCAAAATGATGGATGAAGAAGAGGGACAACGAATGAAAGGAGGAGCCACCTGTCAGCCGCAAATTGACAGAGGAAACGATTGAGGTGAGTTACATGCTTTTTAGTAGTTGGATTGGTTTGGAAAAGAAATTCATTCCAAAATAACAGGACCAATATGCAGTAGTATAGAATACAACATACGAACTCGAACAGTTCATCTTGGTATAGATGGCCAAACATATCGCACAACACTGCACGACACTAGCACGGTCCTAACACGGCACGAACCAACGCGACACGACTAGTCACTAAGCCTTAGTCGTATAATGCCGTGCTGGCAGTGCATGCGGGCTCCTTGGCCTAGGCACGACACGACTAGGGTTTAGTCGTGCCGTGCCGTGCCGGCCCGCCGCCCGGCCGCCTCCACCGCCATTGCGTTCTTGTCGGTGAGGTCATGACAGCGGTGGAGCGTGGGAGGCTGTGACCCCAACAGCCGAGGCAAAGGGTAGGGGAGGCCATAGCAGCAACCATGACGGCAAGGGGCAGGAAAGGCCGCCGCAGCGACAGCCGGGACAGTGACGGCGTGGGAAGGCCACGGCGGTGGCAACGGGATGGCGACGACGCGGGGAAGGCCACGGTGGCGGTGGTCAGAACGGCGACGGTACGGGGAGGCGAGAAGATGGCGTCGTGCGACTCGGGGAGGAGGGCAGGCCGTCGGCCGGGGAGGAGAGGGCGGGGCGCGCGTGGGGGAGGGGAGGTGTTTCGCGCGCGACCACGCGAGACCAATGGAGAGGAGGAGAGGGTGGCGGCCGGCTGTAGGAAAGGGAGGGAGGAAGATTCAGTTTGAGAGAGAGGTGGAGAGTATATATATATGAGGTTGTGGGCTGGGCCATGCCTACCGTGCCGGCCTATCAGTCGTGTCGTATCCGTGCCGGCACTGCGTGCTGGGGTTTCGGCCCACGCACGATGCTACGGCCGTGCCGTGCTGGCACTAGCACCATGTCTATTGTGTCAAGCCATGTTCGTGTAGTTTTCTTTTAGCGTGTGTCCCGTAAAGCTCATCACATCTTGGATCCTCAGGTATACACAGTGCCAACAAAAAAAATGGAGTGCTTCCCATTTCGACTATCTCCACTGTATTGCTGATGAAGATGGTTGTCGAATTACAAAGCAAATATGAGACGATCTGGTCACTGTTGTACAGTCCACGAGAAACTTGACCTACTGAACGAGTAATAACAGACTCTAAATTTGGTACAACCATCTTGCTCACACGTTTGATCAGGGTACTGTCAGATTAACCCAAGAACGCGATTTAACAATCAACATTAGTAGTTCAATATTATTATTTCGAAATCCCCCACTAGCTATTTACTGTGTCATTCGCCCGGTTGTATGCAGGCGAACATTTGCAGGGGCCACCAGCGTCAGAACTCCGGCACCGGCGACGGTGAGTACGCCTCGGGCGCGGGCACCTCGACTGACCTCGTCAACGACGCCGACGACGAGTACGTCTCGGGCGTGGCCACAACGACTGACGTCTGCAACGACGCTGATGACGAGTATGTCTCGGGCGCGGGCACCACGACCGACGTCGGCAGCGACACCGACGACGACGAGTTTACCAGGTTCAGTATGCTGTCCCAGTAGTTCTTCTCCTCCTCCGTTTCCTGCAGCCCGGCGTCCGCGTCCACGTCGTCCCTGCTGGTCGCCGGCCTCAGGTCCTGCTGGTTCAAGGCGCCGTCGAGAAGCAGCCCCGTGAACCCCGCCCCGGCGAAGGTCGCGTCGGCGGCATGGACTACGTTGTCGCCCCACTGCTGCTGCTGCTCATGCTCCTTGCACGCCTCCTCGTACGCCTGCATGGGCTGCATGGCGGCGCGCGCGGCCGCCGCCGCCGCCACCGCCGCACCGTGCGCCTCCAGCACCGAGGCGAGCGCCGCGCTCTCGGAGAAGCTCAGCGTGGACGTGGGCGACTCGAGTCCGTGCGCCGCGGCGGAGGGGGCCGGCGGCGCGCGCGGCGCCGAGACGGAGGCGGACGCGGCGAGCGCGCGCAGCCTGGCCTCGCGCGCCAGGCGCGCCTCGGCCTCGAGCCGCGCGCTCTCCCACTGCGCCGTGTGGCTGAGGTGCGCGGCGGCCCTGGCGTGCTGCGCGCCCGCGGCGCCGCCGCCGCCCGCGCCGAGCGCGTCGGAGCGCGGCTTGTGCGTGACCGGGTCGATGCCCATCTTGGCCAGCCGCTTCTTGAGGTGCGTGTTCCAGTAGTTCTTGATCTCGTTGTCGGTGCGCTTCGGCAGGTGCGTCGCGATCGCCGACCACCTGCGTGCACAAAACGGGCGGCGGACGCCATGAGAATCCTCAGCACTCGCAGGCAGAACACGCAGAGAAATCTGCACCAGCAGCCAGCGTTAAACAACCGCAGGCGCGGCGAAGGTTAACGGGGCGCAGGCCGAGCACAGAGACGATGCAGAAGTGACAGGAACTGTGAGTCAAAACGGCAAGAGAGCAGGTGGCTACAGTGGACCGAGGAGCTAGCTGCCTTGGTCCACAGCGACGGGGGCCGGGCTCCTCATTGAATGTCAAGCTTGAATGCCGAATCATGTGGGGAAAAAGAAAGGAAAATTCGGGGCAGAGGCTCCCATGGCCCAGCTTTCCTCACACTTTTTCCCGAGTTGATGCCTATGCATTGATGGATCGACTCACGCAAGCTCAGCAGTAGCTGTTCGTCACGCAAAAGATTAACAATGCAGCACGGTAGAGAAAAAGTTCCCATGTCTCCTCTCGTACGACTACGCGAAGGTTCAAATTTTCTAAGCACCCCGCAGGTTGTTCTGTTCGTGTAAAAAAAACGCTGCAAGAACATGTGTACGGTGACTGGAACGTACTCCGAGAAAAATACTTGGAAATGTTTCCCCATCTCGTGGTGCTCCTGCCTAGGTACCCGCTCATGCATCTCCCAATCATAAATGTGGCAAGACTACGGTGCGGGCACGGCTGCGAGTGTGTTCTTGACCAGCCTGTGATCCGCTAGAGCCAGAGCTACGTACCAGTCAAAATTCGTGCGCGCCGTGAACTGAATTCTGGTTGCAGAGTGCTACCAGGACGATCCCCCCAGCAAGGCAAATCGATCGAGCGCTCACCTGTTGCCGAGCAGCGCGTGGAGCTGGATGATGGTCTGCTCCTCCTGCAGGCTGAACTTGCCCCGCTTGATGTCCGGCCGGAGGTAGTTCGTCCATCGGAGCCGGCAGCTCTTACCGCACCGCTGCAGCCCTGCCACGGCGGCCATTTCCGCACGCACGTCAGTAACGAGACGAAGATCACCGTCGCAGAATGCTGCAAAATTGAACCCGAGACCGCTACTGGAGTTGCTGGCTGGCTCACCGGCTTTGGCGGGCAGCGAGCGCCAGCAGCCGTGGCCGTGCTGCTCAATGTAGGCGAGCAGCTTCTGGTCCTCCTCCGGCGTCCACGGCCCCTTCTTCAGCCCCTCCTTCTCGCAGCACGGCGATCGCCCCATCGCCCGCCTGTCGCCGAGCACCGGGCGAGGCTTGAGCAGTGAGCACCACCACCGCCACCGCCACCACCACTACTCTCGGCTGATCTTCTTGCTCTCCCACTCGGTCACTCACCACCGCACTTCAACTCCAACCTCGCTCCTACTTCCTTCCCCTTAATACCCCCCCAGGATCAGGGCAATTGACTGCGAGGGATCCTCCCCCTTTTAGCAGCAGGCCGCGCACTGTGAGTGACTACGAGCGCAGCTGCAGCAGCAGTGCCAGTGCGCCAGTGCGCAGGGTGCCCAGCCCAAGCGAGAAAGCGACGCACTGATCGACCGGGGGGCGTGTTGCGTAGCGTAGCGCGGCCTGGCCTTGGCCTTGGCCTGGGCGCGTCGAGGCCGGTGCGCGGCATAAATAGAGGAAACGCCCGGGGGGTTGCGCCGGGCGGTGGCGCTTGCCTGTATCGGGGCCGGGGCGCGATATCTTCTTCGGGCGCCGCGATCCCGGCGCGCGCGGGGCCCGGATGTCAGTGTGCCGAGGGGGCCGCGCGAGGGCACGGCCGGGATTTTCCCCCACAACCCCAGCCCCGGCGCGGAACCGTCGCTGCCAATCGCGATCCACCCGATCAGAGGGCGAGCATTTAACACTCGGGGGTGGGGGGGGGGGGGCTCCGGCCTCTGATGGTCCAGATTCCCGGGCTCGCTCGCGCTCTGGCGTTGGCCTCGCGCCGCACCGTCGTGAGGTGGACTCCGCACGGCGTGTCGTGTTCCCACCGCCGACCCGGCACGACGCCCACGGCCCTACCGCTCCGTCGCGCGACCGGCCGGAGGAGGGAGGCGGCGAATCTCGTGCCACTCCGCTCGCAGGCAGGCGGAATCTCGCACGGCGCGCGCCACTGTATCGGACGATGATGCGAAATCGCTTTGATCCATGATCGGCATACGCGACGCACAGTGCGCCTCATCAAGGCACGCGTACGGGGTCTTGATCCGGCCCCGTGCCCAAGCGCGCTGGCACGGCTGCGCGAAAGAAAAAAAAAACGCGCCCGTTCTTCCATCTCGCCGCGCAGAACGCGCCCCGGTGGCCTGGCGCGCGGCGGCGGCGACGGTGGCGGCACGGCGCTCCGCCGATCGGATCTCGCAATGATTTGGCCCCGCCGGAGCCACACAACTCCGGGGCCGCCGCGACGCGCTCGCCTCCCCCGGCGCGCCAACTTGCGAGGAACGGCAGCGTCGCGTGGCGCCCGGGACGCCGAGTTTACGCTCGCTGGTCCTGCCAGCGCCCGCGGCAGCTGCCCTGCCGCCGCGCAACGCGACGGGGGCGTGCAAGGCCCGGTCGGCTCGCGGGATGGGTGAAACTGAAACCGGGGCAGGGCTCTGGGCGACTGACTCGGCTGCCATGCCGTGGCATCTTTGGGGGAACCCCTCTTGTTTCACTCATTGATTTCGGTGCCGCGCCCAGAGAGAGGTGGGCGTCAGTTCCTTGCCCGTCTCCGGGATCCGCCGCCACGGTGCCGGCTCCTGGTTGCATGCCGATGCGGGGTGCCCCCTTGCCGTTTCCGGGGGTGCCTTGACCGTGCGGCCAGCGCGGCGGCCTGGCCCCGGCGTGGCAGGTTTCGCGTATCGTATTCATTTCACATCGCCCCCCTGGTGCTGCTGGTATACTACTACATACTACTTGACATTGAATTTGCTTGCTCCGTCGAGCCCATGCGTTCTGGCCTCGAGCGGTTCCTGAAATCGGCTCGTACCAGTGCGTTCTTAGTAAACGGCAGCACCAGCAGCCAGTGCTCCGTTGGTGCCTGCTCTACACTTCCGGTAAACTCTGCCCGCCAGGGAATCTGTCGGTGCTAACCTCTCCCCTCTCCTCTCACCTTTCGCCGCCCGTAATCAATGGCGCGGTTAGGACACGGTACCGTACCTCGGCCGCCATCACGCTCGCGAGACGAACGGTCCTAAGCCCAGATTCACCACAAAGCATTTCGCCGTAGTAATAAAGGGAGAACTCAGCAGCAGAGCAGAGCGCTGATGCTGCTGTACCGGGCACTGAACACCCTGTAAAATTCCGCCAGCCTGCCGCTGCGAGCCCCGGCGCGGCGCGCGCCCCCGGTGGTGGCGGTACGCCGGATGGCTTTTGCCATTTATTCCGCTGCTCCCGCGGCCACGGCCACGGCCATCTGCCGTGCCCCGGGGCGGCGAGGACCACCGCTTGCCGCGGGGGGCGAATCATTCGCCAAGCATGTGATGTGCGCGCCTCCTCTCTCTCGGAAGAATTTTACGATTACCTCGCCAGCTCGCCCGATCTCACCTTCCCGGTGAACGAAGCCTGTAATTCGATCAGGCCACGCTCGCTCGCTTCTGACCTTTGTACGAAGACGCCCCGTTTTCCGCGTGCCCTCACTCCCCAGTAGCGTATCCGGATCCCGGACCCTGCCCTACGCCAGGCTACGCGCTCCATTATCCTCGTGGCCTTGCACGCAAGCGTCACATCACGGCGTAGACCCCCGGGCCGGGCCTTGCGTGACGTCCGCGGACACTCCTCGCCCTCGGCCGTTTCGAGCTCGGCGATCGCACGGCCATTCCAGTTCCAGACATGGGCGCGGCGGCCGGCAGCGCATGTGCGCGTGCTGTACTACTCCTACCGTCCGGGGCAGCCGTCGATGCTCGACTTGACGGCCTGCTACGCGCGTACACCCCGCGGCCGGCCGATTTGACGGTCGAGTTCCGCTGGTGCTTGATTAGGGCATGGATGCAGGTGCGCAAGCAGCGGGCGAGACATAAAAGCGGATCAGCCGCCCACTGAAGTAGACAAGCGCCATCAGCAGGAGCTAACCCCTGGTGCCTGGCCTGCAACGGGAAACGGGAGCCCCCGTCCAGCTAGCGACCCGTCCCCAGGCCATCGCCTTCGCACCGTTTCGGCAAGCCGATGTGGCCTCGCCACCCGACTGCTCACCGGACGGCGACGGGCGACGGGCGACGGCGACGCTTTCTCGGACGGGGCCATAGTCCTAGGAGCCGAAAGCAACGCGGGTCGAAACGGCCACGGCCATTTTGATCGGCCACGTATGGAGTCAGTCCAGCAGTATAGCATGATCCGAAATCAATGCGGCCTTTCCTTCCTCTTCCTCCCTGCACGCGCCATTCAGCTTGTTCGGAAAGGAAATGGCGTGGTGGGCCCTGCCAACGGGTCAAGACTGAGCCACTGAGGCCCGTACGTCCACCTCCTCAGCAGAAAGGAAGGATCAGGACGACGGACGCGGCTGTTACTGCTTCTCTCCAGTTGTTAAGTTACTGCTCCAGCTGGGGTTCCGGTTTTCACCTTTGGAGAGAGGGCCTCGGCTTGCCCTGGGAGGGAGAGGCGCAGGGAGACCGAACAGTGAGCTCACTGCAGCGGCAGTACCCGAGGTGAAGTTGTGCCGAGTTAATTCAACTGCTGATGCACTGACACGGTCAATGCTTGCTCACGCACCTCCGGCTCGGATGGACCAGCGGATCGGCGACATCGCGAGAGGAAGGAATCCCACTCGTGTTTATAGCGCGCTCAACATTTTGCAGCCACGCGTACTGGTTCCCCACCGGCAGCGTACTGCTAATCTGCTATGCTCTGCCGTGTGCTCTCCGTAGACGGAGGAAGGTGTTTTCTCTCTCGGAAAGCGGGAATTCACGTTGGATTGGTGTGGCAAGGTGTGCAGTGGTGTGCCGTGTGCGTGTGCATGGATGCTGCATCCAACACGCCAAGGAACATGCTGCACAGGAGAAGAAGAAGAAAAAGCAGCACTTGAATGCGCCTGCGCGATCTGTGATGGTTATTGGGCAAAAAACGTGGTCCTGTGAGACCTTTTCTGGCTACTAGGGTCCTTTCTTTCCCGGTTCTGTGGTGCGGTTCAGCGCTTTCGGCAGAGCCGCTTGAGCAGACGGAAAAAATGGTTTGCAAATCATCCCCCCCCCCCCTCTCCCTCTTTCGATTTGTCCGCATTTTGAAAAGGGAGTTTTCTTGCTGATTGTTATGAAAATACACTATTTTGATCTTGGCTTGGCTACGTACAGTACAATGGCTGTAGGGTGATAGGACGCTCGGGCTGATCCAATGGGGGCACATCAGCAACCAAATGCTTTCAGAGAGCACTATTACACACTAGAAACTGAGATGCACGACCAAACGGTAATTCAGTACTATCAAATCGAATATTAATTTACTGACATGATGACATGCAAATAATTGCTTGCAAGTTCATTGAATAAACTCTGAACAGTTTAAGTTACACTTGAGAAACAAACCAAAGTTGGCCCTAATAATTAGACCAAAAGCATGCTTGTAGCATTTTATAACCTAAAATCTGAATCCTATGTATCTATGTTCTCTTAAATGCCATACAATTCGCATTGACACAGTTGCAATCGTAGAAGTATGAGAGCAATGAAGAAAGGGGTATCAACGCGGATTCGCCTCCATGTTTTGTTCTAGGCCATAGTGCTAATAGACATCACATTTATGTCCTTGTAATGGTTGTTCTAGTAGCTAGCACCCAAGTTAGATAGTACCGCTTCTACAATGATCCTAGAAAAGCTTTGGATTTATACGAGTTGGTTGCACTCGCTAAATTGTCACTTAATCGCAACCATTTCAGATCTCCTTTCTTTTAGAAGTACTTCTAGATGTTTAGCGTTTCAACATTTTTTTTTATCACATCACACCCAACCGATGTTTTGATCTTGTCTAAGATTTGTTGTGACTTGTGGTTACTTCAATGAAGAGCCCCTAAAGAAACAAAATGTGTACATAAACTAGCTAGATTGAAATATACTTATTCGAACGAGAACAATATGCAGAAATGCATGACAAATGTTAGTCCACATTGAATTATAATAAAACTACTTAAGTTTGCATTTATTAAAAAATAGTTTTTGGCAAGGCTAACACCTAGACAAGAACACTGCTGCAAGTTTGCAACTAAAATACCTTATTCTCGCATATTTGTATCCAGCTAAATCTAAATGACTAGCGGGCATGTTTAACAGATAATTTGCGCTATGTGTGCCAATGCAAGTATGCAACTAATTGAAATTACAGATTTACTAGCACACCGAGACAATAACATACAAGGATATTTCTCCTTGTTTTGTTATAGTTTACTATACCAATAGACATCACATTTATGCCATTTTAATGGTTGTTTTAGTAGTTACTCAAGTTAATACTCCTTAGCCACAAGAAGTTGCCCTAGCCAATTGAGTAATGTAGGTTAGTAGGTACCATTGTATTGTGCAGCCAACCGTCGTGTTCAACTTGAAGAGGTTATTGAGCATCACATATCCGGTAACTATCCAACACTCTTACGGTGCAGCTCAATTCATTTACTAACAGAAGGCTTTGACATCAATTTAGAATCAAATATTAATCCACATTGAATAGCAAAACAACTTAAGCTGTTATTTTAAAAAATGGTGCTTTTTTTAAAAAAAAAATTGAACATGCACATACAAAAACTTTATTCGAACTAGCATCCATCTTACCCCCTGCATATTTGCATCTTGCTAACTGTAACTACGTAAGCGACTAGTAGGCGTGCTTAACCAATTACTTGCACCCTGCGTGCCAGCTAATTGAAATTTGGATGACGTATGGATATGGCACACCAATATAATGATGTATGCGGATATTTTCTGCATGTTCTGTTGTAGTTTACCACACCATTAGACATCACATTTATGCCGTTTTTAATGGCTGTTTCAGTAGTTACTCGTGTCTGAAGCTTCTACTTAGTAGTCGCAAGATGTAGGTCGTAACATTGTATTGTGCATTAACCTAAGCCAACCACTGCAATCAACTGACAGAGGTTCGTGAACACCACATATATTCCTATGCTCCTACACGGCTACACCATACTGCTTTACTTCACCTACATAAGGATTCTCTTTTTTATATTTTTTGCGAGGGGTACAAGAGCTTGTTTGCGCTTCACTTTTAGATAATGGGATAGCCTCACAGTGCTCGATATGATTCTTAGAAGCCAAAATCAGAACTAACATTACCTTAATTTCTTGGAAGCATCAGTGGGAAAATTGGCAGTTAAACTGCTTGGCTAATGAGCCTGTGTTATCTTACCCAGTGCTGGGAGAATCGGAGATGCGATCGAGGTACCGGTGCCTCGGTTGATCGTTCCGGTCAGCGGTTGTTGAGTACGACAACGGCGTGCCTACTGCGGTCTGCACGCTACTTTCTTTACCTAGAGATGCTCCAGGTCAGTGTAGCGAGCGACAGGTCCCTGGTCCTCCAGCTTAATGGCTGGGTAATGCAGTATTGCCGTACTCATTGTAGTCGTATGCTCTGGACGTACGTACACGTACGTTCAGTCAATACCAACTTCGTTCATGAGAACTTGGGGTACGCACGGAGCTGGATGAAATTTATTTACACGCCACGTACATACTACCGCACGAGAAATTAAAATCCCGTTCCGTCTCACCTCCACGCACATAATCTGCTGCTCGTTTTCTAAGTAAAAAAAAACTACGTGTTGAGAGTAAAAAACAAAGAGATCCCACCTCACCGGTCACGGCACGGGCGCCGCCGCCGGAATGGGCAGCAGCGCGACCAAGCCTACGCACGCCCGGCCGCCCAGATTCTCCGGGTCGGCGGATCACGCTACGGCGCACCCGAACGGGGACGGTGCAACCGACGGCGGTCTCTCCCGTCGTTCCGCGTACGGGTCGCCAGGTTGCGGCCTGCGGGACATCGTCACGTGCCCGCGGTTACTGCGACGGGGAGGACCGGCTGCCGGCTAGCTAGCTAGGCGAGCTACGTTGCGTGGCCAATCAGCCGGACAGGCTCTATCGGCCGCCGCCGAACTCGTTCGTAACCGCGGGCCGGCGCGGCGTGCGCAGCATAGGATTCTCCAGGGGGGGGCAGGGGCGGCGAATGCCTGTCGCGGCGCGCGGCGCGGCCGAGGAGGGCGCGGGGGACTCGCTCGCACGGCCGCGGTCGTCGGATCGGATCGGATCGGACCACGGCCCGGCCGGGTGGGGGCGGGGGCGGTTTTTGACATTGCATCGTGTCCGGTTTTATTAATTAATGCACCGCGCGGCGAGTGTGGTCGTTTTGTTTCTTGCGGTGTACCGTTCCCCGGCGTGCCGTGCGTGGTCAAAGGATCAGGTCTGGTGTAATGCGGTGTGGCGTCCAGAGAGAGGGAAGCATGCAAGGCCAGAGTACCATCTACCACGGAGAGGACAGGGTGGTGGGTAAATCGGCCGGCGGTGTACGGCCGTCACTTCGGTCGTGTCCTGCTGCATATACGGACGCGGCCCTGGGGGTTGAAAGGATGGACGTTGACCGACCTGCGGACAGCACGGCGGCGACGCACTTGCGCGCGGAACCCCTTCACGAATCGGGGCATCGTGCGACTTCGATTCAGGGTGCTGTGTTGGTTTCCTACCATGCAAAATTTAGCCTGTCACATCAAACGAGAATCTTACTATTTAGAAGTATTAAATAAAATCTGTTTATAAAACTTTTGCACAGATAGGTGCTAATTCGCGAGACAAATTTAATGAGCCTAATTAATTCATAATTTGCCACAGTGATGCTACAGTAATCATCCGCTAATCATGGACTAATGAGGTGAGATTCGTCTCGCGAATTAGCCCTGAGATTTTGCAATTAGTTTTATAATTAGACTTTATTTAATACTTCTAAATGACAAGATTCTTTTTGATATGACAGGTCTAAACTTCTAAACTTTAGAACTAAAAAACGAACCACCCTCGGACCCCTAAACTGTGAATCGTGGGGCTCCAGTATTAGTTGGAACGCCATTCCGCAGAAATCGATCACCGATCCATTTCTGACTCCAGCTGAACTCTTAATATCCAGTTCTAATTCCTCGATTCCGGATCTCAGTAAGGCTGGTTAATGATCAAGTTAGTCAACTTCGGATACATAGCTTCCTTTGCGCCTGCTACCACCGCCGGATCCGTGGCGCAATGGTAGCGCGTCTGACTCCAGATCAGAAGGTTGCGTGTTCGATTCACGTCGGGTTCAAACCCCCGGTCCAAACCGGATCCATTTTTTTTTTCGCTCGTCGCATGTTGGGCCTCGTCAGGAGGCTTCTGAGTTTGTTGGGCCAACCATCCTACAGTAGAAGCTAGAAGGCCTTTCCTTTTGCCAAAACCTGCCAGCCTTTTGTAAACGGACACCCACGAGCCCGTGGACCGGGTGCGGTCCTATTCGAACTTTCCGAATCCTCTGGTCCACAGTTGCGCTCGAGCTGTCCGATCGACGGCTGTGCAGCTCTGGCATCGGCGCATATGCAGCAGCAACGTACGTGCACGCTGCGGAGACGCATCAACGTTATTTTCGGGGGGCGAAAGCGACGCGCCCAACCGGGCACGTCCGCACGCGTATCCGCCAGCTTGTCACATGTGGAGCGCATCCCCATCGATGGAGAGATGTGCCGCGTCCCGTGATGACAGGCACATCCAATCCCGCACGAACGCGCCCCACCCCGCGTTCGGTTCCCCTGCGTGCGTGGGATCGATGGTGATCGGTCGTGCCCAGCGTTGCTGACGCCCGGCCCGACCCTTACCAAGCAAGAGCCCACACTGAAGAGTGAAGAGCACCCTGCATCCGCCTATCGGTAGACAGACGGTTGATGAAATAGGGGCTAGCAAGATGGCAAGTCTGTGCTCGGCTTGGCGTATGATGGATGACCAGAAGCTTGCAGATTGCCGAGCGGTTCGGAATATTTTCTCGCGGCCAGGTTGACGCCACGCCCATCTGACATGCATGGCCCAGTTTGGCAGTTTCCCTGGCACGCACCAGAAGTCCGAATCTAGCAAGCGCACGCCCCCCACTTGAGGTTTGTTTCTGTGCAAGGGTTTCGCTGCGGGTTCCACATGGCACGTCGTGCAGGATTGGCACGCGGTCCGGCATAAACCCCGGGTGGGGAGAGAGGGGGGGGGGGGGGGGGGGGGAGGGGGTGTTATCCATTTTGTACAGTGCGTTGCTGTATGCAGTTTTAGTTGCTATGGTACGATGAAACGAGCATCTGTAGCGAATTCGCATGCATCGCACAATCGCCCTGCATCTCATCGGGTTTGACAACTTGTCACCCGTACGTTGAGGTTCTGATCGGTAATGGATCATGGTCCCACTAGTTCTTTTACAATTTGATCCTTATTAACTTTTTAGCGTAAAATTGTATAAGATTAGAATCCGATTCTTAGATTATCTAGATAAAATCTTAAAACCTTTTACCACCTGAGGTTCTGACGACCGAGACGAGCAGCAGGTCAAGAACATTATTTTTTTAGAGAAAAAGATGAAGAACATTATCACGATGGACCTCACTGTATGACACCGGCGGGCCGGGCAGCGAGAGTGTGTTTAAGATTAACTAATAATGGTGACAGGCACCGCCGGAGAGAAGGACAGCAGAGCCGCTGTGAGGTGCAGCCATGGTTTCCGTTTCCAGAAAGAGATGGTGTTTCGTCGTCGCGGTGGCTTCAACGTGCAAACCTCTCATCAATCATCACCCCCATCACCCACTCTCCGTTACGTTTGGGTCGAAACTGAGCTGCAAAAGATCCTGGCCGAGACCCTAAAAGGAGAGCTGTAACCTTTTGGTATCGATGAAAAGTAACGGTAGAAACATGGGGAGTCTTACCGTGATCAGCACACATGAATATGATTTTACTCAAAAAAACACATGGAATTGTGGTCAAGAAAAAGTTGGACGCTCTGCCGCTCTGGCAATCTCTCTACGGCACAAATCTGCGTGCAAATCCGACTACCGGAGTAGCCAGCCAGACGGATATGGATATACCGTCAGGATCCAGGGGGTCCGAGGCCGTATCAAACCAAACCCCGTGTCCCCACCCGAGTCTTTAATCGGCAGGGCCGAACTGAATTCCAGAGGGGGTGATGTCCAGGAGATACGGGACACACTAAACAAAGGCAGGCCAGATATCATAAACTTCGAGCCGGCTCGCGGAGCTGTCCGGGCGCCATTGGCGAGCTCCGATCCCGTGCCGTCACGGCGAGGGGCTCCGCTCCGGTCGGCCGGTTAGTTGACCTACCCGCCCCCGCGCGCTGCCGCCGGGCGGAAACGCCGCTTTGTTTTCCCGACGAGCGAATCGGCGCCATCCGAGGGCTCCCCCCCGGTCGACAGCGACGCGGCCGGCGACGGGGCGGGCCCCGCCCGCGGAGGAGAAGGGAGCCAGCCGCCGCCATCAATCAACCGAGGCGCGGGGGCCGGGGGCTCGCGAGCGCGAGGGCGAGGGCGAGGGCGACGTGACAAGGATCGGCGGAGGAGGAGGCCATGTCATTCGGGGGGGCCCGGCGACCGGCGTGGAGACAGGGGCATGGCGACCGAACAGTCGGCGGAGGAGGAGGCCGTGGCATGGGGGCACAGCGGTGCTGCTGCGAGCTCTACTGCTCTGGCGCCATCGTAAGCCGTGCTCGTGTCACCGGCGGCGATGGCGATCGCCGGGGTCTGGGGGTGGTCAAGCACCGGCTGCGTGCGTGGCGGTTGAGACGTGCCGGTCACGGGCCAATGGTAGCAGCATCAGCAGCGTGATCCTCTTGGGAAAAATCAAGCTTTTAATGCTAGATTAGCTAGGTAGTACCATGGCTACTACCACTACTCTAGTATCATAAACAGGTCAAACTTTTAGGTACGTTCAGGATGACACTATCACACTGCTAGAGACCCTTTTCACAAACAAACCAGATAAGCCTAACGAACTATCGCGGCTACTGGAGGTAGCCGTCGATAGCTTGGCATCAATCATTAACCATGGAAATGTTGCACCAAATCGTGTTTACACAAATGCTAACTACACCCCCAAATCGGCTAACTACAATCACACGAACAAATAATTGGAACGCATAGCTCGATGCACGCCACGAAGACCGATCACCAACAGATGCTTATTTACAGTAGCGCTCTATACTAATCGCCGCCATTAACGTGGTGCGTGAAGAAGCTTGTGCTGCTTTAGTAGCCCCAGAGCTGCTCGGTGTCGAATCGTTGGCCGGAGGAGGAGGAGATCTCGGGGTGCGCGTCGGAGGTGAGCCCCGTGTCCTGCGACGCGCTCAGCCGCTCCCGCTCGCCGCCCCCCTGCTGCTGCTGCTGCTGCTTGGGCATGTCGGGGAGGTCGCCGCCGCCGCCGTACCCGCTGCTCTCCAGCAGCTGCACCAGGCTCACCCCGCCGTGGTGCAGCGGCCCGTACTGCGTGAAGCTGGACAGGAACGGCGAGGAGGAGGCGAGGCCGAGGTGGTCCGTCGCGGAGGCGGCGGCTTGCGGCGGCGCCGTCTGGTTGAAGAACTGGCCCTCCAGCGCGTTGGAGAAGCAGGTCACGTGTGCCGCCGCAGGGTTGCATCCGACGGCGGCGGCGCCGGAGGACACGTCCATCAGCGGAGGGAGGTGGGAGATGGATGCTATGTCGTCCATCTCCATGGCGCCCCGTTTGGCTGCTGGCGCCACACCTGCGACAAGGCTCTTCTTGAACACCCTGCACAGAACCCACTCGTTCTGCGTGCCCACAGAAACAGGGTCAAAAGTTAGCAGACGTGATCGATCGAATCGATCGTCGATGCGAATTATGCACAGACGCATGCTAGCAATCCAGGAACCAACCTTGGCCGATGCGGTCCTGGGCACGGCGCCGGGGAGCTTGCCGTGGAGGCGGTACTCGTGCATGACCCAGCCGGACTTCTCGCCCTTGGGCGCCCTCCCCGTGTAGAAGACGAGCGTCTTCTTGGAGCCGACGAGGGCCTTGCCCCTGAAGATGTCCTTGTCCTTGCCCGTGGCCTTCCAGTACCCGGCCTCCGTGGCCCGGTTCGTCCTCAGCCCCGTCGGGTACTTGCGGTCCTTGAGGCAGAAGAAGTACCACTCCTTCTCCCCCATCTTCGCCAGCGCTGCTCGACGACGACGACACAGTTGTTAGCACGCGGGCGTTGCGCGTATGGTGGCGCGGTGGTGGAGGGAGGGAGATCAGGGAGCTTACACGGCAGGTCCCAGGGCTCGGACTTGTTGAGGTCGGCCTCGCCGACGGCGAGCGCCGCGAAGCGGGTGTCGGCGACCTTGCGGGCGAGGTAGTGCGTGATGAGCTCCTCGTCGGTGGGGTGGAAGCGGAAGCCCGGGGGCAGCTCCATGGGCCGGTGCAACTCGATCCTGCTCCGTCGCGGAGCTGGCGTCCCTGCTGTTGCGCCAAACGCCGCCGCTGTCCTGAGACATTTATACACGGAAAATTCGCATAAAACTAGCACGGCGGCAGGTGATCATTCAGAGACGAGGTATCAACGAAAAGCTCCAGTACTAATCAAAATCCAAAACACCACTTGAACAAAACAAATCGCCAAAGAAGACGTCCATAGCACAACACCTCTGCAACAAAACAGATCGGCGGAGCATAAAAAATGGATCAAAAAGTACATGGCAGGGCAATCAGAAAGAAAAAGCATCTGAACTTTTAATAGGTGCAAGTAGAAGTACTCAGTATGTTGATAGAACACTGAAGAAGTTCTTAGAGGAGAAAGAAAATACTTTCAGAGCAAGGGGGAGTAGCGTATTGAGAAGAGAGAGGGGAGAGAAGGGGAAGTGGCAGTAAGCCAATTACCTGTTGGAGCAGGCTCGGATTCAGGGTGACCAAGCGATCAAGGGAAAATAATCCGAGAGGGAGGTGGCCCGGTTTAAATACTGGAACGGCACGGCGTCCTTTTAGTAGAAAGAGACGTGGCGCCAAGGAACTCCAAGGGAGATAGACCAGATGAGTGCATGCCTATTCTTTTAAGAAAAAAATGAAACGGATTACATTAGTCATTGCTTAATCGCTGGTGCCAATCCTTTCCCAAAAAAGGTCGCTGGTGGCAAAGAGTATGCTGTATAAGCCAAGGTCCTTCACTGTTACCAGTCAGTTACAGCCTTAATACAGGGCTCCATGCACCAATAGGACCAAAATGTTTTACCCTGACCATTCTGAATAAAACTGTTCTGCACTCTGCTGAGTGACTGCTACAGAAAACGATGCCTCCTAAATGCACCAACTGTGCCATCATTCGTGTGCATGAGCACATCACAGCTTCATAAACCCCGGGCAATTAACCGTCGAAAGCGACCGGACTGACAGATCCTTTCTGCGTCCTGACAAACTCGAGAGCACGCAAGGGAAATAACACGCCAGATTCAGCGCTAGCACTAACCTAAACGCGCACTCTGATTTAGCATGAGCTTCGTGCCAAGAATCGCCTACCGTTCCACACAACCGCTGAACTCTAGCCTGCTGACAAAAACGAGGGCGCAGGGAGAGGCGTCCAGCTCGGCCGGTCTCCCCCAAGACGCCAACCGGCCAACCGGCGGCGAGGAACCCTAGCTCAGGGACAGCGCACCGCGGCGGCAGCAGCAGCTAGCACAGCTGGTCGACGAGGAGTGGATGATCGCAACAGCATCCTCTGCATGCGAATGTATCCAAGGAAACCGAGAATCCAACCCAATCATACGCTCGTCCGTTTCCCGGAGGAGGCCGCCCGGCCGCTCAGAACTGCAGAGACCCATCTGGCGCGGCCGGGCGGATCGGCCTGCTTGCTTTTGCTCGGGAGCTGTGGGGCTCGAAACGGGGCGCGCGTACAGCGACGGGGCTGCTGCGCATTATTCCGTGTGGGCGCCCACGCCCTCCGTTGTTCCGCTGCGACGTCCGGGGCTGGACGCGCGCGCGAGAAGGGCATCGCTTGTCGCCGCCTCCGGATGATAGGTAATGCGAATTCTTGCCTGATATATATATATATATATATATATATATATATATATATATATATATATATATATATATATATATATCGACGGGCAGTCTTGTGATCTTGTATTGTTGTGTGTGCGTGTATACAAAAAAGAAAAGAAAAGGGCATAGTAGATTCTGAAATGATTCGCGCGTGCTGATTGATTAGTAGTTTGGATTGAGGTAGGCCAGGTGCATGGACAATGAAATCTGGAAATCCTTCCTGAAACTAACAAAGGAGTTAGAAAAGCATTAGATTCCAGGGAACACTCTGCTGAAACGTGGCTAGACTCTCATTTTTTTCCTTCCTGAGTTTGGCACACTGCACACTGAAGTTCTCTGCAGCATTTTCCCCAATGAATTCAGCAACTAATCGCGTCCTGATCCCTGAATCCCTGGGGGAGTGCCGCGCTGCTACCGGAAACCTTGGTGGGGACGAAATTAGCCTGGAGAAGGCGTGATTCCGGATGCGTTCCAGCTGACGATGCGCACCCGAAACGGAGAAGAAGGCTGGATGTTACCCCCCGGAGGCGATCCAGAAAGCTGGACCCGTTTGTATCCGCCTACAAACGGGATCGTTAGCCAGCTGATGGAACTGACGGAACCACACGAATCATCTGCTGCACGGCAGAGGACTCCGTAGTCTGTAGTCTGTAACCCCCTCATGAGCTCTGTTCTCCATTTCCCTGTCAGGTAAGCCAAGCGGAGTAGCCAGTGATGAGTTGCTTGCGATTGGATTTGAACCGCGTGCCAACCGAGCGGGCCCCACGACGCCCCGTCGCCGGAGGGGACGACTGGCTGGTCGCCGTCATGCCGATGAGCTATCCTACCGGCGCGATCTCCGGTAGTAGGGGCTGCCCCCTTCTACGCGGGCATGGCTCTCCCCGACCCCGCGAGACCGGGCAGCCGGTGGTAGCGGACAGGCCACGGGCTCCTTTCTCCCGTGGTCACGCCACGCCGGGCGCAACGCATATCCTGCACCACACCGGCCTCGCCGCGCTCACCGGTCGCCGTGCTACGCGGGAGCTAGCCCGGCTAGCCCGTGGCTTTCGGAGATCCTCATCATTGCACGGCCGGTGGCGGGCGTGAAGTTGGCCGGCGAGTCTTCGACACTTCGTTGATGGGTGGCCTTGATGAGCTGCGTGCGATTCCCTGGTAGAAAGCTCCGTGCAACCTTCCGTCGCAAGCAACAATACAAGATCGCAAGACTGCTAGTCACGTCGTGGATATTCCCAGGTTACGGGCACCCTAGTGACGTGACGGTGGTTTTCCGCGAACCGTCTGATCACTGATCGATCGATGCTACACCATGGCTCCTTCTGCCACGCGATTTTTTTTCTCTCCTGTTCGTGAACTGGTGCGTGCCCCCACACGAACCAGCTCGCCTACCCTCACCGGCGCCGCGGTGACGCACCACGCCGTGCCGGCACGTCGCGATCCGTCCCCGAGAAAACGCGCCGATCCCCGCAGCCCGCGCAACGGGTGCCTTCAGGGGCCGGCACACCGGAACGGGCAAGTCAAAGCCGGGGAGGCAGCCGGGCGCGCGGCGGCTTTCCGTTGCCGGCGGGGTCGCCCCGCGCCCGCGCGCGCTCGGGGCGGGGCGCGAGACGGCGACGTGCGTGCCAGCACCCCCGGGCCCGGTACGCCTGTCGCGGCGGCTGCGCGCGCGCCCGGGCGAGCCGGAGCCGGCAAGGAGTCCCGCCCGTGCGGGCGACGCGCGCGCACGCGCGTGCCCCGTCAACATCCGCGTCGGAATCAGCGTCCACACCCCCGCACCGCTCGCGCGGCACGGCGACTCGGTCCATCTCGAGCTCGCGCGGTTCACGCCAGCGCGCGCACCGGCGGCGCCGGGGCCACGTCGGCGGAAGGGAATTTTGTCAGGATAGCGGCGACAGGGAGCAAGGCCGCTGCTGCGACATGAGGGATGGGCGTGGCGTGGAGGCCGTCGCCGGTCCAGCTCACCGGCTGAGCAGGCTCGTTCCCGTCGTCGTGCCGCTTGGCTCTCCCATTAAACAACTCGTCTCTGAAAGAAACGCCTTGGCTAAACAACATTATCCCCGGTTCTTTCCGTCGTGGCTTTGTCGATGCAAGAGCCGCCATGTGTGCTGCCTCTCCGTTCGCGCGCCATATGATAATGTGCCGGAACGGAGGAAGAAGATGTATCGTGTGCGTTTGTACTCCTGGGGCTTCTGCAGGTCACACGTGTAAACATTTTTATGTTGCTAGCTGTGACCGTCTGACGTGTACCCTGCCATTGCTGGCTAGCATCTGATGCCACGGAGGCGCTGGGCGCCGAAGCAATGCTGCTATTTAAAGTAAGCGTATCAGTCAGCGAGTGCGGGTGCCAATTCCATGTGAGTCATTATTATAAAAATTCTCAATTCCTTGTGCGCCACTAGAAAAATTATAATATTATATGAGCCACTACATTAAATTTTTTTATGCCTACGTGACTTTGCTCTTAGCTTTTGATGGAACGACAGTAGACAGCAACTTAAAATGTCCCTTTTGCCCCTCTTAGAGATGGGCTCCGCACATCAGTCTTCTTCCTCAACTTCCAACCTCTCCCACTTTCTCGCCTTCCACCTCGCCGGCGCTGCCCACCTACCTGCCCGCCTCAGCCGCCATGAGCGAGCGCCAGGCCACCAGGCCTCCCTCCTCCGCGCCACCGCAGCCCCTGCTCGGGAGCGGGGCCCCGCCGTAGGTGCGCCGTGGCCGCTCCCTCGTCGCGCAGGACCAGGGCCTCTCCACACTACGGATGCTTAGGGCGCTCGCCAGGGAGTCCGACAAGAACAGGCTCGTCATGGCCACGCACGAGACCAGGGTGAACGCTGGCGCCGTCGTGGAGGCCGAGGCCATCGAGGTGGTGGGCCGGGAGGAGCGGGTGGCCAGGCTCAGTAAGGGTGAACGCGGGCGCCGTTGTGGAGGCCGTCACGTCGGCCTCTGGCGTGGAGGCCCGGGTGGTGCTGGGCCCGCCGAGGGGGTCATGGAGCGCCTGGTGGCGCTGGTGGAGGAGAAGGCCCACACCCAAGCGGTCCGCGTCGGGATCCGGGGCTTATTTGCGTTGTGCCTAGCCAAGGAGAACCGGCACCGCGCGGTGTCTGCTGGCGCCGCGTCCGAGCTATCCCGACGCATTACGGAGGGCGGCGCCAGGGAGCCTGAGCGCGCATTGGCAGCCGTGGAGCAGTTGTGCCGCGCCGAGGGCAGGCGCGACGCGGTGGTCGCCGGAGCCATGGGCGGGTTGGCGGCGGTGACGGCGCTGGTGCGCGCCATGTTCAAGCGCGCGATGGAGCACGCAGCGGGTGCGCTGGTGGCCGTGGTGGATGGGTCGGAGGCGCTGCAGGTGGAGGTGGTCCGGGCGGGCGCCATGAGCCAGCTGCTGCTGATGGTGCAGGGCAGGTGCTCGGAGCGCGCCAAGCGCAAGGCACGACACCTCCTAAAGCTGCTCCGCTTCGCTTGGCCGACCACCGACTGCATCGCCAACTCCGACAACTTCCTGCAACCTACTGATCGCTCACCACCGGTAAGAGGAAGAAGAGGTTGGAAGTTGAGGAAGAAGACTGATGTGCGAGGCCCACCTATAAGAGGGCAAAACAGACATTTTAAGTTGTTGTTAGCTGCCGTTCCATCAAAAGCTAACGGCAGTGGTATGCAGGGTCAAAAAACTTGGAGCAGTGACTCATATGACCTTGTAACTTTTCTAGTGGCGCACAGAAAATTGAGAACATTATAATATAATGGCTCACAGATAATTGTCTTCTGAATTAACTACTCGCTCAAAGTGTAAGAACATGTGCAAGCTGTCGCAGTTCGTCACGCCTTGTCGAGGGCACCCCCAAGGAGGACTGAGTGTTCTTGCATGCAGGGACAGGTCGATAAGGAGGCCACGTAACAAATTTGACTGCCAGAAGCACACGGATTTCCTCGGTGAGACACCAACATTATCTTTAATAATTAGTATAACATCTATTACCATGTTTGTGTCTGTAGTGGTATACTTTCAGTGGTAGGTGGCGTTCCCGTCGATAGCGTAGCGCCTATGATGACTTCATCAATCTCAAGAATTTGCCGTTTCAGTCTTCGGAGATGCTCGTAAAGGTAGGATTTGTGTAGTGTCTGCAACGTTATGTTTTCAGTGGTAGGCGGCGTTCCAATCGACAGCGTAGCGGCTATGATGACTTCGTCAATTTTAA
This sequence comes from Panicum hallii, assembly GCF_002211085.1. NCBI lineage: Eukaryota > Viridiplantae > Streptophyta > Magnoliopsida > Poales > Poaceae > Panicum > Panicum hallii. The sequence goes on along the minus strand of NC_038048.1, from coordinate 36,997,201 downwards.
GAATTTGCCATCTCTATTTTCGAATATGCTCTATAGAATTTGCATATATGCGTTTTTAAGGATGAGTGTGTACGCGTTGTGAGTATCTAAGTTATACTTTGTAATTAAAAAAATATTCGTGTCTGCAATTCTTGACTGGGGGATGCCTTTTGGAATGCTCACGTCTCTCGCCCATCCATACCCGTCGCGAGGATGCACGGCAGCGCGTTCACTAGTTCGGCCTGTCCAAATGGACCGGAGGACCTCCCAGCCGAAAACGATGGCCAGCTTATCGACTCCGTAATCATCATCATCTCCTAACCGACGTGTTAACCTGCACTCCCGCCATTTCTGGAACCCTTCTTTCCCCACGGAAAGATGGTACCGGGGCCAGTGGGCGCTCGATGATTCTGGGTGAAGAAACCAGGGAATCGTTTCGCCGAAATGATCAGGATGCTAATGTTAGGCTGTTAGCAACTAACAGCAGGACCTACCCGGAGACGAGAAAAGCATCACAGCTCTACCTGGGGTGTCTCCATGCTCTTCCATTATCTAAAAAAAAAAGTCTCCATGCTTTCCAGATCGAGCATCTTTTTTGCCCCTAAACCTGATCTCTTCGCTCGAAGTTTCCACATCTGTGCAGGCCAGCACAGTGTGCACCCATCCGGAGGATGTGGTCGCAACACCGTCCATGCATTCCACCATACAGCACTGCGTATAGAAAAACAAAATGTACTCACTGCTCATAATAAAATGCCGGTCAAACCGCGATCTGTGAGGATGCAGACACCGGGGAGCGTTGACCGAAATCTGCTGGTGAGGTGAGGCAGCATTTTCTTAAGGCTTAATAGTTGCTCGCTTCCTTGTTTCCGCTGGCCAGCGCGACAGTTTCTGAGTGGCTGGGACAACGCCTTGAGAAATTTGACCTCTTCAGATGGCAATGGCGTCGCCAGAGAAGAAGGTGATAAAGAATTGGAGCCCAAGGTATGTTTCTGTGGCGTCGGTTCCAAGTCGTCGATGCGGTGGCCGCACTGCAGGACAAGTGGAGAAACCTGCATGTCATACGATATCTCGGCTCAATATATACATACAAATAATGAAGATAAAGTACACGGAAATCTTCAATGCATGTGTTCATTTGCCACAAAGAGAATGAATAGCACATTAGTCAGATGCGAGAATCCCAACTACTTCAGATTTGCAGTGGTCATCACTGCTGTGCTGTCATGCCATGGAGTGTTTTTGGCCGGCTCTGTGTAGATGCAGCTTACTGCTTCTTTCTAGCGCTGCTGCGCGCGAAGCAGGCAGCTACTACTGAAAAGTATATCACATATCAGCAGAAAGTAACTGACAGCAAAGTAACCAGCTTCAAAAGAACAGGGAGACAAGAAACCTGACAGAGGTTACATGTGTAGCATATTTGTACTCTGGCGTTCAAATACGTTAGGGCTTAATTTAAACTAAAATATTTGAGTTCCCATAGTGAAAACTGAAAGCCCAGATCTCCCCCCCCGCCCCCTGGTATGCTGAACAGATGCGATGAATCATGTCACCACTCACCACAGGTAACAAAGGTCGGCCAAATATGAAGTATCACCTAATATGATTATGATGTGGGCTAATGCTGCTGTACCTTCTTCTCTGAGTCGCTATCTCACCTCCAGCATGTTCAGCCAACGTGTTAAACAATGCCACGTTTGGGCACATCAATATACATATGTTCTCCTGCATCATCAGAAAGTAATAGCGTCGGAACAAGTCCTCGATGGCCAGGAAGAAACCAAACGCAATACCAACTAAAGGAAGAAAATGGTATATGTGGTTGGTTACGCACCAAGTCACAGTAGTTAGGCAATGTTAGGATTAAAATTTGTCATTACCTGCAAATAACTCTATTGTGTCGATGTGAACTAAGCTGAAAAGTTCTGAACATCTTCATCTGCTTGCCACATTATCAGAAAGTAGCTGGATCAAACCAAAATAACACCCCCTTGATCATTTCAGTTCCCATGTTTGGACGAAGAGATCCCAAGACATTGAGCCCATAAAAACATGGCCACCCCCGAAGACATTGAAGTTGCATGCGCAGACTAAACACAACTGGATACAAGATGAGAAGCAGAGCAGGATACTGCCCATTAAGTCGTTCACTTGTCTGAAATCTATGCAGGAAAGCATTTTCCTGCGATGTAAGGAAACAATCACATCCACAGTCAGATAAATACTGTTATCAACAATATTGATAGGTTTGAGCTACAGCTGTGAAGATATCAGCTTTATACTTTGTTCATGTGGGCATTACAGTTACTGTAAACTTCAGGAATAAATAGTGTTTCTGCACTCCAGCTCTTTCAATACAATCAGAGAAATATTTCAACATGATAATCTTTACTTTCATCTATCTTCTGTCACATGTGCACAGAAATTTGATTCAGTAAATATGCCCAAAAGAAGGCAGTAAATGAGATCAGATATCAGTGTAACTATTAAATTCCAGCTCGAAATATCATGAACGGAGTGTACTTGACAGCAAAATGACAATAGAGTAAGAGTTATCACACGGTAGTGAAAGATAACTTTGGTACATCTGGTATTTTTGTTTCTTCCAGCTCAATAAAACTGTTTTTTGATGTTAGAATTAAAAACAATACGGAAATCCATAGTTACCACACATTACGCCATGCGCCATCTGTTTCGTGACCTCAAATTAGATCATGCTTCCTTGCTCCGGGTCAAGCTGCCATATCCTGCCGCCTGGTTGCATGAGCTGGATCGCCGGCTGCTCCTCTCCGGCGCGGCGACCAGCGAATCCGCGCCTGCTTTGTACTCGGGTCCTTGCTGCGCCGCTGCGGGAGCCAGATGAGTCGGCCGCTAGTTGGTTCTAGGGCATGAGTGGGAGATTGGTGGCACGGAGACTAGCGATTCCGGCGGGGAGAACAGCGGCGGCGGGCGGGAGGAGCTGGAGAGAGGAGGGTCCTGGGTCCGTCTAACTGAGGGGCTATATGGAATATTCAGAACCAAAAACAGGGTCCTAAATAAAAATAATCGGATCGCGATCCAAATAAGAGGGTATAATGAAAAATTCGGATTGCGATTAATTACCAGGGGGTATAATAAAAAAAATTCGGATTGCGATTAATAATCGCGATCCGAATCAGGGCTATAAATGAAAATACCGGGGTGTTTTTGTAAATAATCGGATCACGATTAATAATCACGATTCAAACCAGGGGGTCTATCTGTAAAACTTCCCTCCGACGACACGCCGCCGGTGAGGTCGCGCTGTCATCCACAGTCAGACAAATATTGATAGGAAAACAATCACATCCACAGTCAGACAAATATTGTTATCAACAATATGATAGGTTTGAGCTACAGCTGTGAAGATATCAGCTTTATACTTTGTTCATGTGGGCATTACAGTTGCTGTAAACTTCAGGAGTAAATAGTATTTCTGCACTCCAGCTCTTTCAATACAATCAGAGGAAATATTTCAACATGATTATTCTTTACTTTCATCTATCTTCAGTCAGTATGTGCACAGAAATTTGATTCAGTAAATATACCTAAAAGAAGGGAGTAAATGAGATCAGATATCATTTTAACAATTAAATTTCAGCTCGAAATATCATGAACGGAGTGTTCTTGGACACCAGAATGACAATAGAGTAAGAGTTACTTACAAGGTAGTGAAAGATAACTTTGGTACATCTGCTATTTTGTTTCTTCTAGTTCAATAAAACTATTTTCTAATGTTAGAATTAAAAACAATATGGAAAGCCATATTTACCACACATTACGGTAAATTCTATTCTGATTTCAGCATGGTTTTATTTTGAATGCCAATGAATGATGGACAATACAACATATTATTAGAGTAGATAACGCACCAAGGAAACAAAGTATAGATCTGAAAATAAGTTGACATGACCATCTATTCTGAAGTCATGAACAATGTATCTACAACTCAGGAGTACAGAGATTCAAATGATGTCTCAAGGACTAGAAATCTACAACACAGGAGCCTGCATTCAAAGCCAAATCAAAACAATTTGGCACGAAGTCTCAATTGTCATGATATCTGAATCATGCTTGCAGTTCATATGCTCAGACCAATAATGGACCCTTCAATTCCTGGACCAACTTCCACTCTTTCCCCCAGATTTGTGCTGCAGACAGACATCTGTTATACAAATGTCCTTTGAAGCGGCTTGCACATGTCATAAACTGTGAGGCCGGCAATGGCTACTGCAGTCATTGCTTCCATCTCAACCCCTGTCTTTCCGCTGGTTGTGGCTTCCCCTTCTATCACGACACTAGAATCCTCTTCATTGAGAATAAGATCAACACGAACATGGGAAAGATTAATGTTGTGGCACAGGGGTATAAGATTGCTAGTTTGCTTTGCTCCAGTTATTCCAGCAATCTTTGCAACAGTAAGGACATCTCCTTTCGCGATCTCATTTGATGCAACCAAATTAAACACCTTTTGGCCAAGCAAGACCCTGCAACTAGCTATAGCAACTCTCTTACTGTCTTCTTTGGGTGAGACGTCAACCATCTTTGCCTGTCCGCTGCTATCAGTATGTGTAAGCACTGGTTGTGAATCCTCAGCTTCATGAGCAGGCTGGACTGGTTGCTGGGGAGGACTTGACCCTAACGGACTGGGTGATGGAGATTCACCAAATATTGATTCCATTTCCTACAATCCTTTGAACACCCGTTGCAATTATTTAATTGTATTTCGATGAAGACGTTGGACAGGATTAAGTTAGAAGCCAATACCTAGCTTCTGTACATATAGCATTAATGATAAAAATTCCACAGAATGCTATAATCCAGCACCTAAGGCTGAGTGTAATATCGAAAATTTTAGTGGCGAATTCTAATTCGTGAGAAGCACTTGTAAAGAAAAAATGGCACATTTCGCACTATCAAAATGTAAACAAGAATTGAACAAAACTCAAGCATACAGGGAAATGATATGAATAATGTTTGTACTTGTAACTTAATTGTGTTCTGACTTTTGGTTGGCAACATGGAGAATCATGCATATGTTATTTTAGGGGAGATATCAAATATAATCCTGTGTCCCATGGGAAACATTATAGACAATTGTCTATTCAGGTAACTTTCAATTCCTACTAAAACTGTAATTACAGGTCTGCAACCTAGAGGACCCAATCCGGGATTATGTTAGAATGCGCCAATATAGATACCATGTCCAGTACTCTAGTTTCGGTAAGATATCTAGGCAACTGGAGAAATAATATTAGTGAAAGACAACATCCAAAAAGGATATTCAAATGCCTAACCTTATTTAGCTCTGCTATATTATCGTAAGGAATCCTAGTGGAAAAGCATCTCCAGCCATTAGATCTTGCTACTCTTGGGAGGATGGAGCGGAAGATGGACATCATAAACACACCCTTCAGCAACAAGGAAACAGACATGCTTTGTTGCTTACTCTCTACATAAACAGAAATTTCAAGTAGAACATGCCATGACCAACTACTAATTTGAGCATGTTACGACATGATTTTCTGTCCAATAGCCTAGCACACATTAAAATCCATATCTATCTAGTGAATATGGAAACTGATCGAGCACAGTCTATCCAATTTTATTCAAATAATTTGTTTTTAACCGAATCGAATTTCATTTCTAGTTTGAGAGCCAAGGCTCCAAGCCGTCAGGCAGAGTCAACAAATGCCAACCAAAGTACCAAACACCCCCATCTTTGGAACAAATTTTAGTTTATTATTACTTGATCTAGAGCTAAATCCTGGGAGTCAAACCGGTTGAAATTTCATTGGTGACACTCAGACGAAATCAGGCTCCTACTGGTCAGATCAAACATTAACAGTAGAACTTCAGAACTCTTGGCATTCAGGGTATCTACAGCAGCGGAACAAATATTGTTGGCCTGAAACCGTGTCATACTGGGTACCGATGAGAAGATTCTGCAAAGTGGAGCGATCGCTAGGGAAATAATAGACGAGCTTACCCACAAGGGACCATGGAGGAGCTGCAGATACTGCGATTACTCCTACTACCCAGACCAAGAGGAGCCCGAGTACCGCAGATTCGCTGTTCGCAGAAGGCAGACGCGGGGGGGGGGGGGGGGGGGGGGCTGCGGGCTGCGGGCGGCGTGCGGGGCTGCGGGCGGCGGCGTGCGGGGCTGCAGCCTGCAGAGTCACGGTGCTGCAGAGTCACGGTGGGGAGGCAGGGAGCAGACTCGATAGGGTTAGATTTTTTTTTTGTTGGGCTGGGCCGAGCCGAGGTATTGCCCGGGCAATACCGGGCCCTCCGCCACTGGCCCGAGAACAGGTCGCTTTCGGAGGTTTTGCGTCGAGCGCCCAGAGAAGCGTTGATGCGCCGGCCAGTAACCGTGCGGGTACGGGGCTGCGGCGCGGTGGTACGGCAAAGCGGGCGGGCGGGTCGGCGAGGAGGCGTGGGCGAGGCGCCGCCGTGCCGGGCGGCGGATCGGTGGGGACTGTTGGTTGGGATGCTGCGAGGACCGGAGGGGCCGAAAGCTATGCAGCACCGATACGGATACGCGTATCAGTATCGGGCTGATACGGATACGCTGATACGGCATTTTCTCAAAAAATCCGATACACCGATACGCTTGAGTTTTTTTAATAAATAATAATAATAATAGCAATAATAATGCAGAATAAAAAAATTTAGCTCTCAAGTCTCAATTCTCAAATAGAAAATATGAGGAACAGCAAGTCAGGAACTGCTTGATTTGAGGAACAGCAAGTCAGGAACTTGAGATGTGCAGTGAACTAGTGGAGGGGAAGAGTGGAAGACGCCTAAACCTTGCGCCGATGGCCACCTGGCCGGCGGCGGCCGCTCCTGTCTGCCTCCTGCGCAGCGCCGGCGGTGCCTTGGGCTCTTCTCCGGAGTCCGGACAGCCGGACAACGGCTCCTCTCGGCTCTCCACTTCTCCAGCGGCCGAGCGGCTTCTCTCCGGCAGGCGGCGGCGGCTCCTCTCCGGTGGGTGGCGGCCGGCCGGGCTCCGGCTTCGGGCGGCGGCCGGCGGCGGCTCCTCTTCGGCGGGTGAGCGTCGGGCGAGGGAGCGGCGGCCGGAGGGGTCCAGGGGATGTGCTGCGCGCGGTGCGCGTTAGGGGCTTAGGGCAGCCGTTCTATGGGCCGATACGGTCCAATTAGCTGCGAAACGTTTCAGCCCACGTATCGCGTCTTTTTCTTTTTTTAATTTCGCCGATACGGCGGCGAAATATATCGGCCGCGTATCCCAGGCGTATCGGATACCGAAACTTTCCGAAACGCCAAACGGCTGTACAGTGACGTTTCGCGGTTACTGAGGCCGAAAGACGAGCAAGGCGAGCGGACACAAGATATGGGCCGCATGAAGGCTATAAGGGATAGCCGGCCCAGCTCGTTTTCACATTGGAGGTGTGCCGGCCCGGGCCCATGGCGGTCATAATAACAAATTCACCGTGCACTGTATAATATGAGAACTTCCCTTTGTTTTCGAACATAATAACCGTCACACTACAAACCTGAACCGGACTCGTCCTTTATAGTTGGAGGACCACACCGGAGGAACAGAGTTATACAGAGAGGAAGCAGTGCAGACCAGCAAGGAGCAAACGAAGAATCACTGTGGAAAAAGAAACCACACAAAGAGAAGCAGACGCATGCCTTAGTATTGCTGCATGCACTGCACGATCAGATCGACCAAGGCTTCATCTTCGTTGGGATGGCCCCCGGCTGATGCGTGGTGCTCGATCATGGATCAGTGGCGCCTGGCGAGCGCGAAGGCGGAGAGGAAGATGAGCATTATGAGCAGGACCATGGCGGCGAAGGAGCCGATGAGGGAGCCCGAGATGCGCTCGCAGAAGGAGTCGAACTGCTGGCAGATGGCGAACCAGTTGGCCCGCACGTTGCCCTTGTGCGCCAGGTACACGATCGCCGCCGCCGCCGACGCACCGGCCGTCAGCAGGGTCAGCATCGCCTAGTCATTCAGACCACGCCATTAGTTAGTACTTACCACCCTAGTTCTCAATCCAATTGTATGATCGACTTGACTAATTACCGCGTCGAAGAAGACGAGGACCAGGCGGCTGTAGCGCGCCCTGGGCCGGACGATGTGCACGATGGAGAGCGGGATGGACAGCACCAGGTACGTGCACACCACCGCGTTCGCCGCCACGAAGAACCTGCGGGGTGCTCGATCACCGGCGACTCGCGTCAGATGGCTAGCGACGCCGCGACGAGCGAGCGAACAGGCAGCGAAGGGTTCCATGTTGCTGTAGCAGCAACGGCAACGACTTACGTGAAGGACGGCAGGTCGCTGTACTTGGCCTCGAACTGGATGAACTGCGTGAAGAAGGGGAGCGTCTCGTTGGTGGTGCCCATGGCGATGGCGCTGGCGATGGTGCCGACGATGGCGAGGAACCGGAGGAAGACGTCGGCAACGGACGCGGCGCGGCCGACGCCCGACGCCACCGGCGCCACCAGGGGCGCCTTGGAGCTCTCCCCGTGCTCGACAACCACGTCCTTCGTCATAGGCTAGGATAATTCTTGCTTGCAGATGCGAGCGAGATCGCCTTGCTGCTCTGGTTGTTTGCTCGGGATGAGATGGCTGGCACCGGTGGTCAGACCTTGCTATATATGCAAACGGATGCCTCGAGGTTTCCATTGGGATGAGCTGCAGCCTGCAGCTCATGCGCCCAACAAAACCAACAGCTCGATCGTTTAGTCAATCATGCTGAGCGGAGGTGGTGATTTAGGTGGCTTTGACAATGGATCGTCGCGAAGAACACCAACTAAAGCTCGTCTCGGCATTGGTTGACCCCGCACCTGCTCTCACTTGCTCAAACGAGGCCGGCAAGTTGCAGATATCCTCTCATGCCTGAACAGAACAGGGCATGATCTTCAGCACGTTGCCGAACCCAAACTCCAGTGTCTCTTTGCATTGAACTTTGTTGGGCTTCCGTACGTCCCGGCTGGCTTCCTCCGCGTTGAATTATGCAGCAGTCTTTTTGTTTGATTATTAAAGGTTTTGTAGTGTGATGGTTTGGTTGGGTGATGTTCTTAAAAGGGATATGATAGAATTTCAGTATCATTGTTGTAGCAGTTCAGGGTCACACCGATGGAATGTGCTGTTACTTGATAAAGGGTCATTACTTACAGGACTTGCCATATTCTCACAACTGGGCTCGACTGGCAGTGCCTCCTTTTGTTTTTAGGAAAAATCCGAGCTGCCAATATGGTGGCATGGCACATGGATTTGAAAGGCCTGAAATCTCCAGGCTGGGCCGAGAAGCCATTACTGTACTGGGCTGCGCCGGATTCCAACCGACCACACACACTGCAAAAGGCCCACCATATTATCAGCCCATCAGAGAACTGGACCCAGCAGAGCCCAGTCATTCTCCACGCACACGATGAAGCTTCTGATCGCAACACAAATAATCCTATTCTTCAGGGTTTCAGAAACGAAACAGACTCAAAATCACGATGCGGCTTCTGGTCACACGTAAAATCATTTTTCCAAAATGATCGTAGAAATGGGATCCGAGCCCATACGAGCAACAACTCTGTTTAAAAAAAACAGATCGGTGCAACTTGACCATCTCCATCTGAATGTCCCGTGCGAGCATGTTGAACTGTTGAAGAACAAAGTGGTTAGTTAGACCAGTCGGCAGGCTCTGCAAGATAATCCTACGCGGGGGATGCGAAGTGACATCCCGGATCGGCGCTTCCCAAGCCTGAAGACGCCACCCGCGGCCTTCCGCACCCTCCACAAGCTGACCCCGTGTCCCCTCATCACCACCGAAGCCGTTGACTTTGCTGCCTTAACTCCCCTTCTTCTTCCCCATCCTTCCCTCATCTCGTCCACGGTCCGCACCACACGCAAACAACATCCAAGCAAGGGGAGGAGCAGCGATCGGGAGCGAGGCGCGGAGGCAAGAAGCGGCGGCGGCGGCGGCATGGACCGGAACCTGAGCGGGCTCCTGATCGGGTGCGTGGGCGCCGCCGTGACGCTGCTGGCGTACAACCAGACGGTGGTGACCAGCACGCAGTGCATCGCCGCGGGCTTCGTCATCCTCCTCTTCGCCCTCGGCGTCAAGGAGGGCATCATATCCCTCTGATGCGCGCGCGCGAGCGAGCGTGAGGCGCCATCGCCCTTCGTGTCCTCTCCTTCCCGCTGCTCGTATTCCTTCTTGCTTCAGTTTCTTCTGCACCTGCCGCTGTGCTCCTCTCGTTTTTCCCCTGAAAAAACACTGTACTGTAATAACTTTTTCCTGTAGCGCTTGGTTTAGCCATGTGACGCGGATGGCTGTTGCCGGTCCGGTTTGTCGGAATCGATGCATGTTGTGGTCCTTTGCAAGATGAACAACAGACGATCGATTTCTTGAAGCTTCTTTAGCTAATCAGATGATGA